>NW_024387523.1:11189719-11823181 GCF_900408965.1 Simochromis diagramma | reverse complement strand
AGCAACACTATGCCCATTGTGCAAGTTTTGTGTTCTGTTGATTATTATTAAACCAGGTTTTTTTTTTTTTTTTTGGTTTTTTTTGTTTTTTTTTTTTTTTTTCAGGTTCTTTCATTAAACAAAAGAACAATGATCTGTTCAGGAATGAGCATGTTAACAGAACTATATTAAATGACCTTTTTTGGGGGGAGGAGGGGTCAGAAAGGAGGCAGTGGCTCCATACAGGGAGTGCAGAATTATTAGGCAAGTTGTATTTTTGAGGAATAATTTTATTATTGAACAACAAACCATGTTCTCAATGAACCCAAAAAACTCATTAATATCAAAGCTGAATGTTTTGGAAGTATTGTTAGTTTGTTTTTAGTTTTAGCTATTTTAGGGGGATATCTGTGTGTGCAGGTGACTATTACTGTGCATAATTATTAGGCAACTTAACAAAAACAAATATATACCCATTTCAATTATTTATTTTTACCAGTGAAACCAATATAACATCTCCACATTCACAAATATACATTTCTGACATTCAAAAACAAAACCAAAAACAAATCAGCGACCAATATAGCCACCTTTCTTTGCAAGGACACTCAAAAGCCTGCCATCCATGGATTCTGTCAGTGTTTTGATCTGTTCACCATCAACATTGCGTGCAGCAGCAAACCACAGCCTCCCAGACACTGTTCAGAGAGGTGTACTGTTTTTCCCTCCTTGTAAATCTCACATTTGATGATGGACCACAGGTTCTCAATGGGGTTCAGATCAGGTGAACAAGGTGGCCATGTCATTAGTTTTTCTTCTTTTATACCCTTTCTTGCCAGCCACGCTGTGGAGTACTTGGACGCGTGTGATGGAGCATTGTCCTGCATGAAAATCATGTTTTTCTTGAAGGATGCAGACTTCTTCCTGTACCACTGCTTGAAGAAGGTGTCTTCCAGAAACTGGCAGTAGGACTGGGAGTTGAGCTTGACTCCATCCTCAACCTGAAAAGGCCCCACAAGCTCATCTTTGATGATACCAGCCCAAACCAGTACTCCACCTCCACCTTGCTGGCGTCTGAGTCGGACTGGAGCTCTCTGCCCTTTACCGATCCAGCCACGGGCCCATCCATCTGGCCCATCAAGACTCACTCTCATTTCATCAGTCCATAAAACCTTAGAAAAACCAGTCTTGAGATATTTCTTGGCCCAGTCTTGACGTTTCAGCTTGTGTGTCTTGTTCAGTGGTGGTCGTCTTTCAGCCTTTCTTACCTTGGCCATGTCTCTGAGTATTGCACAGCCTTGTGCTTTTGGGCACTCCAGGTGATGTTGCAGCTCTGAAATATGGCCAAACTGGTGGCAAGTGGCATCTTGGCAGCTGCACGCTTGACTTTTCTCAGTTCATGGGCAGTTATTTTGCGCCTTGGTTTTTCCACACGCTTCTTGCGACCCCTGTTGACTATTTTGAATGAAACGCTTGATTGTTCGATGATCACGCTTCAGAAGCTTTGCAATTTTGAGACTGCTGCATCCCTCTGCAAGATATCTCACTATTTTTGACTTTTCTGAGCCTGTCAAGTCCTTCTTTTGACCCATTTTGCCAAAGGAAAGGAAGTTGCCTAATAATTATGCACACCTGATCTAGGGTGTTGATGTCATTAGACCACACCCCTTCTCATTACAGAGATGCACATCACCTAATATGCTTAATTGGTAGTAGGCTTTCGAGCAAATACAGCTTGGAGTAAGACAACATGCATGAAGAGGATGATGTGGACAAAATACTCATTTGCCTAATAATTCTGCACTCCCTGTAGTGTAGTGGTTAACACATAAGATCCTTGGTTGTCCATCCCAGTCAGGAAGACCATCTGGTGTGCAAAATCAAAATTTGCAGATCCATCTCCAGACAATAAAAAAGACTTCAAATTTTTTTTTTTTTTTTTTTTTTTTTTAAATTATTTATTCACAGATGGGTCTGAACCAGAACCATATATTGAGCATGCAAACGTGCCAAAGCTGGAAGTTCTTTATATGGCCGTCAGTATGTGTGTTCAGGGCTGTGCCTATGCTGTGTGTCTGTGTGCTCATGTCTGTATGAAGTTGTATGTGTACATAGGGATGTGTTTAGCTAGTGTAGTAGGTGAAAGGGAAAAATCATCAAGAAAATGGTGTGGAATTAAATTAGGAAAGGCACAAAAGTATTCATGTGAGTTCTCAGTTATGTCGAAGTGGAAAACCAAACTTCCAAAACATTTGTTCTCAGACTTGAAAAATGAGACGTGTCGTTGTCGAGATTCCAAGTTAGAGATAAAAGACTGATTTGAGCAAGACCATATCTGTAAAACTGGGGGGAAAAAAAATGATTTGGGCTTGACCAAAAATGAGTACTCCTTATATGGAGATTACAAAACTTGTGTTTTAACCTAAGACTCAAGAAGGAGATTTTATGAACTGAAACATGATGAAAACTGTGCCAATAAGACCTGAATATAATGGGGGCGACAAAGCAGGAGTGTTTATTTGTACACTGGGGTGGGCACGGAAGAGTTCATTTCTGTAAGAGACTTTTTTTTTTTTGGGGGTAAAAGAACACTTTTGCCAAAGCGCCCACTCAAAGTTTGCCACAAACTACCTGAATATTTCACAGAGCATGAGAAGCAAAAAAAAACAAAACAGTATTTGGCCAAAGTGGGAAACGTGCATCAAGGATTGCTACAGATGTGCATAGCTTTGGCAGTTCTTAATGAAAACCTTTTCTGCTCAGGATCTCGGCCTGAGCAGTTAAATGCTTCAGCAAAAAAAACTTGCCATAGAGAATCGGGCAAACCGAACAAAGGTGTGCCAAATTTGGTTAGATCGATGCTGCCAGATAAATTTTACTCAAGTATAAAGTGAATAAGTACTTGAATAAATATGTAAATTTCACATTGGGGTTTAAAATTTTGTAAATCATGCAAAATACACCAAACAGTTGTGGAGTATGAGTGTCCTCCTACATAAGTATGTAATTCAACGCTTATAGAAAAGAGGTGCTTTTAGCTCCTCCGTGGGAGTGGGGTGGATCCATATTTGATTTGGTATGCTGGGTACCCATCCTGACACACCCTCCCATTCATCTGAGCTTGGCGCTCATGGCCCACACAGGCTGGGTTTGTTTGTATCTCTGCTCAGTCTCACCCCTGGGGTGACCTTTCGTGCATAAGGCGACTTGCTAACCCCTACATGTTCACATTGCACTGTTGCTAGTGATTCATGGTTAACATCCTGTTTTTGTGTGCCGATGTTGGTCTGTGGTAACTTTGAGCAATACTTTTTTTTTTTTTTTTAATTAATTATTTTTTTTATATTAACTGAGTTGCTAAGCTGTACTTGGCTATAGTGATTGAATACAGGAAGAGACCAGAGATGCTGAGCAGTCCGTTCTAATATCAAAAATAGTGCACATGGTGTGTCAGCGGTCCCCAACCCCCGGGCCGGTCCGTGAGTCATTTGGGACCGGGCCGCGAGAGTTGAGACTGGGGTGTGAAATGTATGGTTTTCAGGGTTTTTATCGTGTGGTGTTCTTTTTTTTTTTTTTTTTTTTTTTTTTAAGCGTTATTTCGTTAACTCTGTTTTCCTGGGTCTTTTCACGTTGTTGTGAATAAGTCTTCTTTTTTCGGTACCGTACTAAGTTTTATTTTGTTGCATTTATCCGCGACTCCTTAAAGGACGGTCCGTCAGGCACAAACCGGTCCGTGGCGCAAAAAAGGTTGGGGACCGCTGGTCTATTAGAAGCAAACAAGTGGGGGCTTTTGTGTACCCTGCTGCTGTGCCTGCACACTTTTATTTTTGTTTTATATTTGCCAGACATTCGGTGCTTGTTGATGAGGGAAACGTAATACATTTTTTTTTTTTTTTTTTTTAAATTTATTTATTATTTTAAAAGATGAATCTGAAACTTGAACATGTAGAAATGTTTACGTGTTTGATAAAAATTCTGTATGCACCCTGTAGTGAACATCTGCTATTTGGGGGGGGATTAAACAAAAAAACAAGATTTAAAATTTTTTGTTTTGACTGCAGTACTGGAGGGACTTGAACAACAGCACAAGGTCTTGAAGAATGAAGGTTAGTGATAAGTTGTTTTGATTTTTGTTTTTTAAATGAAACTTTTTTTCTTTAAATAATGATTTTTGGTTTGTTTTGTTTATGCCTCTGCAGTTCCACCTTGTCAAACATATAGCAAACTCCAAGGAAATGAATCATTCCTCTACTTGGTAAGTACTACTAGAATAAGACTGTCAGGTCTCTATTAAAAATATTCTTCTTATGACTCAGAAGAGAGTGAATATCACCAATTCTGTATCCCACTGCAATGATGCTGGGTGAGTTGAAGGAAGGAGATGATAAAGAGAGTAATTCCAAGAAAGTCTGAGATATTTATTTCACACACAGGCTGACATCTCCCCTTCTACAGTGCAACAAAAGATTTCCTCGCTCCCCTCCATACTATATTCATAGTGATCCGCACACGTGTTTGCCCTAAAGAGGGGATCTGATGGCGTCTGTCTCCCCCCAAACATGCTGGCACTATACAGAAAACAGCTAAAAAAATAAAATAATTTGAGACTTGGGTTTGGTTAATGTTTTGTTTTTGTGCTTGGGTATTTTGTTCTGAAGCCCTTTGGGATGTTATCTCTAAAGGTGCTATAGAAATAAATTTTTACTCAGATTGTAACTGCTGTTTCATTCTTCCTTTTAATCTCTTCATTGCAGGCATCGAGTTCGTCGTGATGTATGATTTATATGTCAAAGACCCAATTCCCCAGAAGCACATTTCTGTGTTTGCTCTGTGAGAGGAGGCTGTCAGAGCACGAATGCTATCGACCATGCATTCAGCCGTGAACATGTGGCAAAATTCCTGGTGAATATCTTCTTTTATTTTGAATATCCAAGTTCTCTTTTTTTGCAAAAATCCCAAGTAGATCAGCAGTTTCTGAAATACTCAGAACAGCCCATCTGGCAGTGGCACCAGTAAACCAACTTTAATCACTTTCCTTCTCCATTCACATGCTTCTGAACTTCAGCAGGCCCACTTACCTATATCTGCATGCATCGATGCATGAATACTGATTTGGATATTGGATACAAAGGAGTAAAGTGTGTACCGTGGAAGAGTGACTTGTTTATTTTTGGTAAACTCTAAATTTAAACAGGAGGAAACTTAGGACCCCTGGGGGAAGTATTGACTCCATGTCAACTTAATTTAATCACTTAGGTTTTATTTCTATTTAATTTCTATTTAACACTTAAACAACTGCCAAAAAGACACCACTAACAGATAATTTATTTAAATAAGTGCAAGCAGCAGTTTGTTTGTTTTTGTTTTTTCTTTTCCAGGTGAGTGTACAATAATCTTTAGTTTAATTTGTTAGCTACCAGGCATATTAGCCACAGTAACATTATCCTGTTAAGCTAGTCAGTAGTTATTAATTAAACAGATGGACAAGAACGTGATTATGTAATTATGAAGCTTCTAGGTAAAACGAGATGGTCTAAATGTCGGCTCTTTTGTTCCATAGCTAAAATTAGCTGTGCAAATGTTGGTTGTGATAGCTTGTGATAGTGATAGCAAAAGCTATTAGCAAACTAAATTAATGCTAGCTAATGATACTTGATACTGCTGTAGGATTTAAAAAGACAATGGGACAGCTCTGTATCGAGTTACTGGTTTCAGTAAATTCAATAAAATTAGGGTAAAAGTAATTTTAATATTTTCTAAAAAAAAAATTAATTCTGCATTACATTTATTTTTTAACTTGTAAACATTGTTTCCGCTGATAAAATGTCATTACTAAGTCAATCTTCAGAACAGGTGGTGGTCGCCACCCGCCCCACTTTTTTTTGGGCTTTTGTTTTAAATGGCTTTAAAATGTGGACTATTTTAAAGTCATCCCAAAAATGTTTTGATGGTCAATCTTAGCAGAGTTTGAGATTTGGAAACCCCAAACTTTGAGGTAGAGAACTGATAATTTGTTTAAACTACACTTGTCAAAATTATCCCTAATTTATTTTAAAGGGTGCAAAAAATCCCACTGGATGGCAAAGGGGATTTTTTTTTTTTTTTTTTTTTATTTATTTTTCAATACAAGTTCACTAAACTGAAAAGGCTAGACAAAAAGCACCTCCAAATTATTGAAGCTCTACCAAGGTCGCTGAATCAGTGACTCCCTAATGCTGGGCACACACTGTGCGATTTTTGGCCCATTTTGAGCCGATTTTTTTCAGTTGTGCGACCGTTTTGGTGATCGGCCCGATTTTGGCCTTCATCGTGCATCCTGTAGTATATGTGGGGTAACGAGAAGCGATTAACACCTCACGACCAGATCATCATCAGAGATCATCAACCGTCGTGAGCTCCTGCTCAAACTGTACGATTGACTCGCAGGGTTTAGAAGTTCGTAGGTCACGTAGTGAGGGTGTCACCGCAGCTTCTCACACTGCGCACGCGCAAACATATAAAAGTCGGTGAAAAAGACGGAGTAGCACGGCAGTGCAGCGTGTGATCTGGACACAAGCGATGGAGGCACTTTTAGAACTTTGGAAAGCTCATCCGAGCCCTTTTCGATGTGGCCTCAAAAAATTATCACGACCACAAACAACCGTGAAAATAGTTGGATCTAAACTGCTGCTCAATCACAGCTGCCTGATCAATGTTTTAAATTAGCAATTTAGCAAAGTAGATGGTGTGGTGTGTGGAGTGAAAGACAGAGGGAGAGCAAGCGACAGAATTTCTGTTATAACCTTCATTTTATGGACGCACAGTTTGAGCACTCAGGTCGCATCAGAGCATCGGGCCGTATAGTGTGAGACCCTGCATCGTGACCTATGAACTTCTAACCCCTGCGAGTCAATCGTACAGTTTGAGCAGGAGCTGAATCGCACGACTGGAAAAAATCGCACAGTGTCTGCCCTGCATTACCCTGCCAGGAATTCAGAAATTCGAGTACTTTCCAGCTCTCCCTATATGGTTCCAGCTCTATCTCCTACGAGGCCCCTTGGCACTGTGTATCCCAAGCCAATTATCCCATCTGCCTGCTATCAGAGAAACTTGAGGGTGTATGTGGTCTCGATCTCTCACTTCAGTTAGAGCTGTATGTGGAGAACTCTTGGTACGATCTTGGTACATACAACTTACACACTATTCGTCTTACACCTATGTGTTGTGAGATAAATACTTTTTTTTTTTTTTTTTTTTTTTTTTTATAAATAGTGCACTCTCACTTTTTCCAGTATGAATTATTTTTACTTTCATGATTTGCAGTAAATTTGAAGAAAATGATGACAGGAGGTACCAGAAGCAGTGTATTCTTCCTCCTGCATTTCTGTTCTCAAATCAAATCTGAGACTATTTCAAAATGTTTAAATAAAATGGTTTATAATGGGCTTTTTTTTTTTTTTTTTTTTTCTTCCTCCTTCTGTAATTGTTTAGTAAAACTAAAAAGGACTAATGCTGAGTCTTTCACTTAAAGAATCAGTCTTTGTAACAAAGTTTTAGAAACTTTTATTAGCAAATGTTAGCTGAAGACTATGTAAAAGCTTGCAGCTTGGAGTCATATGAGCAACTGCAGGAAAAAGGAAGCTTACTGAGTCATGAAAGTTGGAAATGTTGTATCAGGTTTAATTCCTACTGTCTGAAGTGTCCAGTAAATGCAAATAATGTAGGGAAATGAATCCCAGAGAACTGAACTGAAGACATGTCAATAAAGCTTGTGTTCATCTCTGTGCGTAGGACCGTTTCCACCCAGGCTCACTGGATTCCAGCACTGATGCAGAGACATTACTGGACTTGGCAAAACAGGCAGCAACAATTCACAATAAATCTCACATACAGGTATTCTCTACTAGGTTGATAAAGATGGTTGATTTAATTTAAACTTTTGCTCTTTCCACACTTATGCTTTTGAATCGGTCTTCTCTCGAAGGTAATATATTTGCAGCGTCCCATTACGGAGCCATACTCCTACTTTATAGGTGAGTATTTATGTTGCAGTTAATGTTTTTTTTTCAGTGGCATCTGCGGATACATTGGGTTGGACACTTTTCATGTGTTCTTTTCCAGCAACAAAAATCTTGGAACGTGTAAAGTGGAAAACTGAGAACAAAAAGCTTAAACCCCAAATAAAACTTCATAGAAAACTGGGTAAGTACACTAAAATGTTTTAAGAATCATACAGATGTTCAGTATTGTCCAAGAAGAAAATGTACATGTGTGGCTCCCAGGGTGGCATTGCATTGTCTTTATTTGGAAAGCTGACTTGCTGTTTTTTGTTTACAGAATGGATGCCTAATATGACAACTGTACTCAGACTGACTTGTATATCTTTTTTTTTTTTTTTTGTCTCAGTTCCGAGGATAACTGTAAAAGACGAGCAACATGTGAGAGGTGTCTGTCAGAAAAATGGCAGCACCAACGCAGTCGGTGTAGAAGAAATCAAAAAAGAGCGTGACACACCGACACAAAGTGAAAATGACTCGGGGTTGAAAAGTGAAGCGGCTTCAGAAGTGATGAACAGTCCAGGTGAGGTGTGTCGGGCGATAAAGCAGGAGCCAGAAGAGGCTAAAATAAAAGGATCAGCTGGGGCGAAGCAAAGCTGCCACAATGCCAACAAAGATAATGGTGCAGACACTGGGATAGAAGATGGCAGAAGTAGCAAAGATGTCCCAGCACAGCTGAAGAATTACAAAGAAATGGAAAGAAAAAGACAGCACAGTGTGTCTGAAACATCGCAAGAGGACTCGTGTCCTACTGAGTGTGTGGGGAGAGAAATGGGCCCTAAAAGACAGCGTCGGACCTCCAGAGAAGACTCGTGTGACAAAGCCCCAAAAATGTCTGATATTAGCATAAAGAAGGAGAACAATGAAGATGAATCCTGCAAAGCGGCAATTGACAAAGGTTTGGAAGGTTTTACTGACTATCTTACTGTTTTTGTTTTGATATGTCAAGAGAGTTGGTTTTCTCCTCTTAGCTCTCAATAATGTGTAATAGATTTTTATTTATTTTAATAATTATGGCTTTACTTGTTTCTTGATTATAAGGAGAGCTAAGTATTTTTATCTAAAAATATTCTAAGAAGGGGAAACATGGATGGTATTGTCCCGATTCTTTGATATTGAGAATAGGAACAAACCAACACTGGCCCCGATGAGTTCAATCAAATGATGATTTTATTAAGCACACGTGTGGGAAGATGTATACTGTAACATCAGCATAGATCTTTGCTAAAAAGCACACTTCTTCAAAATGGTTTTAATATGTCAGGGTTCGGCCCCTTCTTGCGTCAACAAAGAATATAACATGCATCAGTTACAGTTAATAATTGATTAACAGTTAATGACAGTTAGACAAGTTCCCATTATCAGCAACATTTTTACCATACATGGCTGTTTGTTTCAAAAGTCTCCCCCTCCAGATGGTTCCTGTTGACTTGTTCATTTCATGCTTATTTTAACATCTCTTGCATCAACTGTTGCTATGCAGTTACAAGCAAAGTGTATCTCTCACCTCTGACCTGGAACTTCATCTACAGTTAGTTGTGTCTGTAAGTGTGCTTGCCTTGGCCTTCTTGCGCTCTGGTCACCTTACACAATAGATCACCTGGACATTCACGCCAGACAGAGCTTATGACCTTCAAAAGGACTGGGCGCCAACTCTTTGAGTGCATTTGCAAAGTGTATAAAATAACTACAACTACGCACTTGATAAAAGTTTTAATAAGGTGGCACTAATGCAAGCCAAGTTAGCAATGAGATATTTTCTTTTAATTCCACAGTGTTAATGGTAAACAAATGTGTCCCACAGGTTTTATCGCTCTGCTTAAATGCTGCTGTCCTCAGCATGAGCCGGTCTACCTCTGCGAGTCCTGCTCTTTGAAGGTCTCAGAGAAGGACATCGTCAGCCATCTGACTGGATTTGACCATCACAAGGTGCCACTGGTGGTGAGTACATGTTCAGTTTTAAGTTGGGCTTCTTTTTTTTATCTCAGTGCAATGCTCATATGTTATATTTGAGCATTGCACTCGGTGTCATATTTGACATCGAAGTTTCTAAGACTCGATTTAACAGAAGGATCTAAGAAGCTGATATGCTGCCTAATTTCTGAGATCATATGGTTGGGAGCAATAATTGAAGTTTCTCTAACTTTAATTGTGGCTTAGCTCTTCAAGAGGAAGGAAGAATATGTTTGTAAGGCTAAAAATATTGTGTTCACTTGAACTGGAGAAAGGGGAACCAAAATAAAAGCTACTTGAGATTAGCATAAAAAATATACAAGCACACACTAATATCCAAAATTAAAATCTTCATTTGGGGTACTAATTTTATTTCTGTCTTGACTGCAGGATGTTAATGTAAATGAAGAAGTTTACAGTAAGGTCTCAAAACAAAGCTTTCAGTCGGGTAAGGATGCACCTTGCTTTCTGTGTTTGGGTTGTTTTGTTGTTACTTCACCTTAGTGAATCTAATTTGGAGAGACAGAACTACCAAAGTGCAGAATTTCCTCATTTTATCCCACTGTCATTACAGCCATAGAGACAGTCAAGGCATTTCAAACTCAGCAGGATATTGGGTCTACATTCCCTTCATCCTCAGCTCCTACCTGCGTAAAACCTGTGGACACTTCAGTCGACCAACATGATGACAATACAAAGGGCAGCGTGAAGGTAAGTGAAGTGTGTTATGAATAGAGTTTATGCGTGATATTCATGTGAGATTTGCAATAATGGAAAATTCTGAAGTAAAGGCACAAACTAAAGACATGAAGGAAAATATATTCATGTTAGAGCTGACCGAGCTCTCCTTCCCGGCTCCATCCAAACCCTGTTTGCCTGCTAGCTGGTACTCATAGGATCAGAGACTGACTTTTTAAACAGAGATACTTGCACAGATTCAAACAGATAACATTGGCACCAAACCTTACTGCATTGCTGTGCGTGGTCGAAATCCACAACCTGGACACTGCATGCTTCTGTCTGCTTAAAAAAATTTAACTACTGCTACTAAATGCCATTGTTTCATTGTGAAGGTGGTGAACATGGTGACTGATGCCGACCAAGAGGAGTCTGCGTTATTTAAAGGCACCGGAATAACTCAAGTCCTCCCTCAATCAACTGAAGAGGGCACAAAGAGTAACAAAGCCCCCAAGCCAGCTAACAAATCTGTCACTTGTCCAGTTACTCCCAGAAGTGGAGAAAACGTAAGTCTGTGTGTGTCAAATGCAAGTGGCACAAAAACCGCCTCCAAAGCCAGTATTACTCCAAACACAAAGTCAACTGCAGAATCTCCAGCAGTGTGCAGAACCGGAGCTCCATCGAGAGTGACGGCTACTTCTTCAAACAGAATACCTCCTCAGACTGAATCCACAGTGGTGCGAGAGGCTACTTGCAAAACTGCACCTTCCTCCAGAAGTGAAAAGTTTCAATCTCATCAGTTAAAAACAAAAGCCACCCCTCAAAATGCACCTGTGGCTAAAAAGCCCAGAACCTCAGTTAGACCTGAGAGTGTGGAGACTTCTGCAAAGACCGTACATGTGAAGAATTCAGTGGGGCCAAATGCATCACATTGTCATAAAAGTAACAAACCTGGCGCTCCTCATCAGGCCACGGGCACGTCTGTCAGGCCTGAACACAAGAAGCCACCCACAGAGCCACCCCAAACCTCCATGAGTAATAAGACAAAGCCAAGTGAAGGCCTTCCTAAAGTAGGCAAGTATTAAAGTTATTATTTCTGTTTGTAAAAAGTGAATTTCTTTCCACTATTTCATTTTTAACCAGAAGCCTGTGTTTTTGTTACTTTTTAGGCTTAAATGAGCTGATTGTGGTATCGTGTGAGGAGAAGCAGCAAGTCTACTGTAAGCTGTGTTCAGTGAAGCTAACCAGTTCCAGTGACTATCACCTGATCAGCTTAGACCACTGGAAAAAATATGTGGTGCGTGCTTTTAAGCGTCTATGCAGTGTAGCTTGTGAAGCAGTTCAGTAATATAGATGTTAATTGGATCTTGTTTGTTTTCTTTTTTCCTTGATTAGAAAACGAAGTATCCTGATTGGACCGCAAAGCCATCAGAGATGGAGAGAAAACTGAATGAGATAGCGATCCCCTTGACCGAGGCTGAGAGGAGTCTCGGACCTCGCAAACCACAGGTCTACCAACAGACAATTTAAATCACAATTAACAGATTTTTTGCATTTTTAACATTATGTGTGGCAAAACGAATACACATGAGAGTACAACATTAAAGTGACAGCTCATAAGGTAAAGCTTTCAATTACAGTTGTTTATATTTATCCTGCTAGATTCTGAAAGTGAAGAAGGACTTGTATGAAAAGCTGGCTCATCTTCCAGAAGATGAAGGTAAAGACTGATTCATTTTTTTCCTAAAATGGAGAATCCAGTCTCTTAATGCTTGAGACTGTAAACGTGGCACACAGCCCAGACCTTGTCTGGGGGGGGGGGAGAGAGACTTTACTGCTTGGTCAGAATGACTAAGCAAACATTCAGAGAATCTGAATTGAGTTGAGTTTGTGCCATGAAGAATTCACAGTTGGCAATCAGAATCAAACTACTTTATTAATCCCTGAGGAAACTGTGTCCAGTTGCTTCAACACAATAAGAATGGCAAATGATACATTATATTACAAAGTTACTAAATAGATATTGTAGTGTGTACTTTCACTTTACATGGAGTTGTACAGAGAGATTGCCACAGGCAGGAGTAACTTGCTGTGTCATGCAGTGGTGCAGTTGGGTAATCAGTCTCTCACCAGATGTGTTCTTGTGACTGGCCAGCATGTTATAGAGTGAGTGGAAGGTGGTGTCAAGCATTGTCCTTATCTTGGACAACAACCGGTCTCCGAAATCACCTTGAGTCCAGCTTACTCCCCAAAACGTTACTGCCTTTGCTGATCCGTTTATTGAATCTGTCGGCATCTGCAACTGTCAACCTGCTGTCCTAGCATGTAAACGCATAGAGGATGGCCACAAAAGACACATTGTACAACAGACATTAAAAGATCTTAGCCGCCTCAAAGATGTACAGTAACTAATTAGCCATGTATCTGATGAGTGTACTGTATGTGTAGTTTATAGACAAAGCAGTCACAGATTTGAACTCTTTTCCTGTCCATCTTTTGATTCTCAGCTGTCAAATATGTGAAGTCAATGAATCAGAGAAGCTTGCGGCTCTCATCAACCTCCCCAGCTGATTCTGCCTCTGCCAGTCCATGCGACGTTTCAAGCTCAGATGATGGTAAATAAGACATTAAAAGCTCCAAACAGGTCCTAGTTTATGGATACCAGCAGCTGATTTCAAAAATGCATTTATCTCTTAGGGATAAATAAAATGTCAGAACTTTCTACTTACGAATGTCCAGCGGTGGAGAACAAAAACCAGCACCAGGCACTGTTGATCCAGAAAGAAGGTGAGACCCCAAATGCAAATGACTATATCTTTAAGAAAGGTTTTGAATATGATTTTTCTATTTGTTTCTGTTAACTCAGAAATGAGCTCGAACTCAAAAGTGGAGGCGGACCTGGCTGCATCGAAGCCAATCGGACAGAGCTCGGAAGGTGAAGACATACAATCTGATGACATGATTCTGGACGAGCTTGAAGACGAGGAAACGGCAGGTAATGCATCCATGCTTGTCACTGGCTTTTTTTTAATAGAATCACACATAAAATAAATGTTTAAAGTTGAAGTAATAGATCTCTTCTACATAATTTAGAAATTGAGGATTTAGAGGAAGATGTAGAGATTCAGACTTGCACTGAAGTTATGTCTGAAATGCAGTGTCCTGGTAAATATAGAGCATTTTTACATATTCTGCTTCTGTAACATTTTATAGGTTCTCTTTTTGCTTTAACTCATTTTAGCAGAAGTCATAATGTAGAAACTTTGTTTTGGCAGAGCTTCGTGGCGGCGCTAGAGACCACAGACCAAAGCAGCCGAAGAGTGAAGAATTTCAGGACAACTGGACATTGCCAGCATGCGCACAAAAACCTTTGACTGTCAAATTCAGCTGCTCAGAGCCACTCCCTGTAGCTGCTTCAGCTCATCCAGAAGGTCAGAACCAGCTGAGACCAAGGCAGAAGATGGACCACGTGTCTAGAGGCAATCCAGTATCAGAAGAGCACAGTGCATCACAGTCATTCTTAAGAACTCCAACAGGTTGGTGACGGTGGTGTTGATGGTGTTGTTTCATTTTATGATTGAAAGTAAAAACTCTTTATTGTGTCTGTGCTACCACAGAGGGAAGAAATCAGCGCTCTAGTTCTGACAGCAATTTGTCCATCTTCTTGAATACAAAGGGACTGGATGCTGAACCAATTGTTGGTAGGTGTCTCCATCCTACACTGAAACTCCTTTCCACTCTCATTACTTTATCTCACTCTTTGTTCCCCCTGGTGTTTCTCCATCAGGTAAGGGTTATGTGTTGGAGTGCCGCGGGATTTCTTTGGAAACCCTTTTCTTATGCACGTGCTGCGAGAAGGCGCTCTCTCACCGCGACATCTGTCAGCACATGGTCAGCTCTGAGCACCAGCTCGAATACATGGTGTGTATTGTCCTAATAATGGTTTTTCAAATGTTTGAATAATAAGTGATCAGTATATGTTCCTACAATTTTAAAATATGTCTTTCAGCGGAAAGTATACCCTCAGTTTCTCCACAAGTTCTGGGATGAAGACCTGCCTTTAGACAAGAAACTGGAACTCTTAAAGAAAGTTTCCTGGAAGCTCTCAGAGCGGGAGCAAGATGAAAGTCCAAAGGTAGACTGTTAAGACCATATACTATAAAGATTGGCTCGATTCATCTGCTTTGACATCAGTGACAATAGTAATAATATTTCCCCCCTTTTTGTACACAGGTTACTACGCTGAGAAAGGAGTTGCATGAACGTGTTCAGACGGCTCCATTCAGTGAAGGTAACAATAAGATCAAGTTATAACTGTCCACACAGTTTAGGTGAAGTGAATACACAGTAACTGTGTTTGTTCTTCAGCTATAAAAATTTTGCAAAATATGCATACGGACAAATCAAGTAAACTGGGCATGGCGCAGGACAACGATGAACGCAGGGTCTTGGTACCACAGCACAACAGTGAGTCCAAACGGCTAAATCGATGTTTCATCTTCTTTATGTTAACTGGAGGAGGAGTATGAAGTGTGACCTCTGCTTTCTGTTGCACAGGTCAGCGGTCTGATGAGCGGCCAGTTCCAAATGAGTCTCTTTCCACAGAAATGCAATCAGCTCATAGAGCTGAGCGATACCAGAGAAGTGACAATGGTGAGAGTGGTCGCTTTTCCAAAACTGAACTTCTTCCATAGGCTCAGGGGGAATTATTTGATGCCCAGCTGAGTTTTTTACTTCTCTAATTTTTATGTAAGTTTTTTTTATTGATGGTGAGAGACTGAATGTCAACCAAACTTTCCAAAAAATGATATGACATATAAAAGTTGCAGTTGATTTGCACATCATTGAGTGAAATAAGTATTTGAAGAAATATAAAATGACCTTCAGTCACCCTCGGTCTGGAGCTCCATTCAAGATCTTGCCTTGTGGGGTGAGGATGATCATGAGAGAGGTGGTGGATCGGCCCAAAAGTAAACGCTAGGAGGTTGTTGCCAAGAACATCATCGGTAGCACGCTATTCTGTGATAGACTGACAAAGATCTCCTTGCTCAGGAAGACGCATGTGCAGGCCCATCTTAAGTTTGGCAGTGAACATCAGAGAAGACTTGGAAGAAAGTGCTGTGGACAGATGGAAATCAAAATTGCACTCTTTGGTAACTCGACCTGCTGTGTTTGGAGGAAGAGAAATATATGAACACCATCCTCATTGTCAAACTGGAGGTAGAAAAGATTGTTTTGGGCCAGTTCCTGGGTACAGGATGACCTCACTGCGTTGAGGGGCCAATAGTCAGGGCCGTGTACTGCCTAGACCTCAGACCTCAATCCTATTTTAAAAAAACAAAAAAACACAAAAAAACTAATAATAAAATAAAAGGGAGGTGAAGTGAAGTTTTGTTTCTTGGCTCCTGCTTGGCAACTCAAAAGCTTTATTTCAACTTTATTGTCTTAGTTTCTGTAAAGAGTGGTGGTCCAAAATCACTGGAGATTTCTGACCTGGGGGCCAACTACAAGAAACGTCTTACCACTGTGTTACTCAACAAGGGTTTCTACTACTAAGTCATTTGTTTGTGGTGATCAAATGCCTGTTTCACTCAGTAGCACACACATCAATATGTAACTTTTATTTAAGGTGTTTTTATTGATTTTTGGTTGATATGCTGTCTCTCCATAAAATGAAACTGCCCTCAATATTAGCTAATATTTATTTCTCTGTATGTGAACAAGCTTACAAATTCAATGGTAGTTGTAAATAATAACATTATTCCCAACTACATAAAATTTGACTTGAGCTCAACGCAGAACCATGTATGAATTTCTTGTATATTTCTGTTCTGAGTTTTAAATTTGAACGTGCCAATATAAATTAGATTTTTGTGCTATTTAAAGTGGTTGATGGGACAACAACTTATCCTCTATTGAGTAACTAGTTTTAATTTGAGTTTGAGCAATACAAGCAACTATTGACAACAAAGCCTGCAATGTTGTTTTTGTGCTTCACCTATTGCAGTAATTTGAAGTGTAATGGTTTGAGTCAGGTGAGCTAACTCTGCATTTGGCTTTCTCTTGCATTAAGCTACACACTGTTAGATTGCTTTGGACAGGAGGGGAGAGGAGGCTCAAAATAAAAGTGAGGTGAAGCTTGCTAACCCGGCTCTGCATGTTTCCATTTTGCGTTATACGCCACTGGCAGACATATATGTATATATTTAGTATTAGTATATTAGTGCTGTAATCTGATTGGTTTACCAACCTCACCTGTGCTGTGAACTGCATGAACAGTGACAGTTTAACCGTGTGTTTGCGAGTGTATGATGAAATCAGCCAAATTCAGCGTGGCATCTACATTATACTAATGTGTAATATACGTTTTTGAAATTAAGAAACTTCTCCATGGGTTTGGAGATTGAGATTATTCAAAGAGTGTGGAAAGAAAAAAAATTTTTTTTTTTTTTTATTTCTGCAGGCTCTAATTGTGTTTCTTGTGCTATTCTGTCCTTTTTTTTTTTTTTTTTTTTTTTTTTTTTTTTTTCTTTTCTTTTTTCAGCTCAACTCACACAGGAGCCTCAGTTAGAGGCAACTCAAACGGTTGGTGACTTGGATGGGTTCCAAGAAAGAGGACTCCAGAGTCCTCTCAATGTGAGCGGCTCCAGCTCGAAGGATGATCCTGTTGCCTCACTGTTGCCCCATCCTGGCTCATGTCTCAGCCCTGAAGAGACCTGCTATAAGCCTCCTGTGCAACCAAAGCTCACGCCACCAGTCTCTGACTATCAGCAGCCTGCCCTCTGCTTGCATGTGAAACAGGAAGAGGCGCACTCAGAACCAGCATGCTCTTCGGCTGCTAATCCTACTATCAGCCAAACGCTGTCAGTGCCTCCCAGAGATCAGTGTCTCCCATCCAGGGAAAGGCCAGCTGATACTTTGCCATACATAAATGATGTAGACTGGAGATTGTTTAGACACCTGATTGCTGTGGTGAGAGAATGTAGAATGAAAGCTTCTAATACTGTTGAGACTTTGGACTCCTGTGCTGCCGGTTCATCTGAAAGTGTGGAAAATAGGTTGAATTTGCATACAGTGACACAAACTCCAACTTCCTCTGGCTCATTTAAAAGCATGCCTCTGACAGGAAACCCTGCTAATGCAGGCAGTGAGAACCAATGCTTCAGTCTGAGTGGAAGCTCAGAAGACACTTCATCTTCCCTGGACCATTTGATGACTGGAAATCCTTTTAAGGTTGAAGCTGCATCTGGTGCAAGGGCTACTACCGCCACTGTTGAGCCCAAAGACCCACAGCATCCATCAACTATTGCTGATCAAAGCGTCTTTGAACATTTCAGCCCTGTTTGCTATACAGACACCAGCCATAACCCAGGACAGATCCCACAGCCACATGCTGACTCAGAGGCTGACAGCTCTGGAGTTGACCAGTTGCCCATCAGTACCATTGTAACCGAGAGGCTGACGCAAAGGTTTATGGGACATTATACAGAACAGCCCCACACCGAGGTGAACAGCAGCCATCAGGGCAGTTTCCCTACAATTTCTGGAGACAACCCCACTGACTTTTTGGTGCCTTCAACCGGATACGAGTCACACAGCCAAATGCCTTATGTCGCAAGTTCACATCCAGGGTACGCACCGCCTCAGGCCGTATTAGGTTACACAACAGGAGAAAACCCTCAAGTTTATACTGGAGCTTTAAACCCAAGTGAAGGATACACTGCAGCGGCAATCTACCCGGGAAATTTTTATCCACAGCTCGCCATCAGCCATTCAAGTTTGCAATTATTTGGGCAATCTGCGGTGACTCCAGGATGGGTGAGCTTGGATATGTTGCACTACTACCCATCAGTGAGGAGATAAGTGACTGGTTTTTCTACAAAAAAACATTTGCTGTTGTGCGTTTTGACATTTGATTTTTCTCAAACTGTTTTTTGGGAGGGGGGAATTAAAAAAACAAACAAAAAAAAAAACCATGCCATATTAAGCGAGTTTTATTCTTTCAAAGTAATGTTCAAATGGATAGTTTAACATGCATGTTTAATCCTTTCTTTTTTTTCCCCCCCCTTTAAAAAAAGAAAAAAAGAAAAGAATTCATTATCTTATGGTTGGGCACTAGCTATCGTTAGCATTTGGAAAGCCTGAGGTGCAAATTGACACGTTCACTGCCTTTTTCTCAGTATTTGTGTTTTCACTTGCACTCCTGTACAGCATATGTTCTAATCACATTTAAGAAGCTAGATTTAGCCTGTTAAAACTCTTTGTTTTGTGTGTTTTGTTTTTTGCCCTGTGGTTCATTTTGAGTAAAGCGCACAGATTTTCTGTGCAAGTAGCAAAAAGTTATGTTTAAAACTGTTTGTATTCAGTATGAAGAGTGTGACGAAATCTCATTTATTTGTAGCTTGTTTTTAATCTGATAATAGCAGTTTTATATATATATATATTTGTGGGTTTTTGTTTTGTTGGCTGATTTTTGATTAAAAAACAAAACAAAGAAACTTGATGTTTGATTTTTGAGCAGTTAATAATAGATTTCGTTTGTCTGATGAATAAAAGGGAGGGAAACTTCCTCTTAAACAAAAGTATTTTTATGGGGTCTGAGATGAAGTGTTTTGCTGTGTGCTTGCCTTTACACTAAAGGGAGATCTGTGTATGATTGGGCACAAACTTTAAGGGGAAGGGAGAGAGACACATTCTATTTTAATATTAAGCTTGAAACTTGCCTTTTTTTTTTTTTCTTTTTTTTTTATGGAGTTTATAGTGAGTCCTGGATCAGATGACTGTGAATCCTCCCAGTCATGCTACACTAGGTCTAGCCTGCTTATCTGCATGTCTCCCAGATTGCAAGGTTTCTTCTTCACTCACTTTTTAAAAACACTGCATTTACTCATTAGTTGTTATTAACCTGTCAGAGATTTACAGTTAACAAACAGTCAGGTGAATAAACAACACTGAGACACTTGTTACTGATAACGTGCAGCACGGGTGAAACTCAGACAGAGAGTCACAATGAACTGCAGTATTCGTTTATTTTTATAGGTTACATCGTCAATATGCAAATATAATCACATTTCCTGTTACGCAGGTCCTGATGCTGTCTGCGTGTAAGCTGTGTGTGTGTGTGTGTGTGTTACAAGTCAATTTCTAAGAATAATATAATATAATGCAAGTCAACTTCTGCAGATGTGTATTTCTGTACTGGTCTCTTGCGGTAAGTGTCACAGGGTCAGCTTCCTGTTTCTACAGAAAGCTGTGTCTGGTGAAATATGTGAACATAAGTATAACATAACATTTGAAGCATAATCAAATAAAACATTAAAAACTCCCTGACATTACCTATCTTCTCCACGGTGTGTCTTTGTCCGGTCTCCCTTCCTGAACCTGGGTCTGCCAAAGGTTTCCTCCTGTTGAGAGGGAGGTTTTCCTTCCTGCTTTTGCCAAAGCACTTGCTCATAGGGGGTCATTTGAGATATTTTCCCAGTGTTATTGTAGGGTCTTTACAATATAAACCGCCTTGAGGTAACTCTTGTGATTTGGTGGATATAAATAAAATTGAACAGAACTTATGAATGGTTACAACTGCAGGCATAAAAAAATATATCTATATATTAATCTCATATAGAAGAGCAACATTTTATTTACACTGAAATAATGAATTAACAAGTTGCCAGGTAACAGATGAGGACCCAGATTAATGGAAGGACACAACTATTGTTGGTTTCTTCACAGCCATCTATAGGTCAAGGGTCCAAAAATAGGGGGGGGAAAAAAGTGGCAGATCTCTGGGAGAAAACTCCTTGTTGGGACATAAAGGTCAGAAGTGGATGCAAACAGTAACTTGCATAAGGTATGCAGAAGAGCATCTCTGAAGGCACAATGTGAAGATTTGAAACCGATGCGCTGCAGAAGCTCTCACTGGATGTATGCCTGTCGCCTCAGAACAGGAAACTGACGCCATTGTAACCACAGTGTACCGATCTTGTAACAAAGCTGTTGCTCCCTTTGCTCTATTGCCCTGCTGATTATGAAAGAACACCGCAGTGTTATTTTGTTCTGTCTCTATATTAACAGCGTTTGCGCCTAATGAGTATGTCAGGAAGTACGCATTCTGTATCTGAGGTAAAGCAGGCAGGTTTTTGACTGGTGATGTTATGTGTACCCACAGACGTTGACATAGATCGTTTAAACTGTGTAGGGACTTGTGAAAAGACGCCGTGTTTTCCTGGAAAATGTGCAAACGCCAGATATTAAAACTTTACACCAAATGACAGGTTGGAAACCTTAGGGGAACATACACTGTTAAAAAATAAATATATTTTAAAAAATTCATGTGGGTTATGATTTTGGTTCTGATGTGCAATGTAAATGTTCCCTTTATATTTATATTTAAATTTTTTAGCAGCATCGTTGGAGGGCAGAAAAGCATAAATGTGTTTAGCTGTGTCTGCAGAGTAGAGCGCATCAAAGCACTTTGAGACCATTCTGAAACAGCATTTTCTCTCTGCTACAGTAACAGTAAAGCTAACGCTGTAGATGATGACCCAGAATGTGGAATTAACCTGAAGGTTGAATTTCTTTCTTGTGCAATCTTTAAGAAGATGAACATGACCTTGACAACTGTGCTTAATACATTCAGGTTTATCCACTTGTCCCCCTGTGCTTTTGTTTATATTGAAAATGAGATATTTCTCAGTGTGGTAGGAATATAAGCGTGGGAAAGAGGAAAGGAGAGCATGTCTGAGGCAAATTGGGAGGGTTTTCATCAGCTTGTGACCGGCCTCCCACACATGTGAGGTATTTGTTGGAACTTTCAGGCCAAGCAAGGCCAGACCTTGGAGAACTTCACAGCAACTACTTCCTCATAAATCATGCACAGTTGTAGCAACTTGACAAAAAAAACCTGCTACCTGTCTGTTATGATATCAAAGCTGATTTTTCCCCTTATGTCTCACTGTGCATGATGCTGTGTGTTGCATAAATATAACCTCTGTGACCTTTGGACTTCAGTTTAAAACATTATGTGTCAAAACCATAATCATTATTCATTCAGGAATCATCAGTTAATCCATGTGTTTCAAGGAGCTTTATTGTCCTTCGCATCACATGTTAACATGAGGTGGAATGAAATTATGTACACATGGTCCCAGAGTGAAAAGAAACAAAATAATGAAGAAACAGAATTTTATTTTTTTTTTAAGTAATAAATGAATAGTTGGGGTTTTTAATTTTATTTTTGTTTTGTTTTTTGTTTTTGCTTTTTAACAAACAGGAATGACAAGTCATAAAACAATACAAGAAATAATACTATAAGTAGAGTGCAGCAACCTGAGTACCAGTATGGAGTATGGGTATCGAGTGTAGGTATAAATATACAGGGAGTGCAGAATTATTAGGCAAATGAGTATTTTGTCCACATCATCCTCTTCATGCATGTTGTCTTACTCCAAGCTGTATAGGCTCGAAAGCCTTCTACCAATTAAGCATATTAGGTGATGTGCATCTCTGTAATGAGAAGGGGTGTGGTCTAATGACATCAACACCCTAGATCAGGTGTGCATAATTATTAGGCAACGTCCTTTCCTTTGGCAAAATGGGTCAAAAAGAAGGACTTGACAGGCTCAGAAAAGTCAAAAATAGTGAGATATCTTGCAGAGGGATGCAGCAGTCTCAAAATTGCAAAGCTTCTGAAGCGTGATCATCGAACAATCAAGCGTTTCATTCAAAATAGTCAACAGGGTCGCAAGAAGCGTGTGAAAAAACCAAGGCGCAAAATAACTGCCCATGAACTGAGAAAAGTCAAGCGTGCAGCTGCCAAGATGCCACTTGCCACCAGTTTGGCCATATTTCAGAGCTGCAACATCACTGGAGTGCCCAAAAGCACAAGGTGTGCAATACTCAGAGACATGGCCAAGGTAAGAAAGGCTGAAAGACGACCACCACTGAACAAGACACACAAGCTGAAACGTCAAGACTGGGCCGAGAAATATCTCAAGACTGGTTTTTCTAAGGTTTTATGGACTGATGAAATGAGAGTAAGTCTTGATGGGCCAGATGGATGGGCCCGTGGCTGGATTGGTAAAGGGCAGAGAGCTCCAGTCCGACTCAGACGCCAGCAAGGTGGAGGTGGAGTACTGGTTTGGGCTGGTATCATCAAAGATGAGCTTGTGGGGCCTTTTCGGGTTGAGGATGGAGTACAAGCTCAACTCCCAGTCCTACTGCTAGTTTCTGGAAGACACCTTCTTCAAGCAGTGGTACAGGAAGAAGTCTGCATCCTTCAAGAAAAACATGATTTTCATGCAGGACAATGCTCCATCACACGCGTCCAAGTACTCCACAGTGTGGCTGGCAAGAAAGGGTATAAAAGAAGAAAAACTAATGACATGGCCACCTTGTTCACCTGATCTGAACCCCATTGAGAACCTGTGGTCCATCATCAAATGTGAGATTTACAAGGAGGGAAAACAGTACACCTCTCTGAACAGTGTCTGGGAGGCTGTGGTTGCTGCTGCACGCAATGTTGATGGTGAACAGATCAAAACACTGACAGAATCCATGGATGGCAGGCTTTTGAGTGTCCTTGCAAAGAAAGGTGGCTATATTGGTCGCTGATTTGTTTTGGTTTTGTTTTTGAATGTCAGAAATGTATATTTGTGAATGTGGAGATGTTATATTGGTTTCACTGGTAAAAATAAATAATTGAAATGGGTATATATTTGTTTTTTGCTAAGTTGCCTAATAATTATGCACAGTAATAGTCACCTGCACACACAGATATCCCCCTAAAATAGCTAAAACTAAAAACAAACTAAAAACTACTTCCAAAAACATTCAGCTTTGATATTAATGAGTTTTTTGGGTTCATTGAGAACATGGTTGTTGTTCAATAATAAAATTATTCCTCAAAAATATAACTTGCCTAATAATTCTGCACTCCCTGTAGGTGTAAATAAATACTTTAGCAGCAAAGGGCATGATGACCAGCACTGATAAAGTGACAGTGTCAGTAGTGATTAAGGTGCTACAATAGCAGTTCTTGTCCATTTATGTATTGAGAAAGTCTCACAGCTTCTGGAATGAAGCTGTTTCTCAGTCTGGTGGTTTTGCACTTGATGCTCCTCAGCCTCCTGCCTGAGTGGAGCGGACAAAGAGTGTGTGTGCTGGGTGAGTGGGGTCCTCATGATACAGGTGGCCATCTTCCTGCCTCTGGAGGTGTATATGTCTGTGACGGTTGGGAGGCTGCCTCCGACAACTCTCTGTGCAGCCTTCATCACCCTCTGTAGAGCTTTCCTCTCTGCCACAGTGCCGTTTCCGTGCCACATATTGATGCCAGAGCACAGAACACTCTCCACCGCACATCTGTGAAATGAGATGAGGACTGAGCTCTCCATTCCCGCACGCTTCCACTTCCTCAGGAAGTAGAGCCTCTGGTGAGACTTCCTTATCAGGCTGGAAGTGTTGTTTTTCCTGCACCAATCCTTTAAGTGTTCCACCTACTTCCTGTAGCCGGTCTCATCATTGTCTGCAAACTTTACAATATGACAGCCTGGGTGGTTGGGTGAGCAGTCATATGTAAGCAGCGTGAACAGGAGGGGGCTTGTTACACAGCCCTGAGGCTAGCCAGTGTTGAGGACTATGGAAGATGAGGAGACGTTGTGGATCCTCACAGACTGCGGTCTGTTGGTCAGGAAATCCAGAACCCAGTTACAAAGAGAGGAGCTCAGTCCTAGGGTCAGCCATTTATGTTTTTGATTTTACATCATTTACACTAAAAAAATAAAAATTCTGGAGTCTTTAAAATGATATATACAAAACACAGACTGATATGTTTTTTTACAATCTTTATACTCCATTTGAGAACTCAAATCACTTCCTACTGTAAGTCTTATTCAACGCGGACACCCATCGGAGCGACTTAGTATCTCAAAATATTAATAGGTACGACTCATCAATATAGTAAACGTGAGTATCTGCCAGAGAAATATTCTCTGTGTGCTGTGTTTTAATCAGAGTTTTCATGGCCACATTTTGAATTCAGTGGAAGGTGGACGGTGCCTGTGCTCCTCTGATGGACGATGCTTTGACTCGGGAGTGAGATAGTGGAGTCTTACAGGTCATAGCAACCCACTGATAGTGGTAAAAAGGTGCCTGGAAAGCAGTTTTTTTTCATAGCTGAACTCCAACAAGGGACGAGATCAGGATTTTCATTTTATAGAAATTAGGCTGAGTAGTTCACTCGCCATAAAAACGAGAGCAAAACTGTATGTGTGTGCTGTTGGGGAAATGAACAGTTTTCCACAGGCAAGGTTAGAAATGCAGTTCTTTAGTTACATAGTATCATAGTACATATAGAGTCATAGTATCTTTATTGTTTACAAGCATGGACAGAAACTTGTACCGTATCCCTTATATCACAAATCAGAATAGGATTACATTTGTATCGCATTTCTTACCATTCCTCAGGCTGTCCTTAGACTGGTACCAGCTGGCCTAAACAGCCTCCCTCATGTTTGTTGAAACCTTTTTGCTTTGTCTCCGCAGCATTTGTGGAAGACACAAGGTCATTCTTCTCATGAGATAACACTAAAGTCTGTGCAAGGCTCCTTCTGGCTTTGTTTTCAAAGAAATGTTAGCACAGAGGCGATTCTAGGATCAGAGCTTTGAGGGTGCTGAGAACCCAGAGAGCTGCCCAGCCAGGCAAGATCATCTTTACTCATCACGATGAGACTTCTTCCCTGTCAGTCCCTGCATCCTTAAATGTCTCCAGTCGTCCCGAGTTCTCTCTGACTGTCTCCTAGGTGCATTTAAACCCCTGCTACTCAATGTCCTCGTCGTCTGTTGTCTTCGTGTCCGTTATCAGTCATCATAATTTTACCATCTCTGTGCAAGTCTGCAATTTTTTTTTTATAATTAAATCATAAGATTCTTAAATTCATCAAGTCTCTCTGTGCCTGGGTCCTCGTCACAAAACATGACATCGCTGTTTTTAAAGGAGTTTTAGAGGAGTTAAAAAAACTCCTCTGCACAAAAAAGCACATAAATGTCCACAGCACAACATTGTGAAGACATGACAAGCCACAGGGGTGGGTGGGGGGTGAGGAGTAATCCGAAGCGAACACAGCAGCCGCCCTGCACAGCGCTACCATTCCAGCGTGGCACACAGACCCGCCGTGTTCCCTCACAGGAAACAAGCATCAAAGGCGTTGGAAAGAGAGGGGGGATGAGTGAGTGCCTATCAGTGTAAGTGTATGTGTGTGCGTGTCCATAGTTCAGCTGAGACAGTGTCCTTCGGCCTATCAGGCTAAGTAAACAGTCCTCCAGCCAATCCAGGTGTCCTTGCATGGGATGGGAAGAATAGCCGTAACACAGTTGTTATCAGGGAGTGATTGTTTGGCTCCAGCCTTGGGCCTGCAGCTGGCACCGTGATGGGGATCCGCAATGTTCATGTTGATTTTGTTGCGAGCAGCCCAGGAGAATTTTCAGGCTGCCCTAACACCGACACTGGTCTCTCGATCTCCCGTTGGAGAGTCGCGAGCCTCCCCATGATGGTATCAAACTTCTGTTCCATGGTGTTATCATTCTTTTGATTCTGAGACCTCACAACTGCAGTGATCCGTTCCGCGATGTCTTCCAACTGTCGCTCAAGGGTCTCATTTTGAGCAGGCCTCTCTCTGATGTATCCCCCCATACGCTCAATGGTGTTGTTTTGAGCCTTCACAGCAGCTGCAAGCGTCTCCAAGGTGTTGACCATATTAGGTTCGTTGTGAGAGGTTGCGCCTCGTTCCATTGCTTCGATTCCAGCGGGCAGCCTTGGGGGGGGGGGGTTTGAACAGCCGGTTCTGCTCTCTTCCCCAAATCCCCACATTTGTGAAAGAAAAGCAAAACACTTTTTTGAAAAGTCTGTAACAAAACCATTAAATCTGATAAAGGTTATTTAAATAATCTTAAAAGACTACTATTGCAAAAGAAGAATGGATTGGAATAAAAAAAATACGTATCCTAATCTTAATTACTGGGGGAGAATAATGAATGATGCTCATAGTGAGTAAGAAGTAAAGTGAGTGCATTTTTTGGACAGAGATTCACTTTTAATGTGTATGTATAATATAATACAGATACATAAAAAATACACTCCAAAAATAGAAGTGTTATGTATGTGTGTGTGTCAAAAGGTGACCCTGCGAAGGCTCCCCAGACCTGCTGGCACTAGGGAGTCCAGCAGTTCACCTAAACAAAAGGCTCTTATACTCAAACAGATATAGATGCGTTTACCATACCACATATCAGAAAGAGAAGGTGCGACCTCTCTCATGACCTTAGAATATGTGTGGTATGCCAGGACACTCTGTGTACCATAAAAGAGGAGTACGTTCACTCTTTTCCAGAGTGTCCTGGCATACCACACATAGTCTTTGCAGACTACTAAGGGTCAGACATTCTATCTGTGAGAGTTGATATTTTTTATATTGTCATTTATGCTTAGATATATATAATCATTTGTATGCTGATAAAAATCATTTTCATTATTAGGTCTGATCAGGTCTGCACTTGTGTACCATGAGATGAGAGGAAGCAGCCTCGACATTATAATTTCCGTTATAGCTTTAGAAACCAGACTGTTCTGTTCTATAAAAGTGTGAGACTTCACACCTTTAAATGTTCATTTGAGACATGAACTATTGCAAGTCCCTGTTTTTATAGTTTAGCAAGATGCTTACTTCTGCTTTTCTGCATACCTTTTCTCCATACCTCATACACACACATTAAGTTCATTGAAAGGTCGTATGTCTATGTATGGTATGGCTGAAAACACACACATCCCCACACACAGAATACAGATACATTGATGCAGATATGCCTGCTTGAGAATGTCACGTGTATTTGCAATCGCATATTCATGTATGTGACAATAAAAAGGGCTGTGGCGAAGGAGTCAGTCGAAGTTGGCCGAGTTCAGGTGAAGGGATCTTTTAGATTTTTTCTTTTATTTTAACCTATGTGACTTTTCACTTTAGTAACAGGTTGGAATTTTGTGTTGTAAGATTTATGAGTTTCATGCTTTCATAGTGGTACTTGGGAGAGCTTGACATTTTCTCACTGTTTGGCACTTTCTGATGCGCAAATGTGGTGCATGTATTTATTGCCCAGGGTGTGAGTGGGCATTAAGGCGTCTGGGAAGGGATCTCAAAACTGGATTATAGATGGCAGACAGTTGGTGTCGTAAACCACCGCCTCTGTTCAAAGATGGTCACTCACAATGGACATAAATGGCATCTTTTACTCCTCTTTCAAACCATCTGTCTTCTCTGTCCAAAATGTGAACATTGGCATCCTCGAAAGAGTGACCTTTGCCCTTTAGATGCAGATGGACTGCTGAGTCTTGTCCCGTGGAGGTGGCTCTTCTATGTTGTGCCATGCGCTTGTGAAGTGGCTGTTAGGTCTCTCCAATGTAGAGGTCTGGGCATTCCTCGCTACAAACTCTCCTGAGTTTCTCAGTTTTCTCCAAGCACGACATCCCAGTGTATTACAGACCCAGCAACACACTCAGACAAAAACCAGTTCATCCAAAAGACAAAACTCCTAAACACAAACTTAACAATTAGTGTATGCTGTACAGGATGACTGAGAACCTTCACAGACATATCGTCGAAAAAAACGTTTTCAACACTGCAGGTTACCTGGGTGTAATGTTTTTCAGCTAAAAAGAAACATGGTCTGACTTCTACCTATATAAAGAGTAACTGAAGGTTAAATGCAGCTAACATGTCCTGTTTTAAGCTACGCACTCACACATCTGCTCTGCTGCGTCTCGGCCACCATCGCTCTGGCAGAAAGGGCGCTAGAGTCAGTTAGGGGAGAGGTGGGCTGGACCAAACCATTTTTTTTGGGGGGGGGGTATAGCTATACTTTTGTTGTTGAACTATTACGTCTCAACCAAGCACTGTATGGTTTTTATAATTTTAGTAGTGTGTCACACAAATAGCAAACATTCAAACAGTCAAAAAAAAGTAAAAAAAAGTTTCAGGTGGATGAAATAATGGAAAGCATAGAAATAAAACAATAGCCAACTGAAAATTGGGTATTAATGTATGTAGGCTCAAAGGGGGGAAAAAACAAGAAAGCTAATATAAGTTACAAATAAAGATTTCTCAAAGACTCATATTGAACAAATTGTACATTAATCTTCAGTTTGGGATAATAAAGTCGTTTATTTCCTCAAGCAGCTTGCAAAATATCTCATCCTTTCACTGCTGTTTCTGTCTGTGTGCTGGGAACAGACAGGACAAACAGGACATGTCGGCCTTGTGATAAAAGATTATGACTGGAAGATGAGTTGAATTCAGTCTGAAGGGGTGTGCAGTTATAAGAAAATTCGTTACAAACTGCTGATGCACATAGGTGGATCGACAATAATGACATGAGGAGAGTTGTGGCACAACTGGTCTTCCACAGCCCTTGAAGCACAGCTACTCCCTCTCTTGGCCAGCTCTCTGGAGACAAGGGTTTTTGAAACAATGCTGTGAAGTCACAAACTTCAAGATACTTCAACGAGGAAACAAGCAGAAGAGCCCTAATTTTCTGACATCAACAGCCGCAGGATCAGCGTGTCTTTCACTTTTTACCTTTAAAGAATGAACAGATTAGACAAGGCATGGGGGTGAAGCAGGTTAGATGCGATTGCTTGGCGTTCATTATAAAGGTGGGTGTGGCATAGACCACATTACTACCCAGCCTAATAGCGGACGGAGCAATAAACATGTGACGCTACGCTGTCTTACTACTACCAGCGTCGTTTGAATCCACGGTTAAAGCTCACTGCAGCTGCGAGACCCTCCAGCTCCACAGGTAAGTACCCAACCTAACTGCTTCAGCATACTGCGGTATTAGACACCACGGAGAAACTTTGTTATCCAGAAAGTAGCGGCTCCGCGTTTGTTTAATGTTCCTGCTCACGTTCCTCCTAAAGTTTAATTAGTTCATTAGTTAAAACGGACTTTTTTTTTTTAGTCAACTCTGAGACAAGTCACAGCAACAAATCCTCTGATATTTTGTGCAATATGTGGACCTTTTGTTTTGCGTCGTGTCCAGGACGGCAGGAAGCTGCTTTAACAGACTGACATGCAGCTCCACCTGATGGTGACAGTGTAATTGCAGCTGCATTTCCCCCCCCATCTTTCTTTCAGCTTTATTTCAAGGAGTTTTACAAAACTTCTGAATTTAGAATAATTTCGCGTTTTATACACAGTCACCCTCTCAATTTTTAGAGGCTCAAAAGTAACCGGACTAACTCAAATAAGGATTGTTTTTAATACTTGGATGAAACTCTTGTGTTTGATGTTTTTAACCCATGGGCATCATCAGGTGCTTTACTGCAACCACCTTCAGTTACTTGGTTGAGATCAGTTGACTTGTGTGGAGTTATGTTATATTATATGTGATAGTATTAGCTTGCTGGGTTATATAGAGTAATAATATTATCTAGCTGCATTGTAGTATGTATTATCTTAGGGTCAGGCCTTTGTGCAAAGACAGCCTTCTGTGTGAAGCTGTAGGAGAAAAATAGTCAGAGAGAGAAAACAGCATTTACAGGAAATGGTGTAGAAAAAGCATCACTAACAGCTGTCTAACACATCTGGATAAGTATAGATAAAGATAAGTATAGAGTGGAAAGCAGAACTAGGTAGCGAAGCTTAAGGTGCCTAAAGAGTTCATTTAAAAGCCACCTGCATAGGTAAGAAATGAGGGCACGTGCAGGGAAGCAGAAGTTGGGGAGGATAACCATGCAAGGAGGTGTTTTTATTGAAACTGCGCATGAATAATTTGGACAACAACACAGAGTACTAAGCATACAGGAAAAGCAGGTGTGAAAGGAGGAAATCTGGTAAGAAATACTATATATGTAACAGACTGAGGGCGCACCCATCGGATCTGCAGGAGGTTTCGCGCTGTGCGCATCTCCCAGGTACATGGTGAATAAAGAATTGTTGGATTGAAGCGTTCTGTCTCGAGTTGTTTCTTTTACCAGGTCAGAATCCAAAAATCAGGGAGGGACAATCGGTCCGACACTTGCCTTAGCTGTGTTAGCTGTTTCTTTGTTTTGAAAAGCTCAGGTTGCTTTTGCAGCGTGCTTGGGGTCATTATTTATTAGGACTGTGAAGCACGGTCCACATTTAGCAGCATCTGAGCAGAAAGTGTAGCCCGTGAGCCGTTTCTCCTTTGAGCATCTGAAAAGTGTAACCTAGAGTTTGGCTACCGTCAAACTGAAAACGAGCTGAGTTTCTTTTCAGTGAAAGAGTCAAATCCACTTGTTTAAACTTTCATGCTTTAATTTCAGTTGTGAATAAAATGTAGGTTTATAACATTGCATTTTTATTTATATTTTACTAATAAAAGAAATTCGTGTATTTACAGCATCCAGAGTTTTTTTTTGAATTGGGTTTGTAATTTGTTCCCATTCCCTTAGTTGAATCTATAAAAATGCCAACGATAACACACCGCGATTGACAAAAATTGTATTTTTGTACCAACAAGGAGATTCCCAAAGAGCGATTAGCCAACACCCACACACACAGTGTGGGAATCCCCCTCCCTACCAGGAGACATCTCCCGTGTCTCTACCATAACTCTGCATGAGGTGAACAAACCAGCATTGCTTTGAAACTTAAACTCCATCTTGGGTTTTCAGGTGGTGTTTTTCTACAGTTGCAGCATGCAGCCAGGTAAGTCATGCCTTCTACTATTTGTATGTAAGCCTGCTGCATATAGCCCATTCTCTTTCTGTAATTCCTCCATTTGTAGGTGTTTTAAGAAGAAGCCAGCTGCTGGATTCTCTGAAGGCGTACCTGAGCAACAAGGGGAGACTACAACCCATAATAGGTGTGCCGCAGCAAATCCCACTTTTAGTGTGTAAACGGTTCTTTATTCAGTGTGTGCTGAAGTAATGTGTGTTTTTTATTGTGCACTTAGGCTTGGGCTGCATTACAGAATGTGTGAAGGCTGGTGCGTGGAGCACAGAAGCGCTGTACGTGTGTGGGGCGTGCGTGTGTCGCCTCAGTAAGGCTGACATGCGTAACCACATACTGGGAAGTCTCCACAGATTCAACTACATTGTAAGTAGTACTGGAGAAGGATTGGTGACAGCAGATCATGTGCTGCGTTGGATTTTACTAACAGATTATGGTTTGTTTGTTTGTTTTTAAAAGAAAACCTGGCACCCTCACTTGGTGTCTAAATGGCAGGAGAGCTCCGACCTGTCCAAGCTGGCGTGGCCGCTGATGGAGATGGCCAAGAAGCTTGAGGAAAAAGAGGGACCGGGAGACATCCAGGTCTGTTGCTTTTATTGTGCGTGCTTTCTTGTAGTCATAAACTGCAAATTATTGTGGATGCTCATATGTTTTTGCACCTTCATACGAAGTTGTTAGAGGTTGAAGATGGTGTATACCAGAGGATGGAAACATCCAGTGAAAATGACGGTCAGTGAATGTTTGACTGTTCTTTCCCCATCTCACTGTCTTCTCTTGATTACTCTCACTTTTTATGTTTTTGGCAATTTTTCTGCATGTACGTGATTATTTTTCCCTTCATAAGTATCTTTTCATCTCTCTGATACTGCAGCAGTAACTCTCATAGGTTCCTTAAGAGATGCACATGGTGAAACTGAGAGTTATCCAGAGACTACAGCTTTGCACTATCCCACCGAATCCCAGAGGACTGTAGTGTTTGCACAGAACCAGCCCACACGGTCCAAGAAAACCTTCAAGGCTGACACAAACTCAGGCAAGATCTCAGCGCACACTAACAAGCCAGCACCGCAGCTGATGCATGCAAACTTTGATCCTTCTGTTAAGTCAGAGGTCTACTTAGTCAACCCGTTCACATCCCAGTTGGATTCTCCCGAACCCTTTGTGTTTTCAGAGCACACCAGCAGCTTTCCTGATGACTACACTGGAACCAAGACTCTCATCGGTGAGAACACACAAAGAATGGCACCAAAAGAGTTAAAACAACAAAAAATAATAATTAAAAAAGGCCTTGAAGTTGCACGGTTGTGGCGGACTGCAAACTCTTTCATGTGCCTCTCCAGTAAAGTTTCTCATCTCACAGTCCAACTCCAGTCTCGAACCGCAGCTGGTGATCGTATTTCCCATTAAATGGAAATGTTCTTTATTTTTTTTGTTTCTCATGTTTTCAACAGGTCTCGACTGTGTGGTCGAGTATAGAAGTGAAGATGGCTGCTCTTACTGTTTCTTATGCCACTGCTGCCGCATCAAATCCAACAAGAAGGACATCACTGAACACCTGACCAGCCCCTCACACCTCATCAACTACTTGGTCTGTTTGTTCTGGATCAGTTACCAGAATAGATTATAGCAAAGGTTCTTTAGTATTATGCATGCAAAAAGCGAGGTAAGTATAGTTTAAAGTTAGTGAATATAATTTTTTATAGATGGAAACTCATCCTGAGGAGGTGACTGAGGAGCTTAAAGACAAACCTCACCTTCTTCAGTCTCTGGCAAAGAAAGTGGAGCGAGAAACGGGCCGAGGAGAGTTGAAGGTATCCCTTTTTCTTTGCAGCACAGAATTTCCTGCTGGGATTCTGCCGCATGTGACGTGACTCTCAGTGTCTTTTCCCCCAAACAGTCTTGGTTTCACCTGTACTCGTCTGTCCTTTAGTTCATGAACCTCTCATGTTCTCAGGTAGTGCATGTTCCAGAAAACCTTTGTGCGCTACTCACTGGCAAAAGTTACCACTGGTGTAAGTATAGGTTATTTTTCTTTTGCTTGGCCATAAACCATTCACTTCATTTTCTACATCTCTGCTCTTGTAAGTATAACATTTACCTGCCTCCCCTTTTTTTTTTTTTTTTTTTTTTTTTTTTTTTTTTTGGACAGCAGGTCTGTGATAGATCAAACCACTGCAAAAAACAGGCTTTTTTTCTGACGTGTCATTATTGAAACATTCAGGTAAAAAGCAGGACAAAATAGAAATATCGTAGAGTTGTTCTACAGGCACAGACACAGGTACCCACTCAGTGATTTGTTGAAAGTGTTATACTCTAAATACAGTTGTGGTCAGAAATCTTTTTTAAGGAGGAAAAAAAAAAAGAGAAGAAGGTTACATCCAGTCATCCTGGGCATGAATATCATGGCATTTCTGGGCTTTTAATGATTTCTTTGAACTGTTCTTTTTCCAGGGTGAAGTGATTGATTCTTTGAGTTCATTTAAATCTGTTTGTTTCCTGGCACAGAACCAGCTTTAAGTGTAGTCCACAAATTTACAAATTAGTTGAGGTCGGGACTTCGGGAAGGCCATTCCAGCAGCTTAATATTAGCCTGCTTTATCCATCCCCAAAACCAATTTTTATTAACTTTTTGAACCATTATATTATTGGCACATCTGTGTTCAATTTGAACCATCTAGCTGTTAATTTGAGGTGAAGTTGAAATATGTGCTACCACCACAATACTTGGAAGTTGGTGCCATGCTCTCAGGTTTGAAAACCTCACCTTCATAGCTGCAAACAGCTCAATCTTTCTGAACATAAAACGTTTTAGTTTTATGTTCAGCTTGACTGTGTCAATTTTTGGAGCACAGGTTTCTTTCTTGCAGTATAAACCTGTGGACCGTGAATGTGTTCCTGGGTCATTCCTGAACATCCCAACCAATTTAAAAATGTCAAAAGACGTTGTGGAACCTTTACCACCACTTATTTAAAAATGTAAGCGAGTGTATGTATATTTATACAACTGTATACTTATGTGTACAGTTATGCTATAACTGGATTTTTACAGAGAAGTGTAACTTTTATGCCGTCTGAATTTTGCCTGAATCACGTTTTGTCAGTGCATCTTTGGCACTCACCATGCAGAGTGTGTCCTTTGTTCAGTGCAGTTTCCCACTTGTCAGGGATGTCAGCTCTCTAGATTTTTCTTGTATTCATTAATGCCCACTTCAATACTTTTCCCCCCCCCCCCCCCCCACCCAGTGTTCCTTGCATTTCTTTATTTTATTTTTTTGTATGCCACTGTATTGTTTTGGATATTTTCCAGGCATAAAGATGCTGCAATCTGGATGGAAAGGTGCTGACATTAAAAAAAAGGAAATAGATGCCAAAGGTTTGTATCTTTGCAAGCTAGAGTTCACACTTTCTTAGCAAACTGCTTTTAACTTATTCCTTTTCTTTATGTCTAAGGGCTGAGCATGAACCAGACATCTGCTGAAGGCATGTCAGAGAAATGCACTTTAATGAAGTCAAAGAGGAAGAAAAGAGTAAAAGCAAAGAGAGAGACTGTTTTTAATGTCAGCCTGCCTATTACCAAAGGTTTATTACTGATGAAGAGGATGTCTTTCAGCAGCAAAAGCCTCCCTCCATCAGCTACATCCCCTCCCTTTAATTTAGATCTCACGTCCTCCCCGGGGTCAGAGATTGTGGAGTTAGACTGTGATGGTTTGTCATCTGAATTCAACCATGCAGAAACCTCTCCACTACAGCACAACCCCTGTGATGGAGGTCCAGAGACTGGTGGGTACACGCCAGAAGGAAACTTTACAATCTCCCATTTTCAAAACAGAGATGGTTATGTCCGTGACGGCGTGCACGTCAGTCAGCCTGAAGACATACCAGGGAGAAACGACTATGTTTACTGGGAAAGAAGGGAGAACAGGCATCATGACGACCAAGAAAAGTCAGCTGAGATATCTTCTAAAAAGTGGGAAAATGAAGAGATGCATAATGAAGCAGTGTTTCCTGCTGTGCCATCTTCCTCTAACTCTTCCTACGGACATAGGGAGTGTTGGACCGAGCAGGGGTATAAGCCAGCTGCAGAGGATAAGAATGGAACAAGAGAGCAGGGTTTGAGAGAAGAGGCACGCATAGACGCTGGTCCACATTATTACCAACAACACTTTCAGAATCCGCAGATGCCGTGCGATAATGCAAGTCTTCAGACGGGCAGTGTAAGTGGGTATCACGATGTGTGGGGTCATCTGGGTCCTTATATAAATAGTGCTGGTGTGAACATGCTAACTCAATCAGTAGCTCCACACAATTATGGGATACCGACTACATCTTATGAAGCCAGTCAAGGACAGCGTGGGTGGATGTCTTACCCCAGCTACAACACTGGCCCTCTGGCAAACCCTGGCCAGCACTTTCTCCCTCCGGTCTACAGCAGTGGTACGGACTGGAGTCTAACACACTCTTATGCCTTCAGCCAACCTTATAAACCTCAGTGTTCTGCGTCCCAAACTGATCTGTATTTCAGCTGAATCAAATCACATTTGGATGGTCCAGCGGGGGATTTACTTGCAATGTGACATTTATTTATTTTTTTATTTTTTTATTATAGTTCTGCTGATTTCTGTAATGAATGTGAGCCTGCTGATGGAGGTGCAGTAATATAAGCAGTGTCGGTATTTTTTTTTTTTTTTTTTTTTTTTATTTTTTGTCTGCTGGGACTTTTTTAGGTTTAAACTTTGTAGAGACTGAAAGTCAAAGAGCACCAATGAGGTGAAACAGCACTCCTTATCCACTAATCCATTCGTTATAAGAGAAGTAGAAGAATTGAAGATACTGGGCATTTAAATAGACTTTAAATAGAACTCACTCGTGTATTTCCAAGTTCACATTCAGTGAAGGCTGAGAAACGTGCCCGTAAACACTAAACAGCTGCCTGTGTGTATATTTTTATTCTTTTGTGTTTGTTATGAAGTTGTTCAAACTGGCTATTTGTTTTCTGTTTTTGACCATTACAGCAGTGTTTGGTTTTTTTTGTTTGGTTTTTGGTTTTGGTTTTTTTTAATCTACATTTATGCCTTTTTAACTCCAGAAAACAAGACAAATGTGTGAAACATCACATTAGGTTTAAGTGGATTCACTGTATTTTTTTAGGAGAAATATTGAGATATGTTTGACTGCTTTTATGAAATTAAAAAACACAGTTTTTTAAAACAGTTCTGACCCGTGCGGCTGAATTTTTATTTTATTTTATTTTATTTATTTATTTATTTTTTGCACCAGTAGAGTTTTTGAACTTTAACCAAATATGTGACCAAATATAGTTTTCCTTGCAGGTTCAAACAAAAGAGTTTGTTATTTTTCCTTTCAAGCAGTCACGGTAGGTTATGTAATGTCCTGTGGCGTAATACTCACAAGCTTGCTCAAATTCAGCGAGGAAACACAAACTTTGTCCACTCAGCGATTAATGCAGATCACTGTAAAAAGCCAGTCTTACTGTAAATATTAAAACACGTTAATGGTTCTGTGTTTGCTTTGGAGTAAGTTTGACTCTGTAGTACGCCTATTATTCAATACCTTGCAGAACCACGTTTACCAGCAATAATGTAGTGGCTTTCTGTGCAAGCTCATCTTTTCAGTTCTGAGGTCTTGTGGCGCAACTTTGCAAACCTAAGCTGTGCTGCCGTGTTCTTTTCTCCTGGCAACCATTTCAAACAAGCCACATTTGTTCAGTCTTTTTGAAATTGTATCTTTTCTTTGCAGCAACACTGGACACAAATCTTTTAGGGCTCTTTACTGCTGGATTGATTGTGGCATTGTGTTAACACAGATCAGTTGCCTACCAGTAAATTGCCAAAACCTCTGCTTATACAGTTAATCAAGTGCATTTGATTAGCAGCACCTGGCTCCTATGGAAACAGCATGTACTAAATTTGTCTTACAGTCCTGTGAAAACTTTCTTTTTCACAGGACTGTAAGTGTGAGCTATCTATGAATGTGAATCACACTTCCAGTAAATCCAGGTAGTGCTAGATAGTAACTAATTTCTATATGCACAGAATATTTATTATGAACAGTGAATACATTAAAAAATACATTATATTAATGTTTATGCAGATGCATGTAACTTTGGGCAATAGATTGGAACAGGAACAACACAATATCATGTACTCAACTTTAAAATATCTGCATATGATTGATTGTACAACAGAGGTGGTCACGAAGAAAATAAACACAGGTTGATATCACTGCAGTGGCCTCCTAAGAAATGTAGGAGGAATAAGAGGCAGAAGTAAAAGTTGAGAGGAGGAGGACATCATGAATCTTAGACTGTATAAATATTTGCAATACTCGTCAGTCTGGATAGTAAAGAAATTTGTGGAATTACATGTTTCTGATGTCCAATATATTAACAATAGAGATTGATATTTAAATTAGCATTTCAGAAAAATGAATTATCATTTAATGGTAGATGAATATTGCAGATTTTTTGTATTTAACTTCAGATTTTAAGCATATTAACGTTGGTTAGCATAATAACCAATGCGACCCGCACTCCAGTCCGGAAGGTGGCGCTAAGGTAACCAAAAGTTTTATCCCCAGCTGCCATTAAGATAAGGAGGAAGAAGCAGTCCCAAGCACAGGCAACCGAGCAGTCACAGAGAGGACGGAGATAGCTAGTCAGTATTACCAGCCATCCTTTTGTGTAGCAGAGTCAGGTTGCGACATTTAGTTTGGATGGCTGAAACTCCTGCAAAGACCCTGTGACCGGCTAGCGTGCTGTAGTCCACACATTTGGGAGAAACCTTACAGCAGCCTCTCCCAGCGTCTAGCCTCGCACTCCCTCCCCTAATCTCGCCGAGATGTCAGCTTTCTCCGAGGCGGCTTTAGAGAAGAAACTGTCCGAGCTTAGCAACTCTCAGCAAAGTGTACAGACACTGTCGCTGTGGCTCATCCACCACAGAAAACACTCGAAGACCATTGTCAACGTTTGGTTCAACGAACTGAAAAAAGGTAAGGCTGGTGAGAGCCGAGGAGTTCCTCCAAACAAACACAGCGAGCATGCTTCAGAGAGTGAGTAACATGTAGCTGCAGGCTAGCTCTGGCTAAAACTGCCAGACCAAACTGCTGTTAAAGTTAAAACACAGAGTCCCTGTTAGCACGGTGGCTGCTAAAGGCTGGCAACTTTCGGTCACTAGCCAAAGGTTTTCACTGCTTTGTCTAACTAGCATTGTCGAAAAGTGACGACAACTTGTTCCCTTAAATGTGTTTGTGTTAGAAAATCTCCTCCATAAAGGCTTAAGAAGTCGACCCCTCTTTGCTTATATTAAGTCTCGATCAGTTAAAGCTGCACTAAATTAAACTTTATAACACCTGAGGGAATAGCTTTAAATTAAACCCACATCAACAGTTACAATGAGCTTTACTATAAAACATAAAGGAAGCCACTTATGCTCATTTTGTTTTGCTCTGCTACAGTAGCTTTGCGTGATTAACCCATCAAAATAATCCTATACTAACCCTTGATAAATCACCGCAATTCATACACATTATAGCTTTGCTTTAAGCCAGCTTTCTTCTGATAGGCTACTCCGCACAAACAAAGGGTTTGACTAGCACGTGGGTGGAGATTGTGCTCGCAGCCAGAGCCGTTTGCTTGAGATGACCACATACAAGACGCACTCACTCTCCCCACTTTCCTCTCTAATCATCAATGCACCACCTAATAAAAGTGAAAAGCCCTAAATAATAATATTTTTAAAAAATACATAGTTGCAATGGTGCATATATTATATAAGGAGAAGTATAATAAGTAAATGTGTCAATGTTAAACGAACCACATGACATTGTTTTAATTAAACATATGTAACAGTTTTAAGCGTAAGTGCATATTTATTCTTTAATTGCATTGCTTTTTTTTTTTTTGGGCTCATTTAGCTGTGTCAATCATTTCACTGGAGAAAGACTCTATTGAACATTGTTGTGTGATAAAATATAAGCAATGACTGGTGGATCTAGCTTTTTTCTGATTTTCATAGTATCTGATGACTGTCAATGATTTTTTTTTTTTTATAAGAAAATGTTCACAAAGTTTATTAAGTAGACAGTACATAATGGAGTTGTTGAATTTATTCAGTGAGTTGGGTTGTAGGGACATCAGGCATTACTGTAATTGTAGCTAATAATGGTGCATTTTTCCTTGGGGTGCTAGTCAACAACCTAATGATACCTCTTGTGGGTGAGGTATTTTGGGTGGTGACTGAGACCAGTGTTAATGGCAAGTGGGGATAGAAATGGCTCTCCACGGAGCTTTACACTCACCTCAGTGTCGACTGTGTCTTGTCCAACAACAACAAAGGCTTGTGCATCAGTTAGTTTATAATAAAAACAACAAACCGAGAGGGGGTGTAAGTATCCTTCACTGGAACTCAATCGGGCACTCGGCTTCTCCAGAACAAAGTCGGGCAAGAGCCAGTGCTCTATTGTTAAAAATAGTAAGAAGAATCAGCTTTTGTTTTTGATCTCTTTGATGCCTTAAAAATCCTGGGGCATACAAATCTGAACATGCATTTTTGTCAGATTGCTTCTTCATATCGTGCACTAAACTTGTGAAATAATATCCACAGATTAAATCTTTTTTTAATTTTTTTTTAATTTTAATTATTCTTTCTGCAGGGCCACCTTGTTCTGCATCATGCAGCTGATGTGACTGCACAGTTCGCCTGTGCATCTGGTGCATTGCTCATATTAAATTAGCAAAGGTCGTAGCCCTGCTTATAGTGATGCATAACGAGTATCTTGAATTCTTTAAACGTGGCTTTGCATATTAAAGATAAGATAAGATGACCTTTATTAGTCCCACATGTGGGGAAATTTGTTTTGTTACAGCAGAAAGTGGACAGTGCAAAGTTATATAGCAAAAATTAGAGAACACTGGAATAGAATAAGAATAAGAAACTGTACACAGCTGTATAGAATAAAATAAAATACTATATACAATAGAGTAAAATAAAATAATATATACAATAATAAAATTATATATTCTGTTGAAGATTTAAATCAGCTCTATTTCATTTTTTGTATGTCATGATTTTGTTGATTTGTTTGTTGTTGTTTTTTTTAGTTCTTTAGTGGTTAAAATGTGCTTGCCCATTAATAGGCATTGTTGTGTTGTACCTTTTGGTAAATCATAATCAGATATTATGTGTGTTTCTTTGTTTTTTCAAACATGTGCAGCTCAGGTATCGCGCAAGCTGACCTTCCTGTATTTGGCCAATGACGTCATCCAAAACAGCAAGAGGAAAGGACCAGAGTTCACCCAGGACTTTGCTCCAGTCATCGTTGATGCATTCAAACATGTGTACAGGTCAGTTTTTATTGGACAAAGGCATGGATGGTTGTCCTGATGCCAACTTTCTCATTTTGTCATCATTTTGGATTTTAAATTAATGTATGAAATTTAAGTAACATTTTAGAACTGGTTGAGGGTGGCAGCCATAAGTAGGCTTGATGAGAAGACGTGTATAAACACACACATACTGTATGTTCTAGGGATGCACACACTGATGTATTATGAGCTGATTACAATGTTTAAAATGACATTTTGGCCATCAGCTGTCCATCTTTGAACTTATTTCCATTAAAAAAAATGTGACAGAAGTGGCCAGTTGGCCTGTGGCGGTAAATGAAGTGCATCCCTAACATTTTCCCATTTAAAGAATTTCTATCCAAGAACTGTTTTTTTTTTTTTTTTTTTTTTTTTTAATTTCTTCAATTTTGTCCAGTCCTGACTTCAGGTTTGCAAAGCTGTTTAAAGCATGTGTTCTTTCTTTCTTTCTTTTCTTTCCTGTGTGTTCCCGTGCAGAGATGGTGAGGAGGGCTGTAAGAAACAGCTGGGTCGGGTTTTATCCATCTGGCAGGAGAGAGCCGTGTATGAGAATAACCTGCTCGATCAGCTCTCGCAAGTCCTGTGTAAGTTCAACGAGCCAAAACCTGTACCAGCTCGTCAGTAGTGCTTACCATTCAATTATAGCAAGTGTGCTGTGTGCCTAGAGGTTTAAACTTGATAAGCATAGTTATATAATTTACTTGCACTATTTTGCAAATGTTTGCTTCATTTCTAAACATGCAGCTAATCAGGCTTGTGGCTTTAAAGTGGCTAAAGATGTAGTATAATACATAAAACGCACACCTTCAAACTGGACTTTGACTTGTTATGTTTTGCTTTTTTTTTTTTCCTTGCTTTTTATAAATCTTAGATGGAGAAAAGAAGACAAAGAAGAGGTCATATGAGGAGATCCAGCCAGATGATGAAGGCTTTGCCTCCCAGAGCTCTCCAACCGAGCCCCCACAGGTGCTGTCCTTGTTATACAGGGGCAGTTATAAATACAGAGTGCTAATCATATAACACTTTGATCCACACACATGCTAGTTAATGATTTACAGCTGTCTGTGTTTTCATGTTTGCCTTTGTGTCTCCTCCTGAGTGTAAATACCTTCTTCTGCTCCCCCCTCACCTCTTGCCTTTATCATGCTCGCTATACCTCAGACGGCAGAGTTAATCCGAGCTCTGCAGGAGCTGGAGAACGCTGCTTCTAGCGACTCAGTGCTGCGTCAGCGCATCTCCTCCCTTCCTGCTGAGGTGCAGGACACGTCACTGCTTCACAGGATCACAGGTAAGGAAGCTCTGCGCACTTTATACCAAACTTTAGACAGAACCTGTGTTGTTTAGACTGAGAAAATGTTGTTGAACCACTCTGATATACTGCACATTACAGAAAACACTTAACATCTAGATTCCTGTGAAAAATTAAGTATACTCTTAGTGCTTCCACAGGAATTAACTGATCATTAGCAAGCGTGAGGACCTCTATAAAAGCAAAAGGAAAGGAGGAAAAACATCAACAATGATCTTAGAACAGTTGTTCTAAGCAAATGTTCCTGGCCAGCAATCTGGGAATTAAGGCTATTTCCTGTTTGAAGTTGTCATGCCCTTTTTCTGCTGGGAGACAATCTAGCAGTTCTCACTATTTTATTATCAGGCAGTTCTCACTGATTTGGCTTGCTTAGCTGTGCACTCTAACTGTCCCCCAGCTAAAGCCTGTCTAAAATCGGATCATGCAAGAGGATGATGATTTCAAACACTGCAGCAAATTTTAAAACGGAGACGCTGAATAAGATTCAAGGTGTTGCAGTCCAGACATGAACCTGACTGAACTGCTGCGGTGGGACCCTCAGAGAGCTGTGTATAAACAATTGCCTCAAATCTTAATGAACTAAAACAACAATAATGTAAAGACGATTGGGCCAATATACCTCCAGACAAAATGAGAGACTAAAGTCTTAAAAGAAATTATTACTTTACTCTTTACCCATTGAAAGCCTCTTGGGAGTAAGCTTTGAGGCTCTTTTCTGAACTGAGTGGTTTGGTTTCTTTCATACTTCAGACCAACTTACACAACAAAATGACCGGGTGTGCATCAGAAGTCGTGATTGTGGACTCTGTCTCTGCAGCTACCGTTGGAATAACCTGAAAACTATTCTAATGTTAATCAAAACCGCATCTTTGTTGATATAAACTTTTGAATCATGAGGTGTATTTAGTTTTGTCACGACTGTATTTCAGAGGAAATAAGGTGTGCACAAACAAGGGAGAGTCGAGACAAAAACATGGGATATGCAGTCGCCTGGACGTCCTTGTTGGGCCAAACAAACACTCACTTCTGCAACTGACGTTCTTTCGCTCTGAAGGACACCTGCAGGCTTATAATGCTCTTTATGGGAGAGAGGGGATGGCTCTGAAAGATATTGACCTTATGACAAAGAGAGATCATTTACATGAATGTGTAGCACACAGCACTCAGTATTCGCCTACAGATTTGATTACATGACACATGATTGTTTGTGTGTTTGAGTCTCCCTCGTATCTGTCTGACGATGCCCTTGCCTTTACCTCAGCAGAAACAAATTGAAGGTTTGATTTGGCACTGATTATACAGATGCTGTTTACATTGTTCCAGGATTGATGCATAACTGAGTGACGTGCATTTAGGCTTTGTTCTCTGCTCTCTCTGTGCTTTCTGTGCTTTAGATAAAGAATCAGGAGAGCGACTTTCCCGGCTGGTGGAGGAGGCCTGCATGCTGCTAGCAGACTACAGCGGCCGCTTGGCGGCAGAGATTGACGACAGGAGGCAGCTCACGCGCACACTAACGGTCTTCCTGCAGAGCCAGAAGGACGGCCTGGCCCAGAATGAGCAGAAACTTGAAGTGCGTGAATAAGTTTTTCTCTGTTATACGTCTGTGTGCGTCCTGTCTGCCTCACCTCTCCTTGGTGTTCATCTTTTTGTGCTGTATGGACAAATTACGTTTGAGCACAAATTTCTAGAAGTATTTTTACAAGTTTCTCAGCATGCTGCACGCTTTCTGTCATGCTTTTTTTTTTTTTTTTTTTTTAAAACTACCCTGCATGTTTTTAGTGTTAGCTCTGCTGATGTGCAAACTGAGGGGAAGCCTCTCGATTAGATACAGACTTAATGTCTAAGTTATCTTTTCCCTCGTCACTGGCTTTCTCTTTGAGCCTTTTTCTTTCTGCTCACTTCACTCAGTGTGTCCTGCCTATGAGGTAAGTAGTAATCAAAATGAACCCGTTAGAGCTTTAAAAATGTAACCACTAAGTTTTCTTGTTTGCTCAAAGCTGTGCTTTTCACATTGACGGTAATTGTTCAGATCTTATCTACAGGGCACCACAAGGATCCCACGTCTCATCTTTGTATCGTCACTCAGTCAATACCTTTTGTTTTAAAAAAAGAAAAAAAAAAGTGAAAATAAAAAGTGAAAATGATTTTGTGAGTCCTTTTTTTGTGCTCGAACACCTACAGTTTACCCTCTTATTCAGGTTTGAAGGTGGTTTATGAAACGTACTTTTGGTTGTGGAGTTGACAGTAAATGGCAGTTATACACTTTAAGATTCTCTGATTAGTGGGAGATGTAGATCAGATATTTATCATAATCATTGTCATGATTAATAAACATAAATTAATGAGATTCAAATTTGATTAAAATCTTGTTCATTTATCTTTCTTGGTACTTTTGCTTTATGCTTGCTGAAGAGATTTATGTCATTTGCAACATGATGGGACACAAAGAGAACATAGTTTGTTTTGTTTTTTTTTTTTTTTCTTTTCCTCTCCCCTTCCCTCATTTGGACATTTCTGTTATCTATGCTGAAAAAGTACTGATGACCTACACACACTGCATGCATTGGCTGGCAGATATAGTCACTGAACACATTTGAGAAACATGGCACAGAAAGTAAAATGTGACAAGATTAAGGTGGGGAAAAAACATCAAATACATGGATCAGGTGAAATCATTTTGTCCACATGCAGTCCTGTTTTCAGTCCCTTACACTGTACTTTGCATGCAGTTTGTGTGGTCAGTCTTTTATTAGGGGAAAAAAAAAGCTGTTGCAAAGGTAAATGTTTTTTGGTGCCCTTTAGTGTGGCTCATTACAGTGGAGGTTGATCTAAGTCGAGCAAAGTCATTCATAAACATGGAGAGAAAGAGCGTGGCATTTTTGCTGAATGATTTGGGTGTTTGGATAAAACTAAAACACCCTGACACACTGTTTCGTGGTGGCCACTAACTAAAATACATGAAACATGTTTATTGGAAATCCTTGAATTTAAATCTGAACCTTAACTGGAGCTTTAAGCTGCTCTTGGTCTGTAATCTATGAAGCGCACATTCAACACTTCAGTTTCTTATATTAAATTATAATTTAAAATTACAATATGTGTGTGTATTTATCTCATGTAATACTGCTACTGAGACTAGGGGGAAAAAACCCAACACCATAAATCGGTGTGATTCAGACTGCAGGATCTTTGGCGTCTGATGGCTGTCTGTCATTGTGGACTTTTTCAGGAATACAAACGCAAACTGGCGAGGGTCACCCAGGTTCGAAAGGAGCTGCGATCACGTCTGAACAATCTCCCAGAAGGACACTACAACTCTTCGAACTGACTTCACCTCCCGTGCTACTGACGCATCTGATCAGACGCCTGTTTAATATTTGATCTGTGACCTTGCCATAGTCCTCTGTTCCTGACTTTGGGGTGTATCTTTGTGTCTCTGTGCAGTAATCTGTGGTTCTCATTCTGTCTACAGCCAATTATTTATCCACGTGGGTTTATGAACATAAACATCTTATTATCATTTAGAAGATTTAAAATCATCCCGACACAGGCCTGTTGTGCTTTGGCCCCAGCTGCCTAACTTTCCAGCTTTACAGTTGTATGGATGAATCTGGTGTGATATTTTTTTATTTATACTGATTAAGATAATGCATCAGAGTACATCGCTCTAGTGTGATCATTCATTTTAATTTGCAGTATTCTGCTGGCATTACGTTCCCTTTAACTGTCTTAAGTTATGGGTTATAGATCCTTGTTTGTTTGTAATAATAGCCTCAAATGTCTGAAACTGAGTAGGAAGCCATGTTCCTTAAAGCAAGCCCAAGTGTGTATTTATGATTTACTGTTTGTGAAAGGGGAATGTAAATCATTGGTCAGTGTACATATTGTAGTTTGCATGTAAATATGGAGTTGTACCTGCTCCTTGTCATAAGTGCTTTTGGTTTGTAATTGTGTCAACATGGTGAAGAAAATGTTGCTCATTCAAATTAATGAGCTATTTCAGATATCCACAGTACGGAAAGGGTGAGATAATGGGTTTTGTTGTCTTGTTTACTGTATCGCTCCATAGTTTTATCTTGGAAGTCTCCTGAATGCTGTGCAGATGCCTCACACAGCTTGAGAAGTGCCCCGGTTTCCAAAGCCAGACTTAAAAGGAAAAGGAAAAAAACAAGCTGTTTTTGTAAATATGAAGCAAATGCTTAGAACCAAATAAACAAAGTGCACAAATGTTTTATCGTCTTATCTGCAGTACGTGCTATTGAGTGCCATTAAATATGTGAACACCAGGGGGAGTTCCTTTTTTACGCCGCTGTGGCGACAGCCCCGGTCACGTGGGTTTCTTAGAGCGAGCGTCCGCCCATCAACCAGGAAGACGAAGCTATTTTTCCCCTAGTTTCTTAATAATACAATAGCTGTGTAAACATTTGTTGGATATGATACACAGTATTTAATATAGAAAACAAAAGAAACAAAACACGCCAATTCGCTAGTGTTACAACAATAACGCTTGCTACCATCTGATAACAACAGTTAACTAGCTTGGCTCAGGCGATTTAGCTAGTAAACAGTCGCTAAGCAGGTAGCTTTACCTCTAGAGGGCACGGCCACTGATTAAAGTTCATGATGGATAACTTCGAAACGCCATATGAGGAGGAGGATATCGCGTTTATTGAATGCGAGGTAAGCATGCTAACGTTAGCTGAGAGACATGTAATAATTTGGCGAAAGCGAGGTTCCCGGAAAAAATGAAGCGTGCCGCGAGCAAAGCTAACGTTTTTAGCTAGCCTCTGGAGGTATATGACATCGGACGTGAATTGGTCCTGCTCTTTTTAACCATTGCATACTGTTCGGGTCAAATTCCATCATTTTTTACGTTTGACTGCAGTGATTCAGCATGTGATTCTTTTAGCTTGAAAATGTCATGACTTTTCATGAAGTGAGCCAAAAATAAAATTAAAATTTGAATGGATCTGGGTCGCGTATTTACTCAGAAGGATTTTGGATCCATCACTGTGGGGAAAATCAAAGAAAGGTTGATTTTAGGCAACCCTGAAACTAAAACTGTACATACCAAGTTGTGCGTATTTTTTACGGGACAAAGATGGCAGAGGAACCTTCGTTCAGTCACAAAAATTGCCTTTGTTGCAGAGGTGGGCGAATCGATCCAAATATCTGTAGTATCGATAACAACGCTGGTATTGATATACCAGATACTAGTGCGCTATTTGTTTATCTTCTAAGTTCAGTAAGTAGCCAAATGAATCTTGTAAAATCATGAACACATGCACTATGAAAAATGTCTGAACCTTTTTGTGTTAACCATCAAATCTGTTTTATTTATAGCCAATAGCACATTTAAACAGAAGTTAACTCAAAGTGCTTTTAAGACAGACACATTTACATTGCAGGTCTCCAAAAATCCCAGTTGTACACGAAAAGCTAAAATGTGTCCCACACATACTAAGTACCTGCTCTAAGTGTTTATTAAATTTGTATTGATGTATGGTAGTCATAAGGATTTTTATATGATCCAGAATGAAGAGTTGAGTGTTTTAATGTTTGTAACATTATTTCCATCTCATTATAATATCTTTTAAACATTACAGGTGCTACATTTTCACCTTAGGTAAAATAGGTCATCATATTTTGTGATATCTCATGTTTTTCTCCAAATATAAGTGTTGTAAAATCTAAAAAACACTCACCCTGTTCTCTGAAACATCAATTAAGGACTATTCATCATTTTATTAATGTCAGATAGACTATTTATACTTTATAAAGATATATGTATATTAGAATTTGTTTTATACACTTGGTGTGAAGGAATTCTTGGTCCAGTTCATTTTTGACACAGACTATAGTATGAAAGCATATAAAATGAACAGTATTTAAGGGTTAAAAGTGGTCATATAGTTTAGAGTTAAGTTACCTTTTGTAACTAAAATACAGAATAAGGCTTAATTTAGTGTGTCTATTTGTGTCTGTTAGCTTATTGTTATTAATTCATCTGTTTTTTGCTCTTTCTCAATCAAGATCTGTGAAAAATCCTTAAGGGGTGATACCCTGTACAAGATACACCTGACCACCCCAGGACATATAAAGGTACTCAAGAAATCTACTTGTGTAGAAAGCTAAACATTAATAGTAATGCAGTCATTTAAAATGTATTAAAAAGTGATGTCATCATCGTTTTTGCATTATTCCATGTACTTTCTCTTTAGTCTCAGATCTCCACAGGTACCAGACGTCTGTGAGAAACAAGTTTTCCAAGCTGCTCACATCTTTTAATTTTTGTTTTTTGTTTGAAGCCCACCTACAGTTGTCCCCTCCTGGTTTAATTCCTGGTTTTGCATCTGACAGCTCTTCTTATTTCAGTCTTGACAGTCGAACACATTGTTTCTTCTGAAGATTTAAAAAAAAAAATCATGTTACAGTAAGTACAAGAGTAGTGACAACAAAAGTTGACATGGGTTGCCTCTCTTCAGCCGTTGCCGTCAAGGGTTCAGTGAGTTTTGAGCTACAGAATCAACCAGGAAAGCTGGATGCTTTCCACCTTTGTGTTTGACTGCTATGAAGAAGCTGGATTGGCCATTTCAGAAGAGTACTGCGTCTCTCGCCATTGCAGTAAGTTTGTGCAAGGATGACAGGGTAATATTTAGTTCGATGATGTATAACAGAGTGTGTAAGCCTGCCTGGCTGTGTATTTCACACAGCATTCTTCTTCTCCTTCAGTCTGGGAAACAACTACAATTACTCTTGGAGCGAGCAACTGACAACCTGAAAATGGCAAGTTCTGAAGGAGTCTTGAAAAAGGCAGGCTTGGTTGGTTCTTTGGGTGAAGGGGTTTAAGGATTTCTGCAAAGAAAAGCCAGACATTTCTTCTCAACACTTTGCTCACCTCCCCAGATGCAGATGTTCTACTAAAACCAGGCCCCTACCACCATCTGCCTTTTTTAGTGGCCCCTTCACATCAATGCATCCTGAACTTTGCGCCAATAATGGACAGTTGTGTTTGTTTTAAAGGAGGAAAACAAACTTGTTTTTCTTTTTAATAGTGGCCACAGACTATGCTGACACAGTGGAGTTTCACAAAGGAAATGGTCTTGAACCATGTCCTGTATGTTGTGTCAGCTTCATAAGTCTTTGAACTTCTTCCTGTTAACGCCCAAGAAAATTTCAGGAACTTGTCTGCTGTGCCTTTGAGCCAGGTTCGGGTCTGTTCCACTAGGTAAAGTCATGTGAGCTTTCTTGGTTGTTCTTGTTCATTATGTTGGGAAGTGTGCCTTCCAAGACACACGTGCTGATTTAACAAGTGACTTGTTGTACAGTCAAGCCTGGAAGACAAACTGAATTAAAAAAATACAAAACAAAAACAGTGCACTGTGGAGCCATGGCAACATTTCATCAGCGTCTTACTTTCTCTTCTTTTGTTGATAGTGACAGTGTCGAGAGACAGGAAAGCGGGGAGAGAGCGAGATAGGGGAAGACATGCAGCAAAGGGCCGCGGGTGGGACTCAAACCCGGGCCTACTGCTCTCTGGCCATATGGCATATGGTCACCTGCTCATCCCGCTGAACTAAACTGGTGCCCTTCTCTTCCTGTCTTTACACTAGAGGAAGTCAGCCACTGTTTGGTTATTTGGGTAGCTATGTTTTGGCAGACCTTATTGCCAAGTGCAGAATCTGTGTAGCACATAAGCAGAAGTTGCTTGAACTGAGTTCGTGTCTTTTGGCTGTCTTCTAACCACTATGGCAAATCAGCTGCTAATTCTTGGATGGTGCTGGTTTGGCGTTCCGCTGAGGCGCAGACCTACTTAAAACTGGTTTTATTTTCTATGAGCCAGAAAAATGTATACGTAGGTATACATTTATACTTTCCTAGCAGCGCTGCCACCACCAACAACGACGACGACAACAAATGCAAGGAGGCTACTCTGCAGACCAGTACAGCTTCAGTTTGACATCCGTACTGAAGCTTTTTGTAATGGTAAAGTTTTATTTGGACCTTGGTTTAGCCCCAGCAGTGTGCTGGCGCATTTCACTCCTATAAACAGTTCCTAGAAGGATCCCTCCAGATGTTTCAATAGAACTTTTGGTCATCCTGAAGAAAGCTACATCCTGTTTCTTTGCATTAATATATTCACATGCAGATATAACTCCCACCTCCCGCGGTGGGAGTTTAATTTATACAGTTGTGTGAAAAGTGACTGGAGTACAAACTCCTTAGTCCTTAACTGCTTTATCTCTTTATGATCTAACGCACACTAAGAAGACAGGTGTGGACAGGCACCTTTACTGCACCTCATTTGAGCTGTGGTTTTGGTTTTAATATGCGTTTGATTCCATAAAATAACTCCTTTTCTGTTTGTAGCAGAGGTGAACTACATCCAGTGTTGTTTATCCAGCACTGATTGACTTTATTTTTATTGTTCTCCTTTCGTTCCTGGCAGAAAGAGAGTGGCTTAGTAACTTCTGGTAAGTAGAATTCATCTTCCCTCTTTTATTATTTTTTTATTTTTTTCCTTCCCTGGCCATGTGTCTGTTCTGATGGGTAATTCAATGTACATGTGACTAGTGCCCATTCCGGTTTGAATGGGCAGCAGTTTTGTTTAGAAGTAAATGTATAAAGATACCCAGACGTCAACGTGTAAGGACAAATAGTTTGTCCAGATTTTGTTTTTTCTTTAGTGGTTTGGCTTAGGCTCCTTAGATGCATCTCAGGTTATATCTGGACCACTGACACAAAGCCCCAAACCTAACATCAGTGATCAAATCGGTTAACATCGGCTGCAAGTCAGGACTTGTTTTTGAACATCAGTGTGTGATCTCACTGATGCTGTTGTGGCTTTTTTGTCTGCCAGTGTGTGTTCAGCCATTTTGTTTTCTTAATTTGGGTATGGAGAGTTAGAAATTTGAAGTTTATTTAAGAGATTTATACTTTTCATTTAGCACAGTGCAGTGATTTCATGTTTATTTTTGAAAATGAAATGGAAGTCTGTATGAGGAACTGAATTCACATCGACTCAGCTTTCTGCTCCAACAAATGTGGACTTTAAAATGGTCACATGGCTTCGATGTTTCCAAGTTGATATTCAGATAAGTTTTTCATTATGGCGTTGGGCCAGACCATCTTCAGAGCACCTTGGTATTTGGTCCTATAGGACTGCAAGAACGTTTTCTTAGGTTTGCTGACTGTTGGACGTAGTACCCCCCCATTTTTCTGTATCCACACTCCTGGAACTCGGAATCATCACAGTTCTTCACAGGGTTTTTAGGGTAGGTACTTTCCCAGCAGGGAAAGAGAAACTTTGAGTGATGAAGGTGTACCGTGAATGCTCCAGATATAAGTGTACACTGGTCAAACAAAGGAGTGCAGCACCAGAAGCGTGAACATTGTATTGAAACGAATCCTCTCATGGCATCTGTCACGCAATGAAGAAATGCAAACAGAAAGTGAAGAACATGAAACACAATTATAGGAAAACGTAAGATGTCAACAGGGGTGACGTGTCAGGAAAGCTACTACATGACTTCAGAGTTCCTATTAATGATGTGAGTGCAAATGGGAAACAAGGCTCAGAAGGTATGTAATCACCTCAGTGGGTAAACACAGTCTCCAAGAAGTGAAGTGGATATTAATTCAACAAGTGTCTGGATTTCAACTGGGGGATTTAATACATTTCTTCCAAAAGATACTCCATCTTTTGGTTTTGGTGGTGGTGAAAAGTGCAGTCTAATGTGGGAATTACAGTACTATGTTTGTGTAGGTATTTGCCCACGCAGAGGCAACCTATGCAAATGCGCTTGTGTGCGGTTCTCCAAAGCCCCAACAGCACATAGCTCAATGTGGACGATGCAAGTCCAGTGCTGACTGGTTGAAAAGTTGCCTGGAATAGGAAAGGGACCGACAGCAGAAGTCTAACATGAATGGGAGAAAAAAAAAGCCTCTCCGCGGGTGCCTGAAGGACCAACCAACAGCAGCCCAAGCAAGCCTGGGCACTGGTTGTTACTGTCAGCCCCCTGCTGACAGTAAACAGCTACACCATGTAACAATGGTCTGCAGAGCTGGTGGTAAACTCTGCAAACTACCAACTTGAAAGCCGTAAGTAGAAGATTACACTCGGACAGCTGAAGACGCTACGGAGAAGAAGTCTTGGCATACTTTTTTCACTTCTACCTGGTGGACTCATCTCTGTAGATGGGTCCACAGGGTCACAGAAAACTTGGAGGGATGTGGATGTATGTCAGAGCATCGCTCTAACCATCTAATGATCAAATTTCCATCACGTGGACCCAGTTTGAAACCTTCCATAGTTGGAATGGTGAAAATGATTACACCTGTGTAAAAAGCTACTTTCAGCTGCTCTTTTATTCACCAGGAGTCGCCACAGTGGGTAGATGATTTGGCAGGTTTTTTTTAAACTCTGGATATCCTTCCCGAGGCAAGCCAAACGGGATGTTTGTCCCCTTCTTGAGTTTAAACTGGATATTTCGCTGTTAGAACCACTGCAATATGGAGCTATTGTTACACCTATGTAACAATTTTCCCCAAACTCTTCCATAGGTGAACCCATAAAACTCCTTTAATGACCCAAAAGGATTTGAATTGACTGATTGGTTGGCTGATTAAAATCGGCAGATATGGGCCTTTCACAGATACATAATACACATATCATTTGAATCTAGTGTTTGACCCGGGCCCGTTCTCTGTGGAGTTTACATGTTCTCCCTGTGTCTGCGGGAGTTCTCTCCGGGTACTCAAGCTTCCTCCCACAGTCCAAAGACATCCAGTTATTGGGGTTAAAGTAATTGGTGATTCTAAATTGCCCATAGGTGTGAATGGTTGTCTGTCTGTCCATGTTAACCCTGTTGCGGATTGATGACCTGTCCAGGGTTTACCTTGCCTCACACTCACACCAAGCCACCTGGGATAGACTCCAGATCCCCCACCACCTTGAATTGGATAAGTGGAAAATTATTATTTTTTTTTTTAAATGAATGGAAGGATGGAAAATAAGTATCAGCATCTGCCCCCAAAATCCCATATTCGGGGAGCTGGGTATGGATGGCAGTGGTGCCATCTTTGATTGTGGCTCCAAAGCGGTGATCCAACATCTTACAGCGAGAGAGGATCAAAGCTGGCTGTTCTAACAGCTTTTCTACCAAAACAGAGGCTGGGGAAATTTTCTGACAGGGTCAGAAGTTTAGGACAGCTCACAGTGAAACGTCAGCCATGACCTGTGTCTACTACCCAGCCAATGGGAATGCAAGAGAGACATCAGCATATGTGGGGGAAAAACTGAATAAATGTAAGTGTTACATTCCCTACCACCTGTTTCCAACACAGAGGAAAATGTGTCTTAGCTGTGGCAGCTGCAGTGTGTCTACATCAGTTTACAGGACCCGTGACAAGGTGGACATAGCAAGGAAACAAACAATGAAGATTTTGCAGCTGTACGTTGTTGCCCTTGAGTCAGTAGGTATTATCGTACAGCCTTCATGCATCAAACTTGATGTCCTACCCATGCTTATTAGATCACTGCCGCAGAGCGTGTTGGTGCCTCAAGCGATTAAAGCTCCTGCCACTCGTGCCCCAAGAATGAACCCTGTTTCAAAGCCACTTTGATGTTTTGCACTTGCCATCGTGATTCAAAAACAGAACCAACTGGGCCTGCGTTTGTATACGTGCCGCTGAGCGTGACTGGATGCTATTTACCATGAAGTGCACTTGTAGAAGCATCTGCATTTGTTGGGTTTCTCCGCTCATTTAGTTTTTCTTTTCCTTTCTGGATCTTTGCACTTTTTGCCAAATTTGGTTGCATTAACAGCCTTTTTGTGATTTAATTATGGTGTTACATGATAAGTTGCTGAAATAAATGTGTAGCATTGTCGTATCAAGATCAGAAAAAATACTGTACTGCTCTTAAACCACACATGGCTACTAAAATGCAGCTTTTCCAGTGTTGCTCTTCAAGCAACAGCTGCAGCTTGTTGGAAATCTTCACAACTTCTAAAAATGTCAGTCAAACAAGCTGTTTGCACAAAATTAGATGGCACTGGCCAGCCTGTGCCTGTATGACTCCCTCAAAATCCACTCTGACTAAATTTAGCAACTATACATATGTATTCAGTTATTCTAGTGGCAGGACATCTGTGGGTGCACTAATACTCCACACTCAGATGACGAAAGGATAAGTAAACATCTCTGCAGATCTGTCCAGAGTTTGGTGTAATGTCTTTTATAAAGGAACATGTTGTACAAGTATGCACTTCAATAACTTTGTTTTATTTATGCCTTTTGCACAAGTAAATTAAACATTTACACCATTATTGGGATATTTTTAATACAATAATATTGGGATATTGTAAAAAACAAAAAAACAAAACAACAACATTTCTTAGTTGGTAATATAGGTACCATTAGAGTTCAGATGTTTTTTTTGCCATTAAATCCATTATGCCACACAAGGTACATGTTTCAGAAAATCATGGAAACATTTTTTTTCCTTGTCTGATGACATTCAAAAAGCAACGTGAAATAAATAAACTGTCTGGACTAGAAGTTCTACTGGGGCTCATACATTGGATGATAGTTTATCAGAAATCTAAGATAGTTAAGATCTAAGCTGAAGATTTTATACCATTCAGCTGCAGCTACAATACACCAGGCCTTGTCTTATATTGACTTATAATCTTCCCTTACCCCTGTTAACCCTTAATAAAGACTCATCCTCTAATAAGGAGTTTAAATTGAAGCAGTTAGTATTGCTCTTGTCTTATTGTTATACTGTGATGATGACTTTTAAAAACACTGTGTAGTTTTTGTCTTTTTGCTAACTATTAGCATGTGGCTTCCCAGGACGGTCTGTCAGAAGACACGTACCGGAGTTTAAGGATATTATAGAGTACCTGGATTACCTGAATCTGGATGAGCCTATCATTGGTGAATAACTTTGCAGAAAGTTTTAAGCAGATGTTTTTTGTTTTTTTTTTAAATACCAGATTATTTGATTGTTTTTAACTTTTTGCTTGTTCTTAATTTCCAGGTTTGAACTTTTTGGAAGAGGGGCCTCCTAGCGACCGACAAATAGGCCCCAAATACTTATGTAAGCTCTGTAATCAGTCAGCCGTCCTTGCAGAAATGGTCTGTCATGTGATTGGACGCAAACACAGGCAGAAATATGTGGTAAAGCATTCAGAGCATTACTTAAATACGTCTTTGTTATTCTGTTTTTCTTTATAATAAGATGTTAAAGCAAAGAGAGATCACATTCCCTTTCTGTCTATGTAGGAATTGAAGCGGCCTGACTTGGTGACCTGGGATAGACCCTCTGTACAAACCCTCGGGGGGAAGATTATGCGCGCCAAAGCAGAAATAATAGAGAGACAGGATGGGAGAGGGACTCCAAAGGTATGCCAGATGAATTACCCAGATTACACACCATATATTTTGTGCTTCTAAAATTCTATACATTTTGTTACATACAGTAAATGTTTATTATTCATGTTTTTTTTTTCCCCAGTCATTGTTCAAAAAGGGGAACGAGAGTAGATCAAACAGCTCAAGAGGTACCTTGATTGATAATAAACATGGTTAAAAAGTAATTTTAAAATACAAGGAAAGGTTACAGACACATTGGGAAAACGTTTGGTTGTATTTTTCTCTAATTATGACTTTATTATTAGCTTCCCAAAGGCCGAGGCAAAACAGGGAGCAGACGAACCCACAAGATTTGCCACCACTCCTACCTGAACTCAAGGACTATCACCGAAGGAAGCATGCCTCAAGTTACCCAAACGCATCTGCATTTCCTCCGAATGACCCTAACATGAACGTAGACAGGCGCAGCCAGCGGGAGAACAGGCTTAGCAATGAGCGCACCAGAGATGAACCGCGAAGGTCGGATTTCAGGGAAGGCCATGCGTACAGAGAAGGCTACATGGACTCTGATTATCGTCATCAGTATGAAGAGGGATATGGTGGCGATTCACAAAGATGTTTGGCACTTGAGCAAGGTGATGCTCCCAAGTATGATTTTAGGGAGGAGCTGCCTGGTGGCCTCGGTCAGTCTGACTATTACCCTGAGGGGGCGCCTCCTTATAGAAGAGCCTATCCAGAAAGAGAGTCTGTTCAGGATTTCCACTCTGAGGATGTCAGGGGTGGGAACGGTCGTTCTGAGTATTCACCCTCCCAGGCCATGTACCCTGAAGTTGATAAACTGCGGTGGTCCCTGGAGAGGGAAGCTGATAGGCACGACGGTATGAACAAAGCAGGTAGACAGGGATCAAGTGAACCAGAAGCCAGGAGGAGGAACTTCTCTGCATCTATGGAGGGGGACCGATCACGTGACAATTTGTTCAATATAATTCAAGATTATCGTCATGAGATGAGAGAGGTACATCAGGATGAGGGAGTTGATAGGAGAGCAGGAGGCCCAGCCTCACAGAGACACATGGATGTTGGCAGAGCCATTTCTAACATCCCAGAGCCATTCAGGCGGTTCCTGAAAGGAGGCGCCGAAGATGTTCACGGTAAAAGGAAAAGAAAGAGCCGCTTCTCTGATGCTACTCCAGAGGAAGTGGAAGGGACAAGGGAGATGTAAGTGTAAAAATTGTAGTTGTTTTTTTGTAAGTGTTGTGGGCTTTTTTTATAAAAAAAAAAAAAACCCAAAAAAACCAAAACATGTTTGATTGCTGCTTTAAGGTATGGGGATAATTATGGATCTCCAATTCCAAAGTTTGGAGGTGACCCAAGGCCAGGTAGTGCACCAATGAGTGGAGGACAATTTTCAGACATCTACAGAGAACCACAGGTACCGTAGTTTATTTTGACATCACAGTAGAGTAATATCCAGTAAAACAAATCTTTATTTGAGCAAGACCTTTTGCTTTTTTAGGGTCCACATCATCCTGAAATGAACCAAAGAGGAGGCTCTGAGTCGGAGGGCGTCTTTGATATGCTGGTAAGATAATTAATCCTTATTGGCGACTTGCACATGTTTTTGTTATGCAACTATTCACTCAAAGAGTTCTCAGTGTGTTGTTTTTTTTCCCTTTCACATTTTCTTAGAGCAACATTGAAATTGAGAATGCTGAAGAGGCTGACTTCTTGAAAAGTAAACTTTGCAACCTGCTTAAAGAATTCAAAACAAAAAAGATGGAGAAAGCTGTGGTATGTGTCATTCTGCACACCGCCTGTCTTTTTAATATAATATTAGTAAAAGAACACAAAAACTTTGCTTATATTAACAAAACGTATGGTTTTGTCATGGTAGCAGAACAGCCACGGTCGAGAAGGGATCCCCAGAAACTACAGCAACATGGAGCTGGACCCTCGACAGCCGCCGTTCGAAAGGACCATGAGAGATGATTCGCACCACAGACAGCCAGAAGACCTCGACTTCAGAGACTGGAGGCAGCGTGAGCATCTTCCAGAGGAGCGGCACAATGTTTATCCCCCCCCTGCACACGAAGATTCCAGATACTCAAAAAGAGGCCGCTTTGAAGGTATGTGCACAGTGCAGTTTATTTAAGCCCATTAGGGTTCAATAGTCTTTTATAAAAGTTAGACATCGATAAAAATAACACGAGCATAATTTTCTTGAAAGATTTTAGGCAAAAATAAGTACAGCTCAAAATAAAGGCAGACAGTAGATGGCCACTCAATAGTTGCTTCTTTAAAGACTCTTTCATCCATTAGTAGAGCTGCTTATACCAGAAAGGTAGGGTAGATCAGTTTCTATAATACCTGCAAAGTTTTCCCTAATGTTCCAGTCAGCAAGGCTTTCAGTTCATCCACACCAGAGCTTCGACCAGCTGACGTAATTTTCTCCATGGTATCCCTCGGGTGATGTGTGGGATTTGGGTCAGGGCTCTGGGAGGGCCCCTCTATTAGAATGTATTCTTTCAGCAGGCAGCTGGTAGGCTGTGAATTATTGTCCTGCTGAAAGATCCTCTTCCGTGGCTTAAATCATCATTTGGCTGCTTTTTTCATTTCAAAATCCTTTCTATATCTCATCAGTTAAAAACAAATTTATCTGTACAGTTGCAGGCTATGATGTTCCCAACTCTGTGCTTTCAAGTCAGTTCCACATGAACAGGTGTCTGTAGCAGAATAACCACAGGTATAGTTCATCACATTAACAACAGGCATGGTTCAGGTGTGATAAACAGGAGAGGGAGGGGTATAATCATGCCTTTTGTCTGGAATTGTGCTGTATGTGTTGTTGTATGGGTCGAATGCCAATTTATTGACGTATTAATAAAATAAACTTATGAACTTTGAGGTTTTGATGAAATTTGATGGGATTTTCTTCTTTGAATGTATTTTGAGTTTTGTTGTGGTATCCTTTTAGGATAGTTTAGTTGAATTTATGTATAATGAGGCATAGTTTGCAAAGGTGTCCAAGTTGAGCTTTTGATTTTATGTACTGAATGAATTTGATTGCATCATTAAATAAGATAATAAACAATAAGTTGTATATTCAGCTTCCCTGTGTCAGAGGAAGTGTGGCTGATTCCACTTTCTTTCATGTAATTCAATTTCATTCCTCTTTTTTTTTTTTTGTCAGAGGAATCTGGAACTCCTCATACAAACCGCTTAGATGAGCCGCCCTTTTTTCCTGAAAGGTTTCCAGAATCCCTGCCCTCTCGTGACTACCAGCCTCCTGTTGGAGAGTTTTTCGACTCTCACTCTTCTGCACCTCCCCTCCACATGGATCAAGAATCCAGGATGCCCAGAGGACCCCGGTACTCTAACAACCTGGACAAAATCACCTCCGCCCTCCTGGAACTTGTGGCAAGGAAATAAATGTCACCACTGCAATCTCCTTAATAATCATTTATTGTAATGCAGTGTTTTAAGGTAAAGTTCAGATTTTAAAATGTGATTTGGGTTTAAATTTCTTTCCCTTCATTTTTCTTTCTATTTTTTTTGTTGTTGTTTGTGTTGGATATTTGCAAAGACCTTGGTTGATCAAATGTTGACATCTGGTGTAAGAATTAAAACACTTGTCTACTGCAGTTGTAATCATTTCATTTTTTTCAAATTTCTTACTGACCAACAACCAGAAAAGTAATACTGTTATTGCCATCATTGTATTTCATATTTTCAGTGAATTTATTTTGAATTAACTGAATTAATTTGCGATCATTTGAGCTTTGTGGTGCTTTATCATGCTGGCTGCAGCCATTAGAAGATGGGAACACTGGTTATAAAGGGAAGGGCTTTCATATTTATGCCAAATTCTGAACCTACCATCTGAATGTTGCAGCAGAAAGTGAGACTCTGAGGAAAACACTGACTGCTCTACAATCTTCTATTGCCCAATTTTGCTTAGCCTGGGCAAATTGTAGCCTCAGTTTCCTGTTTTTAGCTGACACAAGTGGCACCCAATGTGATCTTCTGCAGCTAAAGCTCATCTACTTCAAGGTTGGACTTATTGTGCATTAAGAAATACGCTGCTGCATAAATTGTGTTTAATGAGTGGTTATTTGAGTGACTGATGCCTTCCTCTAAGCTTGAAACAGTCTGTTCTCTGACCACTGACATCAACAAGGCATTTTCTCTCAGAGAACTCACTGGATATATGGATGAAGCTCGCACACAAGAATTTCACTCACATGTTCTGTACCCGTGTACCTGCACATGTGATGTGACAATAAAAGTGATTTGATTTGATATATTTATTTTTTTGGTTGACTGTGAAGATCTCAGCTGATCAGCAGTTTCTGAAATACTCAGACCAGCAGCCATGCCTCATTCAAAGTCAATGAAATCACCTTTTCCCCCATTCCGATGCTCATTTTGTGTATCTGTGTATATATAAAATGCATTTGTTTTTTCCAAGTCACTTTGCTAATTTTACTATAAATGAGGACTTGGAGATATATAGACTACCTGAGCAATTAACTGTTTAGTGAATCAAATAATTAAAAAAAAAAAAACTGACGCTGCTTCTCAGGGAACGTAACCTCTACGTCATCGCGTTGGACTCTTTCCGGTTCGAATAGCAGCCATCTTGTTTCCCCTTGCAGGCTAAATAAAATAAATAATACGCTGAGCTGGACTTCACTTCGAACCCGTTAAAGAAAGTGAGTAAGAAATTAAAATTCATTTATATGTGGAGTGTTTACATGAAAGTTGTCCGTGTTGGCTGGAGGTAGCGGTAATTACTTCGCTTCTTTTCATTTGCTGTTCTTGACCAATAGACGATTGTTTTGGAAGATGAACATAGGCGCCATTTCCCTCCCCGCTCTCTGAGGCGCTTATTGGTGGCCCGCTGAAAGGATCACGGACGCTCAGGAAACTGATGTTTTGTGTCCACCATTTTGGCTCATATCTGAGCGATTGTCAGACACACTGGCTATTTGCTCCTGACCCCGAATGGCGCCAGTTGCAGAACGAACTTAGCCCTAAAAACCTTGATTGGTGGAATCTAGTCCGAGGTTTGATTGGTCTGAAGGACAGATCCAAACGTTGTCTTTATTGGTTAGACTGTTTCTTCCTAGCATTGCAAACCTTTGCAAACTTTCATATGTTGGCAGGGCTCGCTGTCAGCTGGTAATTAAAATTACACACGCTGAGCTGTACAGCGCTCATCAGTCTGTATCCCCAGCAAGCTAACATTAACTCCACTAACGTTAGCATAAAGTCACCGTCGGCAGTGACCATCCTATTAGCTAGTATGCTGCATGTGTCTTCCTACGCCTACTCCGTTAAGCATTTCACAGTGGATACACAGCACTACAGTGCATCTCAGTATTTTGTAGTTTATTTAGCATCCTTTGTGTGACGAATATATACCGGCTTCCGTATGCTAGCGTTGAATATAGCATTGAATTCAGTGGCTCCTGTTAGCCTCTGTGTTAAACCCAAACCCCTTATAATGTAGCGACTTTTTGAAGTCAAACTCCGTGCTAAATGCTGGGGTGTTAAAGAGCAAAGCTGCTCTAGTCTTCGTGTGAATTCCCTGTGATGACTATATCATGCCTTTGTTTCCACTATTTAGTACTTGGGGGGGAAAAAAAATCTTCACACAGTGTTCAATTAATGAATACAAATGTATTTTCAACCATACTAACCAAACAAAGTCACACAACATGAAGCTTCACCAAGTTAATGTTTAGTTTAGTTATGCTTTAAACCTAACAGACATTCATCCCATTCTCACTACGACCTGTGTGCAAAAAACAATACAGTCTCTTTGTGTTCCCACGAAAATAAGAACTTAATAAAGAATATGAGAGTTTAATCAGCTCTTATCAGCGGGGCAAAAACTGTGTGCAGCTTAGTAAACTTTATCTCTCTAGAGGAGGTATGCATTACGTCATCATTTGTGTGTAGGTTTAATTGAGCAGTTGAGATCATATTTAAAAAGCCTGGGATATTAGAACACCTTAGACAGCTTAAGTAAGCTGTGTGCAAGTCACCCAGCTTACCATGTCGTTTTGCAGGTGCTCATGTGTTTTTCCATGTTTGCAGGTGAATGCTTGGCCTGGCTACCCTCAGGGTAGCTGCTGTGTTTATGAAACCCAACGTCTACTTGGTGCATGTTTATCTCTAAACAGCGTCAGAGAAAGCAAACATGTTCCTGCTATGGGCAGTACAGGTCATGGGAAGGTCTCATTTCTGCGGTGACCTTGCCAGGTGTCATTACTGAGGCATTTTGGGTAGGCTGAATGCAGCTACAGAGAGCTGCTCGAGCATGGCAGCAGCAGTGGAGAGATTAGTCTTTGTGCAGCTCTGCTCTAATCATTAACTGGATGTCTGTAGTACCTGCTGTAGTCCCCATGCTCCTCACAAAAATAGTAAAGGGAACATTTAGCTTTGTTTCTCTTGAGTCTATCTTGTGCTCTCGCCCTCCCTCCACTTGTTCTACCCCTCCCATCCTGTAGCAACTCTCCTCTCTGTCCTTCTCCATCCTTCCGGTCCCCACTCCACCCCCACCACGGTTTTTCATTGATAGGGCAGTTTATTATCTTTCCAGACTTTTGTAGCTGGATGTGTTCCTCTCTACAGTCTGTATGTTTTTTTTATTTTTTATTAAAGCTTAACCTTCGGGCTGCACCGCCACTTGGTCGCATCTCAGCAGTTTACTCTCTAAGCTTTTAACAGGTTTGCCCATTAGAAGTAGAAGCATTCACATCGTAGGTGGTGCATTAAACATCATGAGTCTGAGTACTAAAATCACTCTCTTGAGTTGCAAACTAAAGGTTTTTGTGTCGAAAGTATGCACATTTAAGCAATGGAGACTTAACAAGAAGGACATTGTGTGACATTGCTGACATGGTTTTTTTGATGACGTTTCCATTGTGGAAGTTGCTGTGAGCACAGTTTTTGGGGTCAAGACAACATTGTCTTTGTTTATGGGTTTTCACCCATATCTCTTAAGTCTTGTTTATCCACAAATAGGATGAGAGTCAAATGAACTCTTTCTTTTTTTTTTTTTTTTTTTTTTTTTTTTCTTCTCTGCCTTCTTCCACAACTGCTATCTAGTCAGCTGATTGTTCCATTTTGTACAAAGGCTCTCCATTGATTTGTTTTGCACAGAATAGTTTATTGTGTGTATTTCATTGACACTGTGTAGGATGTCATGGGATTTATAGTGGTTGCATTAAGTTGCCTCAAAAAATGAGTTGAATGGAGTTCATCTAGCTAATTCATATTCTGAATAAATAATGCATGACCATGCATGTAGACATATTTGTTCCTCTGTTAGAATAATATTAAGAGTGACGTGATCTCATTGTTAGAGGTAGGCTGGCTGGAGGTTAGATGTTTTCATTGTGTACCTGTGACTGTGAGCAAGGATAACTGAGAATGCAAGGACAAAATGTGCATGTGTGTGGGTGTGCATGTAAGACCGTGCACAGGTATGAGACAGGGGAGTCTGCTTAGTATGCTTTTGTACTTTAAATCATGTGGATGCAACATGCGGCATCAATTCTGGCACTTGGTTCAGCCAATAAGGGGCCCGCCTAGCTGCCTGCATCACATTGCCATCAGCCTGTACAAGCAGAGCGCAGGCGGGGCTTAGGGAGACATTTAGTTTGACATTGTAAATAAGCAGAGAGCAGTTGTCAGAGAGCAGCCCGTGGAAGCTTTCTCATCCGTCCAGCAGCAGGAGAAGTAGAGACCGCTTGAGGACAGACAATGGCAAGGCAAGCCACAACCAGCACACCCTCACGCACTCCCTGCAGAGCTTTCCACAACTTTATCTGCTCTTTTCCATCTATACTCATGTCTACTCTCTCTTCCTCTTTTCTTTTCCCTGACCCCTATCCTGCAGCTCAAGGTAACTTAGAGCAGGAAGTTGGCTGTCGGTAAAAGGGGGTTGGGCAGAGGAAAGAGGAGGAGCAGGGGATTTGTCACAGCTGATTGGTGTGTGTGGCTACCAATAGTGTGTGAGGACACAGTCGTCTCATTGGTTTCGAGTATCGGAGTGAGGTGGGAGCTGGCTGTGAGGCGGGGTTTGAGTATCATGTAGCATGCTAGATTGATTACTCTTGAATGTTAAAGGGGAAGGAGGCTAGAGATTTTTGTCTGTGAGTCGGGAGTGCCGCTGTACTGTTTGCCTGCTGTTGCTCTGTTGCCTGCCGCTGTGCTGGTCCTTCTATTCCTTCTCACCTTCTTCTCTGCACCAGGCCAGGGGTCACCTCAAAGACAAACACATGGGTCGCCGGCTAGAGAGGAGGAGGAGGGTTAGGGAGCAGAAAAGGAGGAGAAAGAGAGAGAAGGTCAGCGAGTTGAGGGGAATTGGGCTGAAGAGAAACAGCAGAGACGGGGTTGTATGTCTAGGTTGGAAGAGGACATTGGGAGGCTGTTGAAGGAGACGGGGCAATGTGTAAAGGCAGAGTGGGGGAGAGAGAGAGAAAAGAGGGAGGGGTGGAAGAAGGGGGGGCTCGCTCTTCGCTCTGTGTCCGGGCTTAAAGCCTTTTTAAAGCCAGCCAGAGTGCCTTTTGTCTGTTGATACGATCAGGGGGACTGAAGGAAGTGAAGGAGCACGAGAGTTTTTCTGTCAACCTCTGTGCTGCCTCTGCTGCTGCTTTCAAGGAGACTTGGACAGGGCTATCTGTTTCTCTCTACTCTGCTGTGCTCCAGGCCGTTCACCATGAAGGGCACAGGGGTAAGTCTGACAGCTGAACACATACACAGCGAGAAGACCTTAAGTTGTCTTTGTTTTTTTTTTCCAAAAAAAATGTCCACTTTTTGATGTTTCTCCATCACTCTGCAACGATGAGATGTCTGTCCTTTACAGCCATCCTCACCCCTCCCCCTCCCATTTCCTCCCCCTCCCCTCACCTGTCCTGTAGTTCTCACCTTGGGAGATTGGTGTTGTGCAATTTGTGTATTTACGTGCATGACTGTCATCTACGTCCTTCATTTGTCATTTCAGTGCTATATGGTTTTACAGAACGGTGTTCATAAAATAATATAGCTGTTTTGCATTATGTTTTCATCGTCGAATTTCACTTTGCATTATTGCTCTGTCTTTGGATGTCACTTGTTTTGACTTTGGACCAGTGTGCACACACAAACACGCTTCAGCACGTACTCAGTGCCCCGTTATCGACTGCATAGAAGTGCACGGCAGCCAGATACTGACTTTGTGCTTAGATGCACTCTGCTGTTTCGGTGGTGTCCTTGGGCCCTGTGGTCACAGAGTCTTGGGGTCGCTGGCCAAGACCCCACTTTTTCTCCGAGTGTCCCAATTAACATTTTCGTGGCAGATGGTGGCGCAGAGTTCAGCAGCAAAGAAGACATCCATGTTAAAAGAAGATTTGCTGTATATGTGGAGAGGATATCTCTGAGAGTTGTTGTCACTGTTGGCGTCAGTAGTCCCCAGGGGTGGAGGTGCAGCTGGTTGCAGTGACCTCAGGACCCCGCAGGCCCCTCACCATGACAGTGCCAGACACCCAGATGGGACAGACTGTCAGCCTGTCAGCTTCAGGGGCAGAGGAGGCTAATAGTTTGATCTGATCTCTTCTGATGGAATCTGTGTAGGGTGCCTCTTCTCTCACTTTGCCTCTGACTCCGTGCCTCTCTCCTCCTTTTCTCCCTAATTGAAAGTTTCCATTGGTGCCTTTGACAAAACAAAGTCCCGTTGGGGAAAGAGCGAGCGAGCGAGGGAGATTGAGAGAGGGAGACTAAAAATAACTCTTAAGTTGAAGCCCTCGCTGCCAAATCCCAGGGTTGGCTGCGGTCTGCATGAGATTTGAATATCATTTGTACCCTACGCCGAACCATAGGCACACCAGGGGAGGAAAAAGTAAACAAAACACGCAAACCTCTTGCACATAGCTAGGCCTTTCCGCTCATCACTAAGGTGACCACAGCAACTGTAGATTTACTCTTTTGTTCCCGCCCCCACTGTGCTCTTACATGTGTACACTTTCACTAAAGACAGTGTGTGTCGGCACCCAGGGGGAGTCGGCCGTATCCCAGCTTGTAATATGCAGGTGCCTTTAGCCCTGCCTACTTTGACGCCAGAGACTGGGCCTAGCATTGGATGAAGGTCATAGGAATGTGAGATTGACTCCTGCAGTCTCTCCAACCGCACCGAGAGGGAAACATGCAGAGGGAAGGAGAGGCCCAAGAAGAAGTGAAATTAAAAGCGGGATGCAGAGCACAGCTAGTATGTACATTATGTGGTGTTTTCATTAGGCTTCTTAGAAAGTACACAGCCTGAACCGCTGGGGTCACTTAAGTGCTGCAGTGAAAGTTGGAAAACCTGCTCTTTTCTATCCTCCCCCTCTCCCTCCCCTTCTCTCTTTCATCTCTCTCTCTCTCCCTCCCCCCTCTCTGGTTTCTCTCCTCTGTTGAATGACCTTGGGAGATCAGTGACTAGCACTTCCTGGAGTTGGCTTGAAGCAGAACCAAGGGCAAAGTTTACAGGGCCGTTGGGTCGGCTAGATCGGTCCGGCCATTCCAAAAGGATGTTACGCTGTAGGTCAAAGTGAGCATGTGTGTCATTAAAATCCTGTCTGTTCATATTTAATTGTACCACCATCTGTGAAACCACTGCGTGCATTTGAGTAGTTAATCTGTAATTCCTGGCTGCGAACTTCTTGTTTTTTGTTTTTTCCTGAGTAGATCATTTACCCTGTATGCTGTATCCTTGCCAGTTTATTTCTGACTGGTATTTGTGATCGGGTTCAGCACGGTTAGTGCTTTAATATTTGAGAATCTGTGCATACGCTCATTGGATTTATGACCACGATTTAACATCAGTGTTTGTTAGTGTGACGTTTGTTACTTAGGCTGTATTTGTTCCAACAGACTGAGTGCACTAAATCAGGATAAAGCTGTCTTATTAAAGAGTCATCATTAAACATTGGTTAGGTTCTCAAATGTCCAAATGACATAGCTTGGTTTATGTGAGCACTATACTGAGTTTTCTGCTTAGTGATCTAGTTGAAATCTAGCAGATTTCAACCTTAGGTGACCTTCCTCCAGAAATGCCCACTCTGCATCACTGACAGTTTTGTGACAAAGCAGCATGTGGAAATTTAACTTCTTGCCTAAGACCTCTCAGTGGACCAGTGACTATCCAATAGCTGGTATTATATCTTAGGAAAAAAATCTCACCTTTCTTCTTGGTGGTAACTAGTCTATGTGGGTATATATTTACTCTTTGTCCAGGCTGACGTGTGAAAGAGTGAAGGGTACAATGCAGAAGGTTACTCTGAGGTTATAATACGCACAGAAACTGAAAGTAATCTATTTCTTCTGTCAACTCAGTTGTCTTTATATGTGCAAAGATATGATAACCTTGGGAATTGAAAGGAGAGTTGTAAAACAAGAAGTCACTCTTTAAAACTACAGCTGCTGTAGTAGCTGTCATGCAGTTGTACACTAATCTGAAAAAATGGTGAGGCAGCGATAACTCTTTATATTCATATTTAATATTATTTTAAAAATGGTCAACCGGCTTTGAAGATTCAGTGTAAGTATATAAAGGTTCAGTATATGATTCACTTTATCTTAGCTTTACATTTGCTTACACGTGACGTGACAGAGAGATCTGAGATGAGCTGCCTGCTTCTTCATCATCCATGGCGGTGATAGCGATACTGAAACACCTCAGTGAAAAGTTCACTCGGTAGCCTCGAGTGGGGCTTCAGGTCCTCCCACACTGCCTCGACTTGTTCACTTTCAAATATGCTCCTCAGAATTGGGCTCAGTTTACACAGATTGTCAGGTCATTAAGAGGGCAATTAAAAGCAGAACATTTCACTTTAACTAGAAGCCAGTTAATTAATTCCAACTCTGTTATCGCGCACATTGTCACTGTGCAGAAAGAAGCATGTTCTTTTCTCGTTCACTTATCTTTAAAAAAAGAAAAAAACAAAAACGGATCAGCCAAGCGATGCTATCTCCTTGTTTCCAGTTTGCTGCATTTCTGCCTGCCATCAAGCCGGGGTCCTATCGGGTTTATTTGGACAGGAATTGAAAGCTCATGTAAAGCGGTGTGATGTCAGAGTTCGAGCGAGACGCCAGTGCTGCTGTGAATGGCCACTTAATGTGACGTGCCAGAAAGAGTGGGGAGGGAGGTGAGGATGAGATAGAGATGCAGGGCCCGGCTGGCAGACAGCGTTAGCGCTGATTCAGCTGCTGGAAGCCGAGCAGTGTTGACTTTCTCAAAGAGATCAGGTGAAAGTAAGACAAGACAGAAAATGCAAGAAAAGCATACTCGTGAGTGATAAAGGGAGAAGGGAAGCGCTAGGAGAAGAGACTGTAGAGCTGCTGAAGGAGGAAGAGCAAGTTGCTGTGTTGGAACGAAGTCGACGAGGTCGAGACGTTTGTCCTCAAAGATGCACACATAGAAAAGAGCTGAAGGAAATCCAACACCAGCGATTCTGTCTCGATGACCTGATGAAGGACAACAGAGCTGCAGGGAAGAGGAGAAGAGAGAAGCACAGAAGAGAACAACACCATGTACCCTAATATAGCAACAGCAGCAGATTAGAACAACACAGCAGGAATGAGCTTGTCAAGTTCATTGCGTGATTCAACAGAATAATTTGGAATTTTTAGCAATAGCGAGTCTGCTTCAAAGCAAACACAAGCACAACATTTACAGAGACTTTATCTTGAGTGACTGATAACGCTCCCCATAAGTAGTAAGAAGTGAACTGTACTAGCAAGAAAATTCTTTAGTAATAGTACAAGTTTCCATTTAAGTAGCGCTTTAAAGCTTACTGAACTGAAATATGGAGGTAAATGGTGCTTATCCCTTCAGATAAAATAAGCCGTCTTGACTTTGCATCAATCTCCAGACCTTTTTCGTGTCTTACAGTGTTGACATTTATTAGCTTTTGAGGAGATTCAACATTTTTTTTTTCGTGCAGAGGATAGCCCCATTCACTGTGTTTATTTGACAAGGGTAGGCCCAGACCATAGAAGGTGTTGCACAAAGTCAGCGGAATAGGCTCCCACGCAAACTTTCCATTGATGCAAAGCATTGGGCAATTTGGTTATGCAGTTATATACTCGGTAGAATTTGCTACCAAGCTGGAGGAGCAATGCTCAAGGGCATCTCGCTTATATTGTTCTGTTGCTTTTTTCCTCTCTCACGCTTTAGCATGCCTCTCCTCACATATGCTTTCTCATTTCTTCTCACATAGCGACTTCCCCTGCACCTCCCCTCCCTCTTTTTGCCGCTGTGGTTAATGTAGTTGCGTATATTTACATTGAAGGTCACAGGGTCAGAAAGAGGTAGTTGGGGGTTTGTGTGTGGTTTGATATTAGCACACTCCTCTAACAGCTTTAGTTTATGAGAAGTGAGGTGTATAAGGGCGCAGGAGGAGGAACTTGGGAGGTTTATGTGTTTTTATAGTTGCCGTTTTATAACTGATAGGGCTTCTGTAATCCTAAGCCTAATTATTTGTTTCTCATAGTCTTATTTTGCCCCAGTTTGAACCACATAGTCTCACATACAATGCACATTCATTGATACCAAATTGTTTTGTTTACAAGATGATGTGTTATGTGGATGATGCTTATTTTGTTCATCCCGTCTTTGGGTTCATTTTGTTGCAAGGTACTTGGAGGCAGCAAAAGAACTGGCAGAGGTCAGTCCACCTGTCTTATGTGGGAAGAATGGAGGAATAAAAAAAACTTCAATTCCCATCAGTCATTCCTGCCCTGTGGGATGCTGGGATTGTTCTGGAGACTGCAGGTTTTCAATCAACCTTGAAATGCAACTGGACACTGGAGCGTCAGACAGGGAAGGAGAGACACTGTCAAGGTCAATCACTAGCCTGGCATGCCATAGCTACAAGCGGCCTGATTGATTTATATAAAGCCCCCTCTCCCCCCTCTCTCACCCGGCATTCTGTCTTATTGATTTAGGCTACTGTCTGTCGAAAACTGAACAACAGAACAGGATGCAGCAGTGCTTCTTCTATATTATTCTACTGATGCAACTTGCAGGAGAGTCAATCTTTCCTGTCAAAAATCAATCGGGTAACGAGCCTGCATGCAGAATTAGTCGTTCATTGGTTTAAAATATTTATAACTGCACTTAAGCGCTGCAGTTAAAAGAGCTGATGTGGCCCCAAAGTCAAACAGTCCCTTACAACAAAGCTGTGACTCAACCTAGAGGGAGAGACACTGGATGGCGTGTTTGAAAGGCTGTTTCTTGTAATGTATTGGTCTGTCAGCTGAACCAGACATGGAACTATTCATGCTTGTTTGCCCAGGGTGAGAAAAGAAAAAGATAGAAGCCCCCCCCCCCTCCCTTCATTCTTCTAACATTTTCTTTATAGTGACATATCTCCTTTTCTACCACTCTGTGTCTCCCTTTTTCTGTCTTGTTTGACCCACATTGCTGGTTTGCATAGCAGTGTCGCTGTGGCCCTGTCTGTCTCTTACTTCCCCTAAAGTATCTGTCTAAAGCCTTTGGCACTTTGTCTTAGCGCTGGATTAATGCTGAACTGGACAAGGCACTAGCCCTCCCACAGCAACACACACAAACACATCCGGTCTCTCTTGAGTAGCTTTACACACTCCTCTCTTGTTCTGTCCCTTCACGTTTCTCCGTCTTCTCGCTCCTGCTCAATCTTTTCATCGAGGTACGGAGAAAAGGGGGAGAGTGAGGTGGAACAATCAGGGCACTTGAAGCTCTACATGCTCAGACAGGCCGGCTAATATTCCTCCAGCAGATTCCTGGCATGCCATAGTAACCTGCTGGATCCTCTTTCAACCGTCGGATCCTCTGTAGGAGCTCTGGCTGTGTTAGCAGTAATTTATTTCAGTTTATTTGGATGGTTTGTATCTCTGCGTGTCTTCACAATTTGTCAGTTTGCAATTAGGTTGTTTCTTTATGGCACACTCTTGCATCTGTTGCTTCAACACTGTTCACTTGCGGGCTCACCAAAAGCAGTTGACTTGCACATGATGTGCGTGTGTTTGTAGAGGAGCTGCAGCTATGTGCCAAAGGTGAGGGACCCATTCATAATCATGGAGTGCGCAGCCAGTCTATTGGTGGGTTCTTAGGTTTGTCAACATCCCACAGGGACAATAATAGAAGCCTGCCGGGGTTCTATTTTCAATTTCACTGTATTATAATTACAGACTTTGATAGGATATGTGGTTCTGACACACAGGAAGAGCTCTGTGCAGTAAGGCCTTGTTTTGCAATGGTATTACATTCTTGATCCGTCTCCGAATCTCCATATCGCTTGTTTTTTGCTTTGTAATGATCGATCATTTTCTTGTATCCATCATCTTCTTTCTCTTCTTCTCTTTGAGCAGATTAGAAGATGTCTGGAGATGGTTTTGGAGCCACGGGCAGCGATGCCCAGCAAACACTGCAGTCCTTCTGGCCTCGTGTCATGGAGGAGATCAGGAACTTGACTGTGGTACGTAACACTCATGCAAACAGACAAATAATACAGAAAAAAAGGAAAAAGTCGCAGTTTCAGCTTTATTCTGTACTTAACTGTATCAATCTGTTGTCCTCAGAAGGATTTCCGTGTGCAGGAGTTGCCTTTAGCCCGAATCAAGAAAATCATGAAGTTGGATGAGGATGTGAAGGTAAGAGGAGAACCTGAATAATGAAACTGAGAGAGAGGGTGTGTATTAAAAAGAACTAGATATCTTTATTACTATGCCTTTCACGAAGGGTGTGCCATACTTGTTTTAAAGAACATGCTATCAAAAGTGGGAAACATGTAGCTTAATCCTAGGCCCCCCAAATAAAAAAAAAAATTAAAAAAAAGTATCTTGTGAGGTGATACTCCACTTCCCTGCAGATATATTTTCTCGTGGTGTTTTTTGACAGACGTGCAATAAAGAGCTCTGTCCAGCGCGTTGGGTCAAAACGTTCCATAGCTGGTGATTTGGGTTGTGTCTGGTAACTGTGAAGTTACAGAATATATAATTCACATACCAGACCACACGGTGACCTGTCGTGATCCATCTATATGGAAGAAACTACTCCAGTCCCCTGGGACAGGACAAATTATGGCAAAATATAGTTCTGTTGTTTTCATTTAATTGGTTACCCGTTTGATATTTCTAGTTCAACTTTATTTTCTGACAAAAACGTATTGCCGTGTTGGAAATTGTTGATTCATTTGAAGCTTGGTTCTTATCAAGTTGTTGGTCTGTGGCTTTTTGTGCTCCGACCACTCAATAAATGGACTCAAAGATGCAATTATTATTTCATAATTAAAGATAATTTTTCAATTAAAAAGTTGTATCAACTCTTTGCATTCAGCAGCCACTGGTGATAGTAGCTCTTTTTTTTTTTCTTTTTTTTTTTTTTGTATGAAATGGGTTTACGTTAAAACATTATCGATGCGTGAAGGAATAATTGGGCATCATTTTGTGACATTGCAAGACCTGCAGTGTAGCAAGTAGCTAATTAATGTGATTTTATGTAGAAAGCTGCTAATGCAGACATTTGTAGCAGTGAACTGCTTTTTGGTTTTAAGATTTCTCTTTTTCCACTTGTGGAATTTTTAAAATATAACCCACTTTGCTGGGAATTGCACTTCATGTTAATGGCTAAAATGAACCAGAAGAATATCACAAGTTATTACAGATAAAAGCATTGATTTGGGCCATATTGTAATACCACTGCTACATTTGAAGATCTGCTCAGGTTAATGTGGCTTTTTTTTTTTTTTTTTTTTTGATGTGTCAGAAGGAACCACTCCACCAGGCAGTTACGAGTCATGGAGGAGTGATTTTTTTCCCCCCCCCATTACACCTGATTGTCAGCCAGAATTGTTCATAGCCTCTAAAAAGAAAGCCTCTGCTCTGTGTTTGTGTGTGGCTTTAGTATGTCGTGTCAAGAATGCTATCCCCTTAGTTAAGCAGCAGCTTACAGCGGTAAAGAGATCAGGAGATCACTAACATATCTGAAGGAAAGACTCTTCTGTCAGTCCTGACACAGCACCTTGCACAGATGCAGTGCAAGCATGTGTGAGTGTTATAGCGTCAGTACAACTGTTCATTTAAGCATTGCTTTTATGAACATATAAGAAATACATTTTTATGGGAATTGATTTTAGAGTTCAGTGCTTATGAGCAGAAAGAAATAGATTAAAAGTACCCACTCAACTCTGCGTAAGAATCTATGCTAGTAACTACGCAGTCTTTATTTAACAAGTGAATGTATCTGTTGGTTATTTTTGCAGCAGCTGTGACTTTGATGTGGCCGGCTGTGACTGAGGTCCTGAGCGATTCGTGTAATTGCTGATGTTTGATTGATGGACTGTGGGTGTGTTTAACCAGGTGTAACACTATCTCTACTGTACAGATGATCAGCGCAGAAGCTCCGGTCCTGTTTGCCAAAGCAGCTCAGATTTTCATCACAGAGCTCACCCTCAGGGCGTGGATCCACACTGAGGACAACAAGCGACGCACACTACAGGTTATAGACATTTCTTTTTCTTTATATTTAAACTCCTCCATATGACATGCTTTTTTGTAATCCTTAGCAAATCCTACTTTAAGTGGATTGGACCTCCCGAAACACACACAGCCCCAGTTGTAATACCCACACTCCCACACTCTGACATCAATTGGCTATCTTTTTGGTTTCGTGCTTCTTATTCACTAAGTGCCAGTGTCAGTGTGCATGTACAAGCAGAGACCCCATACCAGCATCCCCTTGAGGACGGTCTCTCTGTTAAGTTCCTTCTCCCTCCATTCACTCTAAAAGCAAATCCAGGCGGGTGCCGGTGACCCACTTTTCCCCTGGTGCCTTTTAGCATCCTCTGCTGTACCAGAGCTGAATAAAGGTGAGGCCTGGAAAGATACGGATGAAAAAGGAATCGGAGCACGTGAAAGCACTGACGGAAGCGGTTGAGAAGAATCAGTCTGGAGTATGTCTCACCTGCATGTCAAGTAGAGAAAAACTGTGGAGCAGAACATGAAAGCCCTTAAGTCCACTTTATCCATTCACATACCTCTGAGAGATTAGCAGTCCATGGATATGTTTGTGTATGCCAACGCAGGTAGAAAGAGGAGGAAAATCTATCTTATCAGTTTGTCTTGTGCTGAAGGCCTGCTTTGGAAGTACACTCGTTTTGCTGTTAATATAGCTCTGTCACAAATGGTAGTTCTATTTTTTTATTGGTCAAGAAACTGTTTTTTAGAGCTCTGCAGTGCACACTTTAAAATAGAAACTTCATCTACTGTGACTGTGCACACGTTAATTGCCTTGTACACTACAGATGACGCATTAGTTGCATGTGATGCTTCACTTCATGAATACAGGATTTTTTTTTTTTTCATTTCCCTAAGTGAGGGAAAGTGGTGCCCTGCATTTCCACACGCATACACATGTAGAGCCTGATCCTTTTGTGAAGAGGGCACGCCAATTGGGGTCACCATAGCAACGCTCATCAATAGAACAAGTGTGGATGTGACCTGATGTTACCAGATATTAATCAAGGTACTAAATATAGCCTCTAGTGAAGGGGAGGGTCACAATGGAGGGGGGGGGGGGGTCCTGACAGCCAATATCCTGTGGAAAATTCCACAGAGACAGCACACTGGTGTGGATATAGGAAGGGGTATAGAAGCAGAGCATGTGCTCATGAGGGCAGGAAAATGTCATTCGTCCTCATTTACACTTATCTCACACACACATGTGCGTTTCTCACTGTGGTCCTCTGGTGGTGGGTTTATTATTCCGTTTGCCTTTAGTAATGTTTTGTTTGGAGACAGTGTTACTTGAATCGCACAATTAATCATCAATCTGATCTGCTAGAAGTCAAAACTTGTATAGAACAAAGACGTTTATGGGTAGATCAGCATGTTTTGGCTTGGGTGCCCTAGAGGTCGATTTGCATGTGGATGAATGTGTTACGGTGTTTTTGGTTCCCTGCTTAATACCTTTTTATATGATAACACTCATGAAGATGTGTTGGTCTAGCAACACAGTCCTTTTGTATACTGCATGTGTTGCTAGAGTTTTGAGCTGACTAACTGATTAAGCTCTAAACGTATCCTTTAAATTCAAATATTAAAGCAAACACCCATCTAAGTACTACTAGGAACTGTATACAAATCTCCCTTGTCTGGTTGTTTTGGGAGTGATGACCTCAGACCTAGAGGCATGTTTATAAATAGGTGGCTGCGCATATAGAATTGGCATACTAAAGCTCTGACCTCTTTGCTTGACTTTCTCTTTATATTTTATATTCACAGAGGAATGACATTGCCATGGCAATAACAAAGTTCGACCAGTTTGACTTCCTGATTGACATCGTGCCCCGGGACGACCTGAAGCCTCCCAAACGACAGGTAGGAAAGCGGCCTCATTATAGTATTTATTACCTACACTGTGACAGGGAAACAGCTGGTATCTCATTAAAGTTACCACAGGATAAAGAGCTGATGATTTGGGTATTCATCTCAGGTACTTTCCATTGTTGGCAACCTGGAGGTGCTGTAAACATCCTTGACTGGAAGCTGAGGTTTTGACAGCGAGGGCTTTCAGTCGGATGTTTGCAGCGTCTTATTGCCTCAGACCGCCAACAGTAACCTCAGTGATTAAACTAGTTTGTGGAAGCTGGTACCATACAGTGTCTGCTATAATAAAGTGTTAAAACCATGGCTCCGGTCAGGACATGACTCAGTGAAGATGCTGAAAGAAAACTGCTTAAAATGTTATGGCAGGCGATTAATGGCCAATATCAGTTACATTAAATTGATGTATAAGGAACTTTCAAAGATGGAGGAGTGAGATATTTAAATTTGCTGTCACGTAGACTGTCTCCAGACATGTAAACATCCTACACTCTCAGCTGTGTTGTCATGGAGCTGGGAGAGGGGTGTTTACGCTTCTGGTGATGGAGAAACCTCATCGAGACGAAGCCTGCTCATTAGTGAATTACAAAACAAAATGATATGGGTCGGTGTTTATGGACAGTTTATTGGGTTTTAAATTTAACACCTGTATACCAGCTCAGCATTTAAGGTGCTGAACTGCCCTGATTTATCTGACAACCCTGATGTTACATTTCTGTTGCTGGACCAGGGAAAGCATGCCAGCGGTTATCACGTTATTAAGTTTCATTCGATTTGTAAGTTACCCCTTTAGCATTACAGGTTGTAATACTGAAATTTTAAGGCTAATTAGCACCAACACATCACCTCAGCATGCCTCCGGACTTGCATTGCATGTTATCAACCAGTATGGATGGATCTTGTACCCAGATTACGTTACTCTTCCCCAGTCACATCCCATCAGTTATTTATCAGACTCGGTCTACCGTTACACCGGTAAAAATAATTCATGGAGATGCAACGGACTGATAGGCGTCCAATGTGTGTATGTTTCTCAGGAGGAGATGCGTCAGTCTGTAGCTCCAGCAGAGCCAGTGCAGTACTACTTCACCTTGGCCCAGCAGCCCGGAGCCGTGCAGGTGCAGGGCGCACAGCAGGGCCAGCAACCTGCTGCGCAGACAGCGGCGACCATCCAGCCCGGACAGATCATCATCGCACAGCCGCAACAGGGACAGGTACGGTTAGCAATGTGCTTTGTAGTGCACGTCACAAGGAAACACTCAGAGTGAAACCACCTGCAAAAACAAATTCTGCAAATTCCCCGTTAGACTCATGTATGGTACTTTAGAGGGAAAAAAAATTGGTTTCATTGTGTGCTGGAGTAACACCTGAAAGATGACCTCTTCCTAGAAGTCCTAGGAGTCTCATATTTCTTGGATTGACTCACTGGATTTATTGATATTATTCGTAGCTAACATGTAGGAGCTGACCACTCTCCTGCCAGCAGGATTAATACGGCATCGAAACACACCCAGCAAATCCAGCTTTACACATACATGGACACCTTGCACACAGGGAACAGAACGTTCCCTGATCTCTTATTTACTCAACTTTAAATACGTCTTATTAAGTAATTTACACAGTTACTGTAATATTGAGTCCAAAATAGAGGTGTTGTATAGCAGCATATCATATTAGTGAGAGAGGGGTATATGCTGCCCTAGAAACTTGTCCTCAACTTCATAAATACTTCCTGTTTGAGCTAAAAGACAGGAGAAACTGTGAATCAATAACCTCTTAATGGAACAACATCCCCATTTATATACAAACAAATACACACTCTCAGAGTCCTAGGATGAGGTTTTTCTCCTGAGGGTTCTGCATTTTCACCACCCATCGAGATAACAAGCACACATATGTAGGGGCACCATTCAGTTCATCTCTCTTAATTATTTCATTCCTGCTACTTTTTCTGCTGAGCACTCCTCCTCTCCGGTTTGCACTCTGCATGTCATGTAGCCTTGCTGCTGGGCTGGTGTGATGCTTCATGCTGCTTCAGCACACTGCCTGTAGCTGAGCTGTCATACTTGTTTAGACCTGGTGTGATTCACACTCCTGCTCCTGCTGCAGTCCCAAGTCACACTTTGACACTAACCTTATGTAAACGCAATCTTTGACTGTTTACAAGGTGGCACTTCAAAAAGGTGGGATTTTAACTCCGTTTTAAATTAAAATCTGTGAAATTTTGAAGCTTTGCAACATTTCTCTGATTGTTTTTATCCACTTAGTAATGTCAGGACTAAAGGTTACGTAGTTGTCTATTCAAATGACATAATTCCCATGTTAAAGACGGAGCTGATTGGATTACTTCTAACTCATCAGACAGATGTCATGTTTGGTACAACAGATTTGGAGTGCGCATTAAGGTGTTAGCAGTAGTCCTGCAGGATGAAGAAGTATAAGTCAGTGCAGAGATTAAAATGAGGCGAGTTCCCATTTCACATCCTTTATTTGTGCGTCTCTGTGTGGTGCTTTCAGCGTCACGAACTGTCAGTGCTGTACCGATTCTGTCACTTTTCTCTCAGGTCAACAACTTAAAAGTTGGCCTTTGTTGATCTTCTGTAAACGCAACTGTAATGTATTTTATACATTTTTAACAACCTGTTCAGTTACCACCATGTTTTCTTTTTGTGTTTTTTTTTTGTTTTTTTTAACAATTTAATTTTTATCATTTCACATCATCCTTTTTATCAACCTCCTCCTGTTTTACTTGCATATTTCATAAACATGCTCGTAAATGTCATCAACTGCCTATATGCCACTGTTTGCTGTTCCTACATTTCAATCTTTCTCTGCATACGTGCCAGTTCCGCTTACGTTTTTGTGTTGAGTTTGTGCACTCGCTGCTTTCTCACTATGTGTCTTTCTCTCATTTTCCCATTTCTTTTCTGTCGGCCATCAGATGTTGCAAGGTGCCACCATGCAGCAGTTACAGCAGGTGCAGGTGCAATCACAGGGCACGCCCATCACGGTAAACACACATGCTTTCATATGTTTGCTAACCACACACAGAGAAAGAGGCCACTGCTTTGTGCCACAGCCTCTTAGGTGATGGCCGCCTACAAACTCTGTCCTGCTCAGGTGACTGAGGTCTTTAGGGGTGATTGTCACATGATCCTAACAAACACCACCTGATCTCACTCTGCAGACAAAACAGAGAGAGGACGAACCTGCGTTTTCACGTTATGTCCCTGAATCTTATTGTGCCTGCTTAATAAGCTACTCGCAGACTTAAAATTTAAGGATACCTAGGCTTCCAACTCCTGGTTTAAGATTGATTGTTCTCCAGAAAAAATAATGATTTACTGCTTCCTTGCTTAACTACATGCTTCTGCTACGTAAACAACCGGTGGCGTCTGTTTGTTTATCTGTGTTTTTCTTCTCTTTTCTGCTCTTGTCTGCTTTAGAGTGCGCCTGTCGCCATGCAGGTGGGTGAAGGCCAGCAGGTGCAGATTGTCCAGGCTGCCACAGCCCAGGGTCAGGCTCAGACGGCTCAAGCCCAAGGCCAGACCATGCAGGTCATGCAGCAGATCATCACCAACACTGGAGAGATCCAGCAAATCCCAGTAAGAAATGACAGGATGGAAAAGGAAGTTATCAGTTTTGTTTTGTTTTGTTTTTTTAAAGAGAGATGATGGACAGTGTAATGTGTTTGCTGCATGATGTTGTTTGATATTGTGGTGCAAGACAAACATGTGAATTTGACATCCATCAGTATTTGATGTGAGCTGTTAAGTTCGAAAAGGTTAAAAATTCACTAGAGGAACGTTAAGGTTTCTCATTCCTGTAGTCCAGAGCAGGAAAATGGCTGTGACCTCTCTGCTCAAATGACCTTTTCTCTAAACCAAACTTTGTCTCCCCCTTGTGTCGGTTGGCTGTAGGTACAACTAAATACGGGACAGCTGCAATACATCCGCCTAGCCCAGCCCGTCTCTGGAGCACAAGTGGTCCAGGGGCAGATTCAGACTCTTGCAAACACCCAGCAGGTAACCCTACAACAGCAAGAAATCCAGCTGATGTCCAAGCACTTAGCTGTAATAAACTATGACTGGATGTGTTTACACTTGTCAGTTATGGTATGAAGCTGCTTGTGAATCCCAGTGAGTGAATAACTTGCTCTCTCTTTAGATCACACAGACAGAAGTACAACAAGGACAGCAGCAATTCGGCCAGTTTACTGATGGCCAGGTAACACATGCAACAAATAAATACAATTTTGAAATTTTAGTGTTTTATTTGTTTTCAGGTGACAAATGGCACATTGTTCTTATTTACGCTTTTCTATCTTTCTTGGATTGTCTCATTTTAACTACTTAAACAACTGGCTGATAACCAGTGGACATTTGCACTTCTAAATCCTGTTAATTCAAACAGTAGAGGGAATTGTTATCAGAAGATCATAAATTAAATGTCTTATTGAGCATTTTTAATGTCATCTTGTAACAATGAAAGGTGTGTAATCCACTAAGATCTAATAAAAAAAGCCCACAGAAAACTGAACACACCCAACCTTAAACCTCGCCATCTTTCCTCCTTTTTCTCAGCAATTGTATCAGATACAGCAGGTGACAATGCCAGCAGGACAGGAGCTGACCCAGCCAATGTTCATCCAGTCTACCAACCAGACAACTGACACACAGGTCACGCAGGTCAGCACTGAATGAGCCCTGCCAGGAGACTTTCTCCTCTCACACATACAGCACGCACACCAGCCCACGCGATGCAGACGGATGCCATCAACTTTGACAAAAAGGACTCTCAATAATTCATTTTAAGCACGGCTCATTGCAACGAGGGACCTGAAATCTTGTAACACTCATGTTTTGTAATAAATTTACTACACTGGATCAAAAACCAAAGGGACGCTGATTGACTCTTTCACAATCATACGTTATAATCATCCAATCTTGTACTTGTGTCACCCTTATTGAATGGATGACTTTACGTTGTGCATCCACTTCCACAGTCCCTGACAACAGTCTTTGCACAGACTAAATTTATTCTTCTTCCCATCATTTCCAACCTTTTACAGATTTTTAGACTATAAAGTGTTGATTTCCCCCCCCGACACCTTGCTCTTCATTTGGAAATGAATTTGGAAAATGTCCGTCTTTGTCTACAGAAGCTGCTCTAGGTTTAGGGTAGCCATGGGAAGTTTTTTTTTTTTTTATTATTATTTTTTATTATCATTATTAAAAAAAAAAAAAACCTACCTTACTCATTGTTTGTCATGTAGTTGGATAAAACTAAACCATATACCTCAGATATCACTTTATACACCAAGTCAATCTAAGGGATGGTGAAGAGGTTGAGGTTTAAGGATATTTTCATGTAGTTTGTTGTGTTTTCCATAATGATGATGACGCATGACTTTACGTTGTAAGGGCTTCAAACTGTACAGGCTATTTGTGAATGTGATGTTTGCGATGGAAGCACACGCACATTCATCCTTACTCTTCTGATTATTCTCCCCCCCCATCCCTTTGTCCTTAGAGTGGGGAAACTTTTTTCTGCCTCTATGCAGTTTCACACAGCCCTCTCGGCTTGGGTGGTTTTCGAGTCTCGAGTCTTGTGCCCCGGTTTAAGTCTCATGTACAAACACATGACTCCGTCTGGAGGGGGAAAAGCACCCTTTTTATAGAACTCTCCTTTTTTTTTTCAATGAGTGTTTTTCTTTTGGCTTAAAATGATGTTTGGCCCGATATATTGCCCATTATTTTTATTTTTTTTGTACAGTAATAAGTATTATCAATGTTATTATTATTGTTGTTTTTGCATGTAGTTCAAACTGCCAGCATGACATGCAATAGATAGGTACAATTTTATTTTTGATGTTCCTGTTTTTTTTGTAAACAAACTTTGTGACGAAAAAAAAAATTAAAAGCCATACCTTCTCAACTTGGTCTGTTTGGTTATCTTTGAGTTTGTGTTATTAAGAGCTAATCTATGTCTCCATTGTTTATTGTTTTAGGGCAGTTAAGCACCTTGCTAGTATACAGGGAGACAGGAGAGAAAGTCACCAGGACCACGAGATAGGACTGAACCAACCTAGGCATCACCATATGCTATATTTACAGGTAGACACGTCCCACCACAACAGGTCTTTGCCATATAGTGCTGTTTGGCAGGAAAATGGGTCCAGTGATTTACAAAATACAATACACCATATTATATGATTGGAAATACAGTATATAAAACAAAAACAATTTGTACAATTCTAATGAGCTTCAATGGCAATATCTCTTGTCTTTAAGTCGTTATCAGGATTAGTTCTCCAGCACATTCAAAGCTCGGATGTTGGCTGCCTTTTATTCTGCTTTCTGTCAAGATTTTTCTGCACTGCTTTAGTACTTTTGAGCTCAGGCTCTGAGGAGGCCAATCCATGACTGATGGTATTCCGGTGTTTGTGTTTCTATCCCAGTGTGCTTTTATTAAATTTCTTGTTGGTATTACATGGTGGATCAAAATCCTTTTCTGTGTCTGTAATTTCATCAATTTTGACAAGATCCCCAATACCTTTAGCTGATAAGCAACCCCAAACCACGACAGAGTCTCCATCATGTTTTACAGATGGCTGTAGACTCTCACTGCCGACCTCCTCTGTACACATTGATAACGATTTGAACCAAAAATGTCAAATTTGGATTCTTCACTCCTTTAGACCTGTTGCCACTGATTTTTTTTTTTTTTTTAATTTCAGTTCTTGTGTAATTTGGCACACCTCAGTCTTTTCTGCCTGTTTCCCTTCTTTAAGAATGTCTTCTTGGCAGCCACCCTTCCAGAGACCATTTCTGAAGATGCTTCAGTGAACAGTAGATGGATGACTTTCAGGTTCTGCTCACCTGCTGTAGATAGTTTTTCAGGCCTGATCCTTGTTCTTTTTCGCTCCACTTGTTTCATCTATTTTATTTTTAAGGAAACACTCCATACTACACAGAGATATCTCAGGTTTTCAGCTAATATCTCTGGCAGTCACCTTGTTTGTGCGACAATATTATATTATAGGTCAAATTGGGTCATCTGTGTCTCTTTTCATAAGTTCAGCTTAAGAAATTGGAGTAAATTATGTGCCTTTTGTTACAGCCTGCTGGTAACAAAGTGACTAAAGATACAATTTAAACTTCTTTTTTTATATACTTAATGATTCATGGTCAGCAGTAGGTGGTTTAAGAAACAAAAAGGCATTCTTCTGAAAATGAGTGATAAAGGCAGGCTTCAGGTAGCCTGACGAGCTGGGGTGGCTGTAACTCAGGAGGTAGAGCAGGTCATCTACTAATTGGAAGGTTGGTGGTATGAGTCCTGGGCTGCTCCACTCTGTGCCAAATATCCTTTGGAGAGCAACTTTGGGTTACTATGTTGCCAATGCATTCATCAGGGTATGAATGTGTGAATGTTAGATAGTAAGCAATTATGCATAGAAAAAAAGTGCTTGTATGAATGGGTGAATAAGGCAAGTTGTATATAGCGCTTTGAGTGCTCAGGTAGACAGAATAGAAAAGAACAATCCAATTAACATTTACAAGTTTAAAAAGACAAAAACTCATTTCAAACAATCGTGTGCTTACTATGTCAGATTGGAACCTGTTGTTGTTTTCCCAAATGGCCATAGGAGGGCAGCACTGATCTAACACATTTTAAACACTACTGATATACTGCAATTGGGCACCTGATTTATGTCCAAACAGAGGTTCATTATTTTTCAGTAAGAGTAATGTCACTAAAAGTAACATTTATCATCAAATCTATCTTTAACGTGCTCTCACGACCGCACCATCAGTATCTATCCATGCCGCTCCCAAACAAGACTATGTGAGCAGTGCTGCTGTCCTGGAAAAGCTTTGTGTGCCACAAAGGGTCAGCGGTTAACAATAGAGTCACGAGTTATTTGGCTAGAGGCCGCTCAGCTCCTGTGAGATCAGACTGCATTCCTTCTCCAACCTAAGTACTTGGTCATATGGGGTCACTTGGGGGTCATTTGATTATTTGGGTTTCCTCCTGTATGCTGTAGGTCTTTACCTTTTCGTATAAAACATCTTGAGGTGACTGTTGTTGTGATTTGGCACTATATAAATAAACCTGAATTGAATAAAATTTGAAGGGAAGGAGAAATAACTGCGGTGGAAGAGAAAATACTAATAAAATGTCATATTTAACTGAAAGTCAAAGTTCAAAAGTGGAAGTACTTTGAAATGCTGGTCAATCAAATTGTGTTTTTAAAAAATTGCACTTATGTATATCACTCACTCTGCAATTCCCTGCTAGAGCCATGGTAGTTGGAGGCACAAGTAAACATTACTCTGACCGGGGGGTCCTTTCTTAATCGACTTAATCAGTGAACAATAACTGCATTAATGAATGCAGACTCATGCTCGGCTCTTTCTAATGAGAGGAACGAGGATTGTGAGAATGTTTGAGCTTAAGTTGAGCGTGAAAAGGATTGTCTGGTGGTATTTTTCTTGGCTGCCTCGTCTGGTCAGATCAAAGATCAGCTTTGGGCGTATGAACTCAAGCTCACTGCTCTGGCTGTGGTCTAGACCTTGTGATTTGGCCACAGCATCAAATGCCCTCACCAACTTTGTGACAAACCCACGTTAAGAGTTCGGCTGGAGGCTAAGCATCATCTTTCACTCGGCTTTCGTGTTTGATCTTCTTTTCTCTCCTTCTTAGGTGTCAGGATGTTTTCCTTTAATCATTGTCAGGCTTCAGTGTGAGCTCTTCCCAGGTCTTGGCATGTCAGCGTTGTATAAGAATAATGTGACAGTTCAATGATCCATGTAGAGTAATTTTCGTATTGCTTATGTCTGTTCATAATAAGCTTATACTGTAGGGTTAAGCAGCTGAGCTATTCTGCGCATTAAAGTTGCATCAAAGAGCCTGAACGTTGTGAGCACTGAGGCAGAGATACATGATCAGTTTGTTTGAATGCAACATGGTGCAAAAGCTGCCATCAGGGGCAAAGAAAGGATCCGTTTAATTCTGGTGCTAACCCACGTCACTTCTGAAAATTTGAGGCAGTAAACCTCGACAAAGGCTTCGTGCTTGCAGAAGATCTTCTAAGTTATGAAGGTATAAAATAATTCCCATCTCAACTAAGAAATTTATTTCATTCCAACTATGTACCTGGGATTTAATGTATTCTCTTCTATCAGTTAATATTTATTCAGCAAAAAAACCCAACTTTAATCTGTAGTTTCCTGAATGAAGATGGTTACAGGGTACAACTGTTCCTGATTCACTTCTGGTTGAATCAGGAATGTTGCAGGAATGTTCATGAGCCTCTCTTCACATGAGACTCCCTGGATCTTTTAATTGGAGCCTATTATGTCCTTTGTCAGCTCCACATTTTTATTTTTTTTTAACTCTACAACAGTAGATTAGTATGATTCACAGTTTTAAAAAGTCCCTATTGGCACATGCAAAATCAGAAGCTTAAAAAAAAGCTCATACTCTACGGATTTTTATCAAAAATACAAAAAAAGTAAAAGAAAATGTTAAAATAATAATTCAAATATGATTAAAGGTGAAAGACTGTAAGTCTTGTTTATCTTTTAAAGAAAAATATTATTCCAACTTCTCACTATGACCCACAGCTGGAGAAACAGGTTTCTCTCTTTCTTTTGATTGGCTGCCCCTCACACACAGGTTTGAGCAGCAGGTGGGCGGGGCTGCTGACAGTCAGGCTGAGATGACTATATTTATTCTGTCGCGTCCAGTCTATCATATTTGAGTTTTTGAGACCTCTACGTCACCATTGTGATTTCCCCCCCCCGATAAACGTGATCCATATGATCTGACAGTTGCACTGCTACTCTGACTGAAACTGCACAAATGTGTCAAATGTAGCAAAAATTATACAACTTCAAACTCATATTGGTGTTTATAATAAAGGACCGATCTCTCCTTTGAGCCCTTAACCGTTTGTTAAATAAAACGAGGCAGTATGTGTTCTCATTATTTTTAGAAATCAGACACAGTGTTAACATGTATGTGTGTGGTGTGTGTGTGTGTGTGTTACTGTGTGTGTGTGTGTGTGTGTGTAGTCGTTTTTTTTAGCTCGGGGATTTATGATTCAGGATTGTTTTTGACTGATGGAAGTGAGGTAGTGTCTACTGTGTGCCCCCCTCTACCCCCTGTGAGTGTTAGTAAAATGCTGCAGGGTCCTTTGAGGAGCCTGTTCACTCACCTCTATAGTGGCACTAAAAGTTGCAGTAAGTTACAAAGGAGCTTTTGACTGGTTATGAATGGACCACTGAGTGACGTCTCTACCCACCACGCTGTCATTTCCTGACTTAGTCATGAAGTGTTGTGGTTGACACTTTGGCATATTCATACAGTTGAATGGCGAGCTGTTACATTGATTGGAACGGGGAAATCCACTTGCTGGTCTTTTTTCAGTGTCTACGTGATGGTTGGACTGTGCAGCTCACTGGGGGTTCTTGCTTCAAGCACAGCGCTGTTTGACAATGTAATTTCAACTCTCCAAAGACTATAACCAGACTTATCACAACAACATTAACCCAGCACAACAGACGCTATATCAACAATTCGACTGCCCTGTACATATTCCTCCTCTTTCCCTTGTCCTCTGAGGTCTTCCCTTTAAGAAGGGATCTGTTTTAAAGAGGAGACACAGGAGATACATGAAAAGCAGCACAGAAACGAGATTAAATAAAGACAAACAAGCGTGCTGTCTGGGAAAGCCATTAAGTGGTGTAAGTAAACGTCGGCAGTGGAAATAAAAGGTTGATGGGGTCGAGCGGAGCAAGTTTGCGCTGTACTATGTGTGCCGCGCATTTGCTGATGCGAGTATTTTTACGTTCCCATAGATTCCCTGAGTGACTGTCGGCTCCTGGAGCTCAGCGGGCTCTGTGGAGCGTGAGTGTATGCTTGGAGGAGTGGAAGTGTGGTGGAAAAACAGCATAAAGGGCAGAAGCCTCCTAACACTGAGGCCCCTGTAGTCCACTCTGGGTCATCTCCAAGGGTAATTCCAGCTTCACACCAGAGTTGTTTATGAGTGCCACCAAATCTGTGTATATGAGTGCGAGAGCTCTTCGTCGTGGTCAGCTTTATACATTTGTGCCTTCGACCACCCGCTGTCCTCGCTCAGCTGTTGTTTGTTGTCACGGGGCCGCCTTCAGCTCAGAGGCCACTGCCCAGCTCTTAGTGTTGATTACTAGATGAAAGCAACGTTGAAGAAGGGTACTGTAATAGAAAGAGACGGGGGTGGGAGTAGCTTTGCCACAGCGAAACTTTGATTTTTAATCCCTGAGGGTACAAGTAAAGCTGACATGTCTGTCAACAGCTTTTTCTTAGGTTGCTGCCGGTCCTCATTAGGACTGCTGAGGGGAGGAGAGGAGACCGGACTAAAAGAGAGAGGGTTGTAGTGTAGGGGGGATTCCTCCTACAGGATGTCATTGTGGGGTGGGAGCGTTAGGATCCACAATACCCTACTGTTATGTAACCATCTTCCCCCACTGATTGTCCTTTATCTTTCTGTCAGTCTCACCTTCCAAGTCAGAAATAGATATCGTACATTTGCCTGTTTTTAAAAGTCCTGGGCTGTAACTTTGCACCCTAAATGTTATCCCTAAATTAACTTGCATAGTTTTGACTAGTTTGCATGCCTCTCCGATAATTGTAATTCAAAATAAAACCCGGCCTTACCCTGTCTCACAAACACTGTGATTTCTAACAATCAGTATGTCTTTAAATCAGATATTTGTAAAACTTCCAATCAGAAATTTGTCAAACTTTGTTTTAGTAAGCCAAAATGATTCATTCTTATTGTTGCTGCAGTTATAAAAGCACTGCAATCTTCAATTGGTTCTAGCAATCAGCTTTTCTATGCGGAAATGCTGACCGCCATGTTAATTTTCCACTCTTTTATGTCACCTTGACTTGTGACATTCCACTTCCCCTGCAGGTATCAATAAAGTTTATCAATTAATAACCAGATTAAATATTGTAGCCCAAAGGTCTGTTTAAATGCCAACACTAAAGCAAACAAACAAACAATACTTAATAATTGATTGAACCTTAAAAGCAGAACATCCATTGGGAAGAGTTCACCAGTCATCGCTGTAAAGATCAGCTGTCAGCTGGTGTCTATATGAGATGCTAGTAAAGAGTTAAGGATTATGTGATATTATGTTATGTAATGGGAGCGAGCCCAGGGAATATTGTTGAGATTTGTGACTTGTGAAAGACTGCAGCTGCATTCCCACGTTTCATGCCACCGACCTGCATGTTCCATAAACTGCTGCACGACAATTGACAGGAATGCACATAGTTAGCATGAGTAACCTGCCTCTGCTATTGTTGTAGGACAACGTAAAACTTACACCATGCTGAATGTATGTTTAGGGCAGGCTGTCAGTTTCTGTTGTTGAGAGTGCGGTTTGCTTTTATTCAAGATGAATCATTATATACTTCACTCGCATTCAACAGCAGAGGACAGAAGTAGATGTCAGAGGTGGAAGTGATGAGGTAGTGGAGGGAAGAAACAAAAAGCAGGTTTGTTGTTCTTCTTTTTCTCCTTGTGAACATTTGACCCGGTGCTTGTTTAGGTTTAAAGAAAAAACACATCAGTGTGAATTATATCATTATTCCCTGATGTCATTTTTTTGGCCGCCAGATGATACAGTCAGGCCAGCAGGAGTTTGGGGACTACCTCACATTGCATTCCTCAGTTCCTCCGACAGGTGATGTCTCTACAGGGCTCAGTCTCCATAACCCTATATTTGTGTCATAACCACAAGCCCCTCTGTGTGTCACAGTCATAGATTTAGAAAGCTGCGTCCATGGAGGGGTAGCGGTCTGTGGTGATCAGTGTTGCTGTGTCGCAGAGCACCTGTCTTTGCTGTCCAAAACTCCTGTAGCCATGGATTCAAACCTCCTCCCACAATAAACACAAGTGGCATTTTCACTTCAAGGAAAGTCAAATTAAACTTTTGTTGTTTGAACACTTTATCATCGGAAAGCAACAACGTAATCAAAATGTGTGCAGGAGGGGAGATTAGTTTTTGCTGGGAGTGTAATGCTTGATCAAAGTTTTGGTAATCGTCAGGGGTGGAAGCAAATGTTTTTTGGGTGAAAAGGTCAAATTTACATCAACATGGATGTAAAAAATGCACATTCGAGTCTAAAAACCAACTAATTCTGGGTGAAATTTTGAGTAAACAAGTTCCAAAAGAAGAAAAAAGTAGAAATATAATACTTTTAAAAATTATATGGAATTGTGAATTGCACTGATCATATAGTTTACCGTATATACATGCATTAAATATAGGTATATTTAATGAGAAAAAAGAAAAAATGAAGTTGAGAGCTGTGAGAAAACGAGGAAACAGATGATTACACACTGGTTAAAATACTGACAGGATGACCATAGACACTGAAGTCGGAAAAAAATTAGTCATGCCGTTACCAAAACGACCTCTTTACTGATAATAATTACTGATAATATCATATCGTGATCATTGTGATGACTTCAGAGTGTAGAGAGAGCTAGAGCGCACAATGATGATGACAGGGAAGAATTATAAATACATATATATAGGAGGCATAGAGGTGAGTGGGGGAAAGAGCTAAAAGTGATGTGTGAATTAGAATAAAACAAATAATAATAAAACACACTGCTGGACATTTTTGTAAAACAAACAACAAACATTTAACAAATCATTTGAATACATTTTAAATATATTAGAACGTACACAAAAAGACCCTTCTTACACTTCATCCCCAGATTGACTGATCACCCCCACCCTAGACTCCATGTATATTTTTTGGAAGCCTCACAGATGATGTCCGGTTCACTACTTGCAAACTGTTAGCAGCATGTATATTCACCAGCTAACTTTGCTGCTCTGTCAGAGATCGCTCACGGTTCCCGGAAAGCGTCATTAAAAAAACAAAACAGAAAAAGTGCGCCTCTAGTCGCTGAGAGCATCCCACGCTCGTACCCATCCCGTGCGCAGAGTCCTTCCCGCTAGCGTTTCTGTTTGTGCGCGTCAACTCAGCGCAGAGCGGGCTTCTCACCTTCGTGCGCGTTTCCAAATCAACTGCAGATATTTGGTCTTTTTTTCTTCTTAATTTTATTATTATAATTTTTTGGAAGGGTTCCTCGTCTGCAGTTCTTGACATCACGCTGATGTTCTTCACTTCTGAGCTCTCCACCCAGTCAGCAGGGGAGCGCTGGACCAGAGAGACGCACAAGCAGGGGAGAGCAGGCTGATGTTAGCGGCTGTGGTGAGGCTGTGTCTGCCAGTTTAGAACTAAAGAAACAGCTAAGACTCATTTAATGAACAACTGTGGCTGCTGGGCTCGGTTTAGAGACCATGGATCCGCTGCACGGCCTCTGTCCTGGCGGGTTACTTGTTTTGTGAAGTGTGCGGAATAGATGCTTCACTTGATTGAGCCCATATGATTTTTTTTTTTTTTGCAAAGTGATGGCAGGTCGTTAGCAGCTTGCTTTCAGTTTTCTCGGAGTTGGTGTGCGCGCGTGTGTGTGTGATTACTTCTCTGCACCCCTCTGATTACTTCTTACACCTGACTGTTAACAATGATCGCCGGAGGTCCCGTTTCAGCGCGACTCGCTTACACAACATCTACTGTGCATGTGCATCTCGTCTTTTGCGGCCGCGACTTTATTTGCAGATAACTTTTAAATCTGAACTCAAACTCAGGCTGTGGACTAGTTTCAGTCGGACTATGACTTGGTCCAAACTTTGCTCTGCGCTCCTGCGGATGATCCAGTGAAACGTGTCAAGTTGTCTGTAGTTTAATCGCGACAGCCTTGAGATGTTAGGAAGTCCATCAAACAACGGCGGCATCAGGATGCTGGCGCCTCCGGCTCCGAACGACGAGAGGCGCGTAGAGTTTGTGGCTCTCACCGCCGTCCAGACGGAGAGAAGCGAGCCGTCCACTCCGGAGCGCGGACACCCGTCTCACCGCACGGGTCTGCTGGGCACCCCGCTGCCTGGACCGCCCGGACCTCGGGCCAACATGTCCGCTTCAAGCAAGCGCTACAGAAAGTTGCAAAACTGCCTGTACAACGTGCTAGAAAGACCAAGAGGATGGGCATTCATCTACCATGCATTCATGTAAGTGTGTCATGGCTTTAATTTTGTGTGAGTGTGAACATCCCTAACACATTAAACAATAACTTTATAAAAGTATCAAAAAGTTTGGAAAAAGAAGAAAATGTTGGACTTCCCAATCCAGCCTTTTGATCTCTGCATGCCAGCAGTTATTAGATAAATTTCCCAATTAGCCAACAGAGTTGCTTATGCCGCAATTAGCCTGGTCATATGCCATACATCATCTCAACATGGGGTCTGCTGTTCAATTTCCCCTTGTCTCTGTCTCATTTAATCATCAGGGGGACTTATGATGTTAAATTTAATTTGCTCTAATCCACATGGGGGAATTTTTATTTTATTTTTTAAATCATAGTCATTTTGTGAACACTTTGATGTCTGTCTGAAGTTTGTGTTTTGTAGGTTTACATGCTTCACTCAAGGCGCTGAAAAGTAAAAGTGTGGATTATGATGATAATGATTAATAAATTTTAAAAAAGCTCTATTAAGAAATAGAAACTCTCCTCACCGGTGAAGTAAGAACTCATTCTGAACCCTAACACCGGAAGCCTAAAGATGAGTACTACAATTAAAAGCGTGTATTAAACATAGATGTGAAACTAAAGCAACTCTCCTGCTGCAGAAAGTATTAAGTCGGGGCTTTTAAAGGAGCCTGTATGGCCTTATGTTCAAGAACGTATATACAACATGTAAACACGGGGAGAGTATGAGCTCACTGCTGGTGGTGCCGGTCCCCTCTGACACACCAGCAACTTAAGAGTAGTATGTGAGACATAAGTCATTCATTATATCAAGACATAAAACCCAACTGAGTCTGGTTTTTACCCTCTTCACGTCGCTTCAATTTGAATTCAAAGCTGCATATATGTGTTAGCCTAAATGTCTCACTATATTTGAGCGTCTTTTTAAGTCAAGCATAGTCAAGTCAAGTCAAGTCAAGTCAACTTTATTTGTCAATTCTGCCACATGTACAGGACATACAGAGAATAGAAATTTCGGGCAGCTGTGCACCGGCACCTGTCTCCCTAGCTGTGTCTGCGGCTGGCATGTAGTGGACAGAGCTTCATGTATGGGAGCTCCTCGGACCGGGTCGTGCTTTCTGCGTCGTTGTTTAGAAGAGTGCAGCTGTCTGCCTGCCGGTGCCATCATGTGTTTATAACAGAGGGAAATCCCACTTCAGGGCAGTGATTCTCACATGTCCACATCCTATACTGTCTGTATATTAACAAGAGCACGTCAGTAAATGCTACAGCAACACTTTAACCCACTTCACTTTTCTCCATTTGTTTCTTCTTATGCCATTGCTACAGGACTGTGAGCATGCATTTCCAGCACACACGGGACTATGTGTCATGCACCTCTTCCACCTGATGTGTTACTCATTAAGAGCGATGGCCTTTACAGGGTGGCAGCCTGTGACATTCTCCTTGACATTACTGGGGTGTTGGAGCGAATCGTGGCTCTGCCATTGTTGTTATTTCTCTGTTAGACAGGCAAAGCAGGCACTCGGAGGTGCCCAGATCGAGTTTCAGATGTCACGGCCTCAAAGCTGATTTTGGAAGCGAGTTGCTCCTGTGGCGGCCTATTTTACGTTGACTGCAGAATGTACCTGAGAATAAAATGTGCAAAGCTTTTCAAGAAGCCTTGCACTAAGACGTGAAATATATTTGCTGCACATATGTCTACCTGAGCGCATCATTCCCAAGGTACTTCATCCTTCTCAGCTGGGCATTTATTTTGATTAATTACATGTGTGTTGCTCTCCAAGAGGATAACTGTGTGAAGAAAACTCTTTGTACGACGAAGCTCAATTAAGGCTGTGTTGATCTGTTGTAATTAAATTGAGCTATACACTGCTGTGTAGGGTGCTGTGCTAACTTTCCCTTGATCCTTTAATTAATCCTGTGTTGTAACAGGGGACCCTGGAACAGATGTGTTGCTTAGAGGGCCTCTCTTTGCAGCTGTTGGAGTGTGCATGGAAAAGCATTGAAGCAGGTCTCCACTGTAATGACTCCTCACATGAAGTCCCACAAGTTCCTCACCTCTGCTTGTCAAACCTGCGAACACACAGAGAGAGAGATTTTGCTCTTTAAATCTTGCCTTTTAAAGGTTTTGGTTACAGTGTTGTAAATGTCTGGATCTTGAGTGTGTGGGATGGAGAAAACATTTCTTACACATTCTCTCCTGCAGGTGTAACAGCTGCTGATTCAGAGCTGACAAAAAGTTCTCTTCTACTCTCCATCCTTTGCTCTCCTCTTCTATCATCTCATCAAATCTCTTTTTTTTTTGTGCTTACTAATAAAATAAAAAAAAGGGCGTTGAGGCAGGAATTTGTTAAAAGGGATTATAGCGTTCATGGAAAGTTCTGTAATAAACACAGAGAGTTCCTTTGCTCGTAAATTTGGTCGGTTGTGTAGACGGCAGACAGGTTCTTGCAGAGGCTCTGGTTCAAATGGTGAGTGGAGCCTTTGAACCGTGTTAAGTTTGGCGTGCCCTTTGATAGCCTTTCCCTTACTCACTGTCAAAGCTCAAGACCTCTTTGACACCTTTGAGTCCCACAACTTTATTTCAGCTGCAATAAATCTATAGCGGCAGCTGTTATGGTGTTTAACTCTTTTAAAGACCAGCTGCCTGACAAGAAGCCTATTCGTTAATACTGTCACTAATGATTGTTTTTGTAATTAATTAGCCTGTAAGATTTGGGGGCGACCGTGGCTCAGGGGGTTGGGAAGCGTATCTGTAACCGGAAGGTCGCCGGTTCGATCCCCGGGCTCTCTGTCCTGTTCGTTGTGTCTTTGGGCAAGACACTTTACCCTACGGCCTACTGGTGTTGGCCAGAGGGGCCGATGGTGCGATATGGCAGCCTCGCTTCTGTCAGTCTGCCCCAGGGCAGCTGTGGCTACAACCGTAGCTTGCCTCCACCAGTGTGTGAATGCGAGAGTGAATGAATAGTGGCATTGTAAAGCGCTTTGGGTGCCTTGAAAAGCGCTATATAAATCCAATCCATTATAAGATTTTCAAAAAAATTGCTTATTTTGCTAAAATTGTGTAAATGTCCCATCACAGTTTCCCAGAAAACAGGGAAATATTTTAGCCAGCGCCAACACATGAGGTCTGTTAGTGCTGCGGAAGCCCAGTGTTACAAAAGGCGTCATACGTTTTGTAAATATTTCTTTTTAATTTCCATATGTGATTTTCTTCTTGGGGATTAAGGCACTTATCGCTGACATATGACTCATTAGGGCAAAATGACTTTCATTTGAATTGTACAAACTCTCTTTTTGCCTTACGTAATATGTAAGCATGCCATACAAGGCCCGTTTGCATGTTTTCACATCTGCACGTTTTTTTTTTCTAGCAAAATATACATAAATGGAAGGTGGCTCAAGACTTTTGCACAGTTCTGTGCTCGATCTTAAGTCTCTGGTTTGGTGCAGCATTCGGACTTCATTCTTAATATACAGAAAGAGTGTGTGAGGATGGACTGAGCATTGGCCAGCCAGAGTGATTGATTGGCTCGAAGGAGGGCAAAAATATACCGGTCATGTATTATTGATGTCCTATAGTGAAGGAGCAGAAATGTGCAGGAAAAATATCACATGGAGGTTTTGGTTTGAGCAAGTAGTTGCTTCAATGAAGACCTCTTTGCAAACGCTCTGTGTAGGACTATTAGCAGGTTAAAAGACACTTTCTCCTCTCTTTTCTGGCTTTGCTCAAGTGCACTCCGTGAAAACAGTAATACAATACCTTTTGTTGCTCTGCAGATGCTTTGTCAAGTCCTAGAAACAAAACAAACCCTGATGAAGTCAAAGGGGAATCACCAGGCTTATTTTAGCAGTCATCTGCAGGATAAAAATGACCTCTAAATATGTAACTCATATTTAAGTCCACCTGCCTTTCTTCTTTGCTCCCAACCTAATTACAATAACTGCTTGAAAGACTTTTTTTATTTGTAAAGATGAAAAGATGTCAAATTTCCACACTAGCTTTCAAAATATCCAGTCAAGCACACAAAGTGAAAGTGTGGACTTTACTAACAAGGAAGGACAGGTGAAAGAAATTATGGAGAAGTACTCGTAGGCCTTTCAAAGGCTCTCTTTCAAAAGCCTCTCCTGCTTTACCGTTCCTTTTAAATTAAAAAAAAAATGAATCCTTTTAAGATGACTTTCTTCTAACCCACATTACATTACATCTGAAAGGAGCTCACTTTACTCTTGCAAATGTTAATGTTTCTAAAGAAATGATCGTTAATCTATCAGATCTGTAAACAATCATTTCCAAAGCAAGCTTAATCTTTGTCAGATGAACCACTGAGACTCCACGCCATGTATGAATATCTTTACTTCAACCTTTTATGGCACAAGCATCAGTGATGGTGTGTGTTTATGAAAGCTTGAGCCTAAAGCCACATTATTTATAGATGTTAAGGGAGATACGGCCTAATGCTCTCCATAACCTCTCCACCGATGTTTACCCAGAGCGCCTGTGTGGCTATAGTTAATTTTTCACACATCTTTTCTGTAAACAGAGCAGCTCCACACCGAATGGATCTCGCAAGCTTTTTCAACTAAAGGTGAATTGCCTTTGTGACATTATTAAACTCATTTAGCTCAGACAGCTTGTTGATTGAATGTGCTCCCTCTATCCGTCGACTCTTGCAGTTTTGCCTCCTTCTGAAGCCACTTTGAGCCAGCTAATCTACTTTCTCACCTGGCTCAGGGAAACCGTGTGGTCTTTTTTCCCCCCCAGGTTTTCAACCACACGACACAAAATCCGCTAAAATCGCCGCCCTCTGCCGTCCTCCAAAGAGCCACTGACGCGTTTGATGCTGGACCTTTTTTTATTATTAATAGTTTGAGTAATGCTGGAAAATTGCTTTTTGTAGGTTGTTTGCATTTTTAGCTTGCACACAAAAGTGGTTTATATTGATGACTAAGGAAGAGAGAAAGAAAGGTGAGAGGGAAGTCTCACCAGAGCGAAGTGCCATTGTGAAATGGTGTGGGGAGAGAGCTACGCTGCACTTTTAACCTGCTCGGGGCTGCAGATTAGATGCTTGGTGTTCATTTAGTGCTGCTTTTGTTTTAATGTGTTCACCTCAGCAAGTTGTGCAAATTCTGCTCCATTAGGAATATCTGTATAAGGATCTAATATAAGAATTTCTCCTCCTTCACTCTGTCCGTGTCTCTTTTCATGCTTCCCTTTATTCCTGTGCCAGCAACATCTTATTTGCAGCACTGGCCTGTCTACTAAACGACTTCCCCTCCCTCACGTCTTCATCATCTCCTTTCCTCCTTTCTGTGTATGCTTAAATGGGAAGGATACATATGTAAATACATAAATTTGAGTCAATAATTCAAGACATTTGTCAATTAATTAATCAAACTTCTCGTGTTTATAACTGGCTTCCTGTCTTGTGTGACAGCTTAATGTTTTTCTTTAACACGATAAACTAAAAGTGATTATCTTTTGGATTTTGGCCAGACTGGAAATGATGATTTTCTCTATTTTCTGACATTTTACAAAAAGAATCATAATCTGATTGCCACTCGAATCATTCGATGAACGGCGAAATTTGTCACATTTTAGCAAAACATGGAAGATTTCGAAACCTGCATCGATGATGTATGAAGGTGAGACTTTCTTCTTGTATTGTTTTCTGTCTCGTGTTTAGACTCTGGCCCCCCTAAAACACGGCTTCTGCTGTGCTTCTCTGAAAGAGCATCTTTTGCATTTCCTCTGATTTGATTGAAGGAGGAACCAAAAGCCATCTGAGCTGCTAATCAGATTAAGTCCAGAGTAACTTCATTGGGCAGGAACTCGGAGAACATGATTTCGTCTGCTTTGTGTTCTTGATATTTTTAAGGCTGTTTTGGGGAAATGCAAGTGGTCATTTCAACTGGAGATCAGTCTGATCTGGGGTGGCCTGGCTTCCTGTAAGAACAACAGTTTGTCATCTGGACTGTTTAAAGAAGATATTGTGCCTTATACATGAGAAGCTGTAATCAAAACATCAGTCCCGCATTTGCAAAGTTGTCGTTTCTGCAGGCCTCCAAATTTGCTGTGTCAAAATATTTTAGTGAATTCAAACTTCCTGTTTTTTTTGTCCATAGCTACAGAATAACATAGCACCAGATATTTACCATAGAAAAAATTAAAGGCCTTAGCTCAAGCAGTTTTCTGGATAATGGATTTTTAAATTGGCCCCTCAAAAATGATGATAGAAAAACATCTAAAAACAGCCCTTCATTCTTCCCTTGAAATACATAGAAAGCTAACAGACAGACTCAAATTGTCAAGGCTTCCTCTCAGATCTGAATTCCTGTTAAGGAATAATGCATATTTTCATTTTTTTCAGGCGAATCCTCGATGGCCATATTTAAAATTTTTATTTTGATGTATTGAGATGTAAAAATCCACGTGACACTCAAAGAACGTGCTGCCGCGTTACTCGATGTTGACCTTTCATGCTTTAAAGGTTACGAGGTCTTCCCCAGCCCTTTTACACCTAGCCCACGTGGACCTCGGCTTCTCTGAAGTTCTCCCGTCATGTGTCCTGACGTCTCTTTCAAAGGCCTGTCACATTCCAGAGCGACTGCATTAACATCCTTGGGTTTATTTTTCCACCGAGCGGCTGGGTACCCACTGACAGCAGCAGCGTGCGACAGAGGACAAGAAGGAGGAAGAAGCAGGAGAGAGATTCATTCTGGTTGCTAAGAATGAATGCTAATAATGATAATGTGATACTATATTGATCCCTGTAGGAAAATTCTGTTTCCCCTTGTCCCCTACTTCAACAGCTACAGCTGGCTGAGGTATAAAATGTTGCTCAAGGACAATGCCAGTTTGGCAGATGCTTGCTGTTGGTGACTGATATGCTAAAGGTTGGCTTGAAAAATATGAGAGGACACACAGTGCATACCCCCAAAACAGCTGAAATGAATAAAAATAAAACACCCGTGCTTTGGAGAGTCAGAGAAAGACGTTGGTGTTCATAGCCTGATCGTCCTTCAGAGGAAGAAAGAGCTTGTATCAGGACATGTGATTAGTGTCTGTGTGGAGGTAGAAACAGGAAAAGTGGAAGGCAGTGAGCTGGAGAGAGGAAAGTGGAGGTTAGTTGCTGTATTAATTTCTCCTTTCGGGGCAAAATGTGTCTCCCCTGGGGAGGGGACTGTCTGTCCTGGGATGGCCGATCAGGAGTCAGATTTCCCTCCAATAACCAGCCCTGCTCCCTGTGCTCACTTCCACCAAGGAGCAGGACAAGTGCAAATACACACACACACACACACACACACACACACACACACACACACACACACACACACACACACACACACACACACACACACACACACACACACACATACCATTATGGTCAGTGGGAAAACAAACTACTGCTGCTTATTTACTCAGCAGTGCAAAACATGTCAAAATACTGAAGGTGAAATCCAACAAACACACACACACACACACACACACACACACACACACACACACACACACACACACACACACACACACACAGCAGAGACCTTGAGCCACCGACACTGATTTTGTTTTATTCTCTTGGAGATAACTGACTAATAGGGGTGTTGACACCATCTAATCTGCTGTAATCTGTGTTTATGTAATGTTATTGCCGCGGAAGCGTGCCAGGAATACTGTAGCATTTAGACAGGAGGATTCTGAGGGGAATGCCAAGAGTTTATTTTGATTACTCAAGACCCTCTAAACACTCCAGTTCTGCTTTGACAGCCAGGAAAATCCAAAGACGGCCTCCTAGCTCCAGTTTGCTGTATGTCTCAGTACACAATGAAATTACTGTTACTGTATAGTAACAGTAATTTCTGCAGAGGTGGTGAATCTGCTCAAGTAGACATATTACCAGAGCTGCAAATACTGACAAATTGATATGTCATTTTACTGTAGCTGTTATTCAAACCAAAATGCAGTAGGTGGCGGGGGCGGGGGGGTTTGAGCAGTTGTCTGGGATTGTTGTTACCCCTGTAGTCACTGAATTCAAAACACACCACTCCTACTTCTTAGGATGATCGTCAGTGTAAATGCAACTATTTTAATTGAAACATGAATATTAGATTACCGCTAAGAGCAAGTCTTCTTTTAAAATTAATGTTGGTGCCTAATAAATAACAGTGTTCCTCTTTCTTTATGTGCAGATACATTTCTATGCACACATTGAAGTTAAGTGGGCTAGCTTCAGTTTGATTTCCACATTCCATCACATGTATGATGAGTTAATTATTAGATGTCAGATTACTCACTTGAAGGGTGTATGTGGAAAAAGCTGAAGCCACACTTAAACATGTCAACAGACAAGTGACAAAGTCGTTACGAGACTTTAATAATTCAATTCTGATTTGCATTAGATTTAAACATAGTTTTTTCTCTTTCACCCAACACCTCCATGTTCTCTGAGCCTCATTCGCAGTTTGCCCTGATTTTAATTAAAGCTGCACGCCACCGGTTTCTAATTCAACCAGCCATGTGAAAGCTGCTCTCTAAAATCACCTGCCGTTATCCACTGAATATACTTACTTTAAATATGATTGTGCACAAAAGCACCGTGCACCTTCTGCGCAGCGACAGTCCCAGCTTGCTCAGTGTGTGAACGTGGACCCAAGTTCGGGGTGATTTTCTCCTGCGATTGCAAGTCCTGGCGATTTCAGTGAATGCCGTGAGCAGGTTGAATGTGTCCATAAAGGTATTCGGTGCGAGTGTTTAGAGTGCTTAGGAAGCAGGGTCTGTGTGTCGCCAGCAGCTGCGAAGACCATAAAGCAAGTCAAAAATAAATCAATAGCTTTAGCCATTATCTCTCGGCAGCACACTTAAAGCCTCAGCCTAATGGGTGGCTGTACCAGCGCACCACAGATGATCAGCAGATGGTGAATAATGTGGAAACTAACTGTAGCTAACCACTGATAAGAGATTAACATGTTAATTTATATAAAATGTGGAACTGCCCGTGTCTCCTTATCTTATTTACTGAATTAATTTCAGCAGCACTGAGGCATTCATGGATAAGTGAAGGCAGATAGGGGTGAGGACTTTAACTGCTGGCGAGGGAGCAACCCAGCCTCATAGAGGTTTTTGAAATAGACTTTAAATCTGTTGTTTCATATTTCTGGACGTGAACTTCCCAGCTTTTTTTATTTTGCTGGGCACAAATTTCCCCTCCTTATTTCTGTGGCCCATAACATATATTTATATCTGACCGGTCTCCTGGTTTGTGTCCATACACACAAAATGAATATTTCCATTTTTGAAGGATGAATGAGTCTGCATTTAGAGGCTCATTGCATTTGTGGGTGGCGTGAAAGCTTTCACTGTTCACACTGGAGACTGTTGTGTGAGTCCTACAGAGGACAGAGTTTTACATTTGCATCCTTTTATTTTGAAAATATTGTTCACTCAAAAAGCGCCAGGCGCTTTGTTAGGGCCAGGCATCAAAATGATGTGATTAAACTTGCTTTAGGTTCAGATACAACGGCCAGTTGAGGAAACTGTACACATCAAATATACGTCCTGTTAAATTCATTTGTCAATTTGCCATGAGACTGGACCAAAGGAAGTGAAATGAAAATGTACAGCAAAAGCTTCTTGTTATACAACTCCAATTACATACATTACCTGTGGCCAACTTAGAGTGATCAATTAAACCAGCATGCATGTGTTTGCACTGTGAGGACCCACGCAGGCACAGGGAAAACATGGAAACTCCCCACAGAAAGGCCAGCCGGCCGCTTCAAAGCAGGAACCGTCTTCTTGCGAGCCAGCAGTGCTCTCTTCACTGTGCTTCATGGATTTAATATGTTTTATTTCATATTTAAAGTCAGAATTTTCTGATTCTGTAGTCCTTATCATCAGAATACTGAATAAAGCTCTCACACGTTCTCGTTCATGATGTGCATCCCTGCACAGAAGAGATGGATGGATGTCTCATGGATGCAATTCGGTCACAAGCATCTTTGGGATATCACGCCATGTCTCTCTGGCTGCTGGTGTTAGATTTTAGCCTCTTTCCACGTGTTTGTAACTTGAACCAATCAGGCATAACCTGTAGTTTTCAGGACGCGGAGGCAGTGTAACTGTGCAGGCATGCCTGATTTGTATGTATGATTATAAAGGTGCTGTTGCTGTTTGGGATGAACCTTGGCCTTTCTTTTTCTCTCCCCTCTCTTCTCATTCTGCTCTGTCTCTTGTAAAGGCTGGGATAGCCCGTGTCTCTCTCTCTATTTCTTTCTCCTGTTGACCCTGCCTGGCTGCACCCGCATGCACAGCCCAGCTTAAGAGTTGTTAAGATCATCTTAATTTATAATGGCAGTCACTATAAACATGTGAGGAAGCAGCACCATGGAGATGGAGCTCAAACAAAATCACAATGTAAGACAGTATTTATAAGGCCTGCCTTGTGTGCAAAAAGCCGGGTACAGCTGTGTGTGTGTGTGTGTGTGTGTGTGTGTGTGTGTGTGTGTGTGTGTGTGTGTGTGTCATTGCTCATGTGGTTGAAAGCGTGTGCTGTCAGAAGTCTTGATTGGCACTTTTGCAAGACGTGTGCATTCATGCAAGTGTGTGTTTATGGAGAGTGTGTGTGTGGGTTTGCCTGCACGTGTATGTGTGTGAAGGCCTGGTTAGTGGTGCTGTGGGCACACCATAAACAATAATCAAATGTTAACGAGGAAGCCATAATTACGCCATGCTGGCTGTCAGTCTGGTGAGATTGTTTTCTTTTCCTCCATTACACCCTGCCACTGCTCTCAAATATCTTATTTGCAACTGCTTCCTTTGATCACAGCACCATTTTCTTTGTTTCCTGTTCAACGGTTACTTTTTCAGTTCCTGTTGTGATATATTTGCTTCTCTTATCTTCGTCTCTTCATCAGCAAGTTTTGCTTCCGTTTTGCGCCTCTTCTCAGTTCCATATTATCTGTTTTTTTAACCTCTTTCTGCTCGTTACGCGCTACGTGAAGTGATTCTGTGTCAACAAGTCCCACTGTAAGCTGAGGATGAGGGGAGAATTTTCATTAGTCAGATTGCCCCTGTTTTCAAGCTCTTCGCCCCCACTCCACGACCCCACAAGCTATAGATGCTCTTCTGCATCTACAGCTGCTTTCATGGCTTCTATCACCCCCTGATTCACTCCCCCCTTCTTTTCAGCAGTTGAAGGTAATGAATGATTATTGATGACGCAAGATGTCAAAACATGTTTTCTCGCAAAAGGTTAAAAGCAAACGTGAACATAAAGCTGCCAAATCAAACTGTCCTCATTTTTGCATGTTTTGATGTCATGCAGGACTGACTGACTTGAAGTTTTTTTTCACACTTCCTTTGCAAAAACAGCTTTCAGAACTACTGCTGTACACACCCATGCATACACACACACATACACACACACACACACACAGGGAAACAGTAAATCTGTCTCTACATGCATGCATGCGTGTGTGCGAGTGTGTGCGGACTCTCTGGTCTTGTCTTGGCCCCGAGATTAAAGCAATGTCAGCAAGTGTGTGATGAGACCTCACAGACGATGGCTAGCTCTTTTCCATTCTGGATCTCCTTGTCTCGCTGTCTCTCGTCTGTCCAATCCATTATTCAGCCACCTCTTTCTGTCTCTTGTCTACTATTTTTTTCTCATTATCTTTCTCGCTGTCTGACTGATACTAACTCCTTGTGGTCAGCGCAGTTCCTCCTATCTTAATATATATTACTGTACTATATCTATTCTCCCTCTCCCATCCTCCGTCTCTTCTTAGCGTTCTCGCTGTCTCTTGCACACTCAATCATTTTGCCCTCCGACTGCCAGACCTTGTGGTTTCCTGTGATGTGCAAGCAGTGCGCCAGAGTTAACATTACTGAGGGGAGCAGGAAGAATATGACACGAAGCTGTGCGATCAGAAATCCACACTAAGCTGTCAAATCTGTAAATGAATGTATGTAAAGATTTTCCATTTTTGCTCTATAATCACCTTTATAATTCTTATGTTACAAGATTTTTTAAATGACTCGTTCACAGGACCAGCAAAAGCACGATTTCACTGAAAGTGTTATGTTCTGATAAAATAAAATTGTAAAGAAAGAAAGAAACGTTAAAACTGCTGATGCGTGGCGTCAGTAACAGTAATAGGTTTGCTACACTGTAGCGTTCTGCTGGGAAGCTTTGGGTCCTGGCATCTATCTGGATGTTGCTTTGACATCTGCCACCCATCACTGTTGGAGACCGAGCACACCTTCTTATTGTAAGGACAACCGCTTCCCCTGCAGGACAGTGTGCCCTGTCACACTACAAAAAACAGTGCCAGCCAAGCTCGAGAAACACAACAAAGAGTCAGAGGAGCCACAGGGGCTGCCGTACACCACAGGACTCCCCCAGAAATCCACTTTCCAGTTTGGTTCAAGTGGTTCAAAGTTGTGTTTAGTAGCACTAGAGAACTGTAAATATTAAGCAGCTGGTTTTCTGCCTTATTGGTGTGCGAATATTCAACTGGGATAGCCCCTCAAGTCAGATTTCCAACTTGGTAGTTGGAGTAGGAGAAGAAACACCAGACCCATCTTCACAATCCAAGATGGCAGCAGTGCATGTAAACAGTAGTAAAACTGTAAAACTTTGTGCTGCCCGTGTGCAGAATTTGTGGCTCGCTCAATGATCCACACGTGGAACAATGACCAGGCTCTAGCCGTGAACGTGCTACAGCGGCGTGGTCATTCCCAGTTCCAGCATCTGACTTCCAAGTTAAATGGAACGCAGCGCTAAAGACAACATAAGTTAAGTGGCATCAGGCTGAGAACACTTGACCATCTCAGACTAAAGTATAGAGCTTTACATTGATGTGTTGGAGAATCAAGTTATTCGAGCGCCCATAAATAATATGCACTTATAGTTATATGCACACCCTACAGTGCCAGTATGTGTTCCCAGAAGCTGCAGAGGTTAAGTCGTTAAGCTCAGGGTAATTTTCATAACCTGAAATTATATCTAAACATTAATGTAATGAATCCTGTTCTAATTTCATTCAAATTTGATTCAGCACAAATTAAGCGCTACAATGTAACATAAGCTTCACAGCTTACTATGCAGCCTCTTCACTGACTGTGCCATGCTTAGCAAAACTGGCACTGCACATAGTTACTGGTCCCAGTACAGAGATCTGTAGTGTCGGCAGTTTGAGGGAGAATCTGAAGGGATAACAGAGAAAGAAGAGCAACCGACCACGTCTGGGTGGCAGGAGAGCTGGAGTAATGTGGAGGTATGCTGAGGTTCAGTATAGGAATGAATAATGCAGACGAGGGTTATCTACTCCGCTATCATCTAATTGGCTGGAATGAGTTAAAGAGGGGGAGCATGTGTAACTAAGAGGCTTGAAAGTGGTCCGTTCTCAAGAGCAGGGGAGAGTGAACAAGTCAGAAAAAGATCAAAATTGAAAGTCACGGAGCAGCTACGGATAAAGTTACTCCAAACATAACTTTCTCGTATTTCTGTTTCAGCAGCATCACATAATCAGTCCTCTGTATTAACGTGAAGAGAAATGTTGAGTTTCGGGGTTTTTTTACTTGTGTTTGCATTTCCATCCCAGCAACATGAAGGAGGGACTCTGTGTGTTGGACCCACAGTGGGAGCTTGATGACTGCTTTCCATCCTGCTTCATGTTTTTGTTAGTCTGTAGGGGGATGTGTGTCAGAGGGAAGAAAATAACACTACACTGCTCATAGTTTATATAAATGTAAGAGAAAGTCAAAGTTAAAGTAGTGCACACATCCTGCCTTCGCTATATTCGTTCAACAAAGGTCAACAGTTTTCACGGAGTGGTTTTGGTGTTTATTTAATCAGCATCTGTTTACTCGAAGTAGTACAGTGAGGAGCGGTGCCCTTCGCCCTACAAGTATCACAGCCTGCACTCACTGTGCTCTTTTACCCACTGTCTCAGATTGTGATATTGCTCAGTGTACAATGAGAAATTATAACCAGCCCAGTGTTAAACCTCTCAGTGTTGCCAAAGATGTTTGTAGCTAGTGGCGCAACTCAGGAAGTCGTTATGGAAAATGGCAAAGTCCCTGCATATGTGTGATGTGTCTGTGTGGAAAATAGCTTCACTGGAGGGTGATGTACTATAAGCCTTTTTCAAATGGCTCTGGACTCTGTCCTAAAATTACACATAGAGACACTGACAGTTACACAAAGCCACGCAGAGGCACACAAAGAAACATTCGGTGTGACAGCAAGCGATAGCTGAGGAGTAACACAGCGCAGTCCCTCCGTGTGATGCGACCTGGATACATGTGTTTAACCATAAAAACAATAGAACCGACATTAATAAATGAATAGTGAGACAGACTCTAGTTTTTCATTAGAGAACTCATCACACCTATAGCTGCTACCCGTCTGTCCCATTTCAACTGAGAGGCCACTATCATTCGGCATTTTTAATTGTGATACAATTTAATGCATTTGAAATCATTTTTAGTTTGTTCAGACTAAACTAGCAGAATGATCTAAACTCATTACAGAGAGACATTACAATCCCACAGTCGAAACACATGGATGTTATGTTAATTGGTGGTTCTAAATCGACCATAGGTATGAATGCAAGTGTGAATGCCTCTATGTGTTGGTCTAGACTGGTAACCTGTGCAGGGTGTACCCTGCTTCTTGCCCCATGACACCTTAGGTAGGCTTCAGTAGTGCACTGTGTAGCGCTGTGTGATGGGTCATGGGATGTAAATGTGCCGGTTGCTAAAGCGCTTTGGGTCGACTTCTGTGTTCAAATGTGCTATAGGCTATAAATGTTGGCTTTGACAGTGCATTTGTTTAAAATCACCCATGTCCATTTGGGTGCTTATTAGAAATTAATATTGATTGATGAATGTATAGATTTTTACTGGTATATGAACACCATCTGGCTACTCGGTGCGCTGCATGGAGCCATATTTGCCTTTAAAATAGTAAGTAGGAGTGCAAAGCATGCAGCAGCATTGAGACAGCGCGTCCTTCATTTGACGTGGAAAACCTGTAGCTGTCTTTTTGTGTCAATTTAATAGATGGCCAAAATATTATGCTGCTTCTCAGTGAATAAGTTGCTGGAGGCAGTTGGAGTGCGGGCCTTTCCTGCAGTCAGTCGTGATTAAGACACATAATGTGTCACTACCCAGTTTAGCTCCTGCGGGATGGTTTTACTGCACGCCATTGCTCTTGTTTTTCCTCACTCCACGTTTTTGTAACTGCCCTTTCCTTTAAAAAATAAAACTAAACAAAGCAGTGGATAAATGCATTTTTTTTTAAAGTTCCTGTTTATTCAAAGAATTCATGTTTGTATTTTTTTTTTTTTTTTTGCTTAATGGGAGTAGTCTGTTTTAGGTCATGTTTGTGTGGCTGTCAGGTCAAAGCACTTACAGATGAGGAAATGTGAAATAAATGGTAGTTACCTTGATAAGCCTGACTGATATACTGACAAATATATAATTTAATGGATATAATGACATTTGCACTAATTTAGGGTCAGACCCAACAAAGTATTATTAACAAACCTGTGTGACCTTAGGTGAGGTCATTGCTCATATTGCAGTTCTCTAAATGCGCTCAAATCTTGGTAATGGTGGCCCCAGCTTTACTTCTGGTTAAATCCCATCAGCTCCTTCTTGAGATCTGCTGACCACCTCAGTTGTGTCCCACCTGTCTTCACTTTCTCACACTCTTTGCCTCAATCCCATTACACCGAGTTCAAATGTTACAGTCACAGCTTTCTTTGTGTTGTTTCTCAATCCTTGAGAGCTGCCCCTGACCTTTTGTAATCCATCACTGGAGATCCCCGCTGCCGTAGTAACCAAATTAAACGTGTCACAGAGTAATGATGATTGGCCTGAAATTCAGTCATAGCTTCGGTCAAGGGGGGCAGGGGTATCTGTAGAGTAGTGTGAACATGTGTTTTGAGTCACGGGGATGTATGCCCAATAAACCCCTGTGAAGTCGGTGGTTTTCTGAGCAAGACTAATTTCTCTTCTAGGAGAAGTTTTCAAGATATCCAGGTTTTGTTTGTTCAAAAACAAGGTTTCAGTGAGCACCCTTAATCAACCTCCAGCCCCTCCGATGGAAGCTGTGTGAAGGCTGAGCTCGTGTTGGTGAAATGTCAGCGTTATGGATGCACACTGGTGTGTGAAGTGGCTGCCCATACACCTACTAAAGGGTTTGTAGGCTCTGTGCTAATTGGCCCGCTCCTGGTAACAATACAGCAGCTAAATGTCAGGGCTCCCTCAGCACTTTGTCTCCATGCTGGTTGCTTCTCAGTTCTGTATAATACTCTTCATTGATTAGAAAAAAACCCACTCAGGAGACAATAGACCTCGTGAGTGGGGCTGGAGTGGGAGGTTGTGTGTGTGGGAGTGTGGGTTAGTGTGTAAGCCTGATTATAAGCTCATTCAGGTCACTATTTTTCCAGCTTAGTGGATAATTTTTGCTAATATTGTTTATATAAATCTCACAGTTTATATTTTCCAGCCTCTTTGTCTACAGGAACATAAATCTTATATAACGCGTGCAAACAATTTTATGCTGAATTGTCCAGATATTAAAAAACAAACATTTTCTTTGACGTGAAAACATTTCAACAATCACAAAGAAAATCATGTGTAATTTCTATCAATCCAAGTCTGGTTATAAAATACACACGCAGGCTTTTGCAGCTCCCATGAAACCACTCTGACATCATAAAATGACCCTCTGTCTGTGGTTATAATATTATTTCACTCCATTTACTATTTAAAAAGCTGACCACATCAGACATATTTCTTTAGTCTCTAACCATCCGTACTGTATACTGTATATGAATCGTCATAACACTGAGCCACAGGAAACCATCAGAATACGCTGACTGTACATTAGCACGCAAAATGTGTGTGCATAGTGCATGAGAGGTAAAACAAAAACAAAACCCTCAGACTTCCAGGATGAGTTAATGCATCTGCACAGATATAAAAGTGTAAGATGATTGCATCAACACAGATTACGGCGGTGCTTAATTATAGTTCTTAAATCAATTTGTTTAGTGAATCATTGCTGATAATGCAAATAAGCATACAGAGTAGATAAAAGCAGCAACACCAACAATAAGCAGGGTTATGTCCCCTACCTTTGTGTTTGCTGCCTCTTTTTCCCGTCTCTTTTCACTTTCTGTCCTCCCTCGCTCTTCAGCTCAGTATCTCTCTCGGGTGCAAGAGTGGAATAACTGGTGTTTAAAGGAGGCTTTAATTTTATTTACTTTCTGTTCACATCGCTGGATTCTTCTGAGTACACTGAAATTTCTTTAAATGTCACTGAGCTACAAGCCCAATTCTAGAAATGTGTGGATGCTGTATAAAATGTAAATAAAAACAGAGGCAATTATGTGCAAATCTCATTAAACTTTATTTTATTCACATTTGAAAAAGGAAAACCAAAAGCCATGCTTCTGTAATAAATGCAGCATGCAGTTTAGCATTGTCTTGCTGAAATATGCAAGGCCTTCCCTGAATAAGACATCATCTGGATGGGAGCATGTGTTGTATATACTTGCATGTGACTTTTCAGCATCTGTCTTTCCAAATAAAAGCTGCCAATTTAATAGGCACTAGTGCACCCCTATACAATCAGAGATGCAGGCCTTTGAATTGTGTGCTGATAACAAGCTAAACTGTCCTCTCCTCTTTAGTTTGGATAATGTAGTGTCCATATTATCCCCCCCAAAAATTCAGATTTTGATTTGACTGGTCTGAGTCAGTTTTCAACTTGAAGAGAAGATGATGGCTTTTCTGGAGCATGTTTATATCTTCCTTGAACAGAAAAAAAGCTTCTGCACAGAAAGACGAAGAGGAAAATCTGAGGGAACTAAACAAACTCCATCAACTCATATGCAACCAGAAATAATACTCAGCATAGTAGAATAATAACAGGAATGAAAAACTAGGAGCATTAAATTGAAACCAAGCCATTCCAATTCATTCAAATGTAACTGTTACATGTTTCAGTAAGGTCTTCACATAATGCCAAGGTCAGAGCAGCCACTGACAAAACAAGGGTCATGTCCTCGATAATTTATGTGAAGATTGCTAGACTTCTACTGAATGTCCATGAAATGATCAGTTAATCAAAGTGTTGCTCGCTGGTCAAAGTAACAAAGGAAAAAACTGACATGTTTATTAGTACCTTTATGAGTTCTTTAACTCAAGGTTTTGGACTGAAGTTGAAAACAAAAAGGGAAAATTTGCCTGCCAAAGATTAAAACATTTTAAACCGACTGTTGCTGGGATGGATATCTGCTGTGGTTTTAAGAGGTGCACAGTCTTAAGCTCATATTTCAACTTTAATCCTGACAGTAATGGAAAAAAAGTGGAGAAAAATAGACAAGGGAGTTTAAAGTCAAGTGTTTTCAAAATGATAAGGTTTGAAAATATGTCTTAGAAGTATAAATTGTTGGAAAACCAACTAAATAAATATTGGAAATGTCCCTTGGAATTTGTGGAATTAAAAAAAACAAACAAATTAGACCTGATGCTCTGGTGGAGAGTCACTGAAACCATTATGTTACTGATATTCAGACACACAGTAAAACCATTAAAGAAATGTGGCCTTTTAAAAGTGCACTGTTATTTTCAATAATCCTTTAAGCTAAATTTCATGTTCACAGTCAGTGAGAGCCTGGAGCAAACATCCAGGGAACGGAAGAAGCTTTCTGTTCTTCCTGCACCTAAACGAATAGTGTCAATGAATCAAAAGCAAGGAACAAAGGACTCGATTACACTGTGATGTCACATTAATTGTGTGTGTGTGTGTGTGTGTGTATATGTGTGGCTGGCAGATACTTTTAAGGCTGCTGTGACTGGGAGTGACATTCCCCAGCAGGGAAAATGTATCAGTCTAATTGGCACTCTGTTTAAAATTCATCATCTGTGGACAGACAGTGGAACAGCGTGGCAGTCAGTGGCTCTTTGGTGACTACGTTTGATTGTCTGGCTTTGCAGCAGGCTTGGCCTGCGACTGAGAGAGAACGTAATGAGAACGTGCAGCAGGAGCCTGCGTATGTAAAACAAACTGTTTGGGCACAAGTGTCAGGTAGCGCCACATCTCGTGATGCAAACTGCCAAGGTTGCACAGCACCGCTTCTCTCTTGACCTCTCAAGATGTAAATAATTTATCTAGTCTAATATTCCTGTAGGTTGTAGCATTCAGAGGAAAACAAACGTGTTCCTCTTGTTCCTGCACAAGACACTTATGTCCCCCCCCTACACACCCACCCCCACTGCTGCCACCACACACATCAGCTCCCGCCTTTCCTGGTGTGCCAGTACAAGAACCTATGAATTGCCCAGTCAGCTTCTTTTCTTGTGAAAAAGCACATTTCATCTCATTTGTTTGCATTTTTTTTTTGCCTTAAAAAGTTTGCTGTCCCAGAAGGAGTAGGAGTAGGGGGAAGGGGTGGGGTAACCAATAGGCCCGGAGGCTGGCCTGCTTGGTGCCGTGCAGCCAACCTGCGCACATTTTCCCTGCAGTCGCTATTTAAGGAGAGTGAAATGCTATTAATATCTTTCTACCGTTTCCACCTTTCTCCAGTCTCTCCCTCTTCTTTTTCTCTGCTGACGACACGCTTCCTCCTCCTTTTCACTCCCTGCTGCTTCACCTTTTTCCTCTCCAGGCACAGCTCGTTAGTCCAATGAAAGTCTAGAACTGTGTTTATTGTAGTTTTCTTTTCGTGTCCCCATTACGTGTAACTGTGATATGCTAAATTGCCACAGTGGCATTTGACATAGATTCTGATGTGTTTGTCAGACTATAAATAAATCTCTCGTTCCAACCGAGCTTTTCTGAGCATTTGTTCAAGCCGGTCTATATGTTTGCCAGTGCGTGCCCTTGCAGAAGGTGTCACTGCAAGTGTGTGTTCAATAATTGGACCGTGCTGTTATTTGTGTTTGTGCACCTGGAGCATGTGCACAGATTGCAGGTCAATGCCTGAGAGTCGTCGTCAGAGCCTCAGGGATCCATGCCGGCGCCGTCCACACAAACACGCAGACACACACATGTACAGTAATAGGTACTATGACGTGACCCCATGGCCCTTTCGGTTTATGTCCATATTCACCTGCTCTTATTCTCCTGCTTCTCTTTAACTTCTTTCCCTTCACTGACTGAAATTGTGGAACTATTTTTCACTTTAGGTACTTGATACCTAATTCTTATAAATATATGGTGAAAATAAAGACTACATTATCTCTTTTTCTTTCTCTGTCTTCTGTACTGCCGCCTCCTCGTCCTCCCCTCCCCCTCCTCTGTTTTCTGTAACTGATAGCTGCTTTATCACCAAGTCGTGATTGAATCAAACCTGCATTTTCCCACAATCCAGCTCTGTTTCTCTCGACCTGGTATACTGGCTGGTGTACGCATAGAGTGCTAACATGCACACACAGTGTAATGAAACAATACACAATTTGATGTATGTTTATTAGAGCTGGTAACACCTTTTTATCTCACTTCAGCGTACTCACAGGCCGGCTGAAGTAATGTGAGAACTCCTTTTTCACTTATGTATGCTTACAGGAAAACAGCAGTAAAAGCACCTTGCCTAGCTTCCATTAAAAGCAATCTTCCTGCTCTGCGAGCTGCCGAACATTCATTTGTTGTCTGCCCCAACAGCAGACCAATGACCCTCTGGAGGTCTAAAGGCCCAGAGCCAAATTCTGTGCACTTTATACATACAGAGGCTTGTGGTCTGTATTACGGATCTTTGGAGTTTCAGCATAGAGATGCTTCTCTTTCTCTCTTGGTCTCTCTATCTCTCCCTCTCTTACTGTGCTTGCATTTTTCTTGATTCTCCACCGTGTCCACGAGACAAATTACACTCTTGGATGTTGGAGAAAAGTCAGATATTCTCTGTACAAAGCAGAGCATGCATTATTCTTTTTATAAACTTCTGGGGCAATTACTAAGCCTTTGAGCAGACAGCCTTTCAGTAAACTTATTGAGTGGCTCACTTACATAATGTATTGTATTTATTACATTATGGCAATCTTTTTGATGTGAAACATCTGCACTCATATGAAAAAGAAAGTTTTCACAGGACACATTTGCAGTCCTGTGGAAAACAATTAAGTACACACTCACTATAGGAATTAAGTAACAACCACGTGTTGCTAATCAAATCCACTTGATTAACTGATAAATAATAAGTGTGAGCATCGCTATAAAAGCGGAAGTCTTGGCAGGCTTCTTGTCTGGAGCATTCTTGTGTGTGTTAACACAGTGCCAAGCAGGAACGACATCAGCAGCAATCTCAGATAGATAGGCCATCCAAACACTTTGATCATCCACAGCAGAAACATATAAGTCAGTCTACCCATGATTGGGCGTCCCAGTAAATTCACCCCAAAGTCTGCAAAAAACCCAAGAGCTACACTTCAGAATCTCCCCGCCTCAGTCGTCATGGTAAATGTTAAAGTTGACGATGGTACCATTAGAGAAAGACTGCAAAAGCATGGGTTGTTTGGAAGAGTTGCCAGGAGGAAACCTTAGCCTAGGTTTGCAAAGCTGCATCTGGACAAGCCACAAGACTTCTGGAACAATGTGCTTTGGACAGATGAGACCAAAGTGAAGATGTTTGGTCATAATGTACAGCACCAAGTTAGGAGAACACCGCATATTAGCACAAACACATCAAGTGTCACAATGATGGTGGAAGTAGCCACATGACCTGAGTCGACCAAGACCTCGAAGAACACAAGTCAAATGTGGGTCATGCGACAGGATAACGCTCTCAAGCAGAGCAGCAAATCTCCAGCTGGATGTCTGAAAAATACAAGAATCAAGGAGCTGCAAAGGCCCAGTAAACGTCCATACCTCAACCTGATTGAAAAGCTGTAGTGGGAGCTTAAGAGAGCTGTGCATAATCAAATGCCTGCAATCCTCAATGAACTGAAGGTTTGTAAATAAGGCTGGGCCAAAATTCCTCCACAACGATGTGAGAGTCAAACAAAAAATGATTACTTCAAGTTAGTGCTGCCAAAGGTGGTTTTATAAGCTACTGAATCATGGGCTGTACAGGACTGCACAGAGTGCTGTGAAAACTTTCTTTTTCACAGGACTGGATGTATGTTTATTTATAATGTGCTTTTAACCTTCTTTTCCTCTGAGGTCACCCGGGCCTGTCATCATCCTGTGCTGAATATGTAAAGCAACGGCACTTTGATCTCTACCTCATAAAAAACATTATATCTTTAATGCTGACCTCAAAAGAGCATTTTTACTCTGACATTTCTGTTCTTTCTTCTCAAAATACTTACATCTAAATCCATTTTGAATCTCTTTAAAAAAAAAAAAACCTCAATATAAGGGTACTTTATTGAGGCAGGTTAAAGTCAAAGCTGAGTCAATTTTCTTTCAGTGTCCCATGAGGCCAACCATGCTGAATTGGTGGATTTCAACTGATGCTTTGCTCTTAATTGACATTTCCCTGAAAGGGAGGGCGTGATGGTGTGTGGTGATACTGGGGTGGATGGAGAAATGTGCCTTCAGCAGAAATGTGACTCCCTCTCGATATTCATCATGCGTGGCCTAACTGTCTGCTCGTCTATTTTGCTTGATTATGCATTTATATCTTAATGTTCATAAGTAGAAAGAAGCAAATGCGTCTACTTGGTGGATCTTAACAGGCCTCTTAAATATATAGAAGAGCCGTAACAGAACGTTAAAGTGAAGGCAATGAAAAAGGACATCATACATGTCAGATAACTTTAAAAATCTGGATATTATGCAGTATCAGTGGTCTCTTTGACTGAATTTGGGCATATTATATTTTCCCAAGCACTAGTCAGCATTGTCATCCAAATAGCTTTGTTATTTGTATTAGTAATAAACAATATATCAGTGAATTATTTCAAAGGATTTTTGTTTTTATTTGAGCCAAGGAGTGGGGTTGGTGGTCAGAAAAAATGGAGGGAAACTGAAAGGGGGAGTAACACTTTGTGCTTAGTGATTTTAGGATCTTATTTTCCTCTGACATTTGCACCAATCAGGCACACTCCTTATAGGTGAAGTGAATAAATAACATTTATTCACTCATTACAATGCTCTGCTGGGAAACCTGGGGTCATAGGGTTAATGTATATATTAGACGCAGAGCAGAGTTCTGCATGGCAACAGCACTCCCCGAGGGCAGCAGCCTCCCCCGTTAGAACAGAAATACTCAGGAGTATTATTGAGGAGCACTTGAGGTCTTCACCCCAGATGTTGATGCGATCTTGACCTACGGAGGCTCTACACCCAGGCCCTGATTGGTCAGAGCTATTTTTGGCAGCACAAGGGGGGACCTCCTTGACTTTTTGTTTTAATGTTGTGACAGATAAGGGTACATATCCAACATACTGGAGAAAATGTGATAATGTCCACACCATTTATGTAACTTTACCTCTCTGCAGCACCACCGTGGATTTTGAATCAAACAATTTGGAGCCTGTTTTTCATGAATAGTTAATGAAATAGTTTTATTAAACATGTGGAATTAAAGCTCAAATTCTGCACTTTGTGCTTCAAATCAAACGACTGTTTGATATAAAATCTACTTTGGTCTTTTAATGCTACATGTACGTTTGGCTGATATTAATGCTCATCTGTGGCTTGTGAACAGGATGAGATGAGTTTTGAAGGGTTTGTTGCATCATAGCAGAAGTAGATTTTATAAATATGCAGTCTAGTTGCAGAAACGGATACGATGACTCATTGAACTGTATAGAAATTGCTGTATGCAAGGGATAGTATTGTATTCAGGTAAATGCAGAGTTGTGTTTCTACGGGAATGTTGTGTCTGCATTTTGTAAAAGTCAAGCTGTCGATCCCGCTGTCTGTGCTCTAACTTGTTTCCTGTCATAAAGCACAAGTCAATGAACCCCCCTGAAATGCTGCTCCAACGAATCTCCTCCTCACCATATTACACACAACGCTTTGAGTTAATTGGAGAGGAAGGAGAGGGTTTAGTCAGCACATTGCTCAGCTGATGAATGACCGAAATGCATTGTTTGCCGAGAGTCATCTCAGTGTATTTTTCAAACTATCCCTTCTGTGGCTGGAGCACTGTTTACGCCTCGGTGGGCTAAAAAATATACAATGGTAATTAGGAGGTGTCTGTTTATTCACGCATGGTGTCCGGTGTCTTTCTAGCTGTCTAAGATCTGCTCTGTCTTTCTATTTGTCTCACTATTGGGAAACTGCAGCTGGGCAGGCAGACAAAACAAAAACAGTCTGAGAAGTCGCTCACTGACTCACATCTCACATTCAGTTGAGAAGAGTGAAAGTGAGACGTGGTTTTTTTTTTTTTTTTACGAGAGCACGAGTTAGACCATTCAGATCAACTAAATCTTTACTGCTGGATTTTAATCAGCTTAATTGATAATGAAGGTTAATATTATCGGCTGATAATTAGCTGTTTTTATATTGAAATTTCTAACGGCCAATAAGTGAAAAAGAAAAAAAGAAAAGAAGAAATGAGAGATAACCCATAAACCGTGTTACGAGTGTTGGGGTTGCATAGTGTAAAAAAAGAAAGAAAATCAGCCGATATATTGGAATATCAGAGTTTTAAATCACCTAATATTGGTGTCAGTATCGGTCTTAAAATTCGTAAAAATCAGCCAGTCTCTATAATTTATTAACATTTTGTAAATTTGTAAAATATATTTAGTTATTATGTACTTATTAATAATTGGGAAGTATATACTTATTATATACTTTCCATTATATTTAACGTATTATATTTATTATATTTAATCCATCCATCCATCCATTCGCTTCCGCTTATTCTTTTCAGGGTCGCGGGGGGCGCTGGAGCCAATCCCAGCTGTCATAGGGCGAGAGGCGGGGTACACCCTGGACAGGTCGCCAGTCTGTCGCAGGGCCAACACACAGGGACAGACAACCATTCGCACTCACATTCACACCTAGTGGCAATTTGGATTATCCAATTAACTTATCCCCACAAGCTGCATGTCTTTGGACGGTGGGAGGAAGCCGGAGTACCCGGAGGGAACCCACGCAAACACGGGGGAAAACATGCAAACTCCACACAGAAAGACCCCGGCCTGATGGTGGAATTGAACTCAGGACCTTCTTGCTGTGGGTTTATAGTAGCCCTTTAAAGCAGTACTTAGCCACCCTTTTTGTCTGATTTTAATAAGTTCCTCTTCATCTGTCGTCATGTTCCAAATGTGGTCTTTTCACTTGTCTTAAATAACTTTTCAGTAGCTGGGACCACATCCTCATTTGTAGGAGGCATGAGCATGAATTGAGCCTGCGGTTTTGGGGAAAGGCCTCAGAGGGGAGTAGCATTGGGCCGGGCCGATCCGCATGCACTAATGAGAGGTGAATGAATTGAAAAAGGGAGCGAGGAAAAGCCAACAGAATGCCAAAAAGGATGAATGTGTGGTCCTGCTCCTGAAATTCAGATAAATTATTTCCAATGAAACATACTCTTTCAACACTTTCACACACTTAATTTACTTTTTAGTATAGACCATATTTTTAACCCGTTCACACTATTTTGAGAAATAGTACAACATCATTGCAAACACTCACTTCTTCTATGCTCCAGCTTTGCTCACCTAGTAATTGATTTCCTCCCAGGCTTCTGATTGGCCTACAGTTATAAGTTTTCGTGTGGAGGGAGATGTGTTTTAGACGGTGTTTGTGTGCATTCAATTTAAAATGGTAAATGGTCTGTATTTATATAGCGCTTTTACTAGTCCCTAAGGACCCCAAAGCGCTTTACATATCTAGTCATCCACACATTCACACACTGGTGATGGCAGCTACATTGTAGCCACAGCCACCCTGGGGCGCACTGACAGAGGCGAGGCTGCCGGACACTGGCGCCACCGGGCCCTCTGACCACCACCAGTAGGCAACGGGTGAAGTGTCTTGCCCAAGGACACAACGACCGAGACTGTCCAAGCCGGGGCTCGAACCGGCAACCTTCCGATTACAAGGCAAACTCCCAACTCTTGAGCCACGATCGCCCCTTTAAAGAGTAAAAGCAGAAAGCCCCCATTTAAAAATATACCCATGCACATGTCAATGTAGCCTCATCTACGTCGACTTGCTACAGCTTTTTAATATAGTAATGAATGACTATGTGCAGCTGTATATTCTCAGCTGTATATTCTTTACAGCCTGGCGTCACACATGCTGTTTGAATGATTATTTTCCCCCTTTAAAAAACATGTAGATCTATTTCTTCACATCATGATCAAAGAAATAAATCCACATATTGCCTCCTGTCTATCTGTGCGGTCTTCCCTGGACATTTGTTAGTTTTTCCTGAACAATCAGTCAAGAGGTCACAAAAAAGATCTACTCATTTATTCTTGCTCCTGCCTGTTATTTTTGATGTTTTCTTACACTTCATGTGAACCCAAGAGATGGTGATGGACTGAGACAAATCAGGTCTTTCTTATCATTTCTTCTTCTGCTGAACATAAATAGGTTTCCAATTTCTTTTTGTTTTTGTTTCACGTGGCTGTTGTCTTCTTTCCCAGTGGAACATTTCTCAGTGGAAACGGTATACAGATCAGGCTTTGTGTGCTTCTCAGTTCAGCTGTTGTCGTCTGACCTGCTGCTTTTTCGCAAAGCAGCTTTTTAATGCAAACGCTTTAAATGCATTTCATTTCTCACACATTAGCCCAGTTAGAGACTTGTTGATCGTATTACTGAAGATAAAGGGCACCATTGTGTGAGGCTTTGAGAACTGGTTTGGGGTCCAGCAAGTGTTCTCTAACTTTGGGCTGTGACATGTTGACCAGCTGGACCAGCAGCTGCCACCTGGATAATCCTGCCTTGTTGTTCTAGATTTCAAATGGCACAAAGGGCAGCCAGGGAGTGGTTGTGTGTTTGTTCATTTCTCTCAGCTCTTTTTTGCTGTATCTTTTACCCACTTTGTTCTCAAATGGTCCTTCCATGTTCACTGTTATTGTGCTGTGGATCATGTTGTGGAGCTGCGGAGTTGCAGTATGTGGTTAAAGCCAAAAGCAAAGCAGCTGAGCTCCATCACGCTATTGGGGTGATCTGTGATAATCTTACCATTGTTGAGGTAATCTCGGTGTGGGTAATGAAGTTCTTGTGGTTGTCTGACAGTTAGTTTTTAGTCTCACCGAGAATATGCGATTAAATAAATTCATTGTAGCTCTCTTGAGGAACCAATTATATATATATAAAAACAATAACATCATTAACGGATAATGAAAATAAAAAGAAACATTATTTTCTAACATAATCAGCATGCTGAGCCTCCTTTAATCGCACTTACACTGAATCTAACAATAACTTTTTCCGCCTGTTAAGTGGGACAGCGAGGTACAGTAGTGCCAGTGTTTTCCTCTTTTAGGCCCCACGCAATTCCAGAAACACAATAACATGAAATTAGAGTTGATGCCCTGTGCGTAGTGAGGAAAATATTGTTGAATGGCATCAAATATTTTGTTGTTAACAGCTAATGTCTGCATGTGAGAACTTTACCGTGATAATAGATTCGGCATTTTAAAATGTTCCCTAACAGTTGTCCTGAACTTAATGATGGAAATTCTGACTTCCCACATCTGCAGAGACACTGAAAAAAATTAAGTGTTTATATTAAGATGAGAGCGGCTTAAGCATGAGACAGAATCAGTCAGAATTTATGTTGTGTTTAATTTCAGGGGAGTTCTTCAGCTCAAGTGGCCATTACTTCTGTGGGGCGAAGTTTTTTTCCTAGCTGAACCGCAGGTTTCCATTTGCTATTGTCCTAATCTAAAAGATTATTTTAGATTATTTATTTTATTATTTTATCCATAATAATAATAATAATAATTATATTATCCATGTGCCATGAGACCAACCCTTCTGAATTTTTATTATATTATATAATCATATATATACTCCTGATGATTATATATGATTATATATATAACTGTGATGTTATATGTGGATGTTATATGTGCTGCGAGTGGAGAGCGAGACTAAAATATCATTAGCATGTCACAATAAAGGTTTATGGCAGGAATAAGCAGTACTTCTGATACACAAACCACACTCAGAAGATCAAGTGATTGCGGCTGTTTTTCTTGTCTTCTGATTTATGTTTAGCTGTTTTATTGATTTCATTGATCGTTCGCAGAGTTATTCAGGATGTTTCACAACAGAATGAAATAGTTTCTGGCTTGTATGTGGACCACTTTTTTATTTTTTGATAATAATAATAAAAATACAATTAAATATGAAAATGAAATAAAATTTAAACATTTATTTATTTATAACTTTTATACACTCACTTGCCAGGGGGATATTTTGGTGAGTCCATGCAAATTGTAACCTCAGTTTCCTGTTCTTAGCTCCCAGGACTGGGTGCAGTCTTCTGCTGCTCTAGCTAATCTGTGTATTTAGAGATGTTCTGTATATCTTTAGTTACTGTTGCCTTCCTATCAAAGCAGTCTGCCCCTTTTCCTCTGACCTCTGACATCAACAAGGTTTTTTTTTCACTCAGAGAACTGCTGCTCATTGGATATTTTCTCTTCTTCAAACCATTGTCAGTAAACCCTAGAGACGGTTGTGCACAGAGTTGCTGCCATTGCTGCTCATTAGATATTTGCAGTAATGAACAGTTAAATCAGGGTATGTAATAAGGTGGCAGTTGAATGGCCTGACAATTTATGCAAAAAACAAACAAACTTGGTTCCATTAGAGTGATTTTTGTCCTACTCACTGAATATGCCCGTTTGCATTGTGTTACAGATCAGCAAGTGTTTTCCTGCTTTGTGTGCAGTAATTTTTTGTGTTAGCAGTTAATCATGCAGAGACTAAACAATATATGTAATGAACTGTGTGTGTAACTGGTGTGTTTTTGTGTGTGTTTCAGTTTTCTTCTGGTGTTCAGCTGCTTAGTGCTGTCCGTGTTCTCCACCATCCCCGAACACCAGAAAGCCGCAAACCAAGGTCTCTTCATCCTGGTAGGACCCCCTTCTTCCCTCTAGTTTGCCCTCTTGTTTATACTTTTACAAACACATTTATGGCAGCTCCAGTGCACATCGTCACACGCTGTCCTTGCATGCATGCCGTCTCACTTGCTGCAGTCCATCCATGCGTGCTTGCGTATGTGCTTTTCTTTACCGTTAGCGGCGCAGATAGCCATGTAAGCAGGTGGGAGGATTCAGGTGTTGTTGACTGCGCAGGAAATCACAGACATGATGCACTAATCCTAATAGCTATCCCTTAATCCCCTCTCTTCCTCTGTACTTCAGCTGCTTTAGTGAAAGGTAATGGACACCCTTTTCCTCCTTCCTAACCTGACTCGTCCTCTCTCAGCCACCTTTTTCCCCTCTCTCTTCCCACCTTGCGCTTCATAACGTGTTATTTAATGGTAGTACTCTTCACTTCCACATTCCCTCCCTTCACTCTTTCGATCAATCACCTGGCCATTAGCAGACAATCACCCATTAGTGGATTTTACTTACATGAACATTTGCTCTAATGACAGATTGGTTCGGCGCATTATAAACTGTCTGCACGGTCCAGAAACCTGAAAGCAGGAAAGACGCGTGGAAAATGGTTTGACTTGAGTCAGAACTCTAAAGCTGTTAAATTTTCAGTTTAGAAACTGAACATATGACATGAATGTCCCTAGCTACGGTTTTTCTCTCTCTTCTAAGACCTTTAAAATGATATCATGGGAAAGGTTTAGTAAACAGAGTGCAGGGAATGTAAATCATGTTTTGAAGATTCACATTAGTTCATGTGTTACTGTAAAAAAATGTAAAATATACTTCCCAGCTAGATGTTCATCACATGCAGTGTGACATATTGTGTACTTTTCATGTTACCATGATCCTTTCCACAGCACTGATATTTTTCCTTTTGTTTTTCTTTGTGGTCTCTCAACATAGAGGCTGTGTTGAGTTCACTTGAAAGGTAACATGGTCCTTTTTCCGAAAAAGGCGTTTAGCGTGTGGCTACAACACAAGCTGAACATAACCATGATCCAAAATGGATCACTGGCAACTTGATAGACGTTGGGCACATAAACACCAGATTGCTACTTTAAATAAAATAGACAGCTCTGTTTGGGAGGCAGTTGGTGAGCGTGACACTGGTTTAACAATTTAATGGGAACCCTGTAAAATGATGATTAGTTGAACAAACATAACTGACCCCTCTTTCACTCTGTGTGTGTCGCTTGCAGGAATTTGTCATGATCGTGGTGTTTGGCTTGGAGTACTTCATCAGGGTTTGGGCAGCCGGATGTTGCTGCAGATACCGAGGATGGAAAGGACGACTGAAATTTGCCAGGAAGCCTTTTTGTGTCATAGGTTAGAGTGTGTTTATTTGTGTTTTCCACCTGTTTTCTACTGATTTGGTGCTGAAAAAGCAGCTTAAAGTTGGAACCACTGACATTTATGGCATTAAGAGGGGGTGAAATTTCATAATTCACGGAAGGAGCCTGTAAGGGATGTTTCTCCTCTTATGGGAATTGCCTCTATAATAGCTACATTATGTAACACTGGAATAAGCCTGCGCCACGTCGCTGGAAAATATTTGAAACTATTAATGTATTCATATAAAAGTATCCCTCGGGTGCTGTTTCTTTCTTTGTCATGATGTGAACATCTTCTCTCTAGACTTCATTGTGTTCGTGGCGTCACTGGGAGTGATTGCAGCAGGCACGCAGGGCAACATCTTTGCTACGTCCGCCCTGCGCAGCATGCGTTTTCTTCAGATTTTGCGTATGGTACGCATGGACCGACGAGGAGGCACCTGGAAACTTCTGGGCTCCGTGGTGTATGCTCACAGCAAGGTGGGAATGAGAGGCTGATAAATATGGAGTTAGGTCCCTATGTTTTTGGGCGGTGACACAAAGTAAGATTTTCAAAAGTAGCTTAAATAAGAGTTTTTCAAATCAAACAATGGCCAAATCAGTTTCTTAATTCCAGCACAACAGAGCAGCTTTTCAGTTACTGAAGTCAAAACTGGAGGTGGAGAAACCCACGAACAAGCAAGGAGGAAACATGGCTTTCAATGATGCCCCTGGGATCTACACTTCAGTCACTAAATGCAAAATTTCATCTGCATATTAAAAACAATCATTTAGCTTGGCAGTTATTTTAAACCTGTGAAAATGGGGAGCTGTGTATAACAACGTCTGTAGTTTCTGAACAGTTAACGTAATACTTTGGTAAAAACTTTCAAGTAAAAGTGAAATTTGCACTTCAGTGGCATGGTGATTGTTTGATTTAAAATCCGCTGTGGTGGTGTACGTTGTCCAAACTCATCATACACATGTTCTGACATGTAAACACTGTTTATCTGGTTTATGTTTAAGCAATAACATTTCATTGATTAAGTTGTACACTGAAAATGAAAAGTAAGCTAATACACAGTAGCCACTTGCAACATTATGGATTATTATAAGAGCAGAGAGGAGGCTGAGGGCTGCCATTAAAAGGCCCGCGATGACATGATGGGAACTAATGGGATAAATATCTCAATAGCTTTCAGCGTCAAGGAATATCTTGTGACTCTAATGGATGACCAGCCGTTGTTTGATTACATTCACAGGCCTCAAACATCAAACTCGCTGCTCATTTCTGGCAAATTAGCTGTTACCTTGTTGTGCTGACTTCCTCGCCTGTCACCCAGCATTCGGTTGGGGAACACGTATATACGGCTGTCATGATGATAATGGTGATGAATTGATGCATCAGCTGTCAGAGCAGCCAAGTCAAAGTGGAAGCCAAATGTGATTATGATGAGATTTTAGCCCATAATGATAATAGAGATACAGCAGAGACTGTGGTGGATTGTGATGCTGCTGACAGGTGTGACTAATACCACTGTCTGTCTCACAGGAGTTGATCACAGCCTGGTACATAGGTTTCCTGGTCCTGATCTTTGCCTCCTTCCTCGTCTACCTGGCAGAGAAAGACATCAACTCAGACTTCAACACTTATGCAGACTCCCTCTGGTGGGGGACTGTGAGTATTGCTAACTGTGCCCATATTTGGACTCCCTTTGCAAACATGCCTTTATCATCTTATCATCTGTGATTTAAATGCTCGAGTATACCCAGATGGGATCTATAAATTAAGATTCAGGAGGTGGTAAATGTCTTGTTTTTGGCCAGTTTGTTTAAAGAAGACTCAGCTGTAGGTGAGTGATTGTTGTGTTGTGTTATCTGAATGTGCATTTCACAAACCTTTAGGTATGTGAGCTGTGCATTTTGTCTGTCTGACTGTCAACAAGACTGCAAAAAATCTGCCAGGCTGAGTTCCACAATGGAGCAAGAGCAATAGAAGAGCCCATTAAGTTTTGGCGTGGATCCACAGAGCTTCTATTAAACTTCTCACTCTTAGTCTTAGAGGAGGGTTCAGCGTGAGATAATTCACAGTGATTTCTAGTCACTGCAAAACATGTCATGAAAGATTGCTGTGGTTTTTAAATTGACAGAAATCACGGGTGGAAGTGAGTGCACTTTCATATCAGATCTTGTTTGTGGGAGTAACTTCAGCTTTCGTGAATATATGCTTGAAAAAATTGGCTCTTTATAAAAGAAACAGTGCAACATGTCAGTGCAGTTTTTGAAAACTGGTCATTTATTAGGCCTCTCCTATTTTGAGCTCGAGATCTGTATTTCTTCCTCTACTCAGATAACTTTAACTACGATTGGCTACGGTGACAAGACCCCTCATACGTGGCAGGGACGGCTCCTAGCTGCCGGCTTTGCTCTTCTGGGAGTCTCTTTCTTTGCCCTGCCTGCTGTAAGTCTCCTATATTTACTCACAGTTCGCGACTCCTTCGGCATTGCCCAAAGTCACGAGTTGCACTCCTGACATTAATTTGATCTTTGACCCTCAGGGAATTTTGGGGTCAGGCTTTGCCTTAAAGGTTCAAGAGCAACACAGGCAGAAACACTTTGAGAAGAGGAGGATGCCTGCAGCAAACCTGATACAGGTGACGGCCACAGCAAGAGTCTCAAAAGCTGTTTCATTCGCACTCAAGCAGGAAACCACACAGGCTGCTAACTTTCGCTGTTTTTATCGCTTTGTGTTTTTTTTTTCTTCAGGCTGCATGGCGTCTCTACTCAACAGATGCCAAACACTCCTATCTAACAGCTACTTGGTACTTCTATGACAGCATGTTGCCTTCTTTCAGGTAAGCGCTCCCACCAGGCTGAGCACTGAGTGGATTCAGCCATCAGAAATCTGCGGGCACCTTTGGCCGTGTTTGGTTGGAGTGTAAAGGCAGACAGAGATTTGAGAGTTGCATCAGAACATTTCTCAAAAAGCAAATCCTGAAACATGTAGAGAAGTTTGTAGTTTGGTTTCTGCTCATGCGTTCATATCGCTGCACACATCATGTCTGCTACCTGCAACCCTCTCTCAGTTAAACTGAGGATTGTAGTGACAGAAATTATTTTAATTTGCTCTCCATTTATTATTTAAGATTTCTGCCACCTCGTTTATTTTTTCAGATTTTTCTTCTACGTAGTGGTTTCTTACATTTTGCATTTATGTATTAATTTGACTAATTTTTATTTTCTTAAAAGGAGGGGAACCTGAGAAACATGAAGAGACACGTGCATCTGTTTACATTTAAATTAAGTCAGACTTGCACTGCCCGATTCTTACTCTTCACACATGTACAGTACCGTGCAAAGTCTTGAACTACTCCTCATTTCTTTATGTTTGGTTACCTGGCAATTATCAGAGGAATGCTTTGTTTGTTTACTTATTCATTTTCTTAAGCCACTTAACATTGTCCTACGAATCATTCAAGCAAAAAAAAAAAAAATAAAGCGCTGAACCAGTTCTGCTTCTGTGTCTAACAGACGACAAAGAACCAAGGTTGAATTGTATCAGTTTAAAGAAACTGAACATGTGGACAAATGGCAGCTCTAATACAACTATCTGTAGCAGATAGTTGTATTAGATCTACCACTGTCTGATCTGATCTGTGATCAAAAAGTGTCAAAACTGATGGAATTATGAACACAAAAAAGCCCACTGATTTAGTACCATATGGAAATCATCTGATTTGTAACGGCTTCATTTTTCAGGATTGCAGTGATCACAAACACATTGCCTATTGAGTGAAAGCAAACCTGCATAAAAAACACACAAAGAAACACTATCAGTCATGGATTGGCCTCCCCAGAGCCCAGACATCAACATTATTGATCATGCTGACAAAGAACCGAACAAAAGGTAGCCAACAGAAGAGCTTTAAATGTCCTTCAAGGAGTCTGAAGAAATATTACTGAAGACTGCTTAAAGACTCGATAAGAAAGCTCGCCTTTTTCCTAGTATTTTGTGTTTCCATGTATGTTTGCACGTGTTTTTAATATCTCTGTGCACCTATTTCCCATTTTCAAATATAAACAAATCAGCTTTGGCTCAAGACATTTGCACAGTACTCTACATCTTAGATCTTTCATGTATCCCTCTTCTTTTGAGCGTTTGGACCATCGATTTGGCCTTTTTGTTAGTTTTTCCTCCATTTGTTGCCTTTTTGTTCATTTGTTCATGTGTTTTTTGTTTATTTGTGCACGTGGGTGTCAGAGAACTGACGCTACTGTTCAGTCACCTCCAGAGACAGCGTAACACCAAGAAGGTTCTCCACAACTCCTACCACACGCTGCTGTCTGGGCTGCGGCCCTACAGCTCCCCCTACCTGTCGGGGGACAGGTACGCAACAGCCTCACAGTACATCCAGACAGGGTGACAAAAGTCTGCCTATAGTCCTGCTGTAGGCAATAAGACACAGAACAATACACTCAGCAGGTGTACACATGCAAAAGACACGCTGCTTCCAGAGCTTTCTGCATGTACGCCTTTTATCTAACAGTTCTTCACTAATGTGATCTGAGACCACTGTGTTGCAGGCCCTCCTGCTTCTCTGCATCTTTGTCTGCTTTAGCGCATACTCCTGCCATTTCCACCACCTCTTGCTGTTCACTCACCAGTTTCCTCTTCCTGTCTTCATCTTTCTTCCCCTATTATTTCCATCGTATCTTTTCCATGCCATCCATCCTCCATCCTCCATCTGTTCTCAGGAAGGCAGAAGTTCCATGCAGGTTTGTTCTCCAAGTCATGAGATGTGCTTGTTGAGTAAAGGGCATTCATAGCTGGGATAGATTCATTAGCATAAACTCAAACCAAAGTAACACAGGGCTGTTTATCTAATTTGTAAACAGTGGAGTTATGCATGAGAGCGAAGCACATTAAGGTTTTTGAATATTAAGTTTTGTTGGTAGGATTGTCTCGTTATTGAGGAGCTGCTGTCCCACCGTGATGTTTAATGGACTGTCTTGATGAATATACTCAGGTGAAGCATTACCTTCTACCCTGGCATGACCCTTTCCCACCAACTGATCCCACCTAACTGCTAACTGAGCGTGTCTCAGTAATCCAAACTTGCCTCTCAGAAATATATTTTCCAGTTGAAGGTAAGGGAAGAGGCTGTTTGGACTATTGAGATGTTACACCTCACCCCTCCTCTCTCCGTTTCTTGCTTCTGCTGCGTTTTATCCTCACGGGTAACAACACGTACTCAGGTTGTGTCCCAGAACTTCTCCGCCATCCTCCCCCACTTCTTCCACTCCTCTCTTCCCCTCACTTCCTCTCTCCCTCTGCCTTGTGTGTCTCCCCAGTCAACTCCTCTCTAAAAAGCGGGGTCTCTTCCGGATACACGCTGGCCGCAAGCAGAGGTATCCACGGCAACAAGCCTGTGCACGGGGCACGCTAAATTGTCACAGATCAATACCTAGCATCCTCCTTTAACGGCACATCCTCCTTACCTTGCCTGAAACACCCAAATGATTGTGGGCCAGTGCAGTGATTTAAATGTTTCGTTCATGGAAAAAAAAAAAAATTCTGATGTGAAATTTTTTTAACAGTAACCACTTAAATTAAAGTAGCACGACTTAGCTGATGCTACAGCATTTCATTTTGTTTTAAGCAATCAACAAGCTGCCATGTGAAACTTCAAACAGTCACTACGTTCTGGTCCACAAATGCTTGCGTGAATCCTTTATTATAAAAACATGCTCTCCTATGTTTTAATATGAGGAAATTTCTCCAAGTTCTTCTTTATTGTAATTGCTGGAGAATGTAGAGCTGAATGTTTTTGTTTTGGCAAAGAAGCGACGAAACCATGTGTTAAAATCACGACTGCAGAAGTCGTGGGTGATTTACGACTCTGACAAGTTAAACACATGGATTTTGAGGATTTTGAGGACATTGAGTATTCCCTCAAAAATCAGTGACTTTTTACTCTTTGAAAAGTCTGATAAATGTCATGCTCTAGTCTTGCTTCCTGCTTTCATTTCAGTTAGTCGGTTCAGTTTTTAGTCTCTTCTTGGAGAAACTGCTTAAATGATTAAGCATGCTTTCCACTTTCCTGTTCATATTAGTCATATTAGTTTGCATACAATGTATTATTTAGTGCTCAAATACTTTTGATTGCATGCAGTATTCCTGCATGGCTGTGGAAAGATTCAGTAAAGTTCGTGGTCCTCAGTGGATCCAAATGATTTTACGTCCTTTCCCAGCAGCATGCAAACTCCTTTCACTCTACCTCCCCCATTTCTTCTACTCTAACCAAAGCATTTCTCATTGCTTGAATGAAATGCGGTTTCCAACAACACTCCCAAGCTGTTTATATTTTCATTTAAATGGCCGGCTACCTTGTAACACATGCAAATAAAGAGTATATCATCGTAAAAAACAAAATTCTTGAGCGAATGACTTGGCCGAAATTGCTCCGTGGTGCATGATGTTTGTGTTGCCTTATGGATCCGTGACAGGAACATGTGAGTGGCCATAGTGTTGGGTTGGACTACAAGTGCATGCTATAACAGCAGCGTTAGGAGTCAATCATCCGTAGAGAATGGCTGCTAAATAGCTTTTCTACTGTAAAGAGATGACCTCACGTATGGGGCTGACTTGTGGTGAGTGGTATAGAGTACTTAATGAGACACCTTTTATATGGCTGCACTTTGAAGCCAATATTTTGATGCTTATACACTGTTGAACGGATTAAGAGAGCTTTTCTGATGGTAGGTGGAGCATTTTTCCGCCGTCCCAGCACTAGCGCAAGTCTTGAATCAGGTTTCGGGTTTTGATTTTGCTGATTCAGGTGCTGTGATAGGCACATTAAATGAACAAATCCTCAGGGCAGAATGAGTTTCTAGCAATTCAGAGTGCTGCATTTGGACACTGCCTCCGTGATAAGTCAGCTAGTCTGTCTTTCGTTGGGACAAAATATAAATGTCTGTCCGTCTCCTTGCTTCGTCTGTTTGTATATGTGATGACTGTTTAGAAAGACAGGCCACATTTTTGGTGTTCTTCCACAATTACTAACAGACTCCTTTCCAACAAGCTCAGGCTGCCCTTCTCTCGCTTCCCTAAGCTCGCAGGATAACACGGTGTAGTGACCTGTAAAGTCAAAGGCATGGACATTGCGATCAGTGACAAAACTGCATTTATCCAAAATGAATACCAGTGCCTGCATATGTTTAACTCTTTCTACTTTGCTGTCAGCGGTAAAATAGGCTTTCGGGATCGGATCAGGATGAACAATTCCCGTTCATCCCAAACCATTCGGAACAAGGCTTCGCCGTTGCCCCCTAGCTCCGGTGTCCGCCGCTCTCCCAGCCAGGAGAACGTCCCCGAGGCCACGAGCCCGGGAAAGGTCCAAAAGAGCTGGAGCTTCAATGACCGCACACGCTTCCGCACCTCCCTGCGCCTCAAACCGCGTCCTCCTGTTGATGGTGAGCAGCCCACACACACTTTCTATTCTCTTTGCATTTAAATGTGTCTGAGTAACTCACCGCTGCTCTGCACTAATAGAGGGACTCGGGGAGGACAGCGTGGAAGACAAACCATACTGTGACGTAACAATGGAGGAGGTGATCCCAGCAGTGAAGACGCTTATACGAGCTGTCAGGTGAGTCCTGCCATCAGCTGTACTTCGAGGTTTTATTCTTTTTGTGTGAGTGTGAAATAAACATTTGGAGGTCCTTCCTTAATTTTTAAAATTGTATTTCTGTACTTGACATCAAAAACTTAAACACTAGTTTATCTGTATTTTGTTACAGAAGCTTTAACTGTGGAGTTTTATTGGATAACACATCTTCTATTACAAGTATTTCCTTTATGCTTCAATCATCTCCTCTCTTAGTGACCACGCTGAAGTATAAAACTTGTATTTGCTGATCCATTGTTGTATTTTTGATCTTTTGTAATTTGTGACTTGATTAGAAACATCTCAAATGATACTGAAATAATAATTTCAATACTGAAACCATACTTAATATAGTCTTTTATTGAGCTTTATGGTTGATTCCTTTGTCTCCATCGCACTACAGCCAAGTTTTAGTGATGACACTTTTAGCAGGTTGATATTAGACATCAAAATATTCTCTATTTAATAAAAGAAAATAATATAAAGTCAACTACAGTCATTTGACAAAGAAACTATCTTTCAGCTCTGTCTAGGAGTCAGGATATAATAAAAAAAACCTTTACACTGTCTCGTTACTTATTTAGCAAAAAACCTAACCTGAATGCAGAAACACCCTTACTGCTTCCAGTACCAGCAAGAATGGACTTAACTGACCATCAGCAACTGTGCAGACCTCTGTGAAAACAGAGGTTTGGGCAGTTTGCATATTTGCAGATTAACCTTGTGAATATTCACAAGTGGAAAACTAATATAACTTGTTGGGACAAAATCCTCCTTTCTCTGAAAAGAACATGGCAGCATGGGTTATTTTTGAAAAGCTGTATCTGAACACAAAAGAAGTCTTCTGGAAAATCTCCTTTGGACAGATGAGACTTAAGTGGAGATGTTTGGCTATAATGCACAAAAACCACCTGCAGCATATCAGCACCAACACCTCATACAAACTGTCAAGCATGGTGGTGGAGGGGTGATGACTTGGGCTTGTTTTGCAGCCATAGGACATGAACACCTTGCATTGAGTTGACCATGAACTCCTCTGTACACCAAAGCATTCTAGAGTCAAATGTGAAGACATTTGTCCAACAGCTGAAGCTGGGCCCAAATTGGGTCATCCAACAAGACAATGATCCCCAAACACAGCAGCAAATATACAACAGAAGGGCTGAAAAAGAAAAGAATCAAGATGTCGCATTGGTCGAGTCAAAGCTCAGACCTCAACCTGATTGAAAAGCTGTGGAGGAACCTTAACAGAGTTTTGCTTAAATGAAGGAACCAAACATTAATGAACTGAAGCAACGCTGTAAAGAAGAACAGGTCAGAAATGCTCCACAGTGATGTGAGAGAGTGATAAAACAATTATTTCAACTTATTGTTGGCAAAGGTAACTCTACAAGCTACTGAATCATGGATTTGTTTAGTTTTACAAATACTGCTTCTGTATTTGGCTTAGCCTTTGTTGAGTAAATAGTGACACGATGTAATATGTTGCTGTTCATGCATGGTTGTAGCGCTCCAAGCAGAAAGCGACTTTTTTATATTTTCATATGTAAAATCTTTGAACTGACCAAGGTTGTACTTTCTTTTCTACATGAGTGTAGTTTCTCTATTAAATCATAATTTTCAGCTACAAGCCAGAGCTGCTGTCCATCCTGTTATGGACTGGATAAGATCTCTCACTCACCAGTGGTGTTTCCTATTGTACACAGCCTTCATTAATAGGTGAACATGCCTCTCCTCCATTTAAGAGCTGGCGTGCGCAGATTCAGCTGACTGAGTAAAAATGTCCTCTTAGGAGAGGTAACTGGGCCCTCCTGCAGGCAGGGTTAGTTCCCTCCATGTGACCTTGTGTCTCAGCAGGCCCGACCCGTTCATGTGTGAGGTGGCGTGACTGGAAAAATGTATTAGAGAGTATACAAGCATCCAGATGATGCTGTGTCATTTCAACAATGACACCAAAAATTAGAAGTTGTTTATACCTGAGCTGAGATTGATGTTAATTCCTATCACGCTGAAAAGTGGAGAGACATGTGGACATAGGTCCAGTGTCCTCCCACCTCATGTACACAGTCACATTCATTCTCACACAATAGTAAGAGTTTTTCCCTGATTGTAGCAGAAAAACTACAATTGCTAGCAAACATCTGGTGTTACGGTCTAGTTGGTCTCCCGGGGTGCAGGTTGGGGTGGGGGGGTGACGATGAGAGCACATTAAAATGACTCTGGTCCCTGATGTCAGCACTGTACCCTCAGAGCATTTCTCTTGATAGCGTGACAGCGCCTGTGTGGTTCCATATGTACTTTAAAAAATAGCGGTTATATGCATAAAATAAAAATCTATATATCACGACATCAGGGATTGTGAAATTCAGCTGTCATTCAACAGTAACTTGTTTTAGACAGATTTCTGGCCTGTAAGTTCATAATATCCCTTTCCCTGATGCAATCACACAAAGGCAGTTGGTAAATCAACTCAAGGTACCAGAGACCAGCTACAACACAAGTGGTGCTGACAACATGTGACTAATTGTAAACATTTCTATTGTCAGCTGAGGCTGTAAACCGTGAGCTGAAAAAGCCAAAGAGGTTATAGAGGTAACACGGGCTAAAAGCAACACTCTTGGTGTAGCCACTCAGTGTGTCTGAGGAGATGTACAGCATATAGTAATCTATTTAAAACTAAGGTACGAATGTGTACGCTAAGTGAAAAAGCCCGCAGTGTAAAAGCACTGAATAAATAAAGTCCATTTAAAGCCAAGAAGGAAAAAATGCAGACTGTGTCAGTCAGTAAACTTAGTGTGTGCAAAACTAAGTAAGTAAATTTTGTACTACAAGTTCAAGCCTTTATGCTTCAGGATTATTTTACTACATGACATCTTATAGGACAGTAAAGCTGCTAAACTCTCTCTCATCTCTTGCTTAGTGGGTAAGTTACCATATGTGCTCACCTCTCTCTTTAGATTGAAGGTTGTCAGTTCAAGTGCAGTATGGGACAGTTCTCAAAACCTCTTCTTTTGGTTTATATTGTGTATTATACATCAGCACCCTTTTTTAGAAATGTTTTTCGCTCTTCTTATATCTCACATAGAACACTGTAGATATTTTCCTGTGAAGAAAATCATTCCATACTGCAGAGGAAACGCTTTACTACAACGAGTTAACTCTGAACACTGAGGGTGACTACACTTTAAATACAAAAAGTTTTATGGCATAAACAGTTACGACCTTTCGGAGCATTTCCATTAGGTACAGAGTAGCTGCTATCTCATGTACAGTACACCTCCTATGTGTTTATAAGCCATCATCTTTACCTCTAACTTTTTAGCTGCATCAGAGGCAAGCTAGAGAAACATGACCTGCTCTGGAGCAGGTAAGGTGTGTGCAAGTTACCATGGTGACTTCATAGCTTGGAGAAACAACAATCAATTGAATATTTTCTAAGGTTGAAAGAGTATTATGATCGAACAGTAGAGACACAGACACTTAACAAGGGAACAGCTTATGCTGTCAGTCTGATCTGAACCCGAAAAGCTTGATTGTGTTGGAATATTTATTACACTTATGGTCACATAACATGGTTTTGATTACCTGGACAAAGGCCACAGACCAAAATGCATTGATGAAGTTGTTCTTCATACCACACTTGTTGCTTTCCTCCATGCATGTTGGCAAAAGATGTTGTCAGCTGGTGTGAGTGTAAATATTGACTCTTAATATGATAATATGCTTAAATTAAACTAGTGAAATAAACTGGAAAAATGGAAGATTATATTACAGCTTTGATTCTTTATTGTATTTATCTGAGGCCTGCCCGCATTTATTATTTCACTAATAAAAACACCAGTCTTGGATTTGTCGCATGGTGTTTTTTAGGTGTCTGTATCCGTGGATACAGCTTGTTAATTTATCACTGGTATCAGATTGGTATCAGTATCATATCAGAAATGGAAAAAGCTGCATCCGTTATAAAGACAGGCAGTTATGAAATGCAGCACATTTGTCTTCTTACCCAACAAGGTCAACAGGACATCTCTGCCCCGTCTTTCAGGTTTTCTAAGTTTGACGCTGTTTAAACCGATCAGACTTTACTCTTGTCCACTTACTAATGAGCTGTCTGAACACAGTGCTTGTTAACACATAGAGTGATGCTTTCTCTTCATTGGGTGCACAGCAGATGGATGTTTACCATTGCAGAGATGATGTATAATGGTTTGATAGTGTAATGCCACTGATAGGCCATTATATGATCTCTCCCCTGGTTTTCACTTGACTCAGCAGATAGCTCTGACCTCAGCTGCTCAGTGCTGCAGACAATAGAAGTGAGGAGCTTCCTATATATAGTGTAGGTGTGTAAACAGCAGGTGCATCACTGTGTTAACGCACACATGCATGCAGCTTCTCAGAAAGGTATTTGATTGGTGCAAGTGAAAACACCACATTTTGCAGCAGGTCTTAGTGCTGATCTTTCACTTTCGGTGAATGTTATTAATCAGTGCCCGGCTGACTGAATAAATGCGTAAATGCCCGTTCTGTTTGCGTATGTGCGAAGGGATTGGTAGTAGGAGAAAGGAGGAGGGTGTGGAGAAATTAGGTCTGGTGTTTTTCTGTATTTCCTTTATTGTAAGTCTCCTCCAAACAGATCCAAAAATCTAAAGTACTATGCAAATGTCTTGAGCCACTGCTGATGTGTTTATATTTATGCTAGAAAAATGGGATACAGGTGCAGACAGTTATTGAAATGTGCAAAAACACATGAAAATACAGTATATGAGGCAAAAACTGAGTTTGTACAAATCTAATGAGCATTAAAGTGAATTTTTGTTCTGGCCTTTATTCTTTAACGCAGCCTGAACTCTCTTAGGAAAGCTTTTCTGTAATTTGTAACTTTCTTTGCTCAAGCCCACTTTGAAATCTGACTCCTGGGAAGCAAAATATAAAGAAATGATGGCTCAGGCGAAGTGACAAAAATAGCTTGGACACGGCCACTATTTATAGTGTTTAATCTTGAATCATCAGATTTTGTGTTCTTTCAGCTGAATATTTTTTAAAGTTATCAGATTTACACATCAAATTGTCCATAAGCATACTTAGCCACATACTGTAGCTTATAGGGTTTATTCAGTAATCTAGTGAAGGATCAGACCTGCAGGGGCTCACCCTACTTGGCCCACGTAGAATTTGTGTCAGCACAACAGTCGTTTTTAATTCCCAGATAAATCCTTGCCATTTGACACTATCAGAGATCCACCTTTGCTGACTTGCAAAAATATTTGCATTGGCTAAGCAAGCATTTTAGGGCACAATTGACACTTCTATTTGTTCAGTCATTACTGTGTTTTTACGTCTCAGCTTCCGAGAAGTCGGGGGGGGGTGGTGATGGTATCTTTCAGTGAGCAGTGCCAGCTGTAGTGTAGAACTGCGACTGACAGGAAGTTAACTGGAGGGAGAGGGGAGCCCTACTCTTACCTGACTGTGTATTATGAAAACCATATCAGTGGCCAGGAAGGAGAGTCAGCATTTTGAAGAAATCCTTGGAGGATCCAAATCTAAGCCCACCACCCCCTCCCGTCCTGTCTCAACCTTTTCTTTTACCCGCACCTGAGACCCACCCTGGCAAAAAATCTGCACCTACCTGCAAAATAAGAAAAGATCGCCTGCAAAAATACCCCCAAACGCAGAAGTCATCAAGAAATAGAGTGCTGCGAGAGGAGGAGGAGGAGTGTGCTGACGGCTGCTTCGGCACCAGCTGCAGACTTCCACTCCTCCTCCTCGCGCTCCTCTTCTCCTTCGCTTGCACCTTCTCCCTTTCTTTGCAGGACGGTCACTATACAACACGCGGTCACTGGAAATGCAAGAGCTGCAGACCTCAACAAAGGTTACAGTGGTTATTACAGAAAATGACCCCTCGCGCAAGTTGAGATTTCACTGCTCGTGCATCGCCCACATGTGCACTTGTGTTGGTGTGTACATCAGCGAGCAGCAGCTACATTCATCTATGCATTTGTGCTATTACATTATTGTGTTTGTGCACACAGTTACCTATGCATGTGTGTTTTTTATTTCCCAAAACAGCTGAGCATTTCTGATTTCCGGCTTATTACAGCGACTCAGTCGTATGGGGTTAGAGAGATAGGATTGTCTCATCTTCCGTCCTTCTGCTTCCTTGCCTTTCCTTCCCTCATTCTCCCAAAACTCTCTTGACATGACGTGAAGGACAATCTATCACAGGGTGTGGAGAAAGCTTGGATGTGTAGCTGTGTCCAGCATGTCTAAGCTGACTAAGTGATAAGAAGGAAATTGAATGACCCATCCAACACAGAAAGCCTGGCGCGCCTCAAACTTTCCTCTGCTCTCTTCCCGTTATCTCTTGCACTCGCTCTGCTCCTTCCAGCGAAACGTCCGACCAGAACAGCTCTGGCGGCGGATGTTGTCATCGATGTGTTTGCTGGGTACAGTAGTGCTGGCTCGACAATCCTCGGTGTGTGACTCCCCCCACGCCAGGATGTGGATGGTGATGATGCATCCACTGGGAGCCGGAGCAGCTGTGGTCCACCAGTGGCTCCAGTGTGGCTGTCACACTGACAAAAGAGGAAGGGGGAGTGGGAGCTAGAGGCACGTCTGCGTGTGTTACCCATTTCTGTCCGAAGAAAAGCTGAAACGGCAAATACTGATAAGGAAATGTCTCTGGGAGATGCTCTCATCGTCACAATGTATCCACACGGTTTAGCAGGTTTGTGACTGCTACCATTATGCAGCTGTTTGTGAACGATAAGGTCACGCTGACTTTAATTAATCTTGTTATTGTCAAGGTGGGCTGCCTCATGTGATAGCCTCCCACCCCTGCATTCTTCCAAAAGTTCACTCAACCCCCGCTTGTGTGAGCGTGCGCTTTGAAGCCATCTAAAGGTGGACGGAGGAGCATTAACAGTGAGTTTTGTGTGTGCTGTCTGTGTGTAGGATCTTGAAGTTCCTTGTGGCCAAGAGGAAGTTTAAGGAGACACTACGCCCGTACGATGTGAAGGATGTCATAGAGCAGTATTCTGCTGGACACTTGGACATGCTGGGCCGCATCAAGAGCCTGCAGACCAGGTAGCTCTTTTAATTGTGTGTTTCATAGGAAGATATTTTTGTGAATCTGCTCTAAAGCACTCTTTAAAGCTCAACAAACAACATGTTATCTCTTGTTTATTTAACAAAAAAAGAAAGAAAAATCAGTAGAAGAAGTGACTTGTGGCTCTATGAGGACAGTCTAGAAACTCACTGGCTTTTTGTGTCATGTTTTATCCTTTTAGGGTAATAATCAGTGTTTAGTCAGTCAGGTTCGGATTATGGAAAACATTTTATTTTGAGTGCAGATGAACTTAGGCCAAAAAAAGCTAATAAAAAGAAAAAGTTGCATTACTCCTTTACTCTCTGCAAAGATGGTTTAACTGCATGAAGCCGAAGATACTCTGAACACAAAAACCCAAAATATGACTCTGATCCTGACCAAAATGGTTTGGTATCAGATCACAAAGATGTCCTATCTGTGAACGTCAGAGGCAGCATTTCACAGAATCTGTTGCCTGATAGGCTATTTGGTTTTCGCCAAACATGTACTGCCATGAACTTTAACATTTAACATGCTAACTGACGCCTGTAGAGTCTGAGTCATAGCTCTGGTTTTTTTTTTTTTTTTCATATGCTGGGATGTCCTTTCCTGGGGAGATTTCTTGTCTTGAATGTTTTCTACCTCTGAATAATCTTCCTCACTGTTGAAACATGGACCTCAGATTGTTTGGATGGCCTTGTAACCATTCCCCGATTGATGAGCAGCAACGACTGCTCGTTTGTGCAGCTGAACTGTGCTTGTTAAATTAAAGCACCTGAACTCAGTTGTGAAACTATTCACTTCTTCCATTGCCCTCCCAGCAATCATGCTAAGCCAAAAAAAAGTCTTGTAGTTTTCGGGTATTTACTCATTTTTATGGTTTATTTTTGTGCAAAAGGGTGGACCAGATAATTGGACGAGGAGCTGTTCAGCCAGATAAGAAGACACGTCCTGAAAAGGGAGAGAAGACACAGCCAGAACTGGACTCACTGGATGAGCTAAGCATGATGGGCCGTGTAGTCAAGGTGGAGAAACAGGTAATGGAGTAGAGTTTGATATATGAACAGTGGAGCTGTTAAAGTGTGTTTTCTTTCTGTTCTGTAGCTCTCATGTGCTGTTAGGAAGTGATGAGATGTAGCTTGGCTTTTGAAACCGAGTGCCATTCATGTCTGTGTGTGTTTGTTCAGGTTCAGTCCATAGAAAACAAGCTGGACCTCCTGCTCAACTTTTACTCCCAGTGCCTGAAGAAAGGCTCGTCCAACTTTACCTTGTCCTCCCTCCTCGACCCCGACCTGACTTCTGACTACCACAGCCCCACGGACCAAAGAGACCTCTTCCCCTCTGCTAACACACTCAACATCTCTCAGTCTGAGAGCGGCAACTTGGAATGACAATGAGCTGACTGTTCGAACAAAGGCACAAACCCTTTACAGTATGTCTTCCTAAGGCTGTGTCCTCACTCAGCCTAAATGACTTCTCATCACTTCCTTTCATTTCAGTCTTCACTCTGCATCCCCCCCTTTACTTTCCCCCTCGAGTGAACGTTTCCAGCCCGAGGCCACCAGATGGCTCCACCTGACAGGGAGCCACAGCCAAAGCTGCTCACCGCACACACCTCTGAACCCACTACTGTACATGAGGATGGAGATGAAGAAAGGACACGTGAACGACTAATACTTGACTACTGAACCACTCTCAGCCGCTCACTTCATGCTATATATACATCGATGCCTAATTTAAAGCTGTAGATAATCGGTTCACTGACGTTTTTTAAAGTTTTAGAGAAATCTTTTGTCCACACCATCAGTTTTCATCAGACACTGATTTGTCTGTGATTACTTTGATAATTTAGGATGGCATCACAGCTCTTGAGTAGCACCAAAGGAGCTGAGACAAGGTGCTCCTGTGGAAAGGGGGAGAATCTCTCAGGCTCGGCTGACAGCCACCAGACTCCAGTGGTATCATCTGAACAAAAGGAAGGGGTTAAACGTGTAAATCCTGCTTTAATTGCCCAAACTACACACATGAAACAGAGTTAGGAGAATGTGTTGGACTGGTGTGCATACAGTACATTACTCCTTAGAAGTTTGGTCTCCAACAAGCCCACATGCAAAAAAAACAACAGAGAAAGAAAGAAAACAACCCACACACATCCCTGTTTGACTGAAATAAGGAATGCTCGTACTTGTTTAGAATTTAATAGAGCCAAAATGTTCTTTAACAGGCTTTCAAATGCCACTTATCTCAGTAACCTGTATTTAAATTTAAACCCGCCCTTTAAAACTTGCTGTCTTGCAGCCCACGTTCCCGGCACGCATGCTCCTCAGACCAGATGGGGAAAAAAATGAGAATTTCATGGACAGGAACGCATCACTTTCTCCAGAGCTTCTTGTCACTCACCCTTACCCTCAGGTCAGCTGCTTCAGGCAGTCTGCAGCGCCCGCTCTTACTCTCACTGGGACGTTTTGACCCAGTTTGGCGCAGTTTTGTTAAACATCGAATATCCTGAAAGGCATCCAGGTCAAATGCATGAATTTCCTTACCCGGATGAACGCTTGTGTGCTGGGAAACGGTTACAGCCTTACAGCCTCAGCTTGCAGCCGGCGGACTCTTTTTGTCTTTTCTGGTTTCTTTCTCATTGCCCTTTTGCGCTCTAAATGCTCTCTGCTGATGGAAAAAACTGGAGAGTGCACAAATGCACACACATACACACACATATATACATATATTAACAATGAAAGTCCTTTTTACTTAAATACTCTGGCACTTGGTGAATCTTTTGTTTTGATTTCTTTACTGTAATTGTGTTCATGCACTCGATTTCATGTAACCTAGAAGAGAGGATGTTTTTTAACGATTTCGGTTGTGAATGCAGGATTTAAGTTAATATATTTAATTAAGCTAGATATGATTGTTCAATTAATGTAGCATTTTATTTTCAAGTTAAATCATGGTTCACACGCACGAATTGCAGAATTTTATATATATATATATATATATATATATATATATATATATATATATATATATATATATATATACACACACATTTTTTAAAAAAATGTCTTCGGATAATTGACTGAGAAAACATCCATCTTGCTGTATTTGGCCAGTAAAAACACGTCTTCTGTCCCTGTAAATCATTCATTCATTTGTTCCGGTCACGCCAGTTGACTCAGGTGCTCCACTTTAGACTTTTACACAGTGAATGTACTTCCTCGCACGGTCCTTTTAGATCTGTTTATGGTCTGTTGCTCTTGCTGCCATGAGGAATAAATGGCACTATGAGCTTGCAGTTTTGCTCTCATTTAATTCACGGAGAGGCGCTCGGTAGCTTTATTACGTGGCCTAGATTATAGAAGAGGTGCCTATTTATTAGAGGCATTATTAAACTGAACAGTGCCACCGTCACTTTATTGTCACCTGGAATGTCGAGCATTATGAAAATGTATGCGAGATCTCTGTACTGCATGTTGTTTGTTTCGTGGTAGCCCCAGTATTAGAAGACCAACTTAAAGGATGTAAAACCTAGAGTTAAGACAGGAAAGGAAATTACCTGTGCCTTCTACTCCCTCGTTCTATCGTAAGCCCGCTTCGAAGAGACGTGTTTAACTGAAATCACGCGAGGATGGTCACATGCTACGTTACCGCAAAATGTCAAGATTGTTCTAAAGATTTGTTCTGACTGCTGTAAACTTTGGTATATTTGAGAATTTTGCTGAATGTTCGGGATATCGTTGTACCTACCAGGTCCTTATTGCATCGACACCCTTTCTGTATTAGATGTGGAGGCTGAAGGCATGGACATTTGTGTCGTTGCAGGAGTCTCTGCTGTCATGTCTCCTCTCATAAGCATGTCACGTAGCTCAGAATGGCTTCCACACAACTACCTCTGAGGCCACTAGGGGGCGCTAGTCTAGAAACCCGAGTATGAGAAACTTTAACTGTCTGACTGAATGCTATGCATGACTCAATCTGCACGTTCTTTTTTCATGTCTTCTTCATGACGCCCATCTTTCACTGTCTTGCTGCCATCCGACATTCCAGCATCGCTCTGTAGCGTCTCTATTTGTCTGAACTGTCGTTAAAGTGAAACTCAAACTGATCAAGCAATAAGAAAACTGAACAAAGTCTTCCAACTCTAATTGATGTGGCGACTGGTTGAATGAAACATGGCGCTGATTTATTTTCTAATCTAATGAGCACCTCCATTTGATCCTTTTAGGAGATGCAACAACAACAACAACATCTGCTGGAGATGAAATTGGATCACTTGACTAATTATTAATTTATTAAAGCTCTTTGGACTGTTTGCTGTTGGGTGTCTTTTATCTGGAAATAATATAAATTTTCAAAAGGAACTATAAAAATTCTTAAAATTCTGTTTCAAGATAAAAATGATACTCAACGTCTGCCAACAAACGTGGAAAAAGAGCTGCTACTCAACTCCCTGAAGGCTCCGATGTACATCATCCACACTCAAACTTCAAATTAATTCAGCCTTCCAGTAGGTGGCGCATGACAACCGCAACATATACCTTAGGTAGAAATGAAATGGAGCTAAAAAATAATAATAAATACAAGAAATAAGTCAATTTATTCAAGACTTTCTGAGACAAGATTGTTTAAAGGTGAATATTTGACCAAAAAAACAGAATGTATTTAAAATATTGACATCCTTATTTAGATGTTTATCTCCAAACATTCAGCTGCAAAGACACACTTTTAGTAAATTGTATGTGACAGGATTAAAGCATTTTATTGCACAGTTTACACTCAAAACAGGGAACTGGTCTTCAGCTGCTTTCCTCATGGGAAGAAAACTGAAAATGTCTGATAGCCTGTATATAAAAGATGGATGTAGCCTCCAACGATGTCATCCACTGATTTGTGGACTCCTGTTTTGAGCATTTTGACTGTCACCATCTTGCTGTTGGAGACTTTACCTAAAAATATATAGTCTTTTTTTTTTTTTTAAAGGACCTTAATTTACAAAATGGAAATCATGCTGTATTCAATGAAGCTAGTAGAAATTGAGACTGTAAAGTCACCATGGAAGAGTTTCCTGAGGTCATAAATGACTGCAACAGTAATATTTGTTTGCTCACTGGCTTCTATACAATTGCCCCCTCCCACCAAGAATGCAGGGTCAAGGCACTTTAACATTTGCTTTACTTTTCAGACCCATAGGAGATGCCCATCTTTTATATACAGTCTATTATGCATACATAGTGAGCAGCAGGAAATCAGCAGGTTTTCTATTTCCAGTTCTTTGCTGTCACACTGTGAAGTTGCCCACACCGTAGAAGTGACAGAACAAAGTCACGTGACGTTTATAAGGGTCGACAATCAAATAGGCAAATGTCTGCTCCTCCTCTCGCACCCCAGGGAAACATCGGCCAGACTCGTCCTACAGACGATAAAATTATGTGGTTAACACATGTGGGAACAACACGTGTCTGATTTGTCTCAATCTGTCTCAAGAATGCACTCACTTTATTATGTACTGAAGTTCAAACTGAGCATCAGAATGGAGAAGAAAGGTGATTTAAGAGACTTTGAACGTAACATAGCGTGGCCAGACTGCTCTTGATTTCTGCTGCTACATTCAAATGGTGAGGTCAGAATCTGGTATTAACAACATGAGAGCATGGATCCATCCAGCCTTGTATCAACATGCTGTTGGTGGGGTAATGGTGAGGGGAATATTTTCTTTGTTTACTTTGTGGCCCCCCAGTACCAACTGAGCATTGTTTATAAATGCCACAGCCTACCTGAGTATTGTTACCGAGCATGTCTATCTGTTAATGTTCACCGTACTTAAATATCATCAGATCTCAATCCAGTTGAACACCTTTCGGATGTGCTATCAGGTCAATACAGACAAAAATCTCAGAGGAATGTTTCAGATATGCCTAAAAAGGTGTACTTGACATCAAATAAAATTATCTGTGAACTTTAATATAAAATATAGCTGTAAGTGAATATAAGTCTATGTACTGTCAGTACATGCATGTTTACATCGTATGTTAATCCTCCCCCTAATACTCGCTTTTCTAAAATGACTCTAGCTTCTTATTTAGACTAACTTTATGAGCAGCACAACATTTTCTCTACATTTCACGGGGGAACAGGCAGACACTGAACCAGGGACTTACAAAGGCACAAACTTTGAGCACTTTGGAGACAACGGCGATCTTTTTCGTCTCTGGGTCCTTCTGCACACTGCGAAACAAATGCATCAAAATCTCACCATTAGGTCATGACTCATTTATGCATATAAATAAACATGGAGCCAGATGCTTCTCACCTGATCAGATCTTTGTATATTTGCTTTGTGGTGCTGATGTAAGGATCAATGGTGTCTTCATACTGACAGAGCTCACCCCCAAGACACAGGTGCTTGAAGAGGCTAAACAGAAACTCTCCCCGCTCCTCTCTCCCAACCACATAGTAGTGCTCAGACTCCTCGTCCCGCAACATCTGGAACAACCGAAGAGGTCATGAACTGGCTCAAAGTTAATAAAAACAACAAAATAAAATAAAGTAAAAAAGAAAAAAAAAAAGATGAGAGACTCACCTGTCGGAGTTCATCATAGTCAGGGTAGACATCATGAAAGCATTTAACTACATGCCCAGTGAGCCTCAAGATGCCGCAAGAATAAATTGGATCAAACAGCTCCATGGAGACCTTCGTGCAAGGCGTGGGCTCCACACTGACAGACACCATTGGCTTGTCTGCAACACACACACACGGAAAAAAAAAAAAAAAAATCTGAGGAGACCTGACTGCAAAAACTGGAGCAGATGAGAGCAATTTCCTGATATCAGTGATGAAAGGTACATGACATACCAAGAGGCACCCAGACTCCAGCCTCCATCTTTCTCAGGCTGGACAGCACCTCAGGGTCTCTGAAGAAACACTGAGCACACACGGAGGGGGGTTCAAAAGTGACCAAACACACCAAGACGCCTTTTCATCGTTTTAATCAGTCACATTGGGTTTGACAAAGCAGCATTACATTTTTATATTTTAATCCTAGAGACGTACCAGAGCAAACTTTTCACTGCTGTAAGGGGAGAAACTGTGGTCAAAACTGAACGACTGAGCGGAAATCCTCCCCAGCATGGACCTGAATGTAACAAACAACCATCAGAGAGCATCCAACAGGTAGCAACACCGCAGATAAACAAAGGAAGAGGATTTTTCTTTTGTTTTTTAGGCTTAACTTCGTACGTCACCATTTCATCAACCGTGCCAAGGTGTCTTTGTCTTGTAGGAAAGAAAACGTCTTAGTGCGAAGAGCGTTAAAAGAAAAAGTCTGCTCGAACGCGTATTTTTCTTCGTCCATGTTTACTCTTTAATTGATCGTTAAGGGAAACACGAAGGATTGCTCCTTTTCCATAAACGAGTGCAGGCCAATCAGCGACAGGTGTCCTCACGACCAGCCAATAAACTTCCTGTGTAGTAACTTGCCCCCCCCCCCCCCCAATCTAAGGTTTGTTTCGTTTACTTGTTGCTTTGGCAACGGACTCCGGTGACGTCCCAAATTGGACTGGAAGCTTCTTTTTTACGGAATAAAGCCAAATACTGTGCAAATTACATTAACAAAAAAGAAAATGTATATTTTATGCTCGTTTATGAAACACACTCAAAAAAGGCCCAATAAAATACAATAAAATTATCTAAAAAAATAAATAAAAATCTGCCCATTTTCTGTCTAATTTTGAAACACAAAACAATGTAAAATTACGATATTAAATTTTATAGAATCTGGTTAAAAGAAATGTAACTGATAAGTATACATTCAATTTAATCTAATAAATCTGTTTTTGTATATATCCAATTGCATTTACTCAAAATTATTGATTCATATTTATTTTATTTCTTATTTATTTTATTTTTTAATTTTTAGCGTGGAGTGTAAAATTCACGCAGTTAATAAAAAAGACAAGCAGCTGTGAGGGGAACCCCTGTTTTTATTTTTTCCTGTTGCAGATACTAGTTATGACAATTACTAGCTGTTGTAGTTCACACTGTAAACATCTTCTTTTTATGTACACATACATATTAGTTAGAACAGTAAAAATGTGGTAATGAACTTGGGGTAATGGAAAAGATGATCATGCTCCGCATCAAATACGTAACATTAGTTCACGTTAATAATGAAAATAGTTATTTGTACTTTTAAATTTGTACATTTAAAATTAGACTTTTCAAGAATAAAAAATTTAAAATAATTTATTTAAAAAAACCCACATAATTGTGTAAAAAAATGTCGTAAAGCATATTTTTTGTCATATTTTGGCAGGCCATCCTCTCCTGTCAGCCACAAGAGGGCGACATTATCCGGCTGCGAAAACGCTCCGCACGCCTGCTGTGCTGCGTCAATCGTGTTCCCACGTCAGTGCTCCTGTGTTACCGTCTCCACGACTGTCTTATTTATGCTTCTGGATTTGTTTCCTCCTTCTCTATCTCCTATAGAAAATGCAAACATGGAACTGTTAGTTTTTCAGGGTAATAAACTCGTGTTGCAGTGCAGTGAGATCACAGTTTATTACTGAATGTGGAAACAGCTGTTGACAAACGAATTTAAATTTAAAGTCTGGTACTTTTGTAACGGGTTTCAAATGATAAGAAACACCAGTGACACTGATATGAATCTATCAGTATGAGGATGAACTCCTGCTGTCGGCTGTTTAATGGGATTTGCTGATGAGGACACTGTGATGCCGTCCAAAGAGAAAGCAGACTTTATTTCCATGACATTTGTCAACACAAAATGTAAATTCCTCTTTCCTGGTTTTGTTAACTAATTCCTCATTCTGTCATTTTTCTTTCTCAACTTCTTTTTTCCTTTCTGCATACTCGGTTAATTCCAAAAAACAACCTTTCAAAATGTTCCCTGTAAATTTCACAATCTGGCAGGAACACCTGGGGCACCACAAAGACGAGGCGCCTTTTAACATTTACCCTACATGCCATTTTTGGACGTCACATTCAAAGAATCTTCTAGGAAAAAAAAGAAAAACAATCCTAGGAAGGTCTTACTAAGAACCCTACAAACTTCTTCCTGGCACCAATACTTATTTCGTTACTAACATTCCCAACATTCCAGGATGTGCTATCCTTTTGGTCCACATTCCAGTGCAGGACACCGTATCCCTCTAAGAGAGGATATGGGGACACCCTTCCTGGAGACAGGATAAGATAATGTTGTGTCTTTATTTTTTATTTGCCACGGTCTCACGAAGCATACAGGGAGCCGGCTGATAAATCTGAGGAAGGAAATGAATAATATCAGACCATTTTAAAGAAAACACTTCAACATATCTTAAGGGTTAATGTTTTTAAAAAATTATGGTATGTTTTAATTAGTTTCATTTGGTGACACAGTGGTTAAAAACTAGTCCTGTGAGCCTGACCACTCTATGAAACCTCATTAGCCATACAGGTTTAGCTTTAGACCATCCTTAAAAATAATGATGATAAATGGAGCATTAAACTGAGCCATAGTTAAATATCATGTTGTCATAATGAAAACACACAGCCGGGGGATAATTCGGTGTGTCTAGACAGTGACAAGCTCAGAGCACAGGATGCAGGATGGGACCAAAATGGGGCCAAATTACATCCCAATGAATGGATTGGAGGAGACAGAAAATTATGCCAAATTGCTGTTTTGACACTGTACAGCCAGGGAATAACATAACATAACTGATTCAGGTTACTAAAATAAAAGAATTATTCTCATTTTCAGCTGATTGCTTTGTAGTAATTATGCCTGATTTCTGCTCATTAGATCTATCGGGATCAAAACACTGCAGCCTGGCAAACACGAGGCCCAAGCAGGTGAGACGATGTAAGAACTGAGAAATGTTGGGAGGCGAGTTCAGTCTTTCCACGCAGATTCAGGGGCAGATATGAAGGATACGAGGAGATCCCTCACTGTAGTTCTGCTCAGTAAGGACAAGGCTGATACTCTGAAGTCAATTTTTAACACTGTTGTTAATATTTAATGATGATTGATGATTTTACCCACTAAAATCATCATTTGCGTCTACTATACCTCGAGCTTTCTCTTTACCCATGACAGATATTCTAAAATGTTTATGTAATTGTGTAAGAAATTATGTTTCATATACTATTTTCACTGCTTTTGTGGCCATGCAGTGGCTAAACAATGGAAAGTGAGCTCATTAAATAAACTGAAGCTTTATTAAAAATCAATAATCATAATAATATGTACATACATAGTGACACCACAGCACAGTGAATGAATAAACGAATATGTATTTCCTGCTTTTTGCCTTTTCTTCTTCTTCACTTACACCCATGTCAGGATATAATGAAGACAATCTGCTTTCAATATATCGAGCATTATATAATAGTATTAAATTGTAGCATGCATGTTGCATGTTGATACCTACCGTTAGTGAATAAATCATAAGAAAAATACAGTTATCTATTTATTTTATACATTTTCTTTTGATTTTCGGTTTCCCTGATAAGTTGCTTAAAGGGGAAGTAGTTTATACTGGAGAAAATCTCACCAGTAACACTAAATCCCTGAGCAGCTTATTGTGATTTTCTCAGCACAGTGTTTCCCTTTAGATCAGATTACCCATTCTTCTGTCTTCTGATTAGCTGTCTCTTGCAGTCAGGTTTAAAAACTAGTTATGTGGGGTTCATGTGCTCAGGATAAGCCCTGTCTTTGACTCAAAGTCAAGCCCTTTAACACTGACCTATGAATCATTCGCGGATGACACCACAGTGGTTGGACTCATCTCAAGGGGGGATGAGTCGGACTACAGAGATGAGGTCAACAGACTGACTGAGTGGTGTTCAGTTAACAACCTCCAACTGAACACCACGAAAACTAAAGAACTTATCTTTGACTTCAGGAAGGGCAGAGCAGACCCGGTCCCACTCTACATCCATGGGAACTGTGTGGAGAGGGTACACTCCATGAGGTTTCTGGGCGTGCACATCTCTGATGACCTCTCCTGGACTGCAAATACCACGGCGGTGGTTAAAAAGGCCCAGCAGCGTCTCCACTTTCTGAGAGTGCTCAGGAGGAACAACCTGGAGGAGAGGCTGCTGGTGACATTTTACAGAGCCACCATAGAGAGCATCCTAACGTACGGCATAACATCATGGTATGCAGGGTGCTCAGCTGCGGACAGGAAAGTACTGCAGAGGATCATCAACACAGCCCAGAAGATCACTGGCTGCTCTCTGCCCAGCCTGGAGGTCACTGCAAACTCTCGGTACCTCAGCAGAGCTGGCAATATCATCAAGGACCACTCTCACCCCAGCAACCAACTGTTTGAACTATTACCGTCAGGCCGACGGTACAGGTCACATAAAACCAGGACAAACAGATTCAGGGATAGCTTCTTTCCCAGAGCTATCACCGTAGTAAATAAGCACAAAAACAATTGAACCTATTCCATACCGTCACTGTCATTATATTATGCTGCTATTCATACTGTCATTATATTAATGCTGCTATCCTGTATATATTGTACATACTATTGTTTGAGTACTTACGATTGTTTTTTTTGTACTTTTTATATTTTACATTTATATTTATTATTGAAACTTGCACCAAGGGAGTGGCACTCCAATTTCGTTGTACTCTGTACAATGACAATAAAGGCTATTCTATTCTATTCTATTCTATTCTATTCTATTCTATTCATTCACTCAAGAGATGAATCAGTGTTGAATCTACGCATAAAACACAAATTAGCAAAGTGTCCAAAGATACAATTTTAAAGTGGATCTTTAGGCACTTTGTTACTCACAGCCTGTTGGGAAAAAAACAACACATAATTTGTTCTCTTTACTTTAGTTGAATGTACAAAAAATGCTCCAGAAAACAAAGTTCAACAAGCATAACATTTTATTTTTCCATCAGTGAAGTTATTCTCAAGGAGCCATTATCCCAAAACTTAATGGTCTCAACCTGAAAAAATAAAAACAAAAGAGGAAACTGGACAAGTAGAAGAGAAAAGAAGAAAACTATTTACAGTGGATAAACAGTATCTGAAAGTCATGACCTGAAAAAAATAAAAATCCAGCAAAGATCGGACACAAGACCTGAGAGATGCATCCTTTCAGTTTGGTATGTCAAATTATACAAGAGCTGGATTTATGGAGTGATCAATCCAAATGTAAATTTTTCCCCCCATAAATCTAACAATAATAAGTTTACAGCCATGTGTGAAACATGGTGGAGGCTCTATCATGGTCTGGGCACTGCATTTTCACCAGGGGAGAGCTTGTCAAAACACACTGCCAATGCAGTAAAAGCATATGCATGCTTATGTAACAGTAATAAAGTCTTACATAAGCATAGGAGTGGCTAAAACTTTTGCATGATGCTGCATACACAAGGCAGTAAAGTAAAGAAAGAAAAGAAATCACAATAGGTCCAATTTATTCTGCTTTCACATCAAAAGCATGACAGCAATCCGGTCGTTAAGTCTGATGTCACTAGTCGTGTCTGGGCCTAAACTCCGCTGCAGGTATATCATATATCAAACGATCACTATGGCATTACTGAGAGTTGAAAAACTGTCTAAAGTCTTTCATCTTTAATAAAATGATCAGCGTTCTGCTCTACCAGGTGTAACAATTGAGTTTAACATCCAGGCATCCATGAAAACGGAATTTATGACATTTAACGGAGTTGGAAGTTAGCAGGAAGTTAGCTCGCTAGCTTCTATCTAAATACAATATAGCATGTCCTGACTGCGGGGTTTTGGAAACAAAGTAAAATGTACAGCTCTGTTATCACTTCCAACATAAATGAAGACAGAAAACTAAACAGCAGTGACGTTTGTAGGGTTACTGAAGTTGGGCTAGCTGGTATATAATGATGTGCTACATGACCGCTAGCGACACAGCTATGTTAGCATAATATAAACAAGCTAACTTTTTTTCCACTCGATAAAAGTTAACGTGAGTGTTCTCGGTGGTCAGGAACAAATGTAATCGCATGGCAGGATGCTGTAAAAGGACCAAACTTCAGCCAGGACAACAACTGAGATAATCCATCCACAATACGAGGTTAGTCATTCATATACTGCTGCATGGGCTGGGCTGTAACATCCTAAGGTTTTAAAAACTGAGCTTAAATAAATGATTAGCAGTAATAAAAGCCGAGGGAGGTCAACAGTGAACACTGACTGTTTTAGGAGCTTTTTGAGATTAAATAGAAGAAAATACAAAACATTAAACATGTCAACAACACAAAAGCCATATTAAACGCAGACTACTTTAGGCCCGGAAGTAGGATTCGTCACGTCATCACTTAACGACCGGATAGAAGAATCCCTGAAAAGAGGGACTCTTTCTTATCTGTGCCTTCACAACTGAGCAAGAGGCTACTGTAACACATAGTTATTCACCATGCTCCATGCTCACTGTGCCTGGGAATATGAAAGTGTTGTGGAGCGGGAGATGTTTTGAACGACAGTGACACGAAGCAAACGAAGACAGATACAAAAAGTTAAAGATCAAGTGCTTGAAATGCTAACAACATTTTGAAAGCCAGCGTTGTGTGAAGCCTCTGTGGCAGCAGCGTGCTCAGTCTCCACGTCGTGTGCTGCTGAACTGAGCTAGCCTGATATGGACTCAGTGATGGCCATGTTTCCTATTCCCAAAACATACTGCAAAAGGAAAAAATAAACTCCAGCTCACAAAGAAAGGCATGAACATTTGCTTTAGTTACAGAATGCTCGTATTGACAAAACAGCACTGTTGAAACAAAGTAATCGAAAGAAAGGGCTGTGCCCAGACTTGGAGAACAATGGAAAAATGCTGCTGGAGTATCTTGATAATAATGAATCACTATCTGAAGCTTTTCCTGATGATGTCATGGCGTAACTGAGCTCTTTTGATTCTGTTCAGGGTCAGTCAGAACAAGTTGGGAGTCCCAAAGGGATCTTAGTTATTCTCAGTCACTCAGCACCCAGCTGCTATGTGTGTGCATGGCATATTGTGATGCTGTGGAGCAGCATCGTTCATGTCAACATTAAATACAGCAACTATACCCGAACGCCGTGATTTATCACTGTTAGTTCAGCCGTCATAGATTTAACATTTGTGTCTGGCTCATTCTTTAGTGGCAAAAGTTTGTTTTCCTAAAATCATTTTAAATCATTTCAATTAAAGTTTTAGAAAGACGAAGGAAAATAAATAAAAAAAGGGAAATGCCAACACATTAACATAAAGTAATCACATCATGACTTGTTTTCTCACCACTATGAATCTATTCACCACCTGGTTTTTACACAGCTCTGAGCATCTATGGAAAGACACATGCGAGCACAGCTTTTATTTTTATTGCTCTTGCCTCATCGGACAAACCCAGAAACCTGAACTACTTCCGACCGTCTTCCTGTGAGAACACTGTCTTCTTTTACTTTCCTTCTTCACTGAGTGCATTTAAGAGATTCTGGGATTCCTAAAGGAGCCATGTAGGGGCATGTCGAGGTGGAGGACTAAATCAGAGAAGAGACAAGAGGGATAGAGGAGGGGTGGGGGGCTACAGACATAAAAATCTTGTTAAGATAAGACCTTCACCAGTGTGCCTGCCCTTTAGCGTGTGTCTGATCATATCTGTGGATTGTCTGTTCTGAGGCTCCTCACCACACTCGCTTTAACTCAGTGCTGTCAGCAACTCAAAACCTACTGATGGATAACAGGTGGAGTCATCAGATAGCGATGGTTCCTGGGGAGCAGTGGCTATGGTCTCTTAACAGGATTAATGTGGTGGTTTAGCAGACAATGAGGTTTCAGCTGTGCATCTAATGATTCTGACTTCTCAGAATCATTAGATGTAGCATAAGTGAACCTTGCAGCTCTGTGAACCTGCAGAGATAATTATCAGTTGATTCCCATTCTGAGGTTCTGAAAGTATAATTTGCTTTCACCTCAGTATGACAAAGGTAATAATCTGCTAATACACCTCTGCTGGTTTCAGCACAGTCCTTCTAGAAGTGTCTGGTCTTCACTCGTTACTCTGGCTCAGGAGTTTACTCTCTGCCATCCACCTCACATCACCTTTCTTCTGTTTGACAGCCATCCATTGGCCACTTTCACTGATGAAATTCCTCTTAATTTCAGGAACTCTCCAGTATGCGACACCCTTAGTGACACAGACATCAACTTCTTCTTCTTCCAGCTTTTATCTCACCCGATCCCTAGCATCCTCTTCTGTCACACCAACTCTCTGCATGTCCTCCTTTCCTACGTTTCATGAACCTCCTTTGTGGTCTTCCTCTTCTCCTCCTTCAGCACCCTTTGTCCAAATATATCCACCATCCCATGAAACATGAAACTGCACAACCAGAGGTGTTCCTCTGATATATTCATTTCTAATCTTGTACCTCACAATGAAAATCTTAATCTGCAGCTCAACCTCCTGTCTTTTTTTTTTTTTTTTTTTTTTTACTGTACTTCAGGTCAATATTATAATCCTTGATGGCAAACATTTGAATACCAAGCTGATGTCATTTTCCGTTTACATCATTTGAGTTTCAAGCTGATGACTGAACTTGTTCCTCCTCTCTCTTGACATTTATGAGACTCCCTTCTTATCCTAGTTCTCCACTGTTTGGCCTGTTTGCGCCCGCATCTCTGTGTTTATGCCCCATGTGCAGTCGCCTAACACAGAACATGAAGCTGAATGTTCCAGGAATGTAACCTTGAGTCTTTGCCAACTTGTTGTAGCCTCTGACGGAGACAATCTTGCTTCTGTGACACTGACAACTAATGACAAGCTCGTACTGTACTGCTGCCTGCCTGGCATATGTTGATGTTTGTGTGATTATTTTACATGCCAACATGCTCACTGGAAGTGAAGCTCCATGCCGTCCTGTTGTGCTTTAATACGAAATATGAAAAACTTGCTAAACTCTGAGAAAGGAGTGGGAGACATGTACAGAGATAAAATTACCAGAGAATGTCTAATAATGGCCTAAAATAATACTGACAAAGACACCAAATTATCCTGAACCATGAACTCTTTCCTCAGTCTCAAATCCCTGTTGAGACCTGTGAAAGGCTTGTGTTACACTTACAGGAACAAGATCAGATGAACAGATAACAAACATAAGAGAGCTGAGGAGCACTGCTGATGCTGCTGCCCACATTGTTTGCCCCCTGAACTCTTCTCTGCTCCAAACACAATAAAACTCTTCCTTTGGACCAACCTACCCGATCTTGATGGAACAAATATTTGTGCTGCATACGTGTCATTCTGTGAGTCTTGCAATTCGAAAGCTTTTCACCAAAATTTTAGTCCTTGTAAAAGGTATTTTCTGACTTTTTGACAATTTGTAGGGCTACATCTAGTAATCAAGAAACATCACTACTCACAAACTTGTGTTTCTTTTTTCCTGCTCCTTGCAGGGTTTATTCTCATAGACTGTTACTTTGTTTCCAAGACTGTCATTAATAAAGCAACAAATCACAGCAACGGTCATTCCAAAGGACTTTGTTTTGTACTCTATAGTATTTTAGAGAAAACCCCAAGAATCAAGTGACCTTGTATGAGCAGGCACTTTGAGACGGTGGGAAGGAAAAACTCTCTTTTAACAGGAAGAAACCTCCGGCAAAACCAGGCTCGGGGATGGACAGCCATGTGCCGCAACCAGTTGGGGTGAGGGGGGAGAGAAAAGAAGAAAGACAAGACAAAAAAAAAGAGCATAGAAAAGGACAGAACAAAACACTGACTAAGGGAAGAAGAGGAAGAGTTAATGATTGCTGCAGTGGTATATAAACATGTGGGGAGTGACAAGAGGTGAGTGGGGACGAGATGCTCGATGCATCGCAATGAATCAGAGGAAGTCCCGCAGCTTCAGGGTCACCTGATAACTATAGACTTTATCAGAAACAAAAGTTTTAAAGGTTAATCATAAAAGTAGAGGAAGTGTAAACACACAGAACCAAGGCTGGTAGCAAAGTTTTGGTTAATTCACAGAAAATGTCCTATTTTCTCTTTTTTTCCTGCTTTTTTTCCACTGTGGATCCACTAAAATAGGAATTTCTAAAGTAAAAACTATTTGTTTTCTATTTTCCAGTGGGGTGCATTAGAGTCTTTGGTGGGCCCATTCTGGCCCTGGGCCCGTTAGGATAGCCTGTAGCAGCTGGGTTCAAACAGGAGGCTTGAGGCAGAGGTGAGGTGATGAGGCGATGACCAGCCATGTGTTTATTCAGCAACATTAAAATTTCAGAAACATAACACAAAATAAAAAATGTAGCCCAGTGGTGGGACTTGTTTCCAGCAACAGCCTCTGATGTTAACTGGCAAACCCTTTATAAACTGCTGCTATCTGGCCCTGAAGACATACCACTATCTGGGGTTATATACTAAACTAAACTGCACACATGTTGCTTACCTAATAAACTATATTAATATCAAATCAATATTCCAGACAACCATGATAACATCCATTAAATATTGCCCACTTGGCCCAACGACAACAATCTACAATCTTAGTTTAGTAGTTAGTTTATTGTTTATTGTAGCTATTCAATCCCTTCCTCACCATTAAGAGCAAACATAGGTAAGATAATCTTATTCAAAAGGTAAGTGTTAAAGTGTTGGCTTCCACCAACTTAACCAAACTCTTCGTACTAATGGAAATTTTCTTTCCTAGGCAGACATTAAACAGTACCAGCTGGAAGACTGCCCACAAGGAAAACCTATAGCCAAATAAGCAAAAAAACAAAACAACCCCCCCCCCCCCCCCGCCCAAAAACCCCCCCCACAAACTTTTATATGAGTGCCCTTTCCTTTAATATAAATATTAAAATCACTCATGTTTATCTGACTAAGTAATAAAGACGACCTTCTTTACAGGCCTTATGTTTGACACTGGTGCTGTAGAGGCTCTTGGGTAAATAACAGACAGCATTAAATGGGGTGGGGTGCGTTTTAAAGTGCTTTTCAGTGACAGCTGCCGCTGTAGGTAGGCTTAAGTACCCCTAAACACTTCTTCTTTGTGTGCTTTCAGTTTGGTTTGTGATAATTTGGTTTGTGTGAATTTAAGTGTCAAAGTAAAAAATGTATTTTGGGCCGGTGAGTGAAGCTACAGACTGAAGTAATTCAAAGGGAATATTGTTTAAAAGCTGGAATTTTCAAAGAGGTCCAAAGAGCAGCCCTGGGATGTATTCTCCATTAGTAGAGATGATTGCCTTCAGATGGATGAACACAGGGATGGGTGACAGGTATTGAGCGAGGGTCAGTCCCTGTGGAGATGCATAGATGGAATATGGCTGGGGGAGGGTTTGGAGGAGAAGGGTGTATAAAGGTCCACCTGAGGCCTCCCTTTTTCTTTTTAAACACCAAAGATGACATCATCAACAAGGGAAAGGGGTGTGTATTCGAGGGTGCGTTTCCTCTCTACTCACAGCGGACACAGATCTATCCAGCTCCTCCTTCACTATCCCCTGTTTTTTTCCTTACTTTGGTAGGAAAAAAAAAATTCAGTTTTTATTACATAAGATGTAGCGCTTGCAATACAATGTAACCAATTAATCCACGATATCTGAAAAGCTCCATGAAAACACTTCTCATGCATCAGGACTAATAAAAAGGAAATAAAACAACAAGCCCCTGCATGCAGCATGCAGTCACCTCCACCTTTTCATGTGGCAAGAAAAATGAAGGAGATTTTTATTTGATTATACAGAAACACCTCGAGGCTACGACTTTGTTCCATAATATGTAACTGTTGGCCCTGAACGCATTTAAAGTGACTGCAGGTCCAGATCTGTCCCATATTTAAGCAGGAAATGTTTGATTCAATAATCTTTTTTTGTTAGCATGTGAACAGTTTCATGGTTTTCATGATTCATGATGCATGAGCCACATATTTTCTTGCAATTTGTTCTATAGAAAAGTGATTATCGCCGCTGAAATTCTGCTAGACTTGCTTATTCCAGGACATAAAGACACATGCAGTCACTGCTGAATTGTATTAAGCAGAAGTTACTCTGCTGACATTAAAAGAGCTTCTAGATTTTCAGCAGTTTAGTTTTTAATCTAACTGAATGATTCAGAATCTCTCAATCTCAGTCAGCAATAATCAATATGGAAGTCGGTGTTTTCACAATCAATATGAATCAGAGGTGACAGACATGTGAGGGTGACAGACAGGCTGAACTTTACATCCTTCTGTCGTACCAGCGGGGGGTCGCTCCGTTTTTCCTGACTGTGAGTCTGAACAGCTATTTGATTTGATATGATTTGTTTTTTCCAGATATCTGTGGTTCTCCAAATTTGGAGACATTTCTTGGTAGCTATCAGATATATTACCAAGAAATTTAGGACAGTGAACAAATTTTATTGGGAAGTTTCTCATTCCCCTCAGGAGAAATTTTTGAGCCGATTGTAAAACTTATATTTACCTCCATTTGTGGAGAAATTATTCTAATTTTAAAAATCTCTGGAAAGAGCTCCTCAGGTAACTCTTAATATGAGTGTTTTTTTAAAGGGCTTCATATTTGAGTCAAATCAATCCAGTAATGGGAACATAGACAATAGTTGCTGTTCATTTAAAGTCAATCGTTTTCACATCCTCTTTCCACAGTTTCCACAGTTAAAAACTTAAATGTCAGTAAATGTCAGTAAATGTCTTCCTTTTTCACCCTTGTTGCTCCAACACCAGCTGACCGTGAGCCAGTGTTTTAGTGCAAATGGAGATATAGATCCCTCCAGATCTGTTTTACACGAGTAGGAATCTGAGACTGAAAGTGACCCGAACCAGTAGATGATAGAGAGAATCATAATCTTCAAGCTCTGTAAGATACGTAGCCACCGAACAAAGATACGTCCAATGCTCCCTGTGCAGCTGCAGAGAAGAACAAACAGTACAGTGAAATTCTTCCAAGCGTCTGTGCTTCTCATCAACACTGACATGTGGGTGATTTTTCCATACACCTACGACTAACTGCCTCAAAAACACCCAGAGACACTGCTGACACACTCTGTACTTCGCTGATGTGTGCTGCCAGCACACCCATTCTTGTTTACTATCAACCACATGTCCTGCTCCTTCCTGGAACAGGAAATGCTCCAGAGAAATGGAGATGGATACATGTCCACTCCTTCGCAGGGTCAGAAGTGCAGACCTCCACCCCGACACAGTGCAGCTGGTATATCTGGCCTTGCTGCGTAGTGTCATGGGAGGATTATGAGGCAAAGCTCAAGAGGGGGATTGTTCCTCAGGATGAGCATGTGTGCGTGCGTCTGTGACTGGCTGCTCTCATGCGCCTGTCAGCTCCAGCATCATTGATTCTTCCTGAAGGTTCTTGTCAGGAAAATACAGATCAAATCGCTCAAAATGCACACACAACTCCTTTTTGTGAGTGCATGTTTGATTGTGTGTGTCAGCATGTGTGCAAACGTGCTGCTTTCCCCTTGACTGCGCGCTCTGACAGCTCCGTGAGTATGTATAGCCTCTATTGTTAACACGTGTGGCCTCAGCCTCCACAGTTCAGTCTATTTTTGGGAAATGACCTCACAAACAGAAGCACTGCTGATCGGTTTAGGGTTGCTTTTTTCTGCTTCTTCCTCTGACAGATTATGTGTCACGGTTAAACATCTAGAGGTCTTCTTAAGGCCTGAGTCACTGCAGTCTAGGTCAGGCCTTTGTGTTAAATGTACACGCGTACACGAGGCTTGCAACACACCACCTACAGATCTTGTGAAATACATTTCCAACAACCGTCCAAGATGATTTAGTATCCTCGCCTTCACTGATGAATCACACGCAAGCTTCCTCATCTATTGATGTCTGACTCAGGGGTCTTATTTTCAGGGAGGTCCACACACACACACACACACACACACACACACACACACACACACACACACACACACACACACACACACACACACATGCACACCTTCTCTTGGAGATTGCTACAGTCAAGCTTTTGTATGCTACTCTGCAGCTACCAATATGTGTGCAAAACAGCATTCCTTGCATGTTAGCGCCAATGAGTCAGTCATCACTAAAAGGCAAACAGCATGTACAGTAAAGAGGTATGATAATGACTGAGAAGGCGATGACTGTGAAACAGAGGTATACATCGCTCCGAGCACCTTTCTTCAGAAGGCATGAGGTTGTGTAAGAGATGTTATAGCTATTATTACCGAGTTGTCTGGAAAGCAGAAGCAGAACGGCCTCATCTTTGCTCACATCAGTGACAGAAGCCGTCTGAAAGCTTTTCAGATATGATGTGTAATTTAGAGAAGCCGCTTTGAATCTTGGGGATGACTGGCACTGGCTGGACAAAAGACTATGGCGTGCGCATAGACATGCTCCAATCAGGAAGTAAAGGCTGACAAAAATCTCTGAAGTCAGTAAAAAATGTTTTTCAAAGAAACTGTAAAAGCCACGTTTGGCTCACATTCAAAGATGCCCCAAGCTATTTTTCAAAATGCAACATGAATTGCTTCGTTTTAGTGGTGATTAACTTTGTGTTTTATTGCTTTCTAAATTCTTAATTTTTCTTATGACTATAAATGTTAATTTGCCAAGTGAGGTAATCCTACAGCATATTATGTAATAAAGAAAACCATCCCAGTGGGCTTTCTGCTGAGGCTTATCCGGATCATTTTTTTAAATTAAATTGTTATTTAAATTAGACAGTAATCACTTTTCTCTACAGTCTAATGTAATAATAATAATAATAATAATAATAATAATAATAATTTGTTTTAGTAAACCAGTTTATATTTATATTGAGAGAGGATTAGCTTACTTGTCTTATGAAACAGTTATTTAATTATGCTGAAGTTTCCCTTTGGACTGATTATTTGATTAAGTTAACTGTTGCAGCTCAGCAGCTAACCAGTGACGAGTCTAGAGCCCTTTTGGCCATCTAGGCAAAAGTTTACAGTGGCCCCTCGGACCAGCATTCACCACATTTATTTACTAAGTAACCTGATGCAAACATTACCAAAAACAAGAAGAGACTTATGAAAAAACATGTAAAAAGTACACCATAAATGGCAGAGACCATTTATTCTTTATTTTGGTAATAATAATAATAACTTTATTCGTATGGCACTATTAAAAATCATATAGTTACAGTGTTTCACAGTTTGAATAAGACCACAGATTTAACATGTTCCAGCTTGCAGAGACACATACAGCCTCACATTCATTCCAGCACTCCTCCGTACACGCGAGCGTCTCTCCTCCACAGTAAAGGCTAAACTAGCAGCATTTAGTTATCTAACCTTAAATGTAATCATTATTGTCTCCTTCACTTGCCTCTGTCTTGCTTTTCTCTCCTCTTCCTCTGTTGACCCTCTTTCTTTCTCACTCCCAGATGGATCACTCCTCTGAATAGCTTTTGTTTTTGTCATTGGATTTGTGTAAACAGAATCACACATGCCACTTGCAGCTGGAATGACCTCCTTAGGGAGGTCAGGGCTCTCCTATTGTCACAGAAAACTTTACACATGCCACTGCTGTACTTTTAATTATATCAGTCCCAAACCCTTCAAAAATGGCCTGGAGCCCTAAGTAGTTACCTGCTTCATCTGGCAGCAAGCAGCGCCTCTGTAGCTAACAGGCATCATCATCATCATCATCATCATTATTATATTATATATTATATTAGTAGTTGTTATTGTACTAATAGAAGGTTCTTTGATTTATCTTTTCTTACTTACTTAATAAATGGGAAACGATTGTATGTTTTATGAATATTTTTAAGTAATAAAGCAATGTTTTCATTTGTTTTTCTAAATATTCAATAATAAATGTATGCAAAGCAAAGCATAGCCTTTGTGTGTTCAGTGTTTTCTTTCATTTTCTGGGGAAGCCTCACCCACCCTGTCCAACACCATGTGGTGTCACAGTTATTGATTCAGCTTTTAGCTTATTGATCAGCCCAAAAGTGGTCAGCTGGGTCTTTCTGGGCCACAGCAACACTTCAGTAAAACCTTATTCAGTCTTCTTCTGCAGAAGCATTTATGTCATTTATGTACTTTCATAAACTTAAGGAAAGCGGACTTTCAGCACACTGGCTACCAAATATAGAAGAGGGTTAAACATTTGACAGCTGATATTCTCTGTCATTCACTGCAGCTGTGTAATGTGTCCTGTTTGTGTTCACTGCTCAGGAAACCACACAATATTAAGATTTAAGAAAATAAAGTCAAACTTTGTATAGACATGAACTTCATTTGTTTAATAAATCAAATTCCTTCACTGAAATGATTTTGTTTGGAAAGGGGGAGATGTTACACAACAAGAGGCTGATGATACAAACAGATTCATCATCTTACAAAAAAACATCCGCAATATTTCTCACATTCCGACAATGCGTACCAAAACCGCATCTCCAGAGACTCCTCTGTAACTTTCTAGAAGATGGGAGGTTTCTCTCTGGCTCCTCCATAATTTCGTGGCTGATAGGTGGAGCTACTCAACCCGCGGCCGCTAGGGGGCGTGCAATGGCGTCCACCTCAAGTGGATTTGGCCCTGTGTGGGGATTGGGGAAAAGTCGCAGATAAAGAAGGGGGAAGTCATGGCTACTGATAGCGACAGTGGGAAGAAAATATGAGAGAAGCAGTGACGTGAACAGAGAGCCAGTTCACTATGCAGGCTCCAGTCTGATAAGAAGAGGAAAAGCATGCAGAGATAGTCAACCTGTGGGAGTCACAGGGAAAGGCAAAAGTGCGTGAATGTGAGCTGCTGAGGGAGAGGCAGTGAAGCAGGGGACAAGCCAGAGGCTGGAGGGGGGAGTGGTTACGCTTGCTTGTTGCCTGTATATAGAGAAGACCGAGACTGACAGAGCAGATCCTGTGAGAGAGTTTGGAACAGAGAAAAGGAGCCTGACCTTTTACCTAAACTCTCTCTACCTGTGAGGGACTTCCTGAGCAGCACACCAGCAGTAAATAAGCTGTTTCTTACTGGATTACAAAACCAGGATTTCTCTCTAAACTCAAGGTAACAGCAGTTTCTGTTTCTCTGCACTTTTCAGCAGCAGCTCTCAGGCAGGTGCAGCCTGAGCGTCACAGTCTGGCTTACACTATTATCAAGTTACTTTAAACAGAAGAAGAGGAAACTTTTAAGCTCTCTTTCAGAGGATTGTCATCACCTTCCATGTTTTTAGTCTTTCTCTGTATAATTACTTAGATGTATTGCAGAGCATTGTTTAGTCAAGCCTTTGCTGTTACGACATATGTATCTTAAGGGTGTGTTGGGCACATTAGAGCTACATTAATATCAACGGAAGGCTGTTTTGTCTTTTTTTTTTTTTAATGGAGGGTTTTTGGGTTCAGGTGGAGTGGCCGCTCCAGACACCAGTAATCTCTTCACTCACCTGCTGAGGTGCAGTCCTCACTGGACACCTGTAAGGTGTTATACATGATCCAACCCACTCCCCCTTAAAAATCGAGCTTAATGTTTTTCAGTTTTTTCAAACAGCTGAGAGAATAGTCAGGACTGTGTAACACAGGAAAAATGGTGCTGAGAGGGCTTTTATAGAGACGCACTAAAGAATGAATTATCTGCTGGGTGTTGCAACAATGTGTCAAAGTTCAGTCTTGGGAAGGAAAGTGATCGAGTCACGTGTGTAAGCAGCTAAAAGTTTGGTTCACCTTAATTACAGTTCAAGATTTGGCCCTTGTTTTTATGTTTTTGTTGTTGTTGTGTTTTTTTTGTGTGTGTTTTTTCTTAAAAAATATTTCTAGCCTTGGATGTTCTTTTGCTTCGCTACTGAAAAGGTTGTATGAGTTACTTTAACCACAAATCACTGGATGATAGGTTTTAATTTCTTGTTCATTAGCAGTGAAGCATAAAAATGAAAAGTATGTTGATGCATTAATGTATTTGTGGTTTATAATGTTCCCATTTTTAAAAAAAAAGTGCTGCCGTGGAATGAAATACTGCTCTGATTTATGAACTCACTGTTCATAACTGTGGTCCTGAAGCTGCTGACACTGACTCCGCATGTCTCATCTGCCACTGTGTTATGTGTCCATGCGCTATAGTGTGTGTGTGTTAGAAAGTGAGCGGGTAACCCTTACTGAGGGTTCATCTGTCCTGTAGCTGAAGTGGAGGATCAGTAGCTTGGCTACAGCTGTCTGGAGCCCTGATGGACCATATGCCATCTGTGACATTACTGAAAGCTTTAAGATCTTTTTCTCAGGATCGTATGATTGAAATATTGGGTGTTAACAGGATATTTTACACAGTAATATGGACTAAATCTATAAATCCTGTCTCATTTAAGTAAGCAATTGAGCAAAATACTTTCTTATAGCTTAACAATCTAATCTAATATGTGAAAAGAAGCTACAGATGATAAAGAAGAGCCTCTGAAGACAACTGCATTATGATCTCTGCAGAAGTGTTTTGTTTTTTTTTAGCTTTAGATTGACCTAAAGACATCACCAGCATGATGAGCAGACTGGCTGGTGTTTTATTGCACTGCTGCTCAAAGTCTGACACAACAAAACACTTGTGTAAAGGACAAGACCTGCCCATCCCATGCTGCCATATGTTACTGTGTGTGTGTGTGTGTGTGTGTGTGTGTGTGTGTGTGTGTGTGTGTGTGTGTATGCACCAAGTAAAGGCACAGTCATGCAGAAAACAGCAGAGCAAAGGCCTTTTCCGGAGCTGTGCTTTATGTGCACAGGATCCATTGTGCCGAGAGATCTGATTGGATAATTAATGATGCTGTTTATGTAAGCAGCGGGGGCGAGCCCTCCTCTTGGTCCGACCCTGCAGAGACTCCCCTATCCAGTGACCTGAGACCAACACAAACAAAAAAACAATGCGTGGGATTGTTTGACCTTTAATAATCCCGAGACCTTGAGCAGGGACAAACAGACTAAACGTGGGCATTGAGGATATTACATGTGCATATAGACATGTCAGAGAACCTGCCCATCATGCACCGTTCAACATATTTGATAACATAACTTTTGCCACTGAGACGATGTTTTCCATCACGCTGTGTGTTTTCATATTTAGCTGCTGTTTGTCTTGGCGGTTTAAAAGGAAAGTTGAGGAAATAAATAGACAATCTCCAAGGATCACATGGGTTTCTATTTAAACCATGTGCTGCCAAGTCTGTTTAAACTTATCTGCCGTGTGTGTGTGCGTGCATGTGTGTGTGTGTGTGTGTGCCTCATTGTTTATATGAACTGCTCAGAAGTTGGCAGCAGTAATGCCCAATTACTCTGCTACACTCTGCTGCTCTTCCCCCTGCAGAGTGGAGCATTTTAAGTGTGTCTTCTTGAGCATCATACAGAGGTATGCCTTGGATAACACTGGCTTTATCCACAACTCTTAAATGTTAAATTTCTGCCCTCTCCCTGTCGCAGGTTTATCATGAAGCTCATCCTGTTGACTGTGACCGTGCTACTCCTGATGGTGGGAGAAGGCACTGCAGACAGAATCCTTTCCAGAAGGACCAAGAGGGAGCTTGCCAGTCCACTTCATGTTGGCGGCATCAGAGACCCATTCGGCTCCTACTGCCAGAGACGAGGAGGCTGCTGTCCTGGCAGAGACGACCTGTGCACCGTGCCGTACCTGGACACGATCTGCTACTGTGACCTGTTCTGCAACCGCACGGTGTCCGACTGCTGCCCCGACTTCTGGGGTCACTGTCTTGGCGTGCAGCCACCTTTCATTGGTATGTGAAGGTACAAATGTGTTTTGGGGGGCATCAGAAAGTGTTGCAGCCATGTGTGTGAGCGTGTGGGCATGTCTTTGTTAGTTAAACTCCGTCAGAGAGCTGCAGGAAATCCCACTGACAAGCTCCACGCTGGGCCACGATGGAAAGCAGCGTGATGCCCCTAATATGATGAAAATGGATTAGAATTACATACCTGCTTTTAAAAGCTTCAGCTTGTTACTGCATTTATATGAAGTGATCATACCAATGTTTCTTACTTGGACAGAAACCTTTGATCTTTCTAATGTCTCTTTGATTTCTTCTCTGTGTGATTAATCACAGAGTGGGAGGGTAAACGACAGTATTAATATAACGGATTTAATAATAATAACAATAATGATGATGATAATAATGATAATAATAATAATAATAATAATAAAATAAGTCAAACTATATTTCAGCATACATAATAATTATCTGTACGTTCCCTGTCCCTTAAATCATCTACATATAGCATCTGATTGTATTGCAGATTAAACTCCTGTTCGTTCACCTGTGTTACTGGTTGGTTGACTACATTTGGACTCCCTCACAGTTCTAGCACCATCCTCTCTGCCGAAGTGTGAAATGTGCCAGCAAAGGCAAAGGGCTACCTGAGAGCAGCGTAGGGAACAGTAGGCTTCTTATTAACCGAGACGGTGGGAGGAGGGGTGTGTAGAGGGATGAATGGAGGTCAGGAGAAAGAATGTGGGGTATGCGGCCAGACAATGGGTACGGGACTACAAAGTTAGAGAGGTCGATGCAGGTATGTGGGCCGTGCTCGATAAGGTTTGGCACTCAGGAGGTCCGACGTACAAGCATGTGCACGCAAGCATGTTTGATCACACAGTCAGCGTGGAGGGAAGCCACTGAAAGACACCTTGTTATGATAGGTCTTTCCTCTTAACTGCTACTGTTTTTTTCACTCGGTCTGCGCTGAAGGAATGCTATACGGTCACGGTAACCATTGCATATGTTCAGTCTGCACACATTCCTTCTGTATTAATGTGTAACTTGCCACTTGCCGAAGCTCTGCAGTAATTTGAATTACGATAGACCGGGCGAGACAGCTGTGAGAGCATCAGTCATAGATCACACTGTCAGCACGGGACCTCACACCAGAGGCCGGGAAAACCTGCTCACACTGTAAATTCTCAGCCAGATTATGCCTTAAATTCCACATGGAGTCCCCTCTGACAGCATCTTCCACTTTAGGTAAGCTTGTCACCAGAACACCAACGTTTTAACAGTCCAGTAAGATGGGCCACTTTTGGGGTCGTGACAGCGCAGGGTGTGCAACTCCCAAATTTTGTAAAATTTTTGATGTTTAATTATAGATGGAAGTGGGGGCTTTCCATGCTATCTCAGTAGAGTTGGTGCAGTGGAGCGTAAGCTGGTTAAAGCATGACGAGAGCCCGGGAAGCCTGGGAAGGCAGGAAAGAAGCTAACGCCACATTCCTACACAGGATTACTGGCTTAGAGCTCCTTAGACCTCACATATTCTGTGTGTTACTGCTAAGACTAGTTGCTGTTAACTTTTACTGTGGTTGCAAGTGAAGGAATGTGGTTACTGTGTTATTAATATCAAGTGTGTATGTGTGCTTTTAAGCCTCCGTGTACAGCATGTGTCTCATTTGTGTCTCAGTGATTGAGACTGTGCGTAGCTTTTGTTGAGATTAGCGGTAGGATCTTTATTGTTTAGCCACATCAAACCTGCGTATATTAAATTGCCACTCTTTGTCTTTTCTCAGGCACCTGTGAAAGAAATGGAAACACGTTCTTGACGGGGCAAACATACAAAGAAAATTGCAATTTATGGTATGTACACCCCGCCTTTTCCATGCATTCTTTCTGCCTTTTAAATCAAGGGTTTTCCCTTTAATTTCCCCCTGAAGTATCTTTAAGTTCGAACATTTTCAGGTTCCCAGTTTTTTTTTTTTTACCTGTGTAAACACTAAACATTATATAAATATGCATGTAATATTTTTTTATAATTTGGAGGGGAATTTTTTTATGGATTTGGCTTTACAAAAGCTGAAAAATCTGTTTTTACCATCAAGTTTCTCTGACTCCCTCTCTGACGTACAGCGCTTGGTATTCCTAAAAGCTGTGGGGATTTGCACAGTTTAAAATGAAGCTGTAGGTTGCAAAATGTGCCTTTGCACAGCATGTGTTTCTAACTATGCTGGTGGCTTTGTGGAGTAATGTTCATTATTCATTTTTATATCCTTGTTTTGAGTGAAAATCTTTCGCTGATCACATGATCCTTATTCACATATGAGCTTTCATCACCTGCACCTGAAACTCTGTCTGCCTCCTTCTGCCCAGCTCTGCGTGCATAATTTTGTTGAGTTTTTTAAATGCCCGTAAGAAATGTGCAGGTATAGATAAGATAAGATGACAGATAAGCCGTGTTAGTTTGTCCAAATAGGAGAAATGACTTTAGGCCTGAAAAATAAAATATCTCAGCTCATTATGATATTTTGTTTAGAGATCATTTCCACCTTAGGATTCCTTGTAATAACTTCTGGTGATTCTCCATCACACCTCCATCATAAACTGTATATAAAAGATGGCTGTAGCCTCTGGGGCTGAAATGTGAATCTGTGTTTTAATGCTGCACTCTGTCTAATGGCCAGCAGGGGGTGACTGCTCTGGCTGCAAATAGAAGCCCAGTTGTAGAGATGTCTGTCTTGTTGTTCAACTTCAGATTTTACTCTCAATCCCTCGCTTAAAGTGTTACTTGATACCAAAAGCAGTTTATTTTGTAAATTTTTGTCCCATCTGGTGGAAAATAGTAGAAAAAGCAGGGTATTTTTAGGCTACTTGGTCTATTGACACCTCTCAGTCAAGCCAAAGGATTTCATGGTGTTCATCTTTTGTATATAGTCTACAAACCACACCTGCTAAGCACTCTGTTACACACTCAGAAATGTATTTATGCCCCAAAATGCTGACTTTAAATAATTTGATAACATGTAAATTTCCCATGTAATTTTGTACGTGAGCACAAAAGATAATTAACTCGATTGCTGTAGCTGAGTGTATATCAAGCATTTTTTCCCTTAATGATTAATTATTTGAATAAATACACCTTTGATTTTATATATTTGAGTTGCATTTTACTCAAAATCATTGCTTCATGTCATGTTTTTGAGGTGTAGATCCTTGTTTTCAAACTTTCTACTGCCTGTCCTCCAAAGGCTTTTCTGTTATTATAAATTATAGGATAGCCTAGTGGTAAGCTTAGACAGCCCTTATGCGAATTATTTTTCTCCCTAGGGAAGAAGAGAGGTTTGCATTTGCCTTTCTACGTGACTTGATAGACTGAATCTGAACTGAAACAGTTTTCCAGTTGAGTTTGAGTCTACTTCAATAGAGATAGAAAACCACTCTGCTTGAATACATTATAATAAGTCTGCACACTGTAATACAGCTCTCTGTAATTGACTCCTTGAGTAAATCTCCTTGGCAGTCCTGCATTATTTTTCCAATTCAGTGTGTTTCTAATTCACTTTACTACCGTGACATGAAGTCAAGAGCTTCTACAAAGAGCATTGTGGATTAACTCTAAGTGACAGGAAAGTATCTCTGTCTCAGTAATTTTCAGCACCCTGAGGGGAACAGAGCCCGTGTGCGACGGCTGCCATTTTTCTGCATGACATAAGCTGCAGTCAAGGAGCTGTGTAGTAGTTCCCAAGAGTCTGGAGGGAGGTTAAGTGAGTGAAAGCAGGAGCAGCGGAAATTGAATTCCGCATCTGTCCTCCACGCTGGTTTCTCACGTCTGTGTCAATTGTTGCTCTTTAAAGTGTGTGTGTGTGTGTGTGTGTGTGTGTGTCACTCAGTCTTATCACGGGAGCAATTAAGAAAGGAATACAGTTGATGGAAGTTGATAAAGGGCGGGGGTCCTATTTTTATCTTGAGGAAAGACTTGTGGAGGTTGTTTAAAAATAGCCTCTGGTGTTCCAGTTCCTAAAAACCAGCAATAATGTGCTAACTCCCCCGTTCGCTCTGAAAACAAGAGAGTCTCGGTATCATGTGCTCTCACACGTGCTTATCAAACCAATACACACAGGAGTTTGAAAATTTGCGCCACAACTTAGGCTCGGACGGATACACGCGGACATGCTTCTCCTACTCCCACTCCCTCCACTTATTAATTTCCCAAATGCGTGTCCTCCCAGCTCTTTCAGAAATCGGCTCTCGCCCTTTTCCCCCTCCCGAGGCTCTCATTAGCAGCGCCCCTGCACCCTCTTATCTGTACCGCCTATGTTTCTTTACTGATTTGAACAGGAAAGGGAAACTGTTCTAATGACTAACTGGTTTAACAGCTGCACTTAATGCACTTTGACATCAGCACCACAATCAGTATAAACATCATCTGTCTGTGCAGCACAAAATTAATCATCCGCAGATTGGTTTTTAGAACAGACTAAGTGTCGTGTATTCAGCCTGCGCTTATATTTACTGTTGTGAGTGTTAACGTGTAATACAGTATGTGTCAGCTTTTTGTCTTGTTAATGGGATTTCTAGCTAATCTGGTTATTTACAGATCTGCTGCCATCCCGATAACATGTTATCTGTCCCGAAAGATCTGAACCTCGGCGACTTCTCCTTTCAAAGATGGTCTCTGGGGTAGCAGTCTGAAGGAACAGTTGATCTCTAATTTGATTTGGCAGCTGCTTTCGTCTGTTGGCTCGTTATGTCAGATGGGACAACAGCCAATGCCAGCATAGACTTTCTAAGTTTATTTATTTGCTCAGATATTGTAGATGCGCCGTATCTTCAGACACACACACAAACATGGCTCTGCTCCGACTGATCTGGAAGCATCAATGGCCAGATACTACACCTTGTGTTGTCTAGCTGTTATCCATGCTCTCTCAGGCGAGTAGATCTTAAATTGGGACTGTGACGGGGAATGTTAAATATGTCCTCACATCCCTTATATTTTATATTCAGTCCCACTCTGTCCCTCAATCTCCATAAATCAAGCCTATCCCTGTGTGTTTATCGCAGACCTACTGGCACTGTGCTGCTGCATACCTCTGTTCCTGCTGGAGGGTGGAAGAGGTGAAAGGTCACAGTTGCTTTGAACCAATCAAAAGCCATCAGATGGTCCCTGTAGGATGCTGAGCAGAAACACACTGGTGTAACCTTTTAATGTAACATGAACGTGGCACATGTGTCCCAGCAGGAAAGTGAGCCATTTGAGAGGGGAATACCGTCCACGGGTTTCTGTGTGACTGAAGAGGTCAAATTCCTCTTCAGTCACACACATCGCATTTGTTTAGTGATGGTCCTGGGTAGTAAAACATTTCATGCACAATTCATGCTAGCTACATAATTATCTGAGAAACACCCCTGTTATTGTTTGGCTCACATCCTCAACACTGCTGCTGATCATGTGACTGTTAAAAACAAAAATATAGTCACTTTATACACACACTCATTCTTCTTTCTGTTTCAATTTGACTTTAAGATCACATTGTTTCACTTCTGTTGGCTTTACTTACAGCCCTCTGTCTTGTTTCACTGTGTCTTATCACCTAATTACCTGTCTGTCTCATACGCTTCCGCTGTTCCCTGCCAGACTAGCAGTTGAACTTTAGCTGCTTTATCTTTATGTTCCTGGTTTTGTTTTAATGTATATGTCACCTAGGTTTAAATTAAGTGTCTAGATTTTACCGTCTACTCATGTGTGGATCCGTCTGTTTAAAATTGCACAGGCAGTTTATAGTTTTAGCACATTTGATGTATGTTTAAAACTGAGTTTGTCACAAGAACAAAAACACGAGCAAGCTCAATGTGTCGTATGCTACACAGAGCTATTTATAGCATGTATAAAACAAGGTTTGCACAAAACAGGCAATGGTTCTAAGACATATAAAGTGTGTTTAATATTAATAAGTAGCAATAATACATTTATCAGTGAAAATCTGCAATACATTTGAGAATGCATTTCTTTTTCGTGCTTTTCTATGTTTCATAGGGAAATATGAAGTTGTTTTCTCCGTTTCATTTATGCAGGATTTGTGCGGGGGTTTTCTGTTTAAAATAATAATCTGAAACATGTCATGTGCATGAAAATATATTAGAAATAACTAAAACACCCACTGGTGCATACTGGATGTACAAGTAAAAAGATAACACTGAACAGATCCACTCTGCATTATCTCAGCTTTGAGGCAAGTGATTGAAGCGATAACCCAGTGAGGAATACTGCTGACTGAGGTATGATTGGGGTGGAGGGGAGCACACATACAGGAGGGCTACCTGTGCATTGCAAATTGTCAACTATAATACGCGTGATAGCGATGGGGACTGCTTGTGTAGATATATGTGTGTTTGGGTTTTTTTTTTTTAAAGCCTTTCCATTCTGATGTTGTATTACCACACACGCAAACACACAAAGGCACACTTCTCGGCAGTAAGTCATCAGAAAGTAAATCCTCTGTTTCTGAGCATCTCCAAAGTAAACATCTGTGTGTCATCGTTAATATCCTGCTCACTTATTTTCCATTTTGCCGAATAAAAACGGATCTGCATTCTGCAGCCTTAAAAGGCTGAATAATCTAAGCTTTTTATTTTTAACCATCCCACTCCATAATTTCTCCAGCCTTTTCCGGCTGCTAACATTCTTCTTTCAATTTATGTCTTATTTGGGAAATCCACTCAGCCTCTGCTCACTTGCCTTTGTTTAATAGACTTTAGTGACTGTAGCATAAAAATACACATTTTTTCAGGCACTTGTAGTTTCTTTGAATGTCCCCTACTAACTTTTTTTTTCTCTCTCCTGTAGCACATGTGGGACTTCTGGACGTTGGGAGTGTGAGCAGAACGCCTGTCTCATTGAGCCGGACATTATCCAAGCTGTCAACAGAGGAAACTATGGGTAAGAAACTAATAAATATAGACACGTACTTACAATACACTGTTTGTAGTTAAAAACACATATGATTTCTGCCTCTTTCATATTGTTTTTAGGTGGAGGGCAGCTAACTACAGTGAGTTGTATGGCATGACTTTAAACGAAGGCATCCGCTACCGACTGGGCACACAAAGACCATCAAGAACAGTCATGAACATGAATGAGATTCAGGTACAGGACTCTTCGTTCATTGAATCATCAAATCATCGTTAGAAAATAAATATATGGGTGAACTTTCTAAAGGCTTAGATACAAAACTTCACTGATTGGACTCCTTATTTAAATCTCTCACCTGTAGTCTGGCTCTTGTCCTGCCTCTCTCTGCCCTTTCTTCTTTTTCCTCTCTCCTCCAATTAGTTGCAGCAGATTTCCGCCCCTCCCTGAGCCTGGTTCTGCCAGAGGTTTCTTCCTGTTAAAAGGGAGTTTTTCCTTCCCACTTTCACCAGATGCTTGCTCATAGAAGGTTGTGTGATTGCTGGGATTTCTTTCTAATATTGTAGGATCTTTACTTTGCAATATAAAACACATTGAGCTGTTGGCTGAGTTTTACATTAAATTAAATTCACTTAGGTGCCCTTGCTATATCCATACAGGAACTGTAAGAATATAACTGTACTGGTCGCCACTAGGTGTAACTTCTTAAACTCTCAGTTTCCACTTAAAAACGACAAAAGGCATAACATACGGATAACATATCATTCATTTCCTGATTCCACTAATACTACAACTACGGAGAGAAAACCAAAATGATGTCTTTAGATATTTTCAAAATTGTATGATGGAGTGATTTGATAACCAAGTGGTTAGCGTGCATACCGGTACTCAGGTTCCCTAAACAGTGAATCGTTGGATTACTGGTTGGCTGGACCATCATGTCTTTCTTCACTCATGAATAGCAGGAAAAAAGTAACATAGAGATTTACAGAAATAATATTCTTAATATTTGGCAACAGAAACGATTGGTATTGTATACATCGTTTGCTTATTTTTGCATTTAAACACAGACATTTGAAATATTACATAGAAATAGTTTTTAAAATCGGAGTATATGAAATTTGATCAACGCTGAATTTAAAGAACTATTGTTTCTATTCTGTATTCTATTCTAGTCATGATAGGAACATATGCTGAATTAGTCACAGACTGTTTCCCACTTGTGTGAGTGTATGACATAAAGAGGAGAGATGTGGGTGGAAGCAGGAAGTTTTACAGACAGGTGAGAATAAAAAGAAAAAGTTACTCATATCTTTACTTTTCTTTTTTTCTTACAAGCTCTTGCACGCTTGAAACCTATTACAAACAAGTGAGCACTGATCAAAACCTGCTTCACTTAATTATGGTGGCCTGCTGGTATGTAACGGCCTCTCTGTTTGGAGACCTCAGCCTGCTCTGTCTTTGTTTACATTTTACCCCAGAAAGATTACATAAGACGCAACCAAAACATCACATAGAGAAGACGGAAAGGATGGTGGCGGCTTTGAGAATAAAGACAAGACTTCCTCTTGGGTCTGCGCATCCCCACTTTGCCCTGCGTGCATTCATTCCACCTCGAAATTTTGTAACACCCCCTACTCCTTCCGCCGTCAGCGTGTGCCTGCCTGTGCCACAAATCAGATCACAGCCCATTCACAAAACTCTCAGTCTCTCCCCTTTCCTGTTGTTTCTGCAGACTCGTGTCAAACGCACTTAATGCAACATTTTAGATGCCTTTTGGATCAGGTGCTTTTTTTGCACTTTGACCTGCCAGAGCTCCAAATCTCTGAGCAGCAGCACATTCCTTAGTGATGTATCAGGTGGCCGTCTGTGCTCTGAATGCTTCACTATTAAGCAGTGGAATGCACCACGGGCAGCCAGAGTCTTTGTCAGAGAGAGAGAGATGAAGCTATCTGTAGTGTATGTTCATCACATAATACCAGGAGATATGAAGAGAGCATCCGACAATAGCTGGCGATTAAATGATGGAGCACGTCTGAGTGAAAGCGCTCTATCAGGGAGACAGTTACACTCTATAACAGAAGTTTATCATCATGATGAAACCCTAATATAACCAAAGAGACTTGTTGTTTCACAAAGAGGAGTGGCTTCAGAGGGTCCTGTCTATTCTGCAACGTTAGAAATGGATTCTGGTTCAAATGGTTGTAAAGAAATCCTTTTTTTTTTTTTTTTTTTTTTTTTTTTTTTAAAAATGTGGCCTTTGATTAGCAGACCTATGTAATCTGCCCATGATCCAAGCTTGTATTACGAAGCTGCCCACAAGTATTTTAATTGCACCCTTCAGTTTGTGTTCTGCTGTGGCCAAACAGTTGCACTACACCACCTGACACCACATTCAAGCAACCCGAGCTGCTGCACGTAAATGTTAGGCTGTTTTTAAATACCGTTTCCTTTCTTTTCCCTATAAATTCATGTCACACATCTTGGACTGTCAGTTGGTAATAATGACTGTTTTTACTGAGAACTATAAATGTTTTCTTCGTGGGTTGCTTCAAAAGATGGAGTTGAAGCAAGAACGAACAAACTTCTTTCCCTCTTGCAGATGAACATGGATCCTCAGACCGACAATCTGCCGCCCTACTTCAATTCAGCAGAGAAGTGGCCGGGGAAGATTCACGAACCGCTGGATCAGGGCAACTGCGCTGCTTCCTGGGCCTTCTCAACAGCAGGTGCTGTCTTAGGGAAAATGACATCTGTAGGGCTAATGGGGGAACTGTAGGGAAATATCCTTAAAATGTGTCACATGCAAGCGTGCATGAACTCTAGGAAATAGAAGTTCTTTAGTTCTCAAGTTTCTTCTTGAAGTGAAGCTTCCACCATGAAATTTTAGTTACGTGTTTATGCGTTTGCTTTGTTGCCACCAGCTGTGGCATCAGACAGAATCTCCATCCAGTCTATGGGCCACATGACTCCTCGGCTGTCTCCCCAAAATCTTATTTCCTGTGACACACGCAACCAGGGAGGCTGTGCCGGAGGACGCATAGATGGAGCCTGGTGGTATCTTCGGCGTAGGGGGTAAGCCCCCCTTCATCTCAGACAAAGTTATTACTGCTCGTGAATGAATGATGGGTGACTTACATCTTCCCATCCCTCCCGACAGAGTTGTGACAGAAGACTGTTACCCATATCAACCTCCGCAGCAAACGCCGGCAGAGGTGGGTCGCTGCATGATGCAGAGCCGCTCGGTTGGACGGGGGAAGAGGCAAGCCACGCAGCGATGTCCCAACACGCAAAACTACCACAACGACATCTACCAGTCCACGCCGCCCTACAGGCTCTCATCCAACGTAAGTGAAAGAAAGCTGCACAAAGCACAAGTGTACACAAAAACATCCACTCTCGCTCACAAAACTACACTGATCAGCCATGGTGTGCCTGGCTCATCTGGGAATGAGTCTGAGATTGTAGAAGGGCAGTGGGATGTGCTTTTTTTTTTGTTTGTTTTTTTTTACCCACTTGTTTTCCATATCTCAGGAGGTAGGATTCAGGACTGAGGAGTTAGCTTTGTGTATAAAACTAAATTATAAACTATTCTAGTACGATGACTTAGAAAGGCTGTCTTTGAGAAACACCGCAGTGAGTGAATTACACCAATTTAAAGACAACACTCATTGTCTGCTATCATTTCAGGACCAGCGGGTTAATCCGAAATGAGATTTCCTCCTCATATTAGTGTTTCTACTTTCTGCTCAGAGACAGAAGTGAGTTACATAAGCCCCCATCCTTCAGTCGAACAATAAAAACCGTAAAATATCTCTATTTTGGTTGCTAATATGGGTGGATGAATCTAAATGACTTCATGGAGACATTATCCCCGCCCTCTCTGCAACCCATGCACTAGTATCATGTAACATTTGCACAAACTGCCTCCCGAAGCGGTGTCTCCACGCTGCTGCATGGATCTTCTGCAAATCAGACAACCGCTGAGCAGCAGCCAACATGTGGTTTCACCAGAAGCTATCCGTCAGGGCTAAGTGACGGCTAATGCTTCTCAAAATCATTACAGCCTGTTGTTCCTGTCTCTTGATAGCCTGTGAAGTCAATAAGCCAGGCATTAAGACCAAGGGGCCCTGCTGAACTCAATCTTGTTATCTGACTTTTAACTTCCAGGGGGTTGTTTTCATCCTCTCCGTTTCACTGACATGTAACGATCATTCTGTCTGTCTCACTCTCCTTTGCCTATAAATCGTTCTCTCTATCGTCTCACTTAGGAAAAGGAGATTATGAAGGAGGTTATGGATAATGGCCCCGTGCAAGGTAACGCAATGCCTTTCTGTGTGTGTATGTCTTCCTTAAATATGCTTGTATTTTATTGTCAACATTGCTCCCACGTGGGTGTGACTTTTCACGAATTAAAACACACACAGCTTGAAGTATCTGACCTAGACTGATGTCATATTTAACCTTTTCATCTGAATGGTTTTAACCAGAGTTTTAACTCTGACCCCAGTCACCCCGTCAGAAATGAGCGGCCTCCGCAGCTTGCTAGGGTTGATCTGACTTTGCTATATTAGCGCGGCTAGCTGCCTGGAGCCCATCTGGAATGCCTTCAAGTACACTTGAATAAAGGAGTCACGTGTCGAAGGATGTGTGCGTGTGTGTATGGGAGCGTGTGCCAACTTATTGTTCAACAGTCCAGGGAGGAAGAGTTTTGAGAAAGTCGTGGAGAGCTGCATGAGTGTGTGTGGTCCTTTGTGTGTGTCTGCTGAAGAGATTCTAATAAGAGTGAAAGTTTGCATTATATTCTCAACCAGGGAACACTGCATCTAGTGCTGATACAGCTTTAAAAACTTCTTCTATCCATAAACAGCTGCTGGAAAAACAAAGTCACACATAGCTTAGATGTGCAGCTTACACTGACACACGCACACAAACCTGCTCTGATGTTTGGGTGTGTGACTCAGGGGGGAAATCAGAATTTGTTTGGTGAAATTGCTTAATAGTTTTGGGAAATGGCTAATCAAAGTGTGTGTGTGTGTGTGTGTGCGTGTGTGCGTGCGCGCGCGCGCGTACTCATGCAGGTTATTTCCACCTTCTAATTCTCCGTGCTTGTTTGTTCTTGCAGCTATTATGGAGGTCCACGAGGACTTCTTTGTCTATAAGACTGGGATCTACAAACACACAGATGCCAGTTTCACTAAACCACCGCAATACCGCAAACATGGCACACACTCAGTCAGGATCACCGGGTAAGTTACCAGAATACCGAGACAATCCAAAACAGTTCATATTTTTGCCCCCATTTAGCGAACCAACATGCTTTGTCACAACGTGGCTCGGAGACATGCTTATACAGACCTGATTGGGCTTAAAATAAACTCACCAGGTTTTAATTTTCTATTTTTATTTTTTTCTTTACCTGACTCCTGTTTAGACAAAAGCTTTCACCTTTTCTACATCTTTAACCAGAGTGTGTCTGGTTTAACTGTTGCTACATGCTTAGCAGTGGCCCTATCTCTTCAGAAGTTGTTTAATAAGGATGAATCAGGGTTTTAATTGAGTCCTTGTTGGTACTGGGTTTGATTCAAAGCTCCACTTGCACGTGTGTTTGCACACAGCCAGCTGTCTGCTTGTGAATAAGCGTTCCCTCCCTTCCAGACTATTGCTCTCGGAGACACACCTTGGCTCCACTCCTTCATCTGCCCCAGACAGCCCCCCCTGCCCCCCCCATCTAGTCACTTTAACAACCGCAAATATGCAGGCAGGTAGACGGCTGACGCACCTGGATTGCCTGCCCACACCCACTGCCGTGCGTTTCTCTGGCTCTGTGATGTCTCCATCATCACTCTTCATCTGGCCGTCAGACTGTCCCACTTCCTTTCTTTTACTCCTCTTAACATTTAAGCCAAAATATTCCTCTTATCATTTTAAACTCCAGACAGACTGATACTGTTTTATGGTTTGTTTTTTTTTTTTTTTTTTTAAATATTCTGACCTTTAAGATGAATAAACCGCTCTTTGCTTTTAAATATTTTACAGGCTGTAGTTCATCCAGCTGCCTTTGACATATGTCACTGATATATTTGGCACTCTCAAGGCTCAGTTTACATTTTTAAACTGTGACAGTGGTTCTGAGTAATTGGTATTTGGTAACATTTGACTGTCAGAGATGGGCAGTAATTGGAACGTTGTCTGATCGATCCCCGGCTCCTCCAGTTTTTATGTGAGATAATAAAACCCCAATTACCGGCTAATTCATCCAATGACGTGTGGGTTTGTGTCATACTGTAGGTAAACATTTACCTGAGTGTCAAAAAACAGCAAACATGCAAGTCCTGCATTATGACAGAAGCAACTTCTCTGCTTTTATCTGATAAGGATAAAACACAAATCTCTTTACTCGAAGCTTTCACGGTCTGTAGTTTTTCTTTCATGCATAAGCACATGTAGGATAAAAAAACAAACAAACAAACAAAAAAACCCAAACACTTCTCATCCTCCAACCTGTACTTAGCTTATTTAAATCCTATACAGTTTTCTCAGTTTTCTTCAAGTGCATTCGTGTTTGCTTATCACGCTCGTGTTAGAACCACACCCTCTGGAGTGTAATTACTTCTCTGCAGCTTCATTGTCAGTAAACTGTGGAGGTATGCACAGTGTGAGATGATGGTGAGGATGAAGATACAGCCTCCTTCTACAACTACTGTGATTTCTGACTGCTTTGGATGTGGTTTGGCTGGATGTGGCTTTAGCTGCGGTGCAGGTTTAGGGATGGATGGAGGCTGTGAAAGGCACTGTTTTGAGCTCCAAACCTGCCAGCCACAGGCTTCAGTATGTTTACATAGGCTAAATCCCATAGCTGTGTATTCATTTAAGCCCAGGGCCTGGGAAAGTTTGTGGAGATAGCATTGAGGTCCACTGTGGCGGAAAGGGCATTGTCTGGGGTGCTGATCCTGACTGCACTGGACAGAGAGAGGGGGATCAGTGCCCGAGAGGAGAGGTCAGAGCTGGGATGAGGGGCGCTGGGCAAGGGCGGGGGTACATGGGCACAGGGGCATGTCCATCATTGTCCCCAAGTGAGCAAGTGAGTTGATTGGAAGACCGATAAGAGATCAGCAGTGGTCCGATTCTGTCTGCCTGTCTCTATACCAATAAATATGCACACAAGTAAACACGGGGTCACACACTTGTATACAGGTGTGAACAATGCTCACAAACACCAGCCAGGGTCTACTTTAGACGCTGGCTGGGATGTTGTATTTACACAGCTGCTTTTAATGTGTCTGCTCCTGGTCAATGTGACGTTATAATCCACTTGGGAGAGTAGTGGCCTAATAAAGTCACTCGCTGAATGAAGCCTGGCACAGTTTGCCAGTGTTTTGGTGGCAGGCTTCTGAGTTGGCAGGGCCTGAGGCCGTCCAGTGTATTTCCCAGCATTCCTTTACTTTATAAAAGATAACAACCGATTGCGGACTGGGAATCTCTTGGTAAATGAAAGGCCGGGTGTGGAAAAACAGGATGGGAATTGGCTTTAGGACTGTTTTGATCATGACGAGCAGAAACGGCAGGGGTTGGCAGCAGCTACGCTAAGACCAAAGTGTATGGCATGATGGGAATTTATGGACCTTTGCCAGGGTTTCCTGAGAACAAAGCCACAGCCACCAGAGAAGGTAAAGATAAAGTTCAGTGTCCCTGTGGGCTGCTCGTGTTTTGCAGTGTTGGTGCTCTGACGAAGCTGAGGTGCTGTTCCTCTTCCCTGTGACCTACGCCCGATGAAGAGGGGAACTCCGTGTTTCTTTGTATTGGAATGCAAAAGTGCAACAAAATGATGTCCAGCTATAAATACTCAAGATGTTGTTAACAAGGGGAAAGTTTATTTTTTTTAAACATTTGAACCCTGCATATCTGCTTTTCACTGAGCACATCTGAGGCAAAGTAATGCATTACATGTCTTAAATTACTTTTTACAGCTCTAATAAGACGTAGCTATACTTTAATTTTTATGCGCTTTAATTCACTATAATCTCTGATCTGTGCACTAGGTGGGGAGAAGAGAGAAATGTTGATGGAACATCAAGAAAATATTGGGTAAGTTTTCACTTTACACCTTCTTTACCAGTAGTTCAAGGTGGCCTATTGTGCTTATTTCCAGCTCCTTATTTTTGTTTTTTAGACTTAAAATAAAAATGACTACTTTTAAATCTACTCTCTATCCTCCCACTCTAAAAGGCTGCTGTTTTCTGATTGGCTGCCCCTCTCCTGGCTTCCACAAATTGAGTTCTTATAGTGTTTGCAAGTCCTCATCCCAGCTTGAAATGATCATATAAGGATGTCTGTTTCAGGCTGATGTCAGCTCGACACAAGAGTAGAAAATGAGTTTCAAACTGAGCAGCAGGAAATAAGGAAAAGTGTAATAGGTCCCTTTTAAAAAGATTGACTGAAAAACCCTGCTGCTGTAGCACAGGCAATATGTTTTAACGATTAAACAGTTAAAGCTTCTTTTCAATATGATTAAATTTTAAAAACAGTATCTTAATTACTATAAGTGATTATTCGATATTAAAATAAAAAGTCTGTTGTAAAAAGCTGTTTGTTTTTTTTCCCCCTGATTGGTGAGGTGTAGGGGAAAGTAAATAAAACCTTGTCATCTTTAAGTCTTATTGTATTTTACAGTTAGTGTGATCTTATTTCCCCCAGATTGCTGCCAACTCCTGGGGAAAGAACTGGGGTGAAAACGGCTACTTCCGGATCGCTCGTGGGGAAAACGAGTGTGAGATTGAAACATTTGTGATCGGCGCGTGGGGCAGAATCTCAATGGAAGACATGCACAACCACCATCACCACCATCACCGCAGGCACATTTAAAGACACTGCAGATCTTAAAACCCTATTAAAACCTGTATTATTGTCCAAACTACAGTTGGTCTTTCTATGCAGCTGCGTCGCAGGCCATCGCATCCCCTCTACTGGCCATAAAGTGAGCCCTAGTCCTCTTTTTTTACACCTTAGTTTATTCTGGGGATCGATACAGAACCTTGTTCTCCACCCTCTGTAGCCTTTTAATAGAACGACTGTGTATCTCAAGATTCATGGCACCAAAAACTAAGACAAACTAAGCTAAAGTTCTTTTACTTTGCCTTGCAATCAGGCAACTCAGGTACCTACTGCTCCAAAGACCACACATCCCAGAATCCCCAGTATAATATCTGGTGAAGCATTATCATGTCTGGCGACGAAGGATGTGATCTTTTTATTCTTCAGTTTTTTCTAACTCAAAACCTGTAATAACCAGACAGGCTTGGAAAAGAGGGAATCTGAGAGCTAAAATACCAGATGTGAGACACCTTTAGAAAGACACACCCTTCTAAACCATGTAACTCTATAATATATCACTGTTGACCTTACTGACATTTACCTGTCAGCTAAACAGAGGCGTAGCTTGACCCGTTCTCTTGTTTTCAGAGAGGGCACTTGTAAAGAGTTAGTAGCTGGAGGCTGTAGGGTTTCTCACACATTCCAGTAAAAAGGTAGAATCTGACACTGGAAACACAAGGTGACTTAAAAGTGTAAGATTACAAGGAAAGTCACAGTTCCTCCTAAAACTATGAAATCTTTTAAAGAAATATCAATGAAACAGGCACAATCCTGGCTCTTTAGTACGCTACTAGCAAGTGCTTAATTCATCATTTATATATTTTTACTCCTCCTTATTATGTCATTTATAAATACAGATGTGTTAACACCATGCACAGATATCACTGCTGGTAATAGCATAATTATACTAATGATCATATCATAATATATCTATTATATTTACTATATAAATGGTGAATCAAGCACTTTCTAATATCTTCTTAATCCTGAATAGTGTGACATTATTAAAAAGCGTGACCAAAATGCCAAGTTTTTGAGTTTTGAGCTACTAAGTCAAACTTTGTGGATAATTTGTCTTTTGGGTTGTTTTTTTTTTTTTGTGTGTGGCAGAGATAAAATTAGGTCTCTGTGACAGTTATTAAGATTTAAAAAGCCATGCTGCTTTCCCCAGTCCTAATATTTTACTAAATTAAAAACTGATGTCTGCAGAGTTTAAAGATTGTATTACTTAAAAAAAAAAAAAACAGACACAAAAATAAAACAGAGTTGATCACTGCAGAAGAAAATAGGAAGTATGTATAATGTTCTTAATGTACTCTGTTCTGTGTACACTGTTACAGTTTGAGCTAAAGATGTCTTTATTCTTTTGCGGCAGTTACATTTACATTTTTTAACTACTTGTTTTACAGTGTACTGTATGTAGAAATTCTCTTAACCCCCTCATGACTCCGTTGCTTTTCTTCTTCTGCATTCTTGAAACTGAACACGGCGAGTAGCTTGAGCGACGTGCGATAATGCTGCTAAAGGCCAGTCTGCGCTGCGCTGTTTGTGTTTAGCTTCGTGCATCTGATAGGTAATAAACATATAAAGCCACTTCAGAGTAACACTGTAACACGGATTCAACAGATGAGCTGTATGACTTTATGTTCTCATTATTTGTTGTGACTTTTTTTTTTTTTTATTGTTTTCTGCTGGAACTGTAAGATCAAACTGAGCTAGCTCCATTTGAAATATATGTTTTTCTTTTCAGTTTCATTGTTATCATAGACTCACTTGAAAAGCAAAGCACAGCGTGTTATTACCGCATGCCTGAAATTACACCCTGGTTTGCTTCAGTAACAATTTCAAAAGGATTTTTCATTTTTTACATCTTCACGTCTTGTGATCTTTAAGGCCTTTCCGTTGATTGCTTCAGGCGTGAACTGGCGGATGAATATAAAAGCAAAGAGAAATGTCTGGATGCTCAAGCAATGTGCAATGTGGTGGAGAGGGTAGAGATTAGCAGTTGATTGCGTGTTCCTCATTCATTGTAAAAAAAAACAACAACAACAACAAAACAATCCCCCCACAAAGAATCGTTGCTTTCCAGAAAGGATCAAGAGACATGAGCTGCACAGGAGGTTGACAGTAAATAAAAATACACCAAAAACAGTATGAAACTGGGCTTCTTGTCCTGGGGTGGAAGTGATTATGTCATTAACACAAAGAAGGATCAATCAAGTCTACATTTTTGCTTGTGGACAAATCCTTTACACGGGAGGAAGGACTGATTTAATAAAAGCCGCTAGCTGCTAAATTGTTATATATAGGTGTGTTGTAGTCCTTGCTACCTGTCAGTAACAGGTCTCAGTGTGAAAAGGTGCATATCAGTGGCTTGATTTAAAAAAAGAAACAAAAAAGCAGAGAGAGCAGTGGAATTTGACCAAAGCTGGATTTTTTTTTTCTTTTCTTCTGTTGACCAGAAACCTGTCATCATGCTCGTTTCCCTGCATTACGTTCACTTAGTGGTTCTTTGGATTAGTTGTTAGCTTTAACCAAAATGCAATAGATGACACTGAATATATAGAAAACATAAAATATTAAAAACCCTCTTATCACATGAAGATGTTCAAAAAGTTAACGTTGTGATTTTGTTGATATATTATCAAGGTTCATATGGGACCAATTACAGTTGTAGAAGGTTCACTGCAAACTCCAAATATGTGCCACAGAAACTGATCCTACTTTTAACCAAAATGCTTTCTCCAATTACACGAGCAGCAGACTTTCACTCAGAAAATGTGTATTTAGTGTAAAATGAACCATTTCATATTCACTGCTGTGTAGACTTTTATTTATACAAGTTGTTTAAATTATATAGTTTTTTCTTCTTTATTTGCCTGTGAAATGTTTCATTATTTCTTTGTCTCGTGTTGTGTCTGCTAAGTGAAATGCCACATTAGTGTTCACTTACTTAATAAAGTCTTTCTAAAACCACGTCCATGTAACTTGCCCCTGAAATATCACAGTGTAATAAAAATAGATGCATTCAGGGACCGAGAAGCGATCAAAAACACGTCTCGTTTCATACTTACTGTGCACGCGTGACTATAAGCTGATGGTGAAAGTAATGAGTGAGCAGCAATAGCAGGAACCTGGCACAGGGTGTTTAGGATGAATCTCCACACGATGTGCCGGGGTGGGACGAGGACAGTTTTTATAAGGTCGCGCTGTGTCAGCGTACTCTTCCATCTCCGAGGGCAATAACTAATCAGTCGGTGGACGACCCGGGCAAAGAGACGTTTGGCTCTTGCTCATATGCTCCATCTTGTTTAATTTGAAGCCAAAATCCACAGAACATTAAAAAAAAAAATTCAGAATAATATATGAATGTGTATTTTAATGTTTTGGTTTTTTTGTTATCTAAAAAGCTTTTTTGTAAAATGGCCCAATAATTTCAAACCGGAATGTCTGTTTATACTATATTTGTTTCACATGTTAATATAAAGTTTGACTGTTAGACAATCGCCATCATTAAAGAGACATGACCATTAATGAATCAATGTTTCTGATCCAATAATCTAATGGATAAGATTTTGCATTAAACCTACATACATTTTGGGCACATATAAAGTACATTTTGATCTTGACCTTCATGCTATATATATATATTTTAAGTATTATGACTTTTAGTTAAGTGGAGGATCTGAATACTTCTTTCACCACTTAAAAAATAATGATTCAGTACAAATAGACATTTCAAGCTCTTGTGTAGCGTCACTTTTCATGTAATGTGGCTAGACATTAATTTACAAATGTACTCACTATTTTGCATGCCACTTTTCTGCACTGCTTTTTCTTTTTTAATCAAATATTCTGATTACCTGTTGGACCCCCTTGCCTTGTTCTTGATGCCTCTTTGTGCCAAAAAACAAAACAAAAAAGTCTTCAAAATCCCCCAACAGACTGACAGCACAAGGATGGCATGTTTGATGTGAGAAAAATAACACGTCTGCAAAGTCAGATTTACTAGAGATGTCACATAAATCATCAGGTTGTGTCAGTGAAACCTAAAACCTTCCAGGTGCTCTCAGTGACAGCAGCAAACATTTATGAGCAGACCTCTTAGAGGGGCGACCTCCCCTGCATTTTTGTGTTTCCACCGTGTGTAGTTGCCAGTTTAATAACCTCTTCATTTGATAATAAACCTCTCTTGATTCTGGTTACAAATCAAAAACAAAACACTAATGTTAACCTTAAATCTTAAATGTGTGTACAGATAGATGAATAAAAATATGTCAGTACCCTTTACTCTGTTACTTTGTTTCACTCTGCTGCTATAAAAATGTCTTATTGCAGGACTGTATTAAGTCCTTAAAATAAAAACAAAATTGAAAAAATTGCCAAGTCATACCACAGACTGTAAACCCTGACTCGGGTGAAAGGTTCACAGAGGGTTATGAAAGAATCTGGAGAAAAGCACACAATATTACAAAGCTTCTCTCTCTACAGCAGCCACGTGTGACCAAGTATGGAAACTTGGACCAAGGGATCTGTCCACCGACTGTTTACATTTCTCCCATTGTTTCTGCGTCATTGAGTAGCCAAGCATTCATTACCTGAACAGCTCCTGCTCTCTTCCTTTCAGCTGATTCGAGAAGTGGATGAGTACCAAGAAAAAGACGGAAGCAGTTAGTAAAGATAAAGGCAGTAAAACAATCGCTTGCTGTGGACCCTGCCCTGGTGTGTGCCCCGGTCTGGGAGCTTGGCGTTCTTCTCAAAATCTATTCTGCTGTTTGTAGCCTGTTTGACACACAAACACAAACAATCTCCCTCTAGTTTTCCATGAGCTGTCAAGCCTTAAGGGGATGTCAAAAATCAAAGGCAAAGCTCTGCCTTTAAACAACAGCCCAAAAAAGATCATATATTTTTCTATTACTTTGGGGAAATCTTTGTCAGATGTATTGAATCTGATAGCTTCAGGGGGAACCCCGAGACAAGAATATTCACCACAGAGGTTTGATGTGCTGTTCTTTGCTTTGTGGATTAATATTTTTGCATTACATACATTCCTCCAGTAGAGTTTGCTTATTAATAAAAAGTATTTCCATTAGTCTGCGGTGCTGAAAGTTAAAGGAGTGACAGTATAAAAATCTGATCTACAAAAACTACAACCTTACTAGGTATTTAATCCCTGATTTGATGTTTAATATAGCGGCCCTACATTCCTCATCAAATCTGACTATGTTAGGACTTCCGTGGTGTTTTAGTGCTGCCATCTCCTGGTGAGATTTCCACACAAAACTTAAGCCAGTAACAAATTGCACTAGTAAAAACAGCATCAGTCATGTTATAGCTTTATTAGTTTCGTTTGTCCTCTATATTGTTACTGTGACTAAAAAAAAAATCTGTACTGCAGTGACTTTTTAAAAACATGCTAAACAGACCATCAAAGACCTCCAGCATCGGTATAAGACATCATCTCTTCAGTAGATCAGTCAAGGCCACCTTGATGGGTTCTGCCTTTCGTGTATTCGAAGAGGCAGCATGTCTTTATTTTCTTAAACAAGCTGCCTGTCTCGCTCTAGCGTGGTCCGGTTCCTCTCCTGCATTCACACATTCTGTAGGCACATATGTAGAAAATACCTGCAACAGGCCGAGATGAGGCTTTGATCATCAAATATATTCGAATGGTCGGATTTTAGGTATTTAATGGTAACTTAAGCAGTTATTGACTTTTGCAACTGGATGTCCTTTCTCACCTGCAAAGAAGGTCATGAGCATCGCCACCCAGCCGAGTATATATGACCAAGAGAAGCGCCAGTCACCGAATCGCTTTCCCAGGAAGTTGATTGTCACCCCAGTGTAGATGGCCATCGCCAGGAGAACAAAGAAAGCTGAGAGGGCGATTGGGATGCACATGTCAGTGATTCTAGTGCCATTATTACTGTTTCTGTTGGTGTGTTTTTGCCGACTCAAAAGAAAGACAACTCACTTGAGACGAAAAACATGATTCCTGCGGCAAAGGAGCGGTTGAACCTTTCAAAGGAGGAAAAGTGCGCAAAGGACATGATGCCTGCAATGATGCCTGCAAAGCACGACATCCCTGAAAGGATCATGAAGGCCCTGGTGGCATTCCAGTAAGCTGGGTGAAAACAGACAGAAATGAACAAGGCATGTATGACAGGATTGTTTTGATTGTTGAGCCAAAGAAATTCAATTGATTTTATTTCACAGCCATGTCAATATCCAAAAATGAAAAACAGACACATAAATGTACACACTCCTTTGATTTGTTACAAATACTGTGGTGGTCCAATGGGCTGAAGACACCCTGGATCTCTTACCTATGCTGTCGGTCTGCATGTAGCACTTGTTGGACATGCAGTACCTCCAGAGACCCTGGTGGGCATAATTTCCAGAGAGTCGATACTGCATCCAGTAGTCCGTGGCAGTGGAGACCACTAACAGGATATTACCCACTATGGCACAGAACAGACCCCCTCCCATGAAGCTGTACATTTTGAGCAGAGATAATGGGGCCGCTGTAGAGCACCTGTAAAAACAGAAGACGATAGACATTTTTCTTACACTGTAAAAGCCCGTTTGATCAAAACCTGCAAAGAAAAGGTTAAATATGTCACAGCTGAAACAAACACCTGCAGTGTGTTTCTGCCTTTGCTCTGTGCATATGTGATAGTAGAACATTACCCAACCTAAAATACGTTAATTAAACAGAAAATTAAATGTTCACGATCATTCAAATTATCCCAAAACTACACAAAGGCGACAGGAAAAAAAGGGGAAAGGGAGCTAATTATGAATTTTTTAGCCCTGTTTTAAAACAGCACATAAAGCCAACCAATCCACAACAAGTACACTGGAAGAACATGAAGCTGATTGAAAATATTACTCGATATACAATCTTAGAACAATCACATTTTTAGCTGTTTTTTACAGAAATCCAACATTTGATTAGCAGTTAACATTACCTGTTCTTTAGAGGAAACATTACTGTGACTTGAACAAGCAAAATATGTGTAACAGCTACTCTGTGTGATGCCGCAGTTTGTTTCTCATGTTACGCCGGTTCTTCTTCAGCAGTAAGTGACCATGAACGCAAACGTGACACTGGAGGATAAACACTCAAAAATAGCAGTTAAATCTGATCCCTTACCTCGTTTCTGGAAATGCACCTTTCTCTACTGCCCGCCTTCCAGAGGTAGATAGAGTAAATACGAACAGGCAGAGGGGGAGAAGAGAGAGCCGGCTGGAAAGAGAGCGAGAGAGTCAGAGACAATACTACAACTGTAAAGTTGTCCCCTCTGATTTTTTGTTGAGGAAAGCAAAATCTTTTGCTGCCATGAGTCTCGCTCAGTGAGATACACTTGAATGAAACACCACAGGGGCCACGGTGCAAATGACACGCGTGTGCGTGTGTGTGTGTGTGTTTGTGCGTGTGTGCGCAGTCTCTGGCATTTGTGTGCCCTTAGAGAAGGGGTGTTCCTTTTGGGGGGTTTTGTTTGTTTGTAAATGGCTTGCTCTAGAACTGGGGATGTGCATAGGTATGCAGGACTGTCAGTGTCAATGCAACATGCTGAAGCAAACACTTTTCTTTCAGCTCTTACCCCCTGTGGCAGCATGTACAGACACATATAGAGGCAGCGCTCTATACAAGCCGTATCTCTGTCACAATTTAAACCTGATACAGTATATGTTCAGATCACGAGCTCTACCCTGCAGACAAGGTTATAAAGGAGATTTTTAACTAGTCTGAAACATTTCAAAAACAACTTATATGGTTCACAAAATGAAATAGGAAAAAACACACCACACACTTGGATGTTTGGTCACTGTGAAAATACTCACTGACGTGGGGAATTTCTGTACTCTCACTATAAACCTTATCACACCCACACACCCTTATCCTAAACCTACCTATGACGAACCTATGATGCTTTTTAGCAAATCTGTCCACTTTTTCTAGATACAGTTACATGTATATTGGAAAAGGGGTACATACATGAAAATCATCTATGCTTAGTCGATTGAGATTCAGATCACTTTATTAATGCCAAAAAAGGACTATTTGTTTGCATCTTACGGACACAACCTGCTCACACAACCTAGTCCTTAAACACAAACACTGTTGCATGTCAAGGCAGAGATCAACAAAGAATGAGGTCATGGGAAAAGAATTAAAATAAATACATTAAACGTAAAATAAATAAACAGGACAAGTGTCTAAAAATGAACAATCATAGAAAAAAATAATCTAAATGGACCCTGTCAGTGTTGAGTAATCTAATAGCCGCGGGAGTGAAGGATTTAAAGTATACATTTGATCCACTCTGGGGTACACAGAAATGGTGACCTAGGAGGAACTTCCTGAAATCAGATGAAAAATATGTTAATAATGTTTATTGCCTGCTTCATTATCTGATTTCCCAAAGAGTGAGCACAGATGTCTCTGCTTGGCCCCTGTGACTTTGAAGCAGGTGTTAACAATACTGCTGACAGAGTTCATATCCTTAATAGACAAAACACTAAACCAACAGATAAAAGGAAATGTTAAAAGACTTTACCTAAAATAAATAAATAAAAAACACTGCATAAAGGTTCATCACAAGGGTTAATTAATTAACAAAAACCTATAGTACTGTGCAAAAGTATTGATCACCCTATCGTGTCTTTATATTTTACTTCCAGAGAGCCAGACCTTCCTGTAAATTTATAAGTGGTCTTGAGCAATAGTTCTACAGGCTTTCTGGAGGCCTTTCTAACTTATTCTTTGAACGTTGATGGTTTTTTCTCTCATTTTCAGTCCAGTCATAGTGCCTGGCCATTTAAGCCACCTAACACTGACCTATGAATCATTAAAGCTTAAAGAGGCACCTAAACTCACGAGAGTAATCGCTGTTTTGTCTACACTTAATAGATACCTTAGTAAAGAACCAATTTACATATTATTTTAGGCACAGACTATCAAAAAAACACATGATTGTTTTACATTTCTATAGCTGAATCTGTGAAAAAGGCCAAAGATGACACAATTTGATCGGCATAAGACAGCAGTTTTGCAATAAAAAGTTGATTACCAAAGAACTAAACTGCTGAAAACACAGCAGATGATGGATGAAAGTCACGTCCTTAAGGGACAGGAAAAAATCCAGTAAAGCCCTGATACAGAACCTGAGAGATGCATCTGGACCTTCACTTAATTTGTTTACTATTACTTTTCCTATTTACAAAGTTTGTTTTTTTCCGTATATATTGTATTTCCATGGACGAATATGGCTCAACACTGTACTTTTAAAAACAGAACGTTTTGTTTCTACATGCTTTAAGTTTAAATAAATGTTGTTTTGTTTTTGTAAAGTTTGAATAGAGAAAATCGATAAATGTATGAAAGCTTGGGTGGCTATCTCTCACCTAATACCTAAATAAATAAATAAGAATACGCCGGTCTAAAATAAAGAATGTATGTAAGATACCCGATGTGCTGCCAAAAGCCTGATTATAGTGCAGACATGTTTTAGAAAGTCATTTCCGATTTTGTTTATTTGGGGGGTGGGGATGTTAATCACACGTGTGATGTTTTAGAACATCCGTTTCCTCTGGTGATACATGTGATGACCAATGATGACCAGGCAGAGACAGCGTACATACGGGAGCTTGTGAAATTCGTTCTGGAAAGAGGTTTGACCTCTCGTGATCCGGAAGCCGACGCCAAGACCCGAGCTGTTCCATCGGCGGAGTAAAGATGGCTGACCAAGGCGCCGCAGATCCTGGTAATAACAACAATAATAAACCTGAAGCCTCCGAGGGAACTATTATAAAGGTCACAGTGAAAACTCCTAAAGACAAAGAAGAAATCGCCATCGCAGAAGATGCCTCTGTTACTCAGGTTGGTTGGGTTTTGCTGGTGGGGAGCTAGCTGCTGCGCCTCTAACGTCATGCCTCTGCCCACAAGTTCAGCTAGGAAGCTAACGAGCTAGCCCTGTTAGCATTTGTCGTCACTCTAGCCGGCAACCAGGGGCTTTGTGAAATTAAAGGGGCTGTGTGTAGCGGAAGTGTTGCCGCTTAGGGTAACAAATGTTCGGTGATATTAACGTTGGTGACATCCAATCGAGGAATATGACCACACATCAATAGATGAAATTGCGAACCGGTTAGCCTGCTAAGTGTTAGCACTTAGCAAGTTAGCCAGCCAACTTGCTAGCAGAGCCATTAGCTAACTATGTAGCCAAACAAGTGTCAGCTGACGCTTTAGTTATGCCACTACCACAAGTAGGAACCGATATAACCGATAGTTGATGTAACCACGACAGGGATTTCGGATTTACAACATACTTTAATTTTCTGTTTCAGCCCGACGGCTTTAGCGAAAGCTAAACTTTGCTTTCCCTCTAGAACATTCTCAGTGCTGCCCCTGAGTCATTGGGCTTTCTTGGGAATATACAGTTTCTCAGTGTTACTGTTGGCTTGGCGACGTGGGGCACTGAAAGCATAACGCAGTCTTTTTAATCGCAATAAAAGGATAATCTCTTCAGCTGTGTTTGTTATGGCTGCGTTGCCACTGAATGGTTGTGGTTTCACTGTTCATACATGCTAGCCATGTTCTTTAATCTGTTCACGGGCCTGTGTTTGTTTGATGTACATAACATTTAGTGCAATGACCAGGTTACATGTATAAGTATTAAATTGTTTAAGTTGCATTGTATAATCATGCGTATTTACTTGTATAGATTCTGTGCTGCTTTTATACAGAGGTTGCTAGGCCCCTGTGAACGAAACGATAGTAGTCAACAATTCTGGGCCATTATTAAACCATGATACTGATTCCTTTTTTTAAATTCTTCTTTTACAGAAAGCGGTCTTAAAGCTTTTCATGTTTTATCAAACAGAGTAAAGTTGATGAAAAGTAACAGGTAGACATTGACCATTCTGATTTTCTAAAGGGCTGATTGCAGTCAGGAAGGCCGATTATAGGGTGCTAGTGATTTCTTTTTCCTTTGTCCTTAAAATACTCATCAAAGGTGTACTTTATCAAAGTAATTTTCACAAAGTGTTGAAAGACTAGTGGTAATCTGATAGATTTAGAGTGCATGGTCCCAGATAATGGGATATTTAGAAATGGCATCTGTAATGCCAGAGGTTTGCATCAAAACAGAACCAGATAATAGCAGCATGTCACGTGAGTAATCATCTCTTCCTTTATATTGTAATTTTCATTTCCAGTTTCTGTCTCCATCTCTTCTCTTTTTGTAAGACATTTTCTGGTTCACTTCTTATGTTTGTTACTTTTTTCTTGTCTTTTAGTTTAAAGAAGAGATCTCGAGGCGGTTCAAAGCCAAACAGGACCAGCTGGTTCTGATTTTTGCAGGGAAAATCTTAAAAGATGGCGACAGCCTCAGCCAACATGGCATCAAAGATGGCCTGACAGTGCACTTGGTCATAAAAACAGCACACAAGTAAGTCAACAAACCATGCTGATTCAACCAAATGCTTCGTGTCTGTTTTCAAAAAGGATTCATTAGATTTACAGTTCAGTCTTTTTTGTGCATTTGGATTCATGTTTCTCTTCAAAGCACAAGGCGTTCACAGCATTACTAAGTTTGTCTTTTGCCCCCAAAAAAATCATCTCTGTAGGGCGGCAGATGGTGGTAGCACATCAGCCTCTAGCTCAACATCCACCCAAGCAGGCAGTACCTCCACTTCAAATCCAGGCACCAACCCCTCAACCACAACAGGCTCTACTGGCTCAGCCCCACCACCCACACAGACGCCCAACATACTGAGTAAGTGCAACTTTGTGTAATTTTATACAGGCAAACACCTTTCACTGTTTGAGCAATGCGGTGTGTTTAACCAGCACTCTCCAATCTTTCCTCCTTCAGCTGGCTTCGGTGACCTTGGTGGTCTAGCTGGACTGGGCATGGGCTCGGCTAACTTCATGGAGCTGCAGCAGCAGATGCAGAGGCAGCTTATGTCCAATCCAGAGATGCTTTCTCAAATTATGGAGAACCCGCTGGTGCAGAACATGATGTCAAACCCAGACTTGATGAGACAGATGATTATGGCTAATCCTCAGATGCAACAGTTGATGGAACGCAACCCTGAGATCTCCCACATGCTCAACAACCCTGAGCTTATGAGACAGGTAAACAGAACTAAGAAGGGCTGAATGTGTCATTCACATAGCACAATATTAAATTACCACTATATTGTCTGCCTTTTTTTTTTTTTTATAAAAGGATTTTACGAGCTCTGTTTAAAATGATACCTTGATTCAGTTGTTTCCTTTCCTGTTCTTATAACACCTCACAGACCATGGAGCTGGCCAGGAACCCAGCCATGATGCAAGAAATGATGCGCAACCAGGACCGGGCTTTGAGCAACTTGGAGAGCATCCCAGGAGGGTACAATGCTTTGCGGAGGATGTACACAGACATCCAGGAGCCCATGTTTAGCGCTGCCAGAGAACAGGTATCTGTGAGGAGTACTTGCTGACAAATGTTTTGTTTTTGTGCACTGTTGGCGCTTGTTGAACTTCTCACTCATTCTGTAGTATTTGTTGTCTCTTTTTTGTCAGCATTGCATAGCTAGTAGTATTCTGACAGTTGTGTTTCCAAATGTGCCTCCTTGTAGTTTGGTAGCAACCCATTCTCAGCTCTGGGAGGGAGCTCCGAGTCTGGTGCCCAGCCATCACGGACAGAGAACCGAGAGCCCCTACCAAATCCATGGGGGCCACCAACTTCTTCTAACCCTTCTGAGAGTGGAGGGGGCAGCACGGGGAGCAGTAGTACCACCGCAGGCACCACCCCAAGTGTGTCGAACCCTCTGGGCATCAATCCTGGCAGTCTGGGAAATGGTAAGCCAGAGCGAGCCTGAATTCCTTAAATTTAATATTATCTAACTATCAAATTATTTATTTGTAAATAATACTTTGATGTAGTGAATTATGTATACATTACTTTTTTTTTAATTTCTTGTCTATATTTTCTATTGTTTTCTTTTTATTGTAGGCATGTTTAACAGCCCAGGCATGCAGAGTCTACTGCAGCAGATCTCTGAAAACCCTCAGCTGATGCAGAACATGCTGTCTGCCCCCTACATGCGCAGCATGATGCAGTCACTGGCTCAAAACCCAGAGTTGGCCTCCCAGGTAAGCTTAAAGATGGATACAAACACACATTTAAACATACATATAATGCACAGCCATGCAGAAAACAATTAGATTAAAATATTTTCCTGTTCAGAATGTGCATCAGACAGGTGCACATGTTTATACATGGACAAGTGGATCATAATGAACAACTCAGTTTAAATGTACTGTCAGTATCAGGTTAGCCACTGGCATTAAGACAATACAGAGATTGTCTTTTAAGCTCATATTTAGACCAGAGCAACTTCATGATAAAGTGCTGCTGAGTGATACTAAAGACATATTGATTAGGTTACAGCATCAGTTTGAAAGCTGTGGTGAGGTGCTAAAATGAATTTACTTAAATCTTTCTATTATTTTAGTGAGTAAGCAGCATAGCCTGATGTGGAATGATCATTTTTCTTGACTGTATTTCCCTTTTTCTCTACCAGGTTTTGATGAATAACCCCTTGTTTGCTGGAAACCAACAACTGCAGGAACAGTTCAGAGCTCAGCTGCCTATCTTTCTGCAGCAGGTACAGCATATTTATTTAGTTTAGTACCGCAGCTCTAGATTTGCATGTTTTCTATAAAAGACTGTAACAAAGAATGGAGCTGATTAGATCTGCAGGGTGGCATAATGAGCCTCAGTCTATGTATCTGCTGAGGGTACATGATGAATTATATCATTAAATAATATGTATTTAATACCTGATTTAGAAGTTAAAATACATTAAACACATTGAAATATGAGGAAATTACGTGTTTCATTTTTAATTAGAAGTGAATTTGGCAGTAGTATATCAAATGATCACCCAGAAGGGTGGAAGTGACTGTCGGTTTCATAGTTAACAGACTCCATCTGGGCAACCAAACCACAAGACAACAACACACAAACGGCTCCCTCACAGGTGCTGCTGCGCTCACTTAGAGCAGTGCTGGCAAATGTCCCAGGTTCTTTAAATAAAACTGAAATCTGAATATTAGAAGAATCTCCTGAATAGTTGTTATTTGTTAGTTGAGTCGCTTTCCCACTTGAGTCAGTTTTTGGATAATTGCATCAATACATTTTCTACTGTTCTTCTTTCTCACATGTACCACACAACATGTCACAAATTTACAGCAAAGTGTCAGCTTTCAAACTATTGGCAGTACTTCACAGGGTTCACTTGAGGGAACTACTGGACCTAGCATGCAGGAAATATTTGCTAACAGTAAATGTAGCAGAATATTACCTGTGGTGCTGACATAGCATGAACTCTGTACTAGGTAGCTGGAAAATGTTTGATGTAATTGCGTCTGACTTTTAGTCTGTGAAGGTTCTCAGTCATCCAGGTCATCGTAGTCAAAGGAGCTTGCAAAGAAAAGCGTCTGGACTTCTTTAAGTTGCTTGAAGACATTTCACCTGTCATCCGAGAAGCTTCTTCAGTTCTAAGGTCAAATGGTGGAGAGTCCCAGATTTAAACCTAGTGGGAGAATATCCCCCCACAGAGGGACAAAAGGACCCCCTGATGATCCTCTAATCGCCTGAGCTACATCTATGTCCACTGTGAGCGACCATCTTTGAACAGAGGCAGTGGTTTACGACACCAACTGTCTGCCATCTATAATCCAGCTTTGAGATCCCTCCCCAGACGCCTGAACGCCCACTCACATCCTGGGCCATCTGACCTCAGGAATTCGCATGATAAGGTGGGGCCAGGTTTCACAATGAGCTCACCCGAAACCCTGGCTGATTGGGACCCACACCCATTTTCACACCTTGGCTCAGGCGATTAGAGGATCATCAGGGGTCCTTTTGTCCCTCTGTGGGGGGATATTCTCCCACTAGGTTTAAATCTGGGACTCCCCATCATTTGACCTTAGAACTGAAGAAGCTTCTCGGATGACAGGTGAAATGTCTTCAAGCAACTTAAAGAAGTCCAGACGCTTTTCTTTGCAAGCTCCTTTGAGTCTGACTTTTAGGTTGTCCAATGCACCTCTGTCAGCTGAACAAACCTGCAGTGCATGTGTGAAAACAGCTGTAACGCTCACACAATGTAGACTGCTAATCCTGTGACAATTTCATTGAACTGTTGGGTTGCAGATGCAGAACCCAGAAGCTCTGTCAGTGATGACCAATCCACGGGCCATGCAAGCTCTGATGCAGATCCAGCAGGGCCTACAGACACTGCAGACAGAAGCACCAGGCCTCATGCCCAGGTATGCTAACACACATTTAAACATCGTTCATTTTTGAGGTGGATATACTCTCTGCTGTTAATTTTTCCTTCATCCTAGTTTGATGCCAGGTGGAATTCCTGGAATACCCACAGGAGGGGCCATGCCCACAGAGAACCCTGCATCCTCACCCAGCAGTGCTGGAACAAACACTGCCCAGCAGCAGCTGATGCAACAGATGCTCCAGATGTTTGCTGGAGGAGGAGGTGGAGGCGGAAGCGCAACGGTACACATGCATAGGAATTACAGTGCTGTGTCTTGAGCCACATTTCTTTTTATATTTTGGTGGTAAAATAGGACATAGTTCCAGTGTTTTATTGAAACATGGAAAAGTATAAAAACTGAGTTGTTTGTTTTTAGTTTGTTTTTTTCTTTTTCAGTTTTAACAAGGTTTAAAGTCAACATTTGGTTTCACTATCTTTATTCTTCAACATAGTCTGAACTCTCTTAGGCAGCTGTTTTGTCATGTCTTCGGGAATAGATCTCTAGGCTTCTTGAAGGACATTTAAAGCTCTTCTATGGATGTTTGCTGCCTTTTGTTCCATCCTCTGTCAAGATCATCTCACACTGGATTTTGACATGCCTCAGCCTTTTCTCACTGTTTGTCCTCCTTATGAAATGGCTTCTTGACAGCCGCCTTCCGTTTAGACCATATATGATTAGACTTCAGTGAGCGATCCACTGAAGGACCAGATGTACCTCGCTGGTCCTGTGTCAGGTCTTTGCTGGAGTTTTTCCTTTGTCTTAAAGGTAAAGTCTGTAAAATCTCACTAGATGTCAGTAGATTGCAAATTGCAGTTAACTGAATTCAATTTTTCTTACCCCTCTTAATTCAAGTGTATAATCATAGGTACAGTGAGCACTGGGGTACACACTACACTTTAAAATATTTGAATAATGTCAACACTTAGCAATGAATAACAAATAAACTTTGTAAAAGGTGTCCACAGTGTGGTGATGAGTCGCTGAAGCGTACTTCTGGCAAATGACAGCAATAGTGTGATGAGTTGAGGATATCCTGAACTTTTCTGTCATCAAGTGCTGCTTTGTTTCACTGGTCTCTAGCTCTCTAGTCACATACATAAACATAACTAGGTGGAACACTTAATTGAGTTAGGTTGTTATCTTTGGGTGGATGATTTATCGGCCTGTGTTAAGTGGTCAAATAACATTCCTGTGAAAATGGTCAGGTAAAAGGACTGGACTGAAATGAGTGGAAAATCAGCCAAAGAAAAACATTGAAAGGCCTTCAAAAAGCCTTCTTGAGGATGCTTTTTAAAAGGACAGAAAAGTGGCTAAGCAAAATATAAAGAAATGGTGGCTCAAGACTTTTGCACAATACTGTACAATTTGTGAACATGTGTGCTCTCAGATGAAATGACTGCTTTACAGAAAAAGGGGTGGATGGACATGGTCACAGTATGGTACTAATATAATTTGTCTCGCATCTCATTTTGTCGTTGTAGACCCAGACCCCAGAGGTTCGGTTCCAGTCCCAGCTGGACCAGCTTAATGCTATGGGCTTCATCAACCGCGAGGCCAACCTGCAGGCGCTCATAGCTACTGGAGGAGACATCAATGCTGCAATCGAGAGACTTCTGGGCTCACAGCCCTCGTAAAGACATACAGTACCTAGTGATACACAGACATGCGCATACATACCTAACTCACAAAAACACCCAGCATCTACAGAGAACCAAAATAAATTTCAGTGTATTGTCCCCAACTTAATGGAATGAACGTGGGCAGGATCTATAAGACCTTCACTCTACATCTGTTCTCAGATCATGCCCCATTTCCCATACTTTCACTCTTTGCCACCATCCAACCAGATCTCTGTCAAGAGTGCTGCCGTAGAGTTGGACTGAACCACTCTTACCGTAAAGGGTATTCTGGTGCAGAGAATAAGAGTGAAAATCTCTCCTGGAAAGGGATTCCCTACAATTTTCACTATATATTGTTTTCTTCATGTAAAACTGGAGTAGAGTGCTACAGGTTAACGTTTTCATGATACAAATTGAACCCACGTGATGTGATTGGCTTCTGGCTCTTTTCCCTACATGGCTACTGTGAGGTTTGCTGGTATTTAACTAGCAAATTGATAAATGAAGATTTTCTGATTACAGGTGGCAAACCTGAGTGTTAGCAGGAAGGTATCTTGTCCACGCAGATGATCCACCTTATTTCCTCCTTTCCTTGTTCTAAAGATTCTACTTTAAATGGCTGTCGTTCCCCAACAGCTTTCACTATTTATTGCAAGCTCTTAATAACATGACATAATACGTCATTCAAGATAAAAGTGCCCACTCACAGGTGCAGTGGCTTTTCCCCCTCTGAGGCACCATTGCTGTGCCTGCTGTCTTCCACTGCCCTATCATCAGTGAATTGCCTCACTCAGTGGGTTATTGAGGACCCTGCCCCAACTAAGAAAATTTCACGCACCATCCAGAACTTTAGCCATAATCAGATATCACATCGCAGCGTCTCTGAAGCAGAGGGCGCAGTTAGAATGAATAAGAATGAAACAAGTTTTCCTTTCGTTTTAATCTTATTCTTCATTTTAATTTCTCTTTTGAGGTGCAGTTAGTACCTAGAGGTGATTTGTCTCATCAAAATAAAATGGAAATCAAATGATTAACGAAAAATGAACGATGGAACGGCTTTACAAACAACTCTGGTACAGTGGCATCATAAATTTCTCAAATCAAGCCTAGGTTGTTTTATTTTATTTTTTTTTATTTTTTTCCTTTTGAAATTCTCAGCAATGTAGTTGTGGTAACCTTGGCAACTGCTGCTATAGCTTTGCTTTGTCTGTTGACCTCAGCTGGAAAAAAAAAAAAAAAATGAAAATCCATCTCCGAATTGAACATGTTGGAACTAACTTTTAACAGTACTGTACTAAAAAAAATAAAACATGATTTAAAAACAGCCCACACATGTGTCAGTTGATTATGAAAGTTAATTTGTATGAAGTCATTGAACTTTGTTTCTGTTTTTTTTTTTTTTTTTTTTGTTAAATGTGAAATGTTGAAATCTGTAAGATTAAATCTACTTTTGGAGGTTTTTTTTTGTTTTTGTTTGTTTGTTTTGTTTTGTTTTTAAACACAGTTGGCCATCCTTTTAAGGTTTGAGTTTTAGTTTGGTACCACTAACTGGATGATATTTTAAATATTTTAATTTTAAATACCTTGGAAGCTTGCTGAAAAGTACACAGATTACTATTAATGATGCTTAAAAGTTCCAGGAAGTGTTTTCATCTCTGATATTAATTTAGTCAGTTAAAATCAATATTTTCACTATTTGTAAGGAAATGTCTTGTCAAAAATGAACTTACTGTATATTATTTTTATCTTTTCTATTGATTCAAATATTGTATTTCTTACAAAAATAACGTGGTAATTCCGATTTTATACAGTCACAAATAGTCTGTAAGACAAACATGTCACTATAACAATAACACGCTATCTTCTTAGAGTGCTGAGTTATGAATTACTGTGTGAGCCTGAACTGTGTTTGCTGGTTTGTATTCATATAGGATCGATTGTAGCTGTGTTCTGCTAATCACGATAATTAAAATATACTTTAAAAAAACATAAAGGAACATTTTGAACACATCAGATCTACGAAGAAAAAAAAGAAATGCTTGATATCTACATTGATATAGAATGGGTAATTGGTTAGGAATGAAAGGATGCCAGATATTTTAAAGGAAATAGTAATTATTAGCCTACAGGTGGCTAAATTTAAAGACACAAGTGAAAAAAAGATGTGGCAGACTAGTCAATTTGACCAAAGCTTCAGTTTATCAGGTATGCATACTGCAAATGCAATGTCAGGGTAGGCTCCTAATGAGACTGGATGGTCTCCTGGGAGATCTCTCGGATCCAGATCTGGGTATCGATGATCTGGAGAATGAGGTGCAACCTGTAATAATAATAATAATAGTATAATGTCCAAGAGGTGTTTTATTGGATTTGGGTCAAGAAAATGTGGGTGGGGTCACGGATACCAGTTCATACATCCCAGAGGCGACCGTGGCTCAAGAGTTGGGAGTTCGCCTTGTAATTGGAAGGTTGCCGGTTCGAGCCCCGGCTCGGTCGTTGTGTCCTTGGGCAAGACACTTCACCTACCGCCTACTGGTGTTGGCCAGAAGGGCCGATGGCGCGATATGGCAGCCTCGCTTCTGTCAGTCTGCCCCAGGGCAGCTGTGGCTACAACTGTAGCTGCCTCCACCTGTGTGTGATTGGGTGGATGACTGGGTGTGTAAAGCGCTTTGGGGTCCCTAGGCGAGACTAGTAAAAAGTGCTATACAAATACAGGCCATTTACCATTTCCTGCGTACTCTCGCCACATGAGGCCAAGTATTGTGCACCAGGAGAAATCCAGGACCCACTGCATCAGTGTAGGGTCAGATGGCAGGTCCAAGGACTTTCTCCTGATACCTAATGGCAGTCAGGGTGTCGTTGCCTAGCCTTTATCCCTCCATGAATATGCCTCCCTAGAACATCACTGACCCACCACCAAACTGGTCATGCTAAACATTGTTACAGGAAACAAAGTTTGTCACAGCTTCTCCAGCTGGTCTGTCAGGGTGAACCTGCTCTGATCTGCGATAAGCACAAATCACGAGTGGTGTACTTGCCAATTCTGGTTTTCTACACTAAATGCCAGCTGGGCTCCACAGGGCTCAATAGAGAACCCTCAGTCACCCTCATGAAGTCTGTTTCTGATCGTTCGGTCAGAGATTTTTACACTGTCAAATGCAAAACTAGATGAGGGACAACTGTCACTGTTGCCTCTCTAGTGCATCTGTTGTTAATCTCATCAACACTAAAGCAGCTGAAACTGAATAACAATCCCCGCTGCTACTTAACTGATCAGTTAAATATCCCAGAAGTTTAACTGACTTATTGCTATATGCTTATTAAATTCTGTTTAAGCAGTGTGTTACATAATAGTTAGTACACTATAAAGCACTCTTAACTCCAAGTTTAATGATCAGAAAGGTGGGGAATGATGACGTGTGTTTGCACACAGAAACCACCTTTTAAGTGAGGTCACACCACAAATGATCAGAATCAGTGCGTGAATAGAGCAGCAGAGGGTGGAGACACTTCATGACTACCTGCCAGTGGTTCTACCTGTTCCACCTGCTCTCCTCCCTCCAGCCCTCCTTTGGGTGTCAGCTGATGAGAGCTCAGGACTGCCTGCCCACAATCTGAAGCTACCCACTATGCGTAGATAAAGAAGCAAGCGGCTCAACCAGTTCCCTTTTTTCTTTCCATTCTTTTCTTCACCTTTGCTCTCTCTCCACATCGGAGAGAGAGACTCAGGACTGAGGCTGGATTTTTTTTCTTTCTTTCTGTTTTTCTTTCTTTTTTAAACTCTACTTTGGGAGCTAATATTTAAAGTGCCTTCAGGATATTTACTTAGCAAAGCAGGAACCCTTCGCCTCTGAGTGCAGCATGGGGTCTGATGATTCGTACAATTTTGTCTTTAAAGGTGAGTCATGTTTGCTTAAGCTGTGATTGTGTAGGAAGACACAATGTCTTTTTCTCTGTGTATTATTGCGTATTTGTAGACAATGAAGCTGGCAGGTACAACTCCGGCTGTAGCTGCCTGCTGCTATTTCCAAGGAAGTGAATAGAGCAGGGAAAGTAGGAAGTGATCGCTCTGTATCCATTCGGCTGTAAACCATTTAACCTTTGACCTATTATAGAAACATATAATCCACACGTTATAATCTTACAAAGAGCCTCATGTGCATGTGCATATTCCTTATTAAAATAAACTTCCATTCATTCCAAAGTGAAATCAGCCCCAGGGGAGATGTGCCACGTCTGTGTGGTGTCATAGTGTCTAGTATCTTTTGAGGGTGACAGAAAGTCTGGATATAAAAGAATATGTTTCAGCAAGTTACCATGAGATAGGTTTATCCTTGATTTGTTCTAATACTCAGTGTTATTGGTATCTAGTTTTTTAATCAAATAAAGGATTAAGAGCCATTTCAATACCTGTTGTGTGTGTTTGTTTAGTGGTTTTGATCGGAGAGTCTGGCGTAGGAAAGAGCAACCTTCTGTCTCGCTTCACCAAGAATGAGTTCGCCCATGACAGCCGTACCACCATCGGTGTCGAGTTCAGCACACGGACCGTGCAGATTGATAACCTCACCATCAAAGCTCAAATCTGGGACACGGCTGGCCTGGAGCGCTACAGAGCTATCACCTCAGCGTGGGTACACACACATAAGCACACACACCATTTACGAATGAGTAACAGACACAATTGAGGTGGGAATTATGAGATTATCAGTGTTGGCTCACACATGTTTGCCAGTTTAAGTAACACTGATTGCACTGTGTTTAATTAACGGTCACACCTCTTTCATGCACAACACCTACTTAAAGGCATTGTTTCCTGTTTGAATGTAACACCCAGCCCATGTGTGTTCCTCCTCAGGTATTACAGGGGAGCAGTTGGAGCGCTGCTGGTCTATGACATTAGCAAGCACTTGACCTATGAGAGCGCAGAGAGATGGCTGAAGGAGCTGTACGACCACGCAGACCCTCATATTGTGGTCATGCTGGTGGGAAACAAAAGCGATCTGGACACTCTCAGGACCGTACCCACAGATGAGGCCAGAGACTTTGCAGGTAAGTTAAGTAGTATTGTATAGTTATTTCTTTAATGTTGTTTTGGAATATATCTAATATAAGAGACTGATTTTATTTCTATGTCTTGCAAAAATTCTCATAAATGGTGTTTTCACTGCTAAATACATTTTGCTCTGTATTAATGTTTTTTTGTTTTTCAAACCCCGGTGTGATTCAGAAAAGAAAGGTCTGATGTTCATGGAGACATCAGCGTTGGGCTCCACCAATGTTGAAGCAGCTTTCAGTGAAGTTCTCACAGGTAAAGGTGCCCAGAAAGAGCATTCACACCCTCACTTTGACTTGTGTCCGTGTTGATTGCCAATCTTCTTCGTCTCCGTTTTCTCCAGCGATCCATAGGAAGGTGGCCAGCAGAGAGGTGACCCGTGGCTCCATCAGTGCTGTGACCCTCTCCAGCCCCCTTGGGCCAAGCAGCGAGGCACAGGAGGAGCGCAAAGGCTGCTGCAGGAGCTAATAACAGACTGCGACACCCCCCCCAGAAAGATCTGCTGTGTACATACTGAAGCATCACCATGCTTGACTGTCATTCAAGCGAGGCTTCTGCTTGACACTGAGCTCTCAGTGTTCAGGCCTCTTTCAGTATACCGTCTGTACAGTATCTAATTTACTGAATAAGTGTTGCAAATGGTAATTCACTTTCACATTTTATACATATTTCTTTTGATGGCTGATGGGCAATTTCTGCATTAGATGACATTTTTTTCTTTATGTTTCTAGAAATACTTTGTAATGTTTTATTGCTTTTATAAAGGAATCCAGAGGGACGTCTTGGAATAAGTTATTTATGCTTCTTCTATTTGCTTGTACTTGCAACAAAAAGTCATGAAACATCTCCATGAGACTCGAGCTATGTGGAAAAAGGAGATAAAAGGAGGTGAAATAAATAAAGTTATAGTGTTAACACACTAGCTGAATAAGACTGGTCCAGTTTGAATCAATTCATATGCTGTTAGATAAGTTAATCTTTAAAAAATTGTATTGGTGGAGTTAAATGAGGACCGATGGTATTCCTACATCATCATAGTTAATGCTATTTTAGGACCAATCACATGTGTTGTCAGATTTATGACTTTTGGGGGGTGGGACTGAAGTGGGGTAAGTTTGTCTTCACTGCTTTCTGACAAACACTGAAGTAGAAGTAAGGTAATAAAAAGAGCATCAAAATCAATGTAAGGAGCAGGTTGTCCTACTTGAAACCAAAAGTCACTGTTGATTTGTTCAATAAACTGGTGTGAGATGATTAGAGTTTTGTGACATGGTGCATTATCCTGCTGGAGGAAGGCGTCAGACGATGGGTAAGCTGTGGTCATAAAGGGGTGGGCATGGTCAGGAACAGTACTCCTGCAGGCTGTGGTGTTTAAACAATGCTCAGTTGGTGATAAGGGTCTCAAAGTGTGCCAAGAGAATATCCCCCACACCAGAGTTATTAAAGTTTTGTGTTTTCTAAGTAGTTTTATTTAATTTTTTGTTGTTTATTTTAGTTTCAGCTAGGTTACAGAGTGTACTTTCTTGTTTCAGTTTAGATTTTATTGTTGGAAAAGATTTAGTTTCAGCTTAGTTTTCATTAGTTTCAGTGTTAGTTTTAGTCTTTTATAATTATTATTGTCTGAGGCAAGATATTGGTATTCCAATAACAACACAATGCTTTGAAAGCAGATGACTAACAGTCTTGTAAACATCTCACAAGTCTCAATAAACACATTTATCATGTGTCATCAGGCAGGTTAATAATACATTTTTGCTTAATTAATAGGTACCAAAGGTAAGAACATTTCCTTTCTCTATATATATGTGTTATTTTAGTTAGTTAGTTTTCCAAGGTCACAAAATGTTTCAGTTTTTAGCCTATTTTAAGTTAACTTTAATAACCTTGCACCACAACATTGCAGGATGGAGCCATGCAAATTTTGATCCTACCATCTGACTGACGCAGCAGAAATCAAGACTTGTCAGATCAGGCAAGGTTTTTCAATTTTCTGTTGTCTAATTTTTGTCTGTGTGAGTTTTAGGCTCACTTTCCCGTTCTTAGTTGACAGAAGTGGCACCAAGTGTGGTCTTCTGCTGCTGTAGCCCATCTGCTTCAATGTTTTATGCATTTCTGCTTGGTTGTAATGAGTGGTTATTTGAGTTACTATTACATCCTATCAGCTTGAAGCAGTCTGGCCATTCTTCTCTGCCATCAACAAGGCATTTCCACCCAGAGACCTGCTGCTCACTGGATATTTTCTCGCTGTAATTCCATTTTCTGTGAATCCTAGAAATGGTTGTGTAGGAAAATCCAGTAGATCAGCATTTTCAGAAATAGACCAGTATGAATTATGTCCATTGATTTTCTTATCATTTCAGGGTGCTCTAGATTATATTAGTTGTCACGAAGCAAGAGGCAGGGTACACCTTGGACAATCTGTCAGCCTGTCCCAGGGTAATGCAGAGATATAGATAAAATAATTCACTCCCACGTTCTATGGTTAATTTAGGACCCCCGGTTAACCTAAACTCATGGATGTCTTTGGACTGCGGGAGGAACCTGGAGTGCTTGGCGAGATTAATATAATATACAAAACTCCAGGTTTGAGGTATAGGTCAAGTAGTAGTTTTTCCCCAAGTGGCAGAGAGATGGTGTCACACCAGCACGACTGGTTTTCAGATCTTGCCCAATGATAAGAGTCCTGAGATGGTCTTTGAAGGTGCTATGTCTCCTCTCAACCTGTAGATGGCACTGCCGATGTTACAAGTTGAAACCACAGCCCGAGGGTACTATAGTGAAATACATTTGTTCCCCCTCTCATTCATTTAGTAACGCCTACATGTCTCATACTCCTGTCTCATCTCTTACTATGCATCACATTTACGTTCATTATATTAAGTTAGCAACCTTTGCTGCCTATGATGTGGGGTATTAATTTACATTTTCCCCAGACTTGGTAATTTTATGTCAATGTGTCCACTCGCAGAAGATCTCCAGACTATGGATGTAATTGTACAAGCTCATATGGCACAACTGAGTGAATATAAATCTACAGCGGTGGTAGTTAATGACATTCTGGACAGATAGTGCTCTATCTCTGGTTCACAGATGTGCATGAGGAGGCTTTGCTGTGGTATGAGCGTGCGTGTGTGCTGCGTGCATGCTGTGTCCCCAAGCAAGACTTCTCTGCCGGAGATGATTTTGCTACAGTGAAATGACCACAAATGCTTTTATTAAGCTTCTCTCATGAAAATATGATAGGAAGGCTCTGCACCAGGCAGTAAATGTTTAATTATACCTTGTGAATGGGGATATTTTATAGGCTGAGGAAAGACATCTGGTGTAATAATCCACACAGGCTGAGCAAGCTGCACAGGTTGAAAGCCTGGTCACCAAACCTGTAAATTTTGCTTCATCCCATGCCTATAAGGAAGGTTTATACTTACTAAATCTCTTTTAAAAAAGAAATAAATAAATAAAAAATACAGGTTCCTTTATTTATTCTGAATGAAGAGGGCTGAACAGTGAAGCAGCATTTCCTTCTGCTGATTGTTCCAATTTTTTTCCTAGTGTGTCAGTGTGTTTCTGACCCAGCCTTGAAAGTAAGGCTCTCATCATGGTTGGAAAGAAATGGATTTAGCACAAACATGTGGTGGCTATTACTCGCATGCTACTAGACATGTGTAAGTTGTAAAAAGTGTGTCTTAAACCAGAACTCGTATATATGCTAAAGTGATAAGTGCAATGGCACCTCTGACCCCAACATGGATCTGTTTATCTCTGGCTTACGATGCCCCCCTCTCCATCCCTGCAGCACTTTGTTTCGCAGGGAAATCTTGGAGTTTTAAGTCGGAGCATCAAATCTGTACGGTTTGGGTTGGTTTTTCTTATGACCTTTAACTCTCATTTCTGTTGCCTTGCAGTTTCTCTTCTGCTCTCCAAATCCCGCTTTCGCAAATTGTGTCTGTCACTTGGTTTCTGCCTGTCCAGAGCTCATTTTCACTTGTTTATATCCGCTTCCTGTATTTGTTTGTTTATACGCATGATCAGCAGTGATATAAGTCCTACAATCATAACACAATCCCACTCATATTTACATTTCATCTAAAGAGAAAACAAAACAGAACAAAAACCCCCAGCTGTCCTCTGTAGCCATTTTTAAAAATTGATTTTTTTCACTTCCTCACATCTAAAGTACTCCAAACACACACACGCATGCACATGACTTGAAAAATAAATTGTCAGCTTTTGAATCAAAAAAAGCAGCAATGCTTGCAGTAGAGTGACAGCAGTTTTTATTTTTAATGTTTATTCAGCAGGATATTTAGACTCATTAAGGAAGACTTTTAGTTATCTTTGGGGGGGAATCCAAATTCAGAAATGCATGCTAGTTTGCTGTTGTGCAGGTGGCAGACAAGGTCATGCACTAATCAGAGGTTTAGCCCTTTAGTGCCTCCACATGTACAAGTGCCATTCAGCAAGACTGAACCTGAATGAGCAAATGAGAAGACGTAAAGTGGTTTGAATGCATGTCACCCACTTACCTGCTTTTCACTGAATAGCAGCATCATGTGGGCATGCTTAAAAACGCATTAAATACATAACTTGCACCTGTTGCAGATTTTTTTTCGCGCCTTACTGTGTGGGTTCACAGCTACAAATGTGCACGATGTGAAAACAACGTCTGGGCGTGAGTGTGTGTGACGGCCTACATTCCTGCATCATCCCGCATCTGTCAGCAAAGAGCACACACTGATATTTCCACATCAGCTGACATCATCGCATAAATAGAATCCAAGTCAATGCCTCTGATTGCCATGGTGATGTTGTTATGGCGACCAATCAAAAAGAGAGGTGAGCTGATGGGTGCCTGTGTGTGTTCTCAAAAAAATAAAAAATAAAAAGGCGCAATGGAGAAAAAGAAAGCTGAAAATGGGCAGAGAGGTGGGTTACTGCCTCGAGTTCATCGCAAGCAAACTGTTAAAGAGTGCTTTCATCGATCTCTGTTGAAGACCGGAGGTGTTTTAGTCTCGGCTCGGCTTATCGTGGAATTAAAACGTCCTATAATTCAGTTCTCTAGATTAGTGTTTGCACATTTGTCTGCCCCCTCGTGCTTGGCTGTATCGCCTCCCCATATACTCGAGTCAATTAACTCCTTTAAAAGCCTCTAATTTCATAACGGAGCCCGTTGTGCTTGGCTGTCTGTGCTCAAGGCCCAGCTGGGGTCACAAGATTCCTTTCCAGCATGCAATTAAACAGGTTGACAGCCACAAACGAGGCTGAAAGCTTCAGCATCGGTCCACTTAACATAATATTACATACCTCAGTTGCCATGACAGCCTCAGTGTTTGTCTGTGAGTCAGTGATGCTAAACGGCTGCAGGTGTAAAGCTATTATTTCTATTATTAATTATTTATCGATCTGCTATTTGTGGGCTGCTTCGAGCTGAGTCCAGAAACAAAGTAAAGTAGGAGTGCCATTAACACATTAGCTCTGCTGTCACAGGTGAGCTTTCTGCCCGCTCTCAAGTTTGAATTTTTGCTTTAAGTGATGACATCTGGAGAGTGGGAAGCAGGCAAGGTTGTTCTGGCACATTAGCACAATAAAGTCTTCTATCCTCAGTCATAACACCTGACTTTTGTCTAGTTTTGCTGCTCTGACCACAGCTCCACTGATCCATTTTCTTCAAGGTGGCCTGACAAAAGTTTGGCGCCAATATTTCAGAGGTGATTTCTCACCCTGGCACCACTCCTACACTGGAGGAGAAGAAGCCACGTGGCTAAAACTAGAATGTGAAACCACGGGCTTCCAAATGTGTGACACTGAGATGAAGCAAAACTTTTCAGCCATCTCCAGCAAAAGAATGGGACAGGCAATAACAGCTAACGCACACAGCCCCCTAAAAGCCCTCGGCTCTTTCTCAGGGGAACACAAAACGCCTGGCAGCGCGGCGAGTGACAAAAGGGGCGTGAAATTGAGTTTATGAGTAGATGTTTCCATGTCTGTATTTTCCTCCTCCTCAGCTTTTGTTCCATGTGGCTCATGAATGGAGGCGCAGTCCACATGAAATGGCTCAGGCTGGAGATATGCCCTGAGTGTAAAGACACCGCATTTATTAGCGAACAAGCACATCACACACTATTTTGTTCCACTGAATAAACACTACTGAATGACTCCGAGTGAGGCCTGTTGCGTGCCACGCTTTTGTATTATTTATGTTCACTTAATGCCTGGTTTGTGTGGCTTCTTTTTGCTTCACTTGTTAATCACACATTTGTGTGTGCCTGTCTGTTTATTACCAATTAAAATAGCCTGTGAGCACACAAAGGCTCTCTCTCTCTCTCTCTCTCTCTCTCTCTCTGTGTGTGTGTGTGTGTGTGTGTGTGTGTGTGTGTGTGTGTGTGTGTATGTGTGTAGTTCCAGGACAGCACTTGTTGAACTGACAGCCTTCCTGAGATAAGTCTCCCTAGAGTTTTTGGATTGTGGGAAAACACATGTTGTTGTCCACTTTATTGGCACAGGGAGAAAACATGTTTGGGCTCGAGGACAAGAAAGTCAGTCTGCCAAAAGATACAGTACATCTGAGCTCTCCAAGCATTTGCGGGTGCGTGCAAGTCAGAAAGACAGACAGGAGCGAGCCATGTTCTTTTTAAGGATGAATGATTATAGAATTTGCAAGCTCACATTAAAGTGTGCTTGCACGTATGTGTGGCAAACTGTGATGTTTTCACCTACCGTATGTGTCCGTGTGCAGTTTCCTCTCCATGGAGCGAAAGGATGCATCTAAAAATACCATAGGCCCGAGAGGAAAAGGAGGATGGGAAAGCACTTACCAAAGCAATAAGTGGAACACAGGTCTCTCCTTTCCTTTCCCGTGCAGCACCTTTCCCATGCACTTTTATTGTGGATGTGTCAACTAGAAGTTCAAATTAAACCTAAATAATTTCTGTTGTTCCAACGAGTTAAAAATGTGCCTGTTGGTTTGTGGATGCTGGCACTGAGAGTGCAGTGGTGTGTGTGGGGGCTACACAAATCCTGGGTGGTAATGTGTACCAATTAAGGTAATTTCCGGGTATTTGCCAAATTAAAACCAGACTTCTGGGAGATGTAGATACACGGACAGATTTCTACACGGATTGTGTAAAGATGAGGAGGAGGGGTGAGTAGTTGAGGAGGAGGAGGAGGAGGAGGAGGGAATCCAGATGGGAAGGAGCAGCATCGGCGCCGCAGGAAAGAAGGAGAGAGAGGGAGAGAGACTGGAGGAGAAGACACGAAGCCTCATCTCTGCTCGGAGATGAAAGACACTTTTATCACACACTGAACAATCGGATCTCACTTGGTGCCGCAATGTATTTTGGTATGTAAACGAAGCTTTTTATTGTTATTATTGTTGTTGTTTTACATTAGTTTTTTAATAGGCTGGTAATAACGCGTCGGAGTCACTTGTTGCTATGTTGGATTGGACGTGAGCTTCGTGAAGTCAGTCACCTGCACAGCGGTATAGACAGAGGGACTCAGCGCACAGGTTATATCACGGTGTTTTTGACTTTAAAGTCCGTTTACGCAAAAATAAGTATCGAAAATATTAGTCTATGCATAAAAGAGATGCAAAAATATAGTAACCGCATGCTGAGAGAAGACAGAAGCTACTTTACTGCGTTTCTTAGATTTCATAACTTGCATTTTAAACGGGTTTCACGATTGGGCTGTTTGATTGCTTTTGATCGTTGCCTGCAAGTTATTGATTGTCACTCCGCTGCTCTTAGACTGCAGTCTGTCACGTGTTTCTCAAAGGCATAATAACTTCTTTAAAGTAATCCATCCCAAAAGCAAATCAGATCAATCACGCAACGTTGCGTGCGCGCACCCACACGTGCACCCTACAAGACTTTAGTCAGTTAATCAGAGTAATGGCAGAGCGGATGGGTGTGTTATGATTGTGATTGCGATGATTACACACGGTCCTAAATCAAACTGTAATCAAGCTGAGAGAACATGCAAACTATAGAAAATAAGGCTCTATAATCACTCAGCACAACAAACAAGACCCTTATCAGCCATGGCCTCAACATACTCGTGCACTGTTTTTCAGGTTGCATGTGCACTTATGTACGTGCTTGGCATATATTTGAGTTTGTTTTTGATTAGACCCCCCCGTCACCAAAAAGTGTTTTGAAAGGGCTGATTGCTTGCTTGTGTGTGTAAAAAAAAGCATCTCTAAAATGATTTATTTGAGTAAATAATTTTAAAAGCAAAAAAAAAAAAAAAAAAAAAAAAAAAAAAAAAAAGACAAAGAAAAATGAAACTGGGAAGGTTGTCAAGGAAATAATAGGCCGCATTTGTACCCAGCATAATTACACCATACAATGCATCCCCCCAGCAAGAGGTAGAAGAATCCTGCATAGCCTTTATTTAGTCAAAGAACAAAAGTATGAAAAGTACAGTTTTACTCAAATTCTGCAGTTTTCTCTCTCTCTCTTTTTAAATTTATTTTTGCTACCCAAATTTAAGGCAAGTATCTCAAAATTTTGAATAAGTTAGATAAAGTTAGTTTCTCAGTTTTGAGTTATTTTCTTCAGATGGTTAGTTCTTGAAAATTTGAGCTAAATGAGCTAAAGTTTTCACTTATGGATGACAAAAACAAACCATGTACAAGGGTTCAGTATCTTACACAAGGACACTTTGACATCCATTTCAATTCAATCTAGCACTAAATCACAACAACAGTTGCCTCAAAGCACATTTCATTGTCAGGACCCAACCATAATACAGAGAAAACTCCAGCAATCAGACAACCCTCTGTGAGCAAGCACTTGGTAACAGTGGGAAGGAAAAACTCCCTTTTAACAGGAAGAAACCTCCGGCAGAACCAGGTTCAGGGACGGGTGGCCATCTGCTGTTGCTAGAATGGAGATACTGACCACTGAGCCACTCTAAGAACTTAGGAAGTTGTACTTGATTACAGTTTACAGCAAAGTGGGTGTTTCAAAGCAACATAAGATGATTTATAGCTGTTCAGACAGAAGCTGTGCCTATTTAAGTAATTTCCAGGATCTGTGAGTGAGAGAAGACCACTAGGATCAAATATTGGTATATTTTTTCCAGTTAGAAAGCCCATGAAAGCAAATTTCATGTTTTGGGCTACAATATAGCTGGACTGATCCCAAATGCACTCAAATTGGCTCAACATCTTATTTGAATTGAAAACATTAACACAAATGATGAAAAGCATTTTATGTAATAAGGTTTAAATTAAAATAAGACAAGACAAAGATGTAAGAAAGCATCAAAACGTATCAAAACACTGCAACCAGAGAAGTTTTTGAGCACAGAATGGTTCGCTCTGGTCTATTAGCTTTTATCATCATCATCATCATCTCAAAGGAACCACCTCATCGCCATCGAGTCATTGCTCCATATGTTTATCTATCTGCCTGTCTCTTTCCTCCTGTGATGTCTCTCAGGTAATGTGTGCCACAGCACTCTGCCGCCGCTGGCTCGTCCCACGCTGGGCAGGACCCAGCCCTCCCCTGACCCGAAAGCCCTCCTCCCCCTCCACCTGCTGCCTGGATTCACTGACGTGAGTACTGTCAGTCATCGTAGCTGTCATGGCAACAAAGCTCTCACCACCTGCACTCTCATGCCTTTTATTATTATTATTATCAAAAGCAAAATTATTCATTTTACCATACCAATGTTTTGCCTCAAGCGGAGGAGTTAATTTCGTGGAATAGTCTGCCTGCATGAAGTAAAATTTCAATGCACAGATGTATGAGCATGCTGCCTACACCTTTCCAAATATATCATCCCTAATGCAGAGAGCTGTGACATTTCCACACAACCTGGGGGGTGTGGAGCTGAATCCTTGGTATTCCTCCTGCAGAGCTTTTCTTAGAGCTGTCTGCCCCGGTGTTTGTGAAAGGTGAAGGTGGAGAGAACCAAGGCTGGCCAAGTCTAAGCCCAGAGGACTGTAGATGTGTCAGGCTGAGGGTTGATGTATGGTTTACACGGAAATCGTGTGATATCTCTTCGTATAATCCAAGGTGTTAAATGCCTTGGCTGTGTCTATAAGAGTATGCTCATAACTCTATTGAGTCTGACCAAATAACTGCTCGGAAGCAGAGCTGACAATTGTGCTTTTGTTCCTCCCTCGTCTTTACTCTTCTTTCCCATGACATGCTGTCAGATGTTTAGAAGATGTCTCAGAAGAGACACGTGAGGGTTCAAAAAGAGTGTATTTGTCTGCCTTTTGTGGCCTCTCACAGTGTAGCAGTTATTTTGCATGTGTGAGGGATTGTGTGTAGCGTCCATCTCTTTGTCAAAAAGCCCATCTGCCACCCAGGGAGACACTGCTCTAGGTCTCGGCCCTCTTGCCTTCCATTTCACCTCGCTTTCATCCACCCCTTCCACTTTCTGTGTTGCTTGTGCTCCAACGCCCTCTTCACTTCAGCTCTCTCTTCATATGTATTTTCCACTTTGTCCCCTGCTGTCATCTTTCCTCTCCCTCATCCTCTTGTGCGCTTTTTCTCCCTTTTGCAGCTTTCAGATCCACTTCACCTTCCTTTGAACTCCTCTGTTCACTACTAAATGTAAGGCACATAATAAGAAACTTAATATTACAATATTTGTTGCTATTGCTGGGTGACCTTAATATAGCACGGACAGAAAAATGTTTTTAAATATCTCACTCATACTCTCCCTGCTGTCTTTTCCCTGTTTGTCTCTTTCTGTCATTTCTTTGATTTTACTCCATGTTCAACACATCTCCCAGTTGGCAGCCACAGAAATAGTGTAACACCTGTAAAAAGTGACTGAGCGCTACATTGTTCACTACTCTTAATGCTGAATGAGTAATGTTGGAGATTTAACTCCTTTTTTGGACAGCAAGATTAGAGAAAGAGTATTGGCTAAAAACTTAAAATCCAGCATATCTCCACACTAAAAGCCCTCTTTGCCACCTCTGTAAATTTGAAATCTGCAATTAGCTACAGGCTATTATCTCAGTTAATTGCTAATCATTATCTCTGTAAAGTTTAAGAAAATAGTGACAGTGTCAAAAACCCACATATAGTAATTTTACTGTCAGAAATGACAAGGAAAGCAGTGAATGCCCTCACTGATGATAAGAGAATTTGATATGTGGTTAAAATATTAACTTCCCATTACATTTTAGCATTTACATTAGCTAATTAGCTTGCCATTATGTCAACAGTTCAATCATAACTGGCAGCCAATGTTTTTAATCGCTAATCTATTTAACAGATATTAATAGTGCTTTGTGATGTTTTGATAAAACTCTTGCTTGTTTCTTCGTCTTTGTTTCGCTAATAATTTCAACTGTTTAGCTATTTTTTTAGCTTATAATTGATAACTTTCGATTCATAATGTTAGCTAGCTCCTCGACTGTTTAACTTTCCATTTTGTTTATTCCACTAACAGTTTACTATGTTATGCAATTTTTAATCTATACTGTTAAGTTACTAGAAACATTAAAAGAGAGTAGAAGTTGAGGGACTGTAGTTAGTAGCTAGTAGCTTCAATAGTTTATCCATATTGTGCGCTAACAGTTTCCAGAGTGAGGTCCTTTAAACACTGTAAAATTTGTGTAAATGTTTTGTTCGTTAGAAATATTTTTCAGACTCATCTATCCTTAATGTAACCATTCACACCGACCATGTAATTTCACTGGATGTTTTGTAGCATTTATTTTTCCAAATCTGACCAATCACTGCATTTGGCAATATGTGCGCTCATAACTCAAATTAATACCAGTACTGAATGTATGTGAGATGGAAATAGTAAAATATTCTATTATACCACAGACACACTGCTAGATGCTGCTCCGGGTCAATCGATTCTCTGAAATTATTTCTCTCCTTCCTCAAACTCTGCCCCAACTCTGCCAACAAGAGCTCAAACGGCCCCACTGAGATCCTGAAATATGTACGAAAGCGGTCGTGGTAAAGCTTCAACTCCTGGATCAAACCATGAAATTCTCCCTGCTGCTGTCTTTTTGTGAGAATTAGATGAACCCAGAATCTTAGTTTCTTACTTTCCTTGTTTAGAAACATCATAACCAATTCATCATTGCTTGATGGTCACTTCATTTTTTTTCACTGCGTGTTTTTCGAGGCTGAATTGTGCGTATACGTTACACGGCTTGGATTGGAAGTTTGGATTGGAAAATTTTAGCTTTAATTTTAGCTACCTCTACAATCTATTATCATTTATTATGGAAGCTTGTTTCTGCCACTGGGGAAAAAATAATTGACATACAGAGATAATTTTAAATTTCTGATTATCTCAAAATTTCAACTTGCTCACTATCTCAAAATGTAACAAAAATCGAGATGTTAAGTTGAAATTCGAAGGTACAAACCTTAAATTTTTACTTTGGACAACAAACTAAAATTTTCTTCAGTGGCAGAAACAAACTAACATAATTTATAAATGAAGTTTGGATGTCTTTTTCTAATACTTATGTGTTACTTTTAGTTTTTCTTCTCAAATCTGTTCAGATGCACTTTAAAAAAAAATTCAGAGCATTTTAATTTCTCTTTTGTCATTTTAGTTGAACTAATCCTGCTGTATTCCCTTTGGGTTATGCAGACATAATCTCATTTGTGAATCGCTGAACTCTTTTGGTTTTGCTGTCTTTATTAAATAAATTAAACCTCTGAGGTCCCCATATCCTTCAGTTGCTTTTGAGTGTTTGGAAAGAGCTGAACGAAAATAAAATATCGTCTAGAACGTATTTTGTCAGAGAATTGTCTTGCTCCTCTGAATCGAACCTGTGGGTGTGAAGTAAGTGGGCACGCAGCTGAACTCTGACGGCCTGTGTTTTCTTCTGAAATGTGTCTCTTTATGTGTGGGTTCTTCGTGTGTGTATTTGTGTGTAAGCAGTGCATTCACTTGTGTGCTTTGGCCTCCATAAAACTCTGCACAGGAGTTTGTTTGGTGCCCACATGTGCGTTGTCATGACTACAGGGTTGCAGGCATGTGTGTGGATGCTTGTCGTGATTCAGGGACCCCTGCTTTTAAAACTTGGACTTCAGAAGCTTGGTTGGCTCGCATTCTTTTTATTTCTTTCTTTTTGGAAACAAAAAAAAAAACAGATATTGTTTCCAAGAATAAAATAATTGAAATGACAAAGAGCCCAAAAGCAGCAGCTCATTCATCAGAACTCACTCCCTTTAGGTGTTTGACGTCAGACATTCACACATAGCTGTCATGCTGGTACACAGTGTAAATCCAGGAGCATTCATCATTATAAAGTTTTTGACTATGATCCAGGTAGAAGTCTGCTTTACTTCACTTGGCCATATGTTTCAGCCATAACTGACTCCCTGGAGCAGAGCATGTCTGACATGCTGACACCCTGTGTGCGAGGAGGTTTCTGGAGGGAATATGCTGGATATAATTGATGCTGTGTGGTGGATGTGATGCCTTTATTTAGTGCACAATCCACTGAATGTACTGCTTTCATTTCTCTTCATGAGCTCACAGTGGCAGATTTGTTTCTGCATGTGATATATGTATTTGTGCGAGTGTTTGTGCAAAACAAAACTGAAGAGGCAATGAGTAAGAAGGGCAAACTGACTTTGCTGCAGGTGCTAGTCCATCGTAGTGCCGAGTGGGAGTGGAGGGTAAGAGGGTGACTCCACGGGGAGCCGGGAAGGTGACTTTGATCAGACGCAGGCGAAGGGAGAGGGTTCAGAGGTAAGCAGATGGAGGGGTGAAGTGAGGAACGTGTGATGGAAGGTCAGGAGGAGATACAGGAGCCTTGGGGCTGTGGAGCAAGGAGGGAGCGAGCGGGCTGTTAGCTGATGTTAAACTGTTCGATCTCATTCACAGAAGCATAAAAAAGATGTCAAAAATACTCTCACATAAAGATGTTTGTCACACGTTACATGACAGATTTAGTCCTTTGCTTTGTTTCTTAAATTTCTACGACTTTTTGCATTTTACACATGATACACGTGATATATGTTTGTTTTTATGTAAGGTTGCTGGAGTTTTCTATAGACAAACAGCTGCAGGGAAACAGGGAGATAAGAGACCTGCGACTGCACAGATACATTCCAGTGTAGCAGCCCAGAGTGATGATCAAAGAAAAGTAGTGAGAACACACACACACACAGACACGCACACCCAATGTTGAGTTTTTCACTTTTGAAGAACGTGTTCAGGTTTGGCTCTAAAGAAACAAGGTACATCTCCACTGCAGTGCTATACTGAGGGTTCTCTGGGGTTAGAGGACTAGCTGGCTGACCCATAAGAATGCATAAATTTTTACTTTTACCACTAACCAGATTTCCATAAAACCCCCACTCCCCACTCCCCCCCGCTTTGGCTGCTTATATGGCCTCCTACATTTCATCTCAGGTAATAGCCTTGTTTTGCTCCACAAAGGCCAGTTGGGTTTTATTACACTGAGTAGTTTTGCTCATTACAATTTCCAGCAATGTCCAGCAGTGCACAGTGTTGTGTGGTCAGATAATGGTATTGTGTTCACGCATATATGCAAAGGCATGGACAGGTTTACTGCCTCTCTCTTACACGCATAAATAAAAGTAGTCTGGGGGGGTGAAAAAGTCTGAAACTTCATTAGCTGATCTGCAGTACGAGGCAACACAAACATGATTATGCTGCACGCAATTTAAAGCTATTTAACTTAGTTTTCTTAATATGGTAATGGTTTCTCGCTGTTCAGTTGGAAAGACCATTTGCACGTTTGGTGTTATGAAGTCTTCCTGGAACAGGGCTGTGTGAGTAAAACTCTCACCCCTGCAGGTTTTAAAGGTGCCTGTAAAAGGTTTTGTGTTTTCTCTGTTATGGATCGCAAAGGCTGTGGTCAACATGGCTTCAAGGTGGTCTGAGTGGACTCCAACAGTGATGTGCAGAAAGAAGGGCAGGGCCATTTTACCACTGTGCAGCATCCCTTTTTATTTTAACAGTCTGTAAATGTCTGGGAACTGAGGAGAGTAGCTGCTGTTCAACAGTCCTCTGTGGGGTTTTTTGTCCATCCATCCATCCATCCATCCATCCATCCATCCATCCTCCCTCCACTTCAGAAATTGTACAGAGATTTCTTCAGATTCTCTGAATCTTTTGATGATATTGTGCAATGTAGATAATGTGGTATTCAAACCCTTCACAATTTTACGTTGAGTAACACTGTTCTGAAATTACTCCTCAATTTGTAGACACATCTTTCAGCAGGTTGGTGCACCGCAGCCCAGTTTTAGAGATTAGAAACTTTGCATCACTAAGATATCTCATGTTACTGGCTTATTGCCAGTTAACCCAATTACTAGCAAAAAGTTCCTCCAGCTGTTTCATTTTAGCACCACCTACTTTTCCAGCCTTTTCTTGCTCCTGTGCCAACTGTTTTGAGATCTGTTGCTATATTTTTCATGAAATACCAAATGTCTCAGTTTAACATTTGATGTGTTTTCTATATTGTGGTGCGAATAAAATACGTTAAACACAGTGCACTGAATTTTTCAGAATTGGCTTTGCTCTTCAGAGTGCTTATGGCCACAAGGGCAAAAAGCTTTACCACACGTGAGCATTTGGAACATATGGAGAAAACCTGTGGGCAGCAGACAAGTGCGTTATGCTGCAGAGTGGTGTGACAGGTTTCATATAAACATTTTGAATCCTGTTCTATCCCATGAAAACAGTTCAGTGTCAGTGTAATTAATCCAAGCTGAAATGACCAAACAGACTGCACTGTGAAAGCTTTTCTAAGTCACGTTACATCATGTCAGTCAAGATGATATGTTAGTATTTGTCTCGGGCAAGCCGAGGCAGCAGAGAGCACGTGGTTTGCTGTGTTGTTGATTTCACTGATAGATGTGTGAACATCAATATTGTTATGTTTATGGGCACCAACACCCTTAGTAGGTCCTAAAAGATAAAATTACCTGCTGATAGCATGACATTTAAAGAGGAGATCACTTTCACTACCTAACTCAGTCACGTCTGTTAGAGCATAATCCAAAACCAGTTCAGACATAACTTTTCACTTTTCCTTGTTGCAGATGGATCATATACATAAAGCTCTGATTGGCCCAGGCTTCGGGCTAACCTCACACTTAATAAGAAAGCCCAGTTCCTGCGGCGTCTGTCGTCTTAGATTCAACTCTGAGGTGGGCGATGCTGTGTGGGAAACACACGCTTTGTCAATAGTTTTTTGTCTTTCAAGGTGCGCTTGTTTTTCTCACACACGCCCTTACATGACAGTTGAACCACAGAGAAGACCTGCCCTTACACATGGCTGTCTTACTGGTTTTGAAGGTTTAAAGCTTTCTTACTTAATTACTGGGTCAAATGTGAACTCACCTGATATTTGATCTTGGTAGAAAATTCATTTTGTATTATTTGTGCCATAGCATGACTCATAAGAAAGCAACTCAACAACTGCAAAGTACTGTCACGTATTGTACGGAAATCTTTGTAAAAATGTGGAAAAAGTGCACATAGTGCCGCACTTATTTACTTTAACGACTTACCACTTGATTACTTACTACACTGGCAAAAGTAAGCAAGTCAGAGAATGATAGCTTTCTGCAGTTTTTCCATTCATATTCAAGTCATGCATTGTTGTCTAAAGTAAAGATAGCCACTTTACTGCATGAAGCAAAATCTTTTTTTTTCTTTTGCTGTTGGGCATCAAGGCTCAGGCGTCCTCCCATTATACCGGCACGAAGCATGCGAAAAAGCTGTTAGCTCTGGACGCCCCAGATTCAAAGATCAGGACCTGTGAACCGGTCTCCAAGGAAACTGCAGTCCTGTTGTCATCGTGCTCACGGCCCTCCAGCTCTGACACAACATCAGGAGGTGAGTGCATTTCTGCAACCATGCATGCACACATGTGCACAGACATCACGTGCATGACACCGTTAGCCATATGAACGCACGGCTCAGACCTTCTTTTCCTAGTCACGACCTTAACTCTTTGATGTGATAAACCACCTGCTGCTTTGGGTTGCACGGTGAAGTGATTAAAGGTTGGGCATTATCCTCTGCTTCTTCTTCGTGTCTACATTTTCTGACCTCATTCAGTGGTCTCCTGAGATCAAAAGAGCATTGAAAATGCGTTGAATATGATCTGTGGGTAGCTCTCCTCCACTATGTATGAGTGTACGTTTGCTCAAGGGCCTTGGGCACATGTGCGTCTGCAGGCATGCAAGTGTGGCGGCGTGTCAAAGCACAGACTGCTTTCCAGCGTTTGTTTATATTTGTGCCAGTGCTGATGTGCTACTTTTGCACATGCGTGGGCGTTTAAGGATTGAAAATAATGCATTTCGCCACAGCTAAAGAAGAAAGAGGTTGAAGAAATATTCTCGACAACGCCGACAGGAGAGTTTGTTTTCGAGAAAGTGAGAGGGTGAATGATCATTTCAAGAGTTTCGCAGGAGCGCTCTCTGAAGATTACTTTAGTGAGAGAGTGGGGAATCAGTGGTAACAAACAGACACCCACTCAGTGAGGCAGAGCTAATCATTGTTATTAACAGAGAGTGAATCCTTAAATCTGCACACGCTCCTCTGTGGGAAAGTGGGCACCACAAAAAATAACAGCGTCAAATCATCTCTATACAAAAGTGTCCGTTTAAGTGCCACGAGGCAGAAACCCAGGAGAAATCATTGATTATTAGTGTGATTAGAGAGGTTGATGGAGCTCATAATCACGTGTAGCCTGCTGAGCTTTTATCTTTCTCTTATCATAAAGAATTCAAGAATTTCATAGAAGTGGAAAAATCTTCACGTTTGTCTTCCTTAGTGCTCATTCTTGCCAACAGGACTTTCCCTAATGCATTTTTTTGGGGGGCGGGGAGGGGGGCTCTGAAGCTTCAGCAGTAATCAACAGAAAAAATTCAAAGTTTCCCATCTGAATTTAATACCCCGACACTGTCTGACAAAATCACCACACGCATAAGTTTAAAAGCTTTAAGGTGCTGCTGCGCTGTGCCGCTCTGTGAACAGAGCACAGAGCGAGGGAGAGCGAGCCGTGGAGAGCAAGACCCCGTAGACTGAGATTCTTCACTGGCCATAAAAGTTGATAAATGTGTACTAAATCTAGAAATTATGTTGCTAAGCTGGCTACAGTGTCTTAACTAAATCACCATAAATCCATTTATTTCTCCAGTCTACAGAAAAAAAAATACACATTCAAGCAAGCACATTCAAATATCACAGTTAAGAACTGAATATCTACCCAGACGATGAATATCCAAACAGTCAAATATTAAAGTATAACCTTACTTTCCCCCCCTTTGTTTTAGAGCCTTCATCGCTGAACCCTACCTCAGAAATGGCACCATCAACCAGTGGCTCCACTGAAACTGTGAAAGCACCTTCTGACCCTTCCTTGTCACCCATTTCAAGGACAACAGAGAAAGAGGCACCAAAAGATGGAGAGGCAGAAGCTCCAGGAGAGGAGACCGAAGAAGCAAAAGCGATACGTCTTCTGTACTGCTCTCTCTGCAAGGTGGCTGTCAACTCAGCCTCCCAGCTTCAGGCCCACAACAGTGGTGAGAGGCAGTCGCTGCCACGGCCAGACTTTGCCCACATGAAGCGTGTTTCTATACTTTGTTGATCTGACTTTATATCTGCTCAGGCACCAAGCACAAGACCATGCTCGAGGCCAGAAGTGGCGATGGAGCCATCAAATCCTTCCCCAGGATGGGGGTCAAAGGCAAGATGGCTGCACCATCTGAGTCATCGACAGGACTCCAGAATAAAACTTTCCACTGTGAGATCTGCGACGTGCACGTCAACTCTGAGACTCAGCTCAAACAGGTGATCCGTGCAATAAGTTTTTTATTTCATATTTATATCCTGTTCATAGCCTGTACATAGCTTGTACTCACTACAGCCTGTACATACTTATAGTTATAGAATATTCACAACATACTTCATACCGTGTACATTATAACATACCATAATAGACCTATTTCTGTAATATACTTACATATCTATATTATTGCTAATATATATTGTAATATATCTATATCATGGCTAAAGCACTTCTGTGTTTGACATTATATAGAATCTTAAAATGTATTACCATGAAAGGTGGTTTATAGATTTTTAATACAAACATCAATTAATTACAATTACAACATGATTAATACAAAAAACTTTGTATATATATGTTAATATTCCGCTGCATTTGCTTTTACCTAAAAAAAACAAACAGATGATGCTTCATGAAAAACTACTCACATGATGAGAAATATACATGCACTTTGCTAGGTACTCCTTGCTAGTACCAGATTAGACTCGCTTTGTGTTTGGACCTGAATTGAATCTTCATGGCATAGATTCATAAAGCTGCAGGAAGCATTTTGGTCGGGTGCACAGTTGCTGCAGATTTTTCAGCTACACATCCATGATGCTAATTTCCCTTTCTACCACATCCCAAAAGTCTGCTTTTAGATTTTGATCTGGTGACTGTGGAGGTTGTTTGAGTACATTAAACTCTTGTCATGTCCAAAAAAACAGTTTGAGATGATTTGAGCTCCGCATACCTAAATGCACTCAGTTGCTGCCATGCGATTGGCTGATTAGATATTTATCTTAACGCACATTGCAATGCACAAGTGTCTGGTGGTCATTACAGGAATCACATGATATAATGTACAGCAAAACTTCAATTGTATGGTTTGAGGAAGAAAGCAAATTTATTTAATTGGATTTATCCAAGAAGTGATCCCTTGCTTTTCGCAGTCACACCATGCAATGACCTTATTTTATTGCACACTGATTGCCAGTAGTTGTTTTGTTCCTGCCCTCAGGGAGTGACCAATGGAAGGTAACATAAGAAAACTGACTGTTGCACTAACATACTGGTTAGTTCCTCTTGTGCATGTAAAGTTATTAAAAGGTCAGCTGTCACACAGATTTGCTATTCAAAGAGTTCAGGAAGTACAAAGCCACCGCGATCCATCGTCACTTTATCCATCATGCATTAAAGACGGGAAACTCAGGGCCATGCAAATTTTATTCTCAATCACAGTGTGAACGGCTCACACCTGTCGCTGCAGGTGAGTTAAAATCACAGATCCCTCAAGATAAAGAGCACAAAGCTACTAAGCCTTTGCTATTTCACTGAGCATTTGAATATGATGTTAGCATCTCTGTTCGTGATGTGAATGCATAGCGTTGGTCTTCACCGCCGACTGTTTAAAAGTTAACTTTGGCCAGGTGCTCATGAATATTTAGCAGCTTGCTGCTGATTGTGTGGCGCGTTGGCCACAGCCATCTGTTTGTGCTTGTCAGTCAAATTTTAAAAGATTTCCTAACCCGCCCCTCATAAATATTTGGAGTCTCAAATTCAGAGTCAACAAAATACAAACAGTCTGCCTGAATTGCCAAAAATAGGAGCTTTGATTCCTGCTTGCCTTTAATTTCTTTTTCACATTATTCAGATTACCAAGCATCACCTTCTTCTTTCACCCATGCCATCGTTCTGCTGCAGCCCGTGTCTGTGTGGGTTTCTTTTGCTGTGTGCTTATCTACGTGTCTCTTTCCTCGACTCCAGCACATCAGCAGCAGGAGACACAAGGACAGAGCGGCAGGTAAACCAGCCAAGCCTAAATTCAGCCCCTACACCCTCACCCAGCGTCACCAGAGTTTCCAGGCAGTGAGTACCATGTTATTGGTTGACTTACTTTCACCCCCTCATCATTGTGTTTGTGTACATGAGTTGATCCTCATGGGCTTCTTCCAGGAAGCTCCACTCCCTACTGCCAGTGAAACAAATAGTCAGCAATAGCTCAAGAATAATAAATTTTCTGAATTCTAACCCCTTGACATGATGAATTGGACAAAAGGGCAGGATTTCACTGGAACAGAGAGTGGATTATTAATAAAAATGCCTGGTGATAAATGGAACAGCTTGTACCTTTACTTTTTCCTGTTCTTCTTCTCTAGTTTCCTACTTTAAACTGTTTAATTTCCCAGGAAAAACAATCAACTTGATACTACTTTGTCTGCCTGTCTTTCATCCTCAGATAAGGCTGACTTTACGAAAGAACCAAGATCTGACCAAGCCTCTGGCGTCTTGTGTCCTCCAGCGTCAGCTCTCTGTTGCCGCCGCTGCTGCCATGGCATCTTTGCCCCCATTCCCTCTCCCACCTGCATCAAACTCGAACCCCGCCCTGTTTCACAGTCAATCCCTCCCCCAGGCCCTGCTTCATCCGGCACCCGGACCCATCTGCACAACGCACACATCTGTTCTGTTTTCCCCCTACTGACCCGGCCGATGTCTCTATTGCTTCTGAACTACAGCTAAAAGCAGACATGAGGCCCGAACAAGATGTGATATAAGCCAGTGCCCTTTGTACTTCACATGCCAACAGACACCACGGGTGTCACGGACCAGAGTGGGTCAGATTGAGGTAGCAGATGGGCGAAAACAGAGTATTTTGAAATGTGAGAGAGTGTGTGAATGCTACCGGGTGCGTGGACAGACGTATTCATCACAGAAGTGCAAGTTTTTGCTTTATATTGTAGCACTTTTGCTAATAATCTTTGACGCATTAAAGAAATTCCCTCTCTCGATATATATATATATATATATATATATATATATATATATATATATATATATGTGTGTGTATATATATATATATAAAACAAAGATGCAGGATAGCGAACTTCCATGATGAATATATCTGTGTGTGTTTGTACGTGCACATGAATGCTATTCAGAGCATGCTTAACTATTACTTTCCAATTTAATAAAAAATTCCTGGGGACGCTCACATCAATTGCACAATGTTCCTACTTTTCTTTCTGTCTGAGGGTTAATGCATCCTCACGAGGTTATTGTTGAAAATGCTCCAAAAATGTGCAATTTATCAAATAAATAAGTGCAATAACGATTCAAGTTCATGTCTTTGTCGGATGGAAATTTTAAGCATCAAAAAGATGAGAGCGTACCCAAGACAAAAAAACATTTGACTTTCTCATTTCAACTCCTTGTGTACGTGTCTCCGTGTATGTGCCGGAATTGTTGACGCAGCCAGGTGTCGCCTCCTCTCCAGATCATAAATCTCAGTATCTGACTACGACTTAAGCTCAGTTAATCTCCTTTGATACTTAGCAGCACACAGAAAATTTTTCCTAGGTTTTTTTTGTTTCAGGTAAAAAGGACACATCCATGGCAGGATGTCTCCAAAGGCCCCTCCACATATCCTCCAGCTTCAATCTCTGAGATAAATCAGTGCAGGAATGTTACTGATGTTATTGTCTGTCTTTCTGATAAGGTTTACTACACTGCAGCTGCAAGCAATGTGGTCAGTTTGGTGCACTTAGTATGGATACAGTGAGTTCTGTGTGTGTGCTGCAAGAGTACCCCTCGTCATATTTTCTTTCATCAGACACCAAACTGGATTAATTTGTTAGATGTTTTACTTCTGTCTCCTGCAGTTGCTCCAAAGCAAATAACCTTACCGGCCAGTTCGGAGAGTTATCATCCAATATGTCACTGCCTCCTGATTCTTCCCATTGTCACGGCAGTTAATATTATTATAAATTGCCTGGGTGATGACTGTGAACATCTGTGTGGGGGATGCTCAATTCTCCACACGCTATTGGAATTCAGACCTCCACTGGCCCCCTAACTGCCTGGCTCACTCCCTGGCCAGCCTTCACTGCCTTTTCTCCTTCACCTTTTGTCATCTTTCTTTGGTTATCTCACATGTTCACGTCTATGTTCTCCACCAGCTCTCTGGCAGGTGCACGTGCACACATAAACATATGTCAACAGTACAAAAGCCTGACTTGGCATCCAGGGAATTTTTTATTCTGTGTTACCTGGAACGACTACAAAAGTACAATGCAGAGCTATGCATGCCATGTGAAGGCTGCTTGCTGTTCACGTTCATAAAAAGGCTATAATAAGCTCTTGGCGTGTGAACGCAACCTTTTGACACATTTCAACTCAGTTCAAATAAGTAAGAACAAAGGAGGTTGTGTATACAATGAGTATGAGTGACAGGAATCACCATTCAAGCTTAAAATACTTACGTTTTTCTTATTATTGTATTAGACCAGAGTTTGTTGAAAGAAGAGAAGCATACCTTGGTAAATTCACTGATTTGCTTCATAGCCTTTGAATCATAGAAGAAGACCAATCCTACTCTCATCTCTGTATGGAGGTGCCAGTATAGTTGTGTCTCCATCACACAATTCACCATTTTATGGGGTTATCGTGGATGTTTATCAGGACTCTGTGGAGGGAAATGTCTCACTTGGCAACAAAAAAACACCTTGCACACAACACCTATTAAACAAAGTGCAGTTTTGACGCTTGAGTTTTTGCAACTCATTAAACAACTGAGACCAACAAATGTGCTAATTAGTGAAGTTTAGAGACACAAGGATTTATTTGTGTAACAAAACCAACCACACAGTCTACATGAAAGTGGACCTGTTGTGCTCGTTTCTAGCGCCATATTTCTATTCTTGCATTCAACCAGAGAAACTTTGATCAAAAAAAAAATTTTTTTTTTTAAAAATCCTGATTTATGTTGTAAAAGCTCTGGATGCACACACCTCATTCACCTGCTATGTCAAACAAAACTTTTTAAGTTCTTATTACTTTAAGGCCACAGTTTTAATTGATTGGCTGCCCCTCTCAGTCAGAAGATTTAAACAGCAGGTGAGTGTGGTCTCTCTACTCAGAGGGTTTGTTAGCAGCCCTTCTCTATGACATCATGTAGTGCCAAGAGTAAAACAAGAGATTTAGGGGTGTTGCAGGGAATACTTACACACACACTGATCACATTATTTAAAAGACTGACCCTGTAACACTACAGATATGACTGGCCCACTTGAACATGGCATTTTCAGGGATCTGAATTTTCTTTTTTTCACCTATTATAAAAAAAAGAATTACGACAGGCCTGTTCAGAGACCTCGTGGTATTTGACCAGGTGGTTAACAGCAATCTGTGGGCTTTAAATCCAGTCAAAGTATTGCACATCTAAAGGCTGGCACTCCTACACCACAAGACCTGTGCAAGCTGCCCTGTGGGAGCAATGTCTCTCCAGCTCGAGTGGGCAGACAAAAGGTGAGCAGGCTGAGAGGGAGCTGCAGCATAAGCACCGTCTGTCTGGGTCAGCATACCTCCACGGCAATCTAGTGAGCACAAGTTAAAAGTTCAGACAAAGCCTTCAATTTGGCCTCTTGCTTAAGATGCATCTGTGGCTGTTGCAGCCCCAGACAGGATATGTTAGGTCCCTGCAAGGCTTTCCGGTCCTGTGGAGGCAGTGCAGCAGTATGGCATGGCGCAGCAGATCAGTAAAGGGAGCGGATGTTGGCTGTGAAGTTAATGTCTCGGCAGGGTGTTCAAGAGCAGGCTGTAAGGCATAATGGCCAAGGTGCAACCCACTGAGAGCTGATTGTGTGTCTGGGGCCCGGTCCTGCTGTCGTCTGTGTTCAATGGGATGTGAGTGTGAAGGAGTGCTGCTGCAGTTATGTTTGTTAGTAGTGCAGCAGCTGGTTTTGCATCCATAGAAGGAAAACTGCTGGAATCCTTCTGCATTGCTGAAAGAAAGAAAGAAAGAAAGAAAGAAAGAAAGAAAGAAAGAAAGAAAGAAAGAAAGAAAGAAAGAAAGAAAGAAAGAAAGAAAGAAAGAAAGAAAGAAAGAGGCCACCTACTCCACCAGTATCGGATCAGTCTGAGGCCTATAAAACAACCTCTACTAAACCTCTACAAAGTTTAATTTTAGGCTTTGATTACACAACCTATGTTATGATTTCATTACCATAAATTGTGATTAAGGCACCATAAGGACATTTTCCATATTAAAAAATGGGACTTTGTATTTTTGGCCCCAGTAGAGGCGAGCTCACAGATTAGAGTTAATACTTTTCATCTGGTAGAAAGGCAGATGATGGTTTCATTGGCCAGTCAGGATGTCTGGACACGGATGTATGAGCTAGAGATCTGAGTGGACAGAGATGAGTTTATGATCTCTTAATAATCGTATTACGTCACAAAAGGTTGACAGACTCCTACTGGCTACTGTTATACTAAAAAAGGCAACCTATTCGTGTGTGTTGATGTCTCGTCTTGCTTTTTATTATCTTTATTGTACCCTAATTTCACAGTCAGCCACAGCACTCACTCTATTTTTATTTTAATCACTTCCTCCTATCCCTTTTCCTCTACCTGTGATAATAAGTTTCTCTCCAGGCAGCTGACATGCGGGTAGCGAGGAGCTGCATGAAAAGACTGTGTGATGGATTTGTCCATTAAAGCAAGCTGAGCTAAAACCCGCGGAGTCCCTCTGGCTGTCTATCCGTCTGACTTTATACGTTTCTCTCTCTTTTTCTTTTGCTCTTTAATGCAGTCAGACTCTCTAAAAAAAAACACACACACGCACAAACACCACTCAGTATTTCCCCTGCTGTGAGGCAACAGCTGTAACATTTTCTTTCTTTTAGCAAGAATAATACACCTTTTAAGTAAACACCAATGAGTCACCACAGGACTGTAAGGCTTACACACACTCACTCAGTTCCACCCCAACACTAAAATGGCATCATCTACATTCTTTCAAAATAAGTGTAATTTATTTTGTTTGTAATTAAACTTGATTGCTACATGTCCTCATGCAGGTAATGTTGAAATAATCCCGCTTAGAATTCACAAAGAACCAAACATTTGTGAGAAAGGTCAGCTAAACGGAGGACTGTTAATGAGCCATGGTCTTGTCCAATATCAGGTGCCTGTTTACAGCTGAGCCACCTTTTCTGAAGTCATTTTTTTTAGTGGGTGACAGTGACAACACCCAAACCTTACCAAACCTTCGCTGTAGTCTCGGTTTGCTTGGCTGGCATCCTCCTCACTCGCAGAAGGTCCAAATGAATTAGCTGCAGCGCAATGCCAGAAAGGTCCAGGTTTCCTCCCCATCCCATGCCAAGCAAGACATCCCCTGTGTGGCTTGGAAAATTAAATCAGCTCATGACTATGTAATACCAAGTAATCCAGTATTTATGGAACATTTATTGAGCAAAACCTGGGAAGGTTAATGATGGGTACTTATGGGTGCAGGGTGACTGTGAGAGAGGCAGATCTCTATGTGTGCGTGTGTGTGTGAGAGAGAGACAGTGTGCATAAAGGTATGCACTTATTATGGGCCTCATGTCACAGAGAAGAAGACAGGAGTCTGTATACTGGAACAGACTGTCAAAAGACCTGCTAGCTCAATAAAAAAAATACATTGATCTAATCATTGACTGTCTTTCTTAGCTGCTGTACAATCGTACACTGAAAAAGCCACCGCAGTTTCAGGAAAAACTCAAAAGAATATGACTCAAACACTGCTTGTCAGAGGGGTTTAGGATGAACACAGTTATCAGCTCCATCCACATGCAGCTGAGCACTCTACTGAGCTCTGAATGCTCTTATCTTCAGCAGTCAATTAGGCTATAAATGCTCATTTTGGTTGAATGAGCCTGATCCTTAATGGGTCTTAATCTGATTCCTACTTGTGAAAAAACAGACGTTTACTATGGCTCTATTTCCCAGTTGTGGATGTTTTTTTTCTTTGCTTTGTTTCCAGCTGACAGGGATGATATGGGTGAAAAGGGACAGCTTGAAGCGGCAGGGATTATAATTAGATAATTGTACTTGTGTGCGGTAGTCTCCTGTTTAGTCTCAATGGAGCAGAATATGCAGACGAATAATGAATACTAAATAAATTACGTCTCCTCTGCGAGGAAACGCGGTTTGTTTTCTATTATACATTAGCGCCATCTAGCGGACGGCCGTTTCATGCGGAGGAAGTGACGTCGTCTGAAATTCTTACCAATCAGCAGTCGAGGCTCTCAATTCGAACGGCAACTCTCGGAGGACGGAGGCTGCGATAAAAAAAAAAATTATTTTGTTTCCTCATTTTAAGCGCTAAATGTGTTTTTTGCTCGAGTGGTATCATATAAACGGATTGTGTTGGTGATTTAAATATTTATTCCGGTAGGTTTCATTTGGTGCTGTTTTCGAATACAATGCCAGACTGCAGTTAGTGAAAAGTGCGTTGACAAACGTTAACGGCTAGCTCGCACATTAGCTTCCTCGTTTGTTTTGCTACTGCGTTAAGCTTTTGAACTGCACACTGAACTTCGCCGTAATAACCGATCCCGAGTCATGGTGAGAGAACGGACCCAGAAGAAGTCCTTCCAGCAAAGTCTGGAGGACATCAAGGAGAAAATGAAGGAGAAGAGGAACAAACGTCTGGCCAGTGCCTCAGCCCCCAGCGGGGGCCGGTCAAGGATGATGAACAAAACAAGTGGTAAGTAAATAATCTTTTGTCAATTCTGCCCACCCCCCAATAAAGTTACCTAATAGAATAGAAAATATTTGTTGTTATTGAAATAACGAGATTGGGAATGCCTCTCCAGTTTGCTGCATCCATGTTAAACCCACATTCTTGCATTTACTAATCCATGAAGTTACTGAAACACACTATAAGATTGTTTAAAAAAAGGTAGTTGGAACATAAAGCTCCTGGGTCAGCTGATTTCCAATCTGCAGGTGAAGATTTCTGGCATGGGGGATAAGTATAATAAAAAAACAGAATGTAAATATAAATTAATTGTGGTAATAGAAATAGAATCTGTGAAACCCAAGTTTTTAATGAGTGTCTGCCTGAGGGCTGCAACTCAAACAGATTGTGGCCAGGCTGAGAGCTGTCGTTTACAGCTGTGTTAATGGCCTTCAGTAGAGCTTTTTTGTCAGCAGCTGAGCAGCCAGCATACCACACTGTGAGACAGTGTGTTAATATTCTGATAATGATGCTGACATTTACTGGATTCCATTTTTCTTTTCTCAGGAAGTACCTCCACGCACACCATCCTGATGGGTGTGCAGATGAACAACAAGGCGCTGGCTGTGGCCTTGCAGGCTGAAAAGGAGAAAGTGAGGCAGGCTAATGCAGTGATCCTGCAGCTGAAAAGAGAGCAGCAGGCACTCTTCCTTCACCTGCTTCTGCTCAAGAGAAAGCTGAAAGAACAGGAGGCTCTGCAGGCGAATGCTTCAGAGGTACGCACTGTCAGCTGTCAGATTTTTTTATTTTATTTTTTAAATTAGGAATGTCCTAAGTTATTAGTAGACCATATGAATTATTTTGAGACACTGCACTTTGAATGTAAAAGAAAATGTATGAATTATTTATTTGCTTCGTTTAGACTAAACCTTCTACTGATGCCAAGCACAACATGCATTCAGTTAGGTAAGGTTTTAAAACTTGTAATGACTTACATAAAAAATGTTATATGCCTTAAACTGAGTGAAATATTGAGATTTGCTTCCTCTTAAATTACAGAAGAAAGCGGACCAGCCAGAACTTGGACCACATCATCTGTGAATCTTCACCAATTTGTGCAGGTATGCATAAAAATACTTCAATATCCCAGATTTTTGTTATGTATTATCCATGACTGTTAACTTATTAACCAAATATATTACTTATTGGAGGTCTTTCTTTTAATATAGTAACTTTGGACATTGTCTCAATCTTATTCTTCTGACATTTGCATCTATCTTAATCCTACAGTCAAGACATTGAAATTATTTAATGTGTGTGTGCGTGTTCGTTTGTTTCTTCATAGACCCTCAGCTCTCTAACAAGAATGGGGATCCTCAGTGTGAAAAACAGGTGACCTTGCCATCTACAGTAGGAGTGCGGCGTCAGCGTACAGATAAAAACAGGAGGAGGTCTGAACGTTTGCAAGAACAGAGGATTCTGGGTGAGGAAGGTCCAGTTGCTGGCTTTGGGTCTTGGATCCCAAGTCCTATTCGCAGTGACAGTGAAAATCTCAGTCAAATGCAAAAATTAGAAGAACCAGAGATGGCAGATCCAGGTTTCGCTGAGGAGTTACAGCACTCTACTCCTGAACCAGTGCCACCCAAAAAAAGCAGACAACAGGTCGCCAGGAAGCAGACACAGCAACAGCAGCTGTCCTCCAAACCAGAACAGGTTTCACGAAAACCCGAGAGAGGGCGCAAACCAGAGCGTGCCCCATTAAAGAAACCATGGGAGAATACCAAACCCAGAACCAGGTCAAAGAGTCGGGACCGATCAGCCACACGGGCCAAAACGGCACCTCCAGCACAGGGCAATAAACTCAACACTTCACTGGGATTTAATGACACATTTGACTTTGACTGTGAAGAGACCGTCCACATCACGCCATTCAGGGCCAAGGCTGAGGATAATCAGCGAATTACACCCTTGAGTGAGGAGGCTCAAGAAACAGGACAGGCCCAGGCTGAAACTTCACCTGTGATTTCCAAGCACAGTGAATCCAGCTCTTCATCTCCATCTTCTGAATCAGAAGACAGCCTTTATGTTCCTCACAAGACCAGACAGAGACCAGCTTCCCCTAACAAGACCAAGGGCATCACCACTCGTAGAGGCCGGCTCTCCAGCGCAGTCAGAAAGACGGAAAACATCCCTCCAAAACCAGAGATCACTGGTAAGCATTTAGATTTGTTTTTAATCTCAGCTTTTGTTTAATCCTTTATTTGTTGTTGGTCTCTTTTTTCTTTAACATTTGATAATTGAAGACGTTCTGGTATTTTATTGAATTTTGTTTTTTGTAGTCTTCAGAGATGAAGAGGCAAGTCCCAAGACTACATGCTCTGAAGAGGCAGCAGGTCGCCTCGATCAGTCACCTGATTTTAGCTGTTCTAACAGCCCTGACCCTGTAAAGATGGAACATGATAATTATCAAGGTAGGTGTTTAATTTGTGCCATTAAAAAACTAATTAAACAAAAAACATAATAAACATAAACAAAAAAGTATGAAACAGTAATTAAACTGTGTGTGTGTGTGTGTGTGTTTGTTTGTTCTGGTGCTTCAGAGGCTCGTGGAGAAGGAATGGAGAATGATTGTTTGCTTCCTGTCAGCCCTCTGATTGAAGCTGAGATGATGAGAATAGACAATGTCCTGTCCAATTTTGGAGATTCCTCCGGTGAAGCTCCACCACTTTTGCCCCACCAAACTCCAAAGAGGCTCAAATCATGCAAGAAACGTAAGCTGTTACAGGATTCAATCCAAAACTGCATGTCCAGTTTACACATCACTGTGAAAGTGTTCTCTTTCTGATAAATAACCTTTTGTTGCCAACATCTTTGAGCACAAGGGGCTGGCTGATTCACCTTTTTGTTGTGTTGCACTGGTGTATGCGTGTGAATTCACTCCTGTTTCCTTTTTCCTCTTTCTCACGGTTCACGTCTTCCTTCACGTTCCTGCAGGTGGGCTTGGTGTAAGGCCAGCAGGGCGGGGCTTGAGTCTGTGTGATGTGACCAATCTGTCCCCTGCAGCCTATCGTAAATTTTCCTGTGGAGGCTCGTCTGATTCTCGATGCTCCACCTCCGTTCCTATCCGCAAGCGGCGCTGCACCATGGCGGTCAACTACAAGGAGCCCTCGTTGCACGCGTAAGCTCACAAACGCTCTCTACTGCACGTGGTTCACTGTGTTTTTATTTTCTTTGTTACTGCAAGAAAACTCAACATTTCTCCTCAATAGGAAACTTCGGCGGGGAGACAAGTTCACAGATGTGCAGTTCCTCCGCTCTCCAATTTTCAAGCAGAAGCCTGGCAGGAGGTCTGTGCAGAATTCAAGGAATTCAAGGAGCGTGCATCAGCCGTTTGAAAAGTACAATGAGTCTTTTGTTGGGTGTCGCTGAAAGTTGTTGCCTGACTTTGAAGTGATTTTTAATTTAGTTTTTTTTCTTGTATTACTGTCAGTGAGATTTCTTTGTGATAAAGAACTGTGATAATTTTTATATATTTCTTTATGTTTATGTCTCTTAAGCTTTCATTTCTGTTATTTGCCATTTGAAATTGTTTATTATGAATTCTTTAAGAAGTTTGTTTGTAATTCTGCTTATGTTTCTTCTACTGTATGATAATAAACTTCATATAAGCATTTACACATCACTGTGACAGGTTAATATCTGAACACACCAAGTTTGGGCTCAACTCAGTGAGGTCTGGACATCAGTTTTAGTGTTGTGTAGTTGCAAAGGAACACTGGCCATGCAAACCATTTATAGTCTGGTTCTCATCAAAGCCCTGTTTCGTTTTTTAAGGCTAGCAAGGTCTTTGTGTAGGAAAAAGTGCACACACGCAATTAGCCTCACTTCTGTTTTATTCAGTCTATAAAATAGGCTAATGCTATGTCACTGTAGAAAGAGCAGGAAATTATCTCTCCAGACATTACAAAAGGTATTTTTTTTTCTAAAGCTTGAAAAGTACAAACACCTTCTTTACAAAACAGTAAAAGTACATAGTATTGCACAATCTTTTCGTTTATCTCCAAAGTATAAAGTTATCAATCTCCATCTGCCGGACAAAAATAAGAAATAATAAATTAAGAACTTTCCTTAAGTATCATTCTTCTAAATTACAGCACATAAATAAGAATATACTCTAGATAATTAAATTAGTCCTTAGTCAACAGTGTAATTTCTATGTAAAACAAATTCTAAAGGAAAGGAGATGCTCTCATTCATGTTAACTAATACTTGGAAAAATAAAAGTGCATTTTGATAGTCAAATTGCCCTATGTGACACGATAAAAGCAAAAGATTGGGGGTTTTTTTTGTTGTCCTTTTTCAGTTCTGGGAAAGAAAATATATGTTATATACACATTTAAAATGTACAGTGGGGTATAAGTGCATTAAAATCTGTACAAATTTAAAGTATGTATTCCTCTTTTGGCAGGATGAACTCTTCACAGACAAACTTTGACTTCATTAACGTCATGCGTGCTCACAAGAGTAGAGTTTTACAGACAGGAAAACTTGGACTCTCAGTCCCTTTCCTCACAGGTAACACTAATCTACCGCGCATGCGGCAATTCCTCATGACATCTCTACCTGAGTCAACTGAGAGGAGGAGGCAGACACAGAAAAGGCAGTATGAAAACAAAGATTAAGTAAGATGGGTGGTTAATCTCTGATCAGCTGTCATGATACAGTGCTTTCAGCACACAAACAACACCTGCTCTGTTTAATGTTTTACTACTGCTCTTCTTTTCTTTCCATGGGCCTCTGAGACACATGGTCAAATACAAAAACTACAATGCTTTTGTCTGGAAACGGAAACAGTCTTACAGTTCTTAAATGAGGCCTTCCCCTTGTGACCCATCTTTCAGGGTATTCTAAGCTACTGATTTATGGTCTAGGCCAGCAAGCATCAAACATTACAAAAGTGTTCATCCAAGACCCGTTTGCACCTTTTACATTAAGATATGTTTCTGAAACCTATCTACTCCAGAATCAGTAGTCGTGTCCTTTGCTTTGCTTGTCTTTTGCATCGTCTAAAACAACAGTTCATTGTCCCAGGACACCCTCATCCTTGTTCAGGTGAAGACAAATCTCTTCCTCTGGTTTACTTCTCGATTAGGCCCGCCTCTTTGATCTTAGTGTAGAAGAACTTCTCCAGTAGGTTGGCACACTTGTAGTACTCGCTCTCTGGAGGGTTGTATTCACGACAGTTTGTGAAAATTCGCTGCATGTCGGCCATAAAAAGCTTCCGTGTCGTGTAGTACCGGCTCTTTAGACGCTCGCTCATTGTCTTGAGGTCTGTAAAAATGTGAAATTTCAATTATGATACCTTTCAGTGGCTGGATGAGCATGGCATTTAACAAATAAACCCCACTTAGTTCATGCTTTAATGCCAGCTGAATAACAACAGTAAAAGATGTGGACTTTAATTAGAAATGATCTGCTGTCGCACTGCAAAACAATGTACAACTATGCAATGACTAGTGCAGACAATTAGTAATACACAAACTGTAACTCATCTCCTCCCCTTTAAGACAACTGTGCTTGTTAACACACGTACCCATGGGGAAGCGTATGACTTGGTAGTACCCAGGTGCTTCTGTTTTTTTCACAGGCTCCATAAAAGGCCAGGCATTCTGGTGACTCTAAAACACATAAACCAGTCCTTTAAGAAAACTGTTTGTTTGTGTATGTGTGTGTCAGCTGTAGACCACATTATACGTGTCTATCCCTCACCTTCACATGTTGGAGGATAGTTTTCAGAGTGCTATACAGTTGATCGGGGTCTTTCAGTTCTTTCCTGAAGAGTGAAAAATGGTAGAAAAAAACGATATAAAACTGAGGCTAGCTAAGTGCTATTTCCAGATGTGCATGCATGTTATTATTGCCTGCAAATTTTTGTCATAAATGAAGGCCAGAGACAATGTCTGACTGTATCATTGTTGACAAAAATGATCAAATATATAATGTGAATACATTAGCCAAATCATTAGTGGAGCATCTTACCCTTTGCCCACAGGCTTCCAGCCAGTTTCACCTGTTGATATAAATGAACTAATATTACACTCATACACCAGAATGGAGTCATTCTCTAGTCACTAGAGGAAAAATAGGTCAGCAACTTCCGTGTAACCACAAAAAAAAAATGCTGGTGGGTGAATGATTGTGCAGAATTTTTTTTGGAAGTAGCTGGATGACCAATTAGTTACGCAGAGGTTGAACGTGTTGCACTCTAAACCTGGCAAAAGTCTGCAATGAATTCCCATTTAATTAAAAAAAAAGATAGACTCTAAACAACTTGCAGTCAGTCTTTGCAATAGCAGACATGATGCTGACTCAGTCTTATTGCTGATTTCTCACTGTCCTGACACACCAATGTTTCTATAGAGATGTTAGCTGACTGGAAGTGGTTTACAATCTGGTTCCCTTCTTCAAAGCAACCACTTCAAAGGCAGGCACATAGCAAGCTGAGTACAATAATTTTGGTTGCCCTGCAGTCTCCAACCACTGTTTTTCTTGTGTGACATTGCAATTACTGCTTATCTTGTTGCCACAAAACAAATTCAAAAAATTCATCATAATTCTTGCATTCACGTGCAACCTGCTCTAGTCCTTGGCTGGTAGCCATACATATGGAAAATAACCACCCATCCAGATTTCATAGAGAACAGCCTTTAAATCCAAAAAGTATTTGATTAATTTGCTTTTAGTTCTGCTTAACCTGTCACTCCGAGGAAATTAACAAGGTTGGTGGTGATTATAGAGGTAGATGTACGATAAAGCCCATAAAAACCCAGTAGATAATATAACCAATAAGTTGGACAGCTTAATTGCACAGGATGTATGTGGTAAGTGGCCTACTTCCCTCAGCATTTAATGCTGTAATGGCAATCATTACTTTTTAATGGCAATAATCTTGTAATGTATCAAGCTACTTTTAAAAGCCAAGGTTACCCAACACTGAAAAAGAATAACATACGTATGCCAGGAATGCTCTCAATGGGAATCTGCCGGACTCCATCCTTAAAACAGGACAGCCCTGGATAGACTTTTCTGATCTGAGCCTGTTTCCTCTCAATCAGCTTCTTGATTATCTGAAGGCAACAAATGAGAAAAAAATCTTAGTTGAGGGGACAGAAAGAAGCATTTAGATCAATAAAATATTAAAGAGTTCATTTAAAAGTCACCCACACACCTCTTTCTGCTTCTTGATGATGACAGAGAACTCGGTGTAGGGGATGCTGGGGTTGAGCTCACAGCCCATGAGTGTGGCTCCTTCATAATCCTTGATGTAGCCCACATACTTGGACTTGGGAACCTTTATGTCTTTTGAGAAACCCTGATAAGGAGGAAGTAATAATTTATCCTGGAGCTGCCACGCACTGCCTCTATTAAAATTTGAATTTGAATTTGAATTTATTATATTATTGTTACTAATGGCCGTTATTAATGTTACCTGTTTCTTAAAGTACCCAATGGCGTATTCATCAGCGTAAGTGAGAAAATTGAGGATTTCATGCTTTATGTGATATTCTTTCAGGTGGTTCATCAAATGTGTTCCATAACCCTGCAACCACACAGTCAGACCAGGAAAGGGTTAGAGCCGGCCATCCAGATATCACTGAATACCCATCAAGCTGAGAAATAAAGCGGGGCACGCTCTCACCTTGACCTGCTCGTTGGAGGTGACGGCACAGAAGACAATCTCTGTGAAGCCTTGCGATGGAAACATCCGGAAGCAGATCCCTCCGATCACTCTCCCGTCTTTGATCAGGGACAGCGTTTTGTGTTTCCTACCAGAAAAAAAGATGAATTTTACAGAGGGAATCTGCTTCTCTATAACCCTCTGAACTTAAGGTGTGACGATGAGGCAGAGTTACACTCACGGATCGAACACCAGCCGCGTGATGTACTCCTTGGGCATGCGGGGAAGCTGATGGGAGAACACGTTCTGAAGGCCGACGAGCCACATCAAGATCCTCTTGTTGGGCTTCTGGTTTAGGGAGTTCCCAATGACGTGGAATTCAATCACGCCCCTGCGCTCCTCCAGGCGGGCGGCTTCGTCACGTGCAGAGTGAGCTGATAGCAGGCTGGTCTGCACAGACAGGAAGGTATCAAATAAATCATGGTCCAAAATTTGCTGTGATGTGCAGAGGACTTGAACATTTTGTGCAGGGACAATTAACCTACGACTAAAAAAAATAAATGAAGTGCTATACAGACACATTATGGCAGCTTGGAAGGAGACTAAGACCAATTACCATGAGATCTGACACTGACAGGAAAATGATTAGGCTGGAAGGATGAGAAGATTTACAATTATCTAATGACTTTAATTCTTTTTACTCTTGTTATAAAGTGTCAGCCTGGAAAATCTGATAGAGGCTGTGGGTCTGGATGGTATCTGTGAAGATTACATAACTGCCCTTTGCAAATCTGCAGTGCCTTCTTATTTCTCTTAAAAATCCAAGACTTGAGTCAGATTGAAAAGCATCGCAGGTGATGCCAGTTTCAAAATAAACTAGGAGTAACCCCAAAACAACTGAAGAAGAGAGCACGGGCCATTTCAGTTTGTCTTCACTTGATTTACAGATGTGAGACGTCTTGACTGACAGAAAGGTTTCAAGGAAACAGCTGTGTATCAGAAGCTGGAGTGATATGCGCTGGTGTGTCTTCTCACTTTTACTTTTTGTCACATACAGCAACAGTGTAAAAAGGGCCGTTATCTTATCCCACTCATAGATGACACCGCGCCGCGGTGATTGGTTCAGATTTCATATGAAGCTCGCGATTAAGTTTTCGACATGGCAAAGATAACATAACAGGGAGCGTTATACATGAAGAGGAAGTGGAAATCATCAGGCCTCACAAGCACTCGGATACAGTTTCTGACAAACAGCTTATAAGTGGGCTATAATTATAGAAATGATAGAACTTTAGCCCAAATTACTACTTAACATATGAAGATTAAATTCACTTCCAACTAATTGGGCTCCATGCTGTGACTAAACAATAATGGGTTACCTCTGGAATGGCAGCAGGATCAGCGATAGTCGCCATGACTTCATTGATGAGGTCCATGGGGATGTCACCAACCACCCTGGGTCTCTTGTTTTCCTCATGGGAAAGGGGCTCAGAAGGTTTACGCTTTTCTCCAGCTGGGGAGTGTACACAGAGGAAAGCTCTCATTACTCAAGGGGCTTTATGTTGTAATGTAAAAAAAATATTAGAGAAAAACCCCCAACAATCAGACGACCCCCTCTGAGCAAGCACTTGGCAACAGTGGGATAGAAAAACTCCCTTTTAGCAGGAAGAAAGCTCCAACAGAACCAGGGTGTGGGAGAGGCAGCCATCTGTTGTTACTGGCGTTAGAGGGAAAAAGAAGAAAGCAGGTGGAGACAGAAATCCTGGAAACTGGTTCTACAGAATGAGATGTTTGAAAGCTGAAGCCTCTGCCTCCCATTCTACTTTTAAATATCCTAGGACCCACAAGTTAACCTGCAGTCTGAGAGCAAAGTGCTCTGTTGGGGTGATATGGTACTGTTGGTATGGTTGGTAAACAAGTGACGGACATCTGAAGTCTACTATCTTCAGTCTTCATTTTAAACCTATATGTACTTTGTTTGTTAGAAGCAGCTCTGGGGTTTACTTCACCTTCATGTGATGACAGATCTTAGAGGCAGCACTTAAAACAGGGTTACATTAAAAGCATAAAAATCTCCAAAACTAGAAACGATCTTAAAGGACGGCTGACTTGAGTCATTTCGCTGTAAAATAGAAACCGTTCCACTTTTAAATGTGTAAAACAAGGCTGACTTTACTCAGGTCCACACTTTTTGTTGTTGTACTGTTACACAATAAGTTGGCTTAACTGAAACCTCGTGAGTAATAACAGGTTCGTCAGCAATACCTGGGTTTGGCTCCAGTACAGAAGCTGCCTTCCTGGCAGGACTGACACTGCCGCAGGTGGACGGGTCCACTGACACGGGACTGGTGCTGTAGTACAGCGGCCTGGCCACTGAAGCAGCACTTATAACTACACACAAAAAAAAAAAAAAAACACAGAGGAAATTGAATTTATTCAGTCATAGGCTTTAACCTTTTCATAAAAAAAAAACAAGTGTCATCTTGAGAGGCGTTTCGGCGAGGGTGTGTGGGAGGGCGTGTCACCTGTGTGGATAGGAATCTGCCCTCCCGCTGCCCCTGCCAAGAAGTCTTGGCTCCAGATTGGAGAGTTATGACTGTAAACCTCCTCCTCCAGCATTGACAAGAACCTGAGCAGAGAAATCACAACAACTACTTAACTATATTAAAACAAGCAGTCAACTTTACATAAGTGGCTACGGTCTGGTTTCATACTGAGGATGTGAAGCACATCCCAGAGTGTAGCTACTTGAAGGCCTGTGTGGCTAACTGCATGTGAGCCTTCTGTATCTCTTACTTGGGAAAGTGTGTAAGAATGAGTGTGCGTTTCTCAGGAGGGAGCTTGTCCTTCTCCTGTCTGGCCTGCTCCAGCAGCTGTTTCCTCATCACAGTGAAGACAGAACGCAAAAGCGTCCGCCCGAAGATCTGAGTGGTCTCGTAGCGGGGCAGGCTGTCACAGAACTGAGGAACATTGCAGTAGCAGAGCCATCTGGAACAAGCATATCCCATAATTATCTTACAGCTTGTAACTGTACTGGTGCAGGAAAGGCAGGCACAAGATATCTGTCTACTCTGCTACCTAGTGTAGTTGACTTTGTATCCAGCTGCGTCGTCATTGGGCACCCTTTGGCGTCTTTGAGAGGGTGTTTCCAACTGCCAGTAGTTGATCTGGTTGAGAAACATCTTAGCCAGCTCCATAATGGTTTGGCGTTCTTTAGATGGCAGGTGGCTGAATTTGTACTGGACAAAATTGTTCACCCCCTATTTCGGAAACGTGGAGTAAAAGAAAGAACAAATACATCAAAAGTAAGATAAAGATCAGAGGATGAAAGAGTCTGTGCAGTGGAGACTTATTTCTCTACCTGCTCGATGCTGGGCTTTTCAAACGGCGGACTCTCCTGTGCTTCTAACATTGGTTTACCCATCTGTAGGATGGACTTCCTCAGCAGCTGACAATGGAAAAAGATGGCGTTTGTTTAAAGCGAGCGAGATCTGAAAACTCTACCTTGCTTCAAATCGAGTGTAAAGCAATAAAATTACTTTGAAGAGGGAAAAGTAGACTTGTTTAGTGTCAGCATCCTCCTCTTTGTGAATGCACGTGTACAGATACTCCACATCCAGAACAATACCAAGAAGCCTGTTCATTTCCTCCTCTGAAACATTTTCTAGATGGGTCACATGATCACCTGGAAAGAAGAAATAAGCCAATGAAATTCATCTAGCTTACCCTTCTTGGTATTATTTTCTGATGCAGCTTCTCTGGTGGGCATGCCGACTTACCCAAAGTGTGAGAGCAGCTCCGACAGGGCTCCTGGAGGTTGACTGCGTTGGACTGCTGCTCTGTTTGAGGAGGTGTAGGAGGGGGGTTCTGACTTTTCCAGCCATTACACTTACAGGCTCCTTCAGCCTGCGATAAATAGAGGTTAAATGAGTACAAGCAGGCACAAACACGATATTAAAAGCAGCAAATGGGGGCAGATTACACAGAACAATTAAGGAAAACCATTCAACTTGTTAAGTTTTGCTTTTTTATTACATAAATATCTTAAAAGCAAACTGCAGCTTTTCCAGGCTCTCTCAGGTTAAACGAGAGATGTTATGTCCGACTTTCTACAGTAACAGGGGGCGGGGACATGATCAGCTGAAGGTGCTGTTCTGAGCATGCGCCCTGAAACAACAACAAACTCCGCCCCCGCCAGCAGCTGTCACCCTGTCAAAACAAAGACCCCGTCCCTCTCTGCGGATCATACGCTGCATAAGCCCAATAAACTCCTCTCTGTTTACCCCCCTTGCTATGACGGACGGCACGGGGACTCTGTGAAATTTCCAGTGGAAACACGAGACCGTGCACGACCACACACACGCACACAAACACACACGCGTATCCAGACCTTGTGCACACAGCCAGCTACTCCCAAAACCAGCGTCAAGCCAATGTTTACGTTCACCAACCCCCCACCTTGACAGAAGCAGTAACACTGTAACAGGCTGCAGCTGCAAGGCCCCTGCTGAAAAGTCCAGATGTAAAAAAAGCCCCTCCAAAACACTTAATGTGTCAAGATTTTATTTTTTTTAGTATTACCTCTTTAGTAACTGGTTCATGCATGCAAAAGAAAAAACACAAGAAACTCAAGTGCGGCAATGGCTTCCTTTGCTGTGCTTGCATTTTGAAAACTATTGCAACCAAGCCCAGGAAATGCAGCACACTTTAAGTATGAGCCCCGAAAACTACCCCGCTTTAAAGCCCTGCTTTTGCAGATGTGGCATACTTTGCAGGATGAATACACTCCGAGTTTTTCCAGTTTCTTGGGCCGAGGCGAGGAGCGTAGTTGTGCCTTCTTCACGGCGATACGTGCGGATCCTCTAGCGGCGCCGGAGCCCTCCGTGCCTCCGGCTCCTGGAGCGGCCGGAACCAGGCCCGCGGCTCCGATGGCCGGCGAACCTTGCTGAATCCCAGCGCTGTCGGCCATGATTCCCACCGAAACCCGAAGGGACCGCCAGCCCGGGGAATATTCGCTGCGCCGTCCGCTCTATTCCACAAACGGAGGATCAGACATGGCGCTCATCCTTATTTTCAATTTCTCGCTGTAGGCCCATTTTCCTCCGCTAGGGGACCTTCATGGGATAGGCCAACTCCACAACAATTCAAAGAGGAGAGGTCACAAAATGCAACCATTTGTAGCAAAATTTCAAGGTCAAACGTGGTGGGAGCGAAAAAACAAAGTGGATCCATACTTTCAGTCAGGCACAGGTGACTTCCAAACCTTTACTGAAAAATTACTGAAATTAATAGCAACACCATTTAGAAATATATTTATAGACCCTTAAAAATATTTTCACATCATATCAGTGAACATACGGAAATGTCTTAAGTATGCTCACCCAAACAACAACAATAAAAAAAAGGTTAAAGTTCAGGATTGATGATGATTAGAAGCTTTCATCAGTTTCATGATGAGTATGAGGGAAGTAAAAGTGTAGGTCATAACATCCAGAGGACAAAACAAACAGATATATAGAGTAGTAGACATAAAAAGTAAAAAAAATAAAATTAAAAAAAAGCTATTGAGGCCCAGAGGAAATAAAGGCACGCACACACGCACACCGCCTGATTACAATAATAAATGATCAAATTTATTTCAGTATTTATTTGGTCATTACATAACAAGTACTGTAAAATGCTTGCATTTAAATGTTTCTGGCTGCAAATAAGTGTTCACTGCAAAACAAACAAACAAAAAAAAAAAATTACAATTTGCATCCTTATTATGTGTTAAATCATCTATTCAAAAACCGCCATTGTGCCAGCTGATAGTTGTTTTACTGTTCCTACAATTATCGTCACAATGTTAGCGAGATGTAGGAGGACAGACAGAGGAAAGCTCAAAAACTGTGCAGCGTGGTGTCCGACTCCTCTGGAGTTTTACAACCTGTGCCTCTGAAAGCTCACGTCTACTTACAGGGAGGAGTAGGAGGAGGAATAGTTCTGGACAAGGCATAGACAAGAAAAAAAATGGAGAAGTGTAAAGTAAAGAGATAATCTTAAAAAACAAAAAAACAAAACATGTTTGGATATATTTTTTATGACAGAAATATACAAGACAGATAACTAAATAAATGCAATTTCATTTTTTTGTTGTTGTTAATAAACACTAGATACATTTATAAAGACCACCACTGATTATAATTTAACCATTTATATGTGTAAAAAAAAAAAAAGACAAAGAAAAAAAGGAACAGCAACAAAACTCCAAACCCAGATTGTAGCTGTTTTTTTCCCCCTTCCTGCTAACTGTACACTTTTTTATGATTATCTAGACAACTCCCTAGCAAGCATTAGTCCTGTCACTGGTAAATTGAAAAAGGTAGACTACACTGCAACACCTTATTTACAGTATATTATTTATATATTTATATTTATATATTTATATATATCACACTGGCTGAAATCATGACAAGATATATTCATGAGCATCATTAGTGCAAGGCATGAGTAAGACAGACCTGTAAAAAGAGTTATTTACTAAAAGTACTCTATGTGCATGTGTGTGTGTGTGTGTGTGTGTGTGTGTGTGTAACAATTAGGGGGGGTTGTGTGTCGGTGGGACAGAGTGTGTGCTTGACAAAGGTGTGGATGATGTGTAACAGACTGTGTGTGTTCATGTACAGTGATGTTTAGGTCTTACAGGGAGTAGGGGAAGGTGGGGAGGGAGACGACAAGTCAGTGGCGTGTGTGTGTTTAATTGTGGAAATGTGCGTTTAAAAAAAAAAAAGAAGCCAAAAACAACAAAACACACGGATAAATGCGTGTGAATAAGTCGAAGGATGTAATCTGTCACCAGACAGCAAACCCGGGCCGGGCTTTGTACAGAATGACACACCGCCGTGTCTAAAGCACTTTCTAATCAAGAGAAGATGTCAAACATTTATGATTCCGATATTAATTAAGAAGCAACTTTACATATTGCAACTCCCCACTCACTGCTATCACCTTCGATTTACCCCCAGTGCAAACCCAGCAGTCGAGCAACATTGACACAATGGAAAAAGTAACCGCACAAGAATAAATCGTTGAAAAACAGAAACCCAAGAGACCGCAGTATGACAACAAAAGGGTGGTCTACACAAGGTTTATGGACGGACACATCATGAAGTGGGCAGTTGGTGACACTGACGTGTACCGTAGAGGCCTCTGCGCTGTGCTTATAGACACAAGGGGATTTGCTGCGCAGCACTGGTCCTTGCAGACAACTCACAGAGTAAATACTGTGAAACATTGCACAATGCCACGAAGGACAGCTAGGAGCAGGCACGGGCCCAGAATGGAGACAAGGTGGTGTGAGAAGCTATGCACTAGTGCTACGTTGGGTTTAATGGAGGGAGTGGGGTTATAAGGACCAACTATTCTCTCCCCCCCCCCCAGCTACGAGATAAAGGGCCCTAGAAACAACAAGAGAGACAGAATCTACAATTTCTCTCTGCCCCCTCCACCTTTCCTCTTTCTGAGATTAACAAGAACACACTCCTCCAACCAACTTTTTCTGCTCTACTGCAGATTAAATGTGTAACTCTTTAACTTTTAGGCCGCCTAAATATGCTAGCATGTGCATCCACAAGTTTGACAAAATTACAGTAAACAATAATCAACAAAGTTATAAAAAATTGAACAAAAACAGAAGACTGGTATTAGAAATGCAACATTAAAGACTTAAGCTATCCCAGAAAAAGAGAAGTGATCACTTCCTCCAGATGAAACTCATGTCTACACGGTGTAAAGATGATGACAACGCGAGGAAGGGTGCTCTAATGTTTCTAATACCTGCGATCACTGATCTATCAATAATACGATAGATGTAACAAGCTCGATGGCAGAAAGTAAGACAAAGTGGTTAGGAGGCTTCCCCGGGTAGCAGCAGAACCATAATGGAGGAAAAGAGGCAGAGCCGCAAAGAAAGATCAGTGTGATGGCAATGAATTTGTTAAAAGTGGACGAGTGGGGTGGCGAGTGCAGGGCATATTTTCTTGTTTCAGAGAGTAGGTGACACATTGCATTAGTAACTGCAGTGGCATTTGGGGGCATTGACCACATTAGTTACTGCCATACAGATTGGTAGGGAGGAGGGTGTTCTTCATGTTAGTTACTGCAGCATGGAGCCTTGGCTGGCTGGGCAGCTTCTGTCAGGTCCACTCCCCGGCTGCGCCCAGTGTTTGCTCCTGCAGTCTGAGGCTCATTTTTTGGCAATCTCTTTGCTGGAAGAAATCAAAACAAAAAACAAACAAACAAACAAATAAATAATAAAACAATTTTCAGAAAAGAGAAGCTACAAATGATAAAAAAAAAAAAATCATTAACAAACACCTCAATCATGCTAGTTTGACCTTGTCCTCCAGTTAATTTTTAACTTGCATTTTAAGCAGGAACTGAAACCTCTTAGGAATTTGTGATTGTCCAAGCCTAACAGCAGCTTTGTAAACCTTGTGTACTTTTCAGCAGAAGAAAACTGGAGCTACAGTAGAAAGCCCAGGGTAGCAGAGAACATGCAAACTCCACACAGAAGGAGCCCTAAACTGGGCTTCAAGCCATCACCTTCTTGCTATGAGGGAACAGTTCTAACTCTGAATAACAGAAATGTGCAGAAAAACAAATATCTACAAATTGAGTCCTAAAAGTTACCCACCAATGGCCATAAATATCTCATTCACATTCATAGACGTCTTGGCCGATGTCTCCATGAAAAGTAAGCTGTTGTCATCTGCGTATGACTGGGCGTCCTGTTGACACAATGTAAACAAACTAATTTTTAATACATCCTCCAACACGCATTTCTTCAGGCATAGGAGAAACACAATTAGAGGATAATTAAAAATGGAAGTCATGGCTCTAGAATGCAGCGTCTGCTAGGAACGTGATCACCCATCCACCTATTTTCCTCCCCTCATCCAACTCAGTTTTGCGGTGGGACTGGAGACGGGTTGCCAACCTGTCGCAGGGCTAACAGAGAGGTACAGACAGCCATTCACACCATATTCACACCTATGAGAGATTTAGAATCACCAATTAAATAACTGTACTAACTACATGTGCTCGGACTGTGGGAGGAAGCTGGAGCACACGGAGATAAACCACGCAGACACAGGGAGAACATGCAAACTCCACACATAAAGGTCACAGAGATATTAGATTAAAAAAAAAAATAATAATAATTGTAAAATCATGAAAGCCTAAGACACAGTCTAAGGTTTGTCTAGACTGACCTGGAAGTCCACAGCTCTTTTGTTAGCCAGGTCAGCTTTGTTTCCTGACAGAGCGATGACTATATTAGGGCTAGCTTGTCGTTGTAGCTCCTTCACCCAGTTCTTGGCCCGTGCAAAGGACTCCTGAAAAAAACAAAAAATGAAGACACGGTACCACTTGTCAACATCTAATGCTACTTTCATGTTTTAACTTGCTCTACAAGTGCTCTGGAAGGCCTGGGTCTTAGTCAAGGATGAACGTGCCTCGTTTGTGATGTCGTAGACCACAATGGCAGCTTGTGCTCCTCTGTAATACATTGGTGCCAAACTGTGGTAACGCTCCTGGCCTGCAGTGTCCCAGATTTCAAATTTCACTGTTGTATCATCAAGACACACTGTTTGGGTTAGGAAGGCCGCTGTGGAGATAGGAAGAGACGAGTCATTTTTGCGTGATCATTAACGACACCAAAACTATATCTTTACGAGGTCATATAAACAAAAGAGATGATAAATGTGTCAACACAAAAGCATCAGTATTCTGAATGGGGACTTCTCAGGAAAACAAACTAACAAAACAAACAACAACAACAGAACTGCCAGGTTGTCAGAAACATCCTGATTTGATGACATGACCTTACCTCCTATTGTGCTTTCCTGGAATTCATGGAACTGGCCCTTGACAAAGCGAAGCACTAAGCTGGACTTCCCCACAGCTGATTCCCCCAACAGCACCAGCTTAAACTGACAGATCTTATTCCCTGCATTTGGTCCATTGGGTCTCGTAGCTCCTCCTCGATTGGCCATGACCTAGTCAGATCCCAGGTGTCCTGTGTGCCGAACCTCACTGTCGGGACTTCTGCTGCAGGAAGCACGAGAACAAACATGTTCACAGAATAAAAACAGATATTAAACTCTAAGAGATTTGTAATTTCTTTTCCCTTCAAATGCAGTTTAACAAGTCATAACAGGAATGGAACAGTTATTTTTGTATAGATTACAGTCTGACATTTAAGACAAATGAGCATTACTCATATATTAAAAACATGCAACAAATTTAAAAATATAAGATCAGCTTCCTCTGAAAATCATTATAAAATTACAAATCTTATGAAAACTAGAATCAGACTAATGAATAGGCTACTAGAAAAAAGTAACTAAATTAGGCAATCTTTTGACATTTTGACTGGGACATAAAAGTCAATGAAAATTCCTCAGAGAAGACTACATACAAAAAATGATACATCTCTTACTCATACTTGCACACATCAAAGTCAAGCATGCACCCACTGGTATCACTTCAATTTGTTGTGAATTAAGAAGGTTTTCACACACAGAGTGTTTCAAAGAAACAGGTGGTTTTCACACTGCAGTTTAGGCAACATGAAGAAATTTATGTGATCAATAAATTCAAATATAATTCATATACAGTGCATTGAAAATGATAGCCTGTATCAATTAGCTATCTTTTTTATCTGCAAATTATGGCTGTAAATGCAATTTTATAACGCTAATAACTGAATTATTCTGTGAACATTTCAAGTCAGTAAAAATAACATGCGAGCATTTCAAACACACAAAGGCCTGTTCTGAATGCATGTGCAATTTTTGACAGGGGATGCAGAAATTTCAGACACTTCTTCATGAATGTAACTTACAGTAACACCAGGAAAAGGAAGCCTTGTCATGAACTACAACAGTGATTCATGGCAAACTCGAAAGAGAGCCGGGGAAAGACCCACTCACATTACACAAGTGTGGTACAACTGCGAGAACCATTGCATGCATGCATACCATGCGTGAATGTAGTGCTTACTAACTTATTTGGGAATGAACAGCTCAGAATTTCTAAAAAACACAGACGGCTGTTGTAAGGAGATAATCACGGCTTATGTCTGGCCTTACAGGGTGAATTTAGTGGAATCTTGTGCCTGACCAAAAACTGGCCTTTCACCTCGCATCAAACTCACATATATGGTGCAGTGCAATAAAGCACAAAGCAACCTTTGTTAACCACACAAGTCACACTCTGTTGAGGAGAGGCATTAATCTGTGGTGGCCGTAGCCTCAATGGCAGTTTATAGAGATGTTGTACTGAATTATAGTATACTGTAAGGTAGCAGTACGTAATAGCATACGACACATTTGAGTGGCTGTGGCTTGAAAGGTTGATGGATAGATTCCCTGGCTACTCTAGACTGCATGCTGAAGTATCCTTGGGGAAAGCACTGAACCCTGAGTCGCCTGCAATCCATGCATTGTGAGCTAGAGTGCATGCAAATGATAGAAAAGGCGCTATGGTAAAGAAAAAAAAGCACTTGTATGCATTTATGTGTGATGGGATGAACGAGTAGTAGTAGCTGTGACTGCTCCAAGAAGAAAAGTGCTACTTAATTATATAAGTTAAGAGTTAACATGTGCTTATAATCTGCAAGATAACTAAGAGGATACAGCTATGAGTGTACTCTGAACAAAATTGCAAAAACAGGCAAGTCAGTCTATAAAGTAACTGTGCCAGGACTGCTTAAGTGCAAATGCAACAGAGCAAATAAAAAAAAATGTCTGTCATTACAAATGTGCGATTCACTTTTTATCTCCATATTTTTGCCTCCAAATCACTGACATCATCACCCTAACTTCTTCTTTCAGTGTCCCCTTCTTGCCTAAAAACTACAGTCGACTGGGACTTTGTGGTTATTGCCCCTAAGCTCATGGGGACTGGTTCAACAACTGATGATTTTAGATCAGCTCTAATGACATACCTGTTTTAGCTGCTTTTAGTTTAGCCTCAGGTCCGTCAGTGTTTGGTCAAACACACTGTAAATGTTTTGTACTACTGTTTTACTTGACTGTTTAGCATTGGTAGAATGCAGCTGTTTTCTGATTTCTTTTCTTAAATATTATATTTTATTATGTTCCCCGTTTATGTAAGCTCCATGTTTGTAATTGGGTTCTTAAGACGTGGATTACAAAATGAGTGTGCCTGTACGGCACTTATGGTCAACTCCAGTCATTTCAAAATGAGCTCTATAAATAGCATTTACTTTTTTTCACACACATTATAAACCTGTGCGTCACTAGCCCACATCTGTGGCAAACCGTTCTTACTTGTGTCGCAACACTAAAGGCTGAAGGCATTCATATACCAGAGTTTATTAAGGTAAAGATAACAGCCACCAGATTTCTGGGTCTATTTCAAATAAAGAGCTTTGGGGAAACGAGTCAATAAATTGACCGGCGAGGTCATGCCAAAACATTTCAACCTTATCTCAATCGACTTATCCTTGAGACGAAGTCTTGAAGACGCGCAGCAAGAAAACAAACAAGCTCCAGGAACTGGAATGAGAACAGTGACTGTATTTACCCACACTCATGACACGATTTGTCAACAAACGCTGCGCATTACACGACTACGACGCGTATATTTGGCTTGAACCCTCGTTACTTTGTTGACTATAAACACACTCGCTCTATGTTAGCAGTGGCTATCGGTCTGTTTTGATGTTAGAGGGGGCCGCCATTTTCCCCAAAGTGTTTTTGTTCTCTAGCTTGTTAGCGTTTATGCTGTTAGCAAAGCTTAGCATTCCTAGCTGTCTGTGGTCATTAGTCTCCCGACTGCTGTAAGGACATAAAAACAACACGACAGCTATCTGCATAAAACTAACGCCATTGTTTTTTTTTCTTTCGAATTGAAACCCTGATTGCCGGTGCTGTTTAGCTAATGTTGATTCAAGGGGAATAGCTGAGCCCCTCAATTAACAAACACTAACGTTAGCTTGCTGTCACTGTTAGCATTACACCCACTGAACCCAGTCCACCTATTAGCAAAGTCACTGTAAGCCTGCCATGCTACCTGCTATACCAGACATTATAAGCTTTTTGCTATTGGAATACAAGAGAACAAGCGGACTCGACAGGACAAAGGCCCGCATTTCTGCATCCCCCATGCCACCAAACACCATCGACATTAGCTGCACTTAGCTAGCGACATAGCTAGCTAACGAAGTCACCGATGACAACTAAACAAACGGCGGCGTCATGTCACCGAGCCAGCTGCAAACCACAACTCGTAGATTCGTGACAAGTACGTTACCTGAGAGCCAGGCGATGTACAACTTTAAATAGCACCGCTGCAGTTCGCACACAGAACCCGGGACACTGTGATGAGCTGGTGTCAGGGGAGGGGGGGACCGAGAAAACAATTTCAACAATCCTGTCACGTCTCCTCCTTTCTTTCTTCTCGCAACTTCCCCTTAGAACCAAAACACAAACAAGCTCTTCCGCTCCCCGTGCCACGTCACACGACACGCCCGCTAACAGGCAGACGGTGTATATAAAATTTGATTGACTGTATATTATGGTCTGCCCTCCAGGATCAGCTCTCGATATCTGTTTTTAATGAGATACAAATAAAATCAGACATTAATAATAATAAAAATTACAAATAATATTTTCATGCGTATTGGATCATACTGGATAATTTAACAAAAGGAAATCAGACACAGCTGATATTTAGATAGATAGACTCGGTACAATATAGATACCTTTTTCTGTGGGTTAAAGATGACCTTGTCACGAGGACAAAGGCATTTTAATAGTCACATACATTTTTTTCCCCTTTAATTTGAAATTAATATTTACAGACAAGTATTGTTATACCCTTTTGAAAAGAAGCATGCAATCTATTTTAGAGCCACTGGATCTTCTTGGCGTTTCTTCTTCTTTCATCTGCTCCCTTTAGTAGATCATCTGCCTCCATCTCACCCTACTTCTAGCATCCTCCTCTGTCACAAAGGCCCTCTGTATTCACTCCTTCACTGCATCCACAAACGTCCTTTCAGGTCTTCCTCTTCTCCTCCCTCCCGGTAGGTCCACATACCTTGTTCAGTATAACCACAAACCCTCATATTCAAAATATTTGTTTTCTTTCTCATGTCTCAGAGGGTTATTGTTATTCCCCAGGTTGCAAACCAGTGGTAAAGATCTAAAAACAAGATACGAAGAAAGAGGAAACACTTTTTCCTGTCCACTCTTAGATAAAGATGATATTAAATGAACACGACGTGTCTAGAAAATATATTTATTTAAAATATATTTAATAAAATGTATTAAAATAAAGAACGTAGTCCCGAGACAGCCTGGAAATGTAGTACACAACATACCGAGAGGTGGCGGTATAGAGACAATCTCGGAGTTTATCTTTGGCGAAGAAGAAGAAGCCCCACCCTCTCTTCCGGATAAGGCCATATCAGCACGTTTTATTTATCGTTCACTGTATTTGTGTGCTTTTATCTTGTGCTAATGATGAGCTACATTTTATAACAAGTCATTAATAACACATATGGTAGTCGGGTTCATGTACCTCGTAAGCACTGTCAGTGGTTGACCTTAACAGCAGCATCCAGTCATGGAGGAGGTGGAGACACCAGAGGAGCTCCTGGCAAAGCAGCACCGCAAGGAGAAGAAGGATCTGCAGGGTAGCTACTTTTAACAGTGCTCTTTTGTTTGGTGGGCTAACATTTCAGCCTTTGCTGGTAGCTAGTTAGCGTGCCCGTGTGTTGTTTATGTTTCGGAGTGTTTAGTCTCACTTTAGCCGCTATTAAGTGACCAGCAAGTAAATAAATAATGGTCACCGCAGACGTTTCTGTGGTTACTATTGTGAGGCAACTGCCAGCCTTATCGCGTAGTTTGTTTTGCTTTTAGAGTAATAAACCTCTAATACACAGATCACTGTTGGGAGAAACGTTTAAGGATTTGATGACTTTAGCCCAGGGGGTGTCCAACATAAGGCACGAGGGCCGGATTCGGTCTGACAAACACACCAATCCGGCCCCACCGGCTTTGGAAAATGTGATTTGTATTTTAATAAGCTTTATAGTTTTTCCGAATGAAAAAGATCTTCACCATGGCATTTCATACTACATCCAAGTAATTAGGTAATAGATAAGTAATTAAACAACAGAAAAGAAATAAAAATAGAATTTTGTCAATTAACAAAGCTTTCTGTTTTAAAGGAAAAGTCTTGCAAGTTAGCCACCAGAAATGCTTCTGTAATTTTACACCTTTGTTTCCTACGGTTTAAACCCAAAGAGTCATTTTGAACGATTTATTTCATTTGCTACTGCAGTATTTCTTTATCATGTAGAAAAACTGAGATATTTTTTGAAATTGCACTTCTTTGTCTTATTTTTAGATGTCTCAAGGATTAAATTTGTGGTTTAAGTGCTTTACACTGGCTGAAAGAAGGTGTTTCACTGGTCTGGCTCACTTACTATGAAAGTTGGCTGTATGTAGCTCATGATGTAAAATGAGTTGCTGCTTTAGCTGACCACTGATATCAAAACATTTCTTTCACACGCCACATGTTGCAAAATAATTAATAATGTCTGATAATGTAAAATCAGCTGTTTGTGCAGTTGGTGTAGACAGGTGCAGAAACATTTTAATCTTTTTTTTTTAGGTGCATTAGTGCTATCTATGACAGTGTATCCTTCACTATGTTGGCAGTTTTGTGCATGTATAACTTTTCTAACCAGTATGCAGCATCATCTGTATTGTTGTGTTGTACTGTTTTGTTTGATGGTCTGCTTTGTGTCATTTTCAGCTAAAGTCCAGGGCATGAAAAATGCAGTCCCCAAAAATGACAAGAAGAGGAGGAAACAGCTGACAGATGAGATCTCCAAACTTGAGGCTGACCTGAGTCAGAAACATGAGGAGGAATTCAGGCAGCTCAAAGCAACAGCTGACACAAAGGTAACTTATTATGTTTAGATGGTCGACAAATCGGGTAGAGTTTGATTAGTAATTAATGTAGAAGCACTCTTTCATAATGGGGTAACAAGTGTAAGATGGAAAAGGAAAGAACACAGCTGTTAAAATGTTTTTGTATGTGTTCAGTATACATTCAGTATGTAAATGATTGTAGTCTTTGTGCTGTATCAGCTGCAATTTACAATAGGGCTGGGTATCATCACTGATTTCTAGGTCAGTGACGATATTGATTCAATCCACGATTCGATTCGATTCAATTCGATTTAAATCTGGGAAGTTTTGTCTCAGACAGTCAGAAATATTATAATTCAGATCCGTACATTCACATATTTTTGTATCTATAAAAAGGAAGCTGACACATGCAAGACTTTATCAAAGGTGTAAACATCACAGCAGATGCCTTTGTGTCAAAGTAGCTGAAGATAAAACAGAAAAACATGATGGTGATTTTCCTGGCCTGGGATTTTATAAAAATATTCTGCAGTACATCAAAAACGAAAGAAAACCATTAATCAACATATGACAGCGGTTTTATTAGAGACACGGCTAAACGTTTTGTATTTTGCATAATTTTAAAAAGTTTACATTTGTTCAGAAGCCTGTTGAACAGCAGAAATGAGGCTTTCTTTCCGGAAGTAAGTAAAAGGAAAAAAAAACAGCGGCCGACAGCGCTGTAAACAACGGTAGACTTGTGCGTAACAAGCAAGCGAATAATGCAGAAAACAGATTTTTAGACGGGAAACTGATCTTGAAGTATACAGAGAGAGAGAGAGCTGTGCATGAAGTGTGATTTTTATCGTGGTGGAAGCAAAACAGCAAAAGTCAGAGGGAATTCATGACGATGTTTATGTGAAGCTTAGTTTGGATTTTCTTTTGCTGCTGGTTCAGTCAATATTGTTTGGAGAGAGATAAAACTAACAGCTTTAGAATCAGCGCAAAAAGGGCGTAAACACAAAGCGTGGACCCTGCCGAAACATCGGAATCAGCGAGCTGTCGGCTTTCAGCCCCGACCGTGTCCGTGCCGTCGGGTGAGAAAGGCGACATCTCACTGATTCTGATCTGCGGGTCCGCGCTTTGTTTTTACGTCTTTGTGCAGAATCCGTGTTCCTGCTCTCATTTACTGTTTTAAATGTTTGGTGGTTGTTGAAATTTTGTGAGGTTTAACCTGAGATTCTGGCGTTTCTGGCAAAATAAATTAATATTAAAAAATTGATTCAGGATTTTAATGAATCGATATCACGTTATCCAAGCCAGAATCGATTTTAATCGATAAGTCGATTATCAAAACCCAACCCTAGTTTACAACATAACCATTTCTCTCTTTACTCAATATTAGAAGGTGGAAGAGGTCATAAATGGAGTGGAGACTGTAAAGGTGGAAGATGGAGAACAAGAGGAGGCGAAACAGCCGCGAGTAACCAAAGCCCAGAAGAGAAGGGTGAGGTGCAACTTTAAAGACTTGTGTGTTGTCGAACTTTTATGCATTTACATTTTAGGTTTTCCTGAAGAAGAACACTTAGAACTCATAGTCAATCGTCCTTGTTTACCACAGTTCACATTCATGATGTCTCTGCTTTAGAGAGGTGTCTGATGATCAGTTCTGCCTGCTAGATATAAGTTGGAGTCTAATAAATCACCCGTATTTACCTGCTTTTGACTTTTAAATGATTTCGTATAGGACAAAAAGGCTGCACAGGAGAAGGAGAGGGAGATCAGGATAGCAGAGGCTGAGGTGCAGAACCTGCAGGGTGTGAGACATCAGGAGGGTTTAAAGCTGGTCCAAAAACTGGCCCAGCAAAAGCTTCAGATCAAGGAGATCTCCTCTGATGGCCACTGCATGTACCGTGCTATTGAAGATCAGCTGACACGGCGATCAAAGGTACATGTTGTTATAGAGGCATCTTCCGCAGCATGTCTTTTGTCCTGTCTTCCTTCTCTCACCCAACTGGTCATGGCAGATGGTCGCCCTTCCTGAGCCCTGACCCTCTAAAGCCTGGAGGTTTCTTCCTGTTAAAATGGAATTTTTCCTTCCCACTGTCGCCAAAGTGCTTGCTCATAGGGAGTCATATGATTGTTGGGTTCTTCTCTGTATGAGTTATTGTAGGGTCCACCTTACAATATCAATTGTCTTGAGGCGACTGTTGTTGTGATTTGGTGCTGTATAAACAAAATTGAATTGAATAATAACTGTAGCTGTAGTTTATATACTGAGTCAGGAATTACATAAGAAATTGAGCATTGCTGACAATCTTTGACACCTTCCGTGTTTGGAGTCTGTACAGCTTGTCATACAGAAAATGACTCAATGAGAAACTGTCAAGTTTAGACACACAGAACACATTTTCTACTGCATTCTGTTCTGTTTTAGCTCCAATTACCCACAAGTGTGAAGGAACTGCGATCCCGCAGTGCCGAGCACATGAGAGGCCATCCTGACGACTTCCTGCCTTTCCTCACCAACCCAAGCACAGGTGACATGTACACAACAGGTGAGACCATCTGTGTTTTTGGTAATGAAAGTAAAACTTTCACTGCTATATTTGTTAATATTCAATTGACATGTTTGTCTTTTGCTTCCAGATGAGTTTGAGAAATACTGCAGTGATGTGGAGCACACATCAGCTTGGGGTGGACAACTGGAAGTGAGTTCCTCCTTAACTGTCATATACTGTACTATACACAGTGAAGTGTTTTGTTGTACTTTTCAATTCATTTTAATAATGTATTTTTTTAATTTATCAAATTTTGCAGCTTCGAGCTTTGACGCAAGTTCTTCATTTGCCGATCGAGGTGATCCAGGCGGACTCTCCTACCATAAAAATTGGGGAGGAATATGACGGCGAACCCATCACACTTGTGTAAGAATGTTTCCAAATATGTTTTTTGCTCAGAGTACAACACTGTCAGTAAAAATGTGCAAATGAATGTAGTTGTAGTAAACATTTAAACATTTTAAATTTGCAATCACAAATTTACAAACACATTTTTCACTACTGCCAGTCTAAATCCAATCTGACTGTTTGGATTTTCGTGTAACTGCATGTCAAAGCTAGGAAACTGATATACTGCGTTATTTTTTCCTCCTATACAATAACCTTTTCTCTGTCTCTTTGCTTGTAGCTATATGCGGCACGCTTATGGTCTAGGAGAGCACTACAATTCTGTGGAACAGCTAAAGGACCCAGTCAATGCTGAGGACAGCTGAGAGAGAGTTAACATAAGGCTGTTGGCGTAATGCAGAGAGTGTTCAAACTTCTAACACAAAGCACCCTAAAATATGACATATTTGAAGGGAGACCCCTGGTCAAGCGAGACATTGCTGAGCTCAACAGAGAATGCTTCTGTTTTCACATCGGTTAAATGTCTGTGTTGAAGTCAGATACGGAGAGTGAAACCTAAATGAATACATAACTTCTAATGTATAAACGATAACATTGTGTTAATCATGATAATGATAATAAAAAAACACAATGTGTGAAAAGATTTTACATGGGTCACCCCTGGCTAATCCTAATGATTACAGGGTTACCTTTTAGCTCATTTTCAGAGGCATCGCTGAATCTTTTTTTTTTTTAAGAAAAAAAATACAGTTCCACTCATGCAGTTGAGGATTCAGGAGCTGCTTATCATGTGTGACTACCAACCAAATGTGGACAACGAGTGGTTGTTTTCAGTGTTGTTTGGCTGAAATGGGCTGTTAAACGTGTAAATGATACCAAGTTACATAAATGCATACAATACCATGAGTGTGTGTGTGTCACAGCTTTATTCTGAATGTTTCTAATGAGCATCCTTGTATTCCTCATAGGCACCACAATTTATATACCATGCATTAAAAATGAAAAACCCTCACTGTCATGGTAAAACTGGCCGTTATAATCAATCCACCCATATTTAACAGTTTAATATCCAGCTGTGTCCACCAGAGGTCGCAGCTGCTCCGGATCAGATCTTTGACTTGTCAAAGAGCGTGCTGTTGCCACGGTAACTCCACAGAACGTTACGATAGGCGTAAAGAAATGGCTAAAAGGGAATCGGCGGCTAGAAAGTGGGTGATAAGGGTTTTATATGCCCGAGCAACCTCTTTAAATTTGAGCTCGACGCACATAAAGGAAGTTCCCAAGTGCGTTTCCAGACTCACAAACCTGTCAGTCCTGTTAAACAACAACTCCATCACAGGCCTTCCCACTGAGCTGCTCTCCTTACATCAAGTGAGTCTTCTCGCTTCGTTTGTTTGCTCGCAGCTTATCTATTTGCTGGAAAATTGCCAAGGTGCCACTTGAAATGTTTTACACATCACGCAGATTTGTGATTAAATACTTTTCCTCCTGCAACGCCCGAAAGCTGGCTGAGCTGAATTTAGGAAATAATGCCTTGAAGGAGTTTCCCGCTGTTCTGGGCCATCTGGAGTCCTTGAAAAAGCGGTACCTGTTCAGAAACCAAATTACTGTAGTGCCACCTGATGTGATAGGTAGGCTCTTACTGGTTTTGTATGATTAACACAAAGCTCCAGTCATCTGTGTGTGTGTGTGTGTGTCTGTGCAATATTCATGTTTTACAGGTGGCTTCAAGAACCTTGTCCTCAATCTGAACCACAACCAGATTCAAAGACTTCCGCCAGGGATTAAAAGGTGCAATATGACTCCCTATATCCGCAATTATAGGTTCTGAAGTCAACAAAGCATTTAATGACAGTTTAATTCTGATACACATGTGCACACATTGTGAAAATGCTGCAAGTAAACCCCCCTCCTCTCAAATTCAAGTCTGACTATGCTTGAACACCTCAGCGTGCTGGACAATAAGCTGGAGGAAGTTCCTGCAGAGTTTGGTCATCTCACTCGCTTGTCTGAGATAAACCTAAACTTCAGCAAGCTGTCCTGGCTTCCTCGGCAGCTGTACCAGTGCAAAGAGCTGACAAAGCTGTATATGCAGCCAGAAACTACTTGGCCAGCCTACCAGAGGAGGGTTCTCATAAAATCCCACACCAGTTACCTGTTGAGTTTTCCATGTTTTTTCTTTTCTTTTCTTTTCTTTTCTTTTCTTTTCTTTTCTTTTCTTTTCTTTTCTTAGTCAGCAAATCAAGAGTTTTAGGAAAATCAGTAATTTGATTGGCCACTCACACGATCTAAATTTCCCTGAAGTTAATTTTTGACTGAAAATAGTGTTCCTATATTGATAAGGTAGCTTTTAAGATATTTGTGTCAAGCTGTATCTCTGCTTCTACTTTTGTACTGTGAAATAACTTGGCCGTAACGGAACTGCACTGTGAAGGGAACAGGTTTGTGCAGTGTGAGCTGATGACTTCGGTGCAGTATGCTGAAGTACTTATATTAAAGGTAAATGTCAGTCTTTTAAAAACATAGATATTTTGCTCCTTTAATGCTGGCTTTGTTTCCATATCACTGTTTCCTTTTGTACCAGCAGGAAGTGGTTGTTAGGTTTGTATTGCGGGAGGACAGGAACAGGTTCTCTCTAATCCATGTGATGCTTCCCCACTATCCAAATCTAAAGACGTCTGCTGGATACCGCCAGTTCTTGTGCGGTCTGCTGCAGCCCCTTCCTCACCACCTGGCTGCATTGTGTGCATTATGTAAATCTAAAGAAGGTGAATCCATTGTTTTTTCCCTATTCTAGTTGCATAATTTCAACAACATAATTCTGTGACACCTGCTAAAGCAGATATGACTACATTAGTATGCAATACGGCTGAAAAATGCTACATACATAATGACTGAAGTAGGTAAATGAGCTCTGTTGCCTTTGTGTTACAGGACATGAAAATGAGGAGTATGCTCACTATTCTAGTGCGTGCCCTTCTCTGTTCATACAGGTGCTTTAACACAGAAGGACACGCCTACTTTGGTGTTGCTACAAGATAAATACAAGTTTATTTAAAGATACAGTCTTCTTTTTCATCTCATACATTTTTTTTCATCTCTTAAACTGAAGGCACAAAATGTTTCAATGAATATCAAAGTGATGTGTGTAGGTCTGGAAGCATACATGGATTCATTCCTCAGTGATTTTGTCCTTTAAATTTATTTGACATTTCACTCTGTAGCCACTAGATGGCAGCAAATGAACATTGATAGGACCCTCGTTTCAATGGGGCTCTAAAATGCAGGCTTTATGCCAGCTACAACGATGTAAAATCCTTGAAAACAGATAAAACAACACAATTAAAAAAAACTTTATTTACAAATACTTGAACATAAAACCTTTGTGAGAGAATACCCGTCACACCTGTTTTTCTCAGTAAAGAGATAATTCTGTGGAGTCCTTCACTGGGTTTAACCCGCGCAAAATCTATATGAAGACCCGTTTACATTTAGCAATGGAATATTTTATTTTTCTGTCTGTGTCCACCTTGGCACATCCTTTTCCCATCAGCGCTGATCAAACTGCACAGCTATAGCTGCCCCATCTCTATCGGCTTCTACAGAAAGTGGCATCTGTTCCAACCTGCCAGACAAGAGAAAGATAGAGAGAGGGAGGGAGGGCTAGAGAGAACTTCATTTCTAGCAAATTAATTTCCCATCCACGCCTCCAGAGCTTACTAGCTCGTTCGCTAGCTGCTGCGGCCGCTGCTGCGTGTGTCTGCTGAGTCGGAGCCTCATGCATAATGCATCAGGTTTAATTGCAAACCCAGAAACTAATGACTTTGGACTGGTTAACAGCAGGGGAGCCATACATCTCGAGCAAACTGAATGAAAAATCAGCTCAGAGGAGAGAAAAAAAGGAGCCTAGCCCCTAATTGATGAATAATTGAAGCGGCGAGCTACAGGGCATAATTGTGACATTTTGTTTCAATCAATTTCCAAGTGGTGTGGGCGAAAGTGCACTTAAAGGAAAAAAGCAATGACAATGAATGAGAATGAAAGGGAGAGATGGAGAGCGCGGACGGTGATGGAAATGGACGTTGTGTCTTCAGTCATTGTTACGACATTTGCTGGAGCAAAAAGGCAGGACTGGACCAAACGCTTTTATCTCTCCCCCTCTCTCTCTGTATAGGTTTATCTGTCAGACCCCTGCTTTGCTGTAGTTGGGTTGCTTTTAAAAAAAACCCTCAGCTAATGGATCCGTATTCTTGAGTCATTTTCACGTACCACATTCATTTTAAAAAGAAAGAAAGAAATGTGAAGTTGCTCGAGTGGACATGCTTTTATTTCCTTTTTCAGTCAACCTAATTAGTTTATTGGGAGAGTACGAGGGCCAGGTCACAGAACTGAACACCACGCAAGTCAGTCTTGAACTATCGTGTGAGGCCACAACGCCTCGTGATTTTATTACTGCACACGGGTGCTGTGATCTCAGCTACACTTACATGTAAAATGATCACTCAGAGAGAAAGTTAGGTGCAGCACAAGGTCTTTTACTTTTTCTCTCCCACAGCGCACTGCTGCTCTCTGTCGCTCTCTGAAGCCTTACTGGCCGCTCGACCAGTGGGCGCAACAGAGAGAGGAAGAGTGCTGTTCCTCTTCCAGGAGACACTGCTACTACACTATGGAGCTAGTATTAGGTTAGGGCTACGAAACTAAAACTATTGACCAGCTTTATATCATTATTTACATCTTCACAATGGACAAAAATCTATGTATATATTTGAGTACTTTATAAGGCCACAACTGATAAATAGGTCATTGCAGCTGGCATCATACTAATGGGTGAAAGGGCAACAGTGTGTGCCTTCTTGCGGGCAGCAGATGTTGGGTCCTGCAGCAGTGCAGCAGCAGCCGCACTCACTCAGTGGCCTCAGGACTTGTCTGTTAGTGGGTCTGGTGTCTGGTCTCTGGTGTCAAGCTTTATGCGCGTCTTTGCACGTACAAACACACACACACACATCCCTTTAACGCACTACAGAGGAGCAGACACGCTCACTTCACTCGCTCTGCACCGATGGCACATCATCACAATATTTTTTCCCCACATAGCGTTGTTTTCATCATGTTGTTTCACAAAACGCATAGTCACACACACACCCCCACCCGTGTGCACATGCATTCCTTTTCCATATCACTGAGCTCTTCCTTATGATTGCCACATACAGAGTGTGCTGCGTGTTTCTTAACATCACGCGCAGCATGATTGACGTGTATGGAAATGAGGAGGTTACATCCTCAAAGGAGATACCATACGGATGGGAGCAGCACACTGATGAGAGGCATCTACAAAAGGCGCTTGTAAATTCCTGACATGCCTAACATATGTTAATGAGCCATTCTCTCGCTCTGATATAATTACTGCGAGGGGATATTGCCTTTGGTGAAAATATCCGTCTCGCATGGCATGGCTACCTCATGGGGGTGAAAAAAAAGTAAAGAATGATAAAGTAGCGGGGGCATAAATTCTCATTTACCATGCTTGGAGGTAAAGAGAGTGATGTTGGCAAATTCACTCAGGATGATATATTGGGGACAAGGCACCTTAGGTTCATTACATACTTCCTTTGTTAAAGCGCCTTATGTAGTCTTGCATCGTTTGTTTGGAGGTATTTAGTCTGTCTTGTCATTTGGAGCATTTACTTTGGATGTTTGAGCTTACATTGTATCTTGGGGCCAGAAAGGCAAGTGACATGTAAACTGAAATATAAGATTAGATACTAGTTGTTTATTTGGTGTTAAAGCTCAATACATCACTACTATTATCCCTTCTGTATATGAATCCCCACCTTTTAGTATCTTAAATATATTATGCTTAAATTGGACATATTATGCTTTCGCTTAGTTTCTGTCATATTGTTACAATGGTGGATGCTCATATTAAACATGGTAAATGGCCTGCATTTGTATAGCGCTTTACTCAGTCCCTAAGGACCCCAAAGCACTTTACACTACATTCAGTCATTCACACACTGGCAATGGTAAGCTACATTGTAGCCACAGCTGCCCTGGGGCACACTGACAGAGGCGAGGCTGCCGGACACTGGCGCCACTGGGCCCTCTGACCACCACCAGTAGGCAAACATGGGGTTAGTATCTTGCCCAAGGATATTTAGCATGCAGCCAGGAGGCAGCCTGGGATCGAACCACCGACCTTCTGATTAGTGGCTGACCTGCTCTGCCACCTGAGCTACAACCACCCCATAGCCACCCCATAGTGTTTGACTCCTTTAAATGCTCAGTTTCAGATTTGTTTTTTTCTTCTCTTAGCTCTCTCTGGCATCAGAGTTTATATCCTTAATCTTATCTTCTCAGGGATAGAAGCCCCTCCCACCTGCTATTGAAGCCTTCTGTTTGCTAGGGGCAGCCAATCAGAATAAAGTTTGTTTTAAATGGTGCTAAAGTGTGATGCTTTTTTAATTGAGGGGATGCATCTAGGTCCAATGGAATTTAAATAAGACTTTTAACTGTGAGTCATGCAAAGCTACTTTGACAGTGTCCAACATTCAAAATGTGGAACTGGAAATGACCATAATAACTCCCTTTAAAGCAAAGGATTTCCAGCTCACTCCAGAAACAAACACCATGATGTGATATGCCCGGTCATTCGGTCATTTTCAGAGACCCAGCAAAGCCAAGATTGTGGTCTTCACCAGAATTATTTGACAATAGCTCACGTGGATTCCTCATCTTCTCTCCTTGGGGCAGCAGCACAGGGTCTATTGAAATGTGTAGCACTGATTGCTGAAGTAGGGGTCTTGTGAATGGAGAGAGGGGAACAACAGGCATTCGATAGCGAGCGGTGGACCGGTGTCATAGCCAGGGGTGTGCACCACTCCAATCACTAGATTCTATTGTTGTGCATTGCTGCCCATGACAGATCTTGGTATCGAGCCACTGGCAGAGTACCAGAGCATTGTCTGGTTGACAGCTGCCCCAACAATCCTGTTGTGTTACTAATGAGTACGGGCACTAGAGGGCAGTGTGATTCTCTGCTGGCTCTCGACCAGATGGGAGAGAGATGCACTGATGCACACAGCACACTGAGATATGCCTGACGAGTCTAAGAGATAGAGCAGTTAATAAAAGCAAGAACAATGAGCTGTTATTGGAATTCAAAGCTTTATTGGAATCTACGCATCAAATCAAAACATTCAAAGACATGTTTGACTTTTAAATCTTATCAGTGCGACCAAAGATTCGTTGGTGAGAAGGGAGAAAGTTTCATTGCATTCATTGTTGCATAGCAATAGGAAAAAAATGGCAAAGACACCAGATGTACAAGACAATAACTGCAGAATCTCTTTATCCAAATCGACACAATGCAACAAAAGAAGTTCCCTCATACAGGCGAGAAAGTAAAAAGTAATAATGTAGACGAGCTAGACTTGAAGTGCACCCGACTGTCAAGAAATGCTGCAAAACAAAGCCATCCAGGCTTCTTACTACTCTTTTGTTTTTTCTCTTCTTTCTCTCACCATAGAATATTGTAAATGAACAGAAGCAAGTAAACTGCCTGTCCTTTGAGGTTACAAGGAAGTGATACCATTACTGAACCGTTCCTCATTAGAGGGGGTGTAAGACAAGAACCCAGCCGTCAGGCCAGCTCCCTGTCTCTGGCAGTTCTGGGTCACCACCAGCCACACTGCAAAAACCCCCCAAAAACAACCACCATTACCAGACTGCATTTGCTGCAGAAATCAGACAGAAATGCTGCAGCAACATCAAAAGAACAAATAAATCTTTAATCTTGAGTGTCTTTGAATCTCTTCAAAAGTTTCCTCGGGTTTGGTAATAACACAGGGAGCGTGGAGAGGGACAAAGATTGTGTGTTTCTGTTTGTTCGGGATGGTGATTGTTTTTATGTTTGGGGAACAAACAACATGGGAAAATGAGGCTGAAAGAGATGTTGATGCTGCATTGTATCTTTTGATCTTACTTACTCAATAGCTATCAGAAGTAGCATCTATGTGATGTGTTTTTATGTTTATTTTGATGCAATTTTCCAAGATTTAATCACCTTATACTTTCTAATGTATTGTCACTATCGGATTTCATTATTCAAAACAAATGAATTCAGCCTGTCAGATCCACCTTGACGAGCATGCTGAGTCGACCCGAGGACATCTATCAGTTCCAGAGCCGCTCCACTTTGTCACCAGTGTGACTGACAGCGCGCAATCTGAAAACCCGGCTTTGAGGTCATGTGATGGCCACTGAAGCATACCCACAAGAGCGGAGCGGCAAGCGGGTGGGACACCAGGTAGAAGCATCTGCTCTGGGTTTTTCTAGAACACACACTGCCTGTGGCGCTGCAGGCTTGGCTGGCCAAACATCTGTCTGCAGTGTGCAGGCCGGCTGGATGAGCAGACCCACAACCCAGCCAGCCAAATGAACGTCCTGCACACATGAACGTCCTTCAGGAATATGTGGGTTAATGTCTTCGTTATCTCAGCTGTACGTTACTCGTTCCTGTCGGGGTATCACTTTTTCCAAAGCTGCTGTTGGTGTTTGTTTTTCGTTCTGCAGCGATCCCTGAAGATAAAGACCACATCCTCTGAAGTTGCTTGTTTGTTAATGCTTCGTTTCTTGTGAAGCAAATTTATTCTCCCAACATCACATGGCTCAGAGTACCGTTGCCGCCAGTGAACTCTATCCGTGCCTATTTAAACCAAATATTTGCCTTTGTTTTAACAGTAAGATGCCATGTATATTCTTAACATTGAAGAATTTTACATAGTCATGAAAATGGTTGCTCAGTTTGTATTTTCTAACCCTCTGAACAATATGTTTTGTATTTCCAGCAGACCTGATGTTGTAAATACGGGTATTACATGAATGAATTTTCTCAGCACAGCGAATAGGTGCTGACTCTCTGCGCGAAAACATTCTGGGGATTGTACTGTGTTGTGCAAAAGCTTTAGGCATCAAAGTAAAGTCCGCATTTTTTCAAAAGACATAGTCCTAACGTTAATAGTTATTCATATATTCATACAAATTGCAGTAAATTCTCAAACTAACTTTAAATAACTTGTGTTTTTAAGATAAGCAGGTTCTAGCTATACTATCCTAAACGGAGTCAGTGTTTTTGAGGTCTGGGCTAAATGATTCCTTGAATTTAAACTCTTTGTAATTATGTCTATGCCTGCTTTTAAAATATCCATACAGCACTGAAGATGGCCAAAATTCTGCACGACATCATATTGAACAAGCCTACAGTCCTTCAAGCACATTAGGCACGATGCTGCTTTTGAGCTAAATGCTAGCATCAGAACGCTAATGCTACAGTCACAAAAGGGAAAACAGTTGGGAGACTCAACAAGACCTAAATGACTGTAACTGTGTGCAATGAACTTGAGATCTCGTAGCCTTTGAAATAGTCCATTCAACAATGAGGAACAGGTCTGCAGCCACTCGCAGGAACTTGCCATCTTCAACAACTTTGGTGAGTCGAGATGGTGATAAAACTGCAACAAGGTGGAGTTAGTTTGCTTTCAGTTTGCAGTTGAATGGGGTTAAGATAGCAGTTACTTTTCATCTGTTTTGTTGCCATCTGCGTAGACATAAATTCACATCAGCTACTTACATCCAGAATTCAACCAACCAGTCATTTGCTAATCTCTCTGAGAGTTACTGCAGGCAAGTCTGTTTGCCTTGCAGTCCAAAGGGGTTGCACAGAGCTTTGAGCGTGCAACACTCTCAACCTTCTGCACAAACAACTGGTCGTTGCAACTACTCTCCTAGCAACAGTGTTGGTCAAGTTACTTGAAAAAAGTAATCAGTAACTAATTACTGATTACTTCCCCAAAAAAGTAATCCAGTTACTTTACTGATTACTTATTTTCAAAAGTAATTAATTACTTAGTTACTTAGTTACTTTTTAAAAACACGATTTACAACCTGAAGAGGTGATAAAGCGATAGATCTTTCAGCCCAATTCTACTTTTTCTGCATAATCCATCATACAAAATGTAATCAAATGGAAAAGTCTCTGTTTTTTTAACTTGTTTTATCAGTTTTAATCTTTTAACTTTATGCATCAAGCAAAAATTTAATTATATGCAACATTCTCTGACTTAGAATAAATTAGTTTAACATTTAAACCTATTTTCTGCACATTCCAGCACATAAAATAAAATATTTTTTGTGTTTACACTCACTCTTTCAAATAGATGCAAGTAAAACACAGCAGAAAATAAATAAAGTCAAAGACTCAGCGGTCCTGTTGCTCTATTTTCACCTGTAAAGCAGGACTGTGGTAGGCGGAGGTTTACCCTGGTGCAGGTGTGCCGCGGTCAGTTGAAGAATCCGCGAGTTTCTCTGCGAGTTTCCCATTACGTCGTTGCGCACTCGGTGCTTGCTTGGAAGTTTAGGGGTTTTTTTTCGCTGTAAAAAGTTTTCTTCCCACGCATGATGGACGCTAATGTTTTTGTCACTTTTTATGGAATCAAACTCAAAGTAAGGTCAGTGCTTTAAACGCTGCAAGCTCATACTCTCTCCCACAATCTATATATGATCCATTGTTGATCTGCACACAGCTGTTGTCACCAACGGCGCACTCGCTTACGTCACTGTCATGAGACATTCTGCAAAAAAGTCATGGTTTTAGTAACGCAGTAACGCAGCGTTCCTAGAAAGTAACGGTAATCTAATTACCGATTTTGCAATAGTAATCCCTTACTTTACTCGTTACTTGAAAATAGTAATCAGATTACAGTAACGCGTTACAAGTAACGCGTTACTGCCCATCTCTGCCTAGCAAAGCAATTCAACAATTTAACCATGGAATCACAGGGAGCCGTCCTATTTTTAGTCCCGTGTGACTTAGTACATGCTCATGATGACAATTAGCATCCTTACATTTGCTTTTTTTTTTACTCCTTCCATAAACCACAGCTAAAAGGGATGCAATTTTTGATGATTTTATTAAGAATCATAACAAATTACGATTTTGACCTGATGATGCCTCTAAATGGTGAGATAACTGATCATCTGAGTCAGTATAGGATTCCTCTTCCAAGGATCAAAGCTGTAAAAAAATCATGAAGTCAATCCAGTAGTTATTGATGTACTTTAATATAGACAAAAGTGGACTGAATAGCCTCCAACTGACTGACAAACATCAGCCACATGTTTTAAATATCAAAATCTTTTTTTTTAAATGGTTCAAACTCCACGTTTGTCTTTTATATATAATCTCAATGGGCTTGAAATTCATAGGTTACTGAAGTGTAGAGTTTAGTACTTCTGTGCTCAGAATAGGACTTGCTGTGAAACAAGAGGCAGGCATCGTAACCTTGCCAGGATAATTGAAGAAACTTCGCAGTCACTATCATGTCAATCAAGCATTCATGTGCTGTCTCCCTGTGAAGCGGGCTAAACATTTCCAAGATAATTAGGAGGGAGTACAATTTGACAAAAAAGCAACCATTAAATGTGGTTTTAATGAATCCAAAACATTCTTTATAGGACACTGCTTTTGTGTAATTAGCACGCATGTTGAATTCCTGGAAAAAAAGGTGGTAATGCCCACAAGAGAAGCTCCGGTTACTTTTAAATTTGCAGCATTTGCAGGGGGAATTGTAGTCTATTTAATAATAATAACAAAAATGATAATAATTTTAAAAGTACATTTTTCTGTTGCTGTATTATTTCACTTTCAAACAACAAACGCCATGTGCCGTCACGGCACAACACTTCACACAGCTCAGACCAACAGAAAAGAGCAGCATGATGCATCTCGCCCCCTTGTCCCCTTCTAATCCAGCCTTGCCGACAACAGATGGCCGTCTCTCCCACAATGCCATGCGGTCGCAGATGTCAACAGAAGAGGTGACAAACACTCTGCAGGTGTCTGTCCCTCTGTGTCCGCGATGCGCGCGCGCGTTTGTTTGTGTGCGTACATCAGGGGACAAAGAGCATCTTTCTTGCTGGGAGAGGAGTGTGTAATTGATAGCAGAGGACAACCTGCAGGAAGGAAGTGCCATCATATGCTAAATGGATGGGTAGGCACAGTCTGGCACGAACTGTTGGGACAGATGTGATAGAAGTAGACATTTGTCATTATGGAATATTATAGGAGTGTGTGCAGCGTCTTCTAAAATCACTGAGATCTGTGTGGTCGCTGATATTTAACAGCTCACACAGAGAGACGTATTCTTTATAAATCCTACAATATACATCAAATAGCAAACATATCCAATATTTCATGCTTTAGTGTTGGAGCACTTTTAACTGCACTGTGCAATCTGTTCCCTTTCCGTGTGCGCTGGCCAGACCAGGTGTGGTGGTTGGCAGGGGCTAGCAGAGCCAGGTGAGCAAGCTGCTGGCCAGGTGCCCTCCAGAAGCTCACTAGACTGACCAGATACCAGATGGCTTTGGAGCACCAGCAAGCTGGCAAGTACAACGATACGCACACACACGAGAGCATGCGTAGGCGCTCATGCAAGCGGACCTTCTCGCACATATTTTACATACGCACGCACACAGGCGCTCTGATGTGTGCTATAAAAAGTCGAGCATTAGGAAACACTGCAGCCCTCCAGCGAGTTTGGATGTAAAATGCCTAATGTGCTTTTACTGTAGTTCTCTCCCAGCGGCCAAGGTGGAACTCATGCACAACAAGGCGATATACAACTCTCTGCACCGCGGAGCTCACATAAATGTCAATCACAAAGTTTAAAGCTGGACTGCATCAGGAAGAATTTTGTGGTGTATAAAGACTTTTTGGCGTGCGACTTGAGCAACTAATGGAAACTTTTGCTGCACTTTAAAGGGGTATCATATTTTCTAAATACGGGTCTGCTAAGCATTCACATGTTTGTATATAGTACGCTACACTGTGTGAATAATGATCGAACATGGGGTGAGGTTTGCTTTTTTCCTTTGATCTGCTGTACCCACAAAATTCTTTGCAAAAACGAGTCTTTCCAAGCTTCTTGAGGATTATATTTCCACATTGTACTTTCACTTACATCCTTCTACAGAGCCACTTGATCACTTTAGCTACCACGAGACCTGCCCTTTGATCAAGCGATGGTTCCTAAAGAATTAGAGACACTATGCAGGCATTTGTTGCTTAATTTAAAAGTTAACAATTTCATATTGATTTTTTCCCTTCTGCTTTATTATTTAACCTGATTGACACTGCTTATATTTGTATACTTCATCATATATAACTTTGCTTTGGGTTAAGGGGTTGTTTGACTTCCAGATCCAGCCTTATTTTAATTCCTAATTTCTCCTCTCAAACTGTATTGTTTTAACATTTTATAGATGAATAGAATATTTAGAATGTAACAAGGTTTCTCGTCTTATTTTTCCTTTTTTTTTTTAACTTTTGATGTTAATACCCAGTGATTTCCTGTTATCTGCCTGCTGAGGTGCAATTCAGAATCTACAGTTAACAAAGGGCTCTTACAAAGGTAATTTTACAACAATTTAAATAGTAAGTCAGGGTTAAAGTGACATGTTATTGCAGTAAAGGTCAAGTTAAAACAGATTTCACACCAGGTTGAGTCAGATCATTTCCAGTGTAGAGTTTTAAAACTTTAATATATTCCATTTACTCTTTCACCTTGCCAGTAGGTCCTCCGTATCTGACAAGACCTGCCAGCTTTTGAAGCTAATAACACAGCAATGCTTCTATAGGTTAATACAGCCTCAAGAACCTGTTTAAACGACAGATTTCATCCTCATAACAGCTTCTACTTGCATGTGTTAACACAGCAGCGCCTGAGACCTGAATACGGCTGGTTTTAAAACATGCATGCATTTTAATGCTCAGCCTCTGAATAGAAACAATGACAGTAGTTTCTTCTGCATAGCTGACGGTTCATAAGCTGCACTTTTGGGCCTGTGCTGGAGAAGACGAATCGGCCATCTGTAAATATTTATTCAGCATCTCTATAATTAAACAGAGCCAATGCATCATGTCAGGCATACATGTCTGATGATACCGGCTCACACACAGTGCTGAATAATACAGTGGGGAACAGCTTGGTCAAACATTTGTTGTAGATCCAAGAGAGAGACAGCGAGACTGAGACGGACGGAGTGATGAAGTGACGAAGAATAGATGCGTCCAGCCTATTAGACTAGTAAATAGTTGATTGATGAATGCAAGATGACACTTGTGGTGTGATAGTGAAAAGGAAATAAACAGATGAAGTCATAGATACAAGACGTTACAGTGGAGAATAGCTGGGTGGTAGCAAGAAAATATGATGTCAGAGGAGGAAGACAGACAGGCAGAGTGGGGAGGTCAAGGAAATAAGCTCACAGTGGTCTGTCAGTAGCTGTTCAAACTATTTGAACCAAAATTTTGGATTCATCACTCCATTAGATCTGTTGCCACTGATTTTAAGCCCAGATCTTGTGTAATTTGGCCTGCTTCAGCCTTTTCTCCCACTTTCCGTTCATCAGAAATAGTCTCTTGACAGCCACCCGTCCACTGAGACCATTTCTGATGAAGCTTCTGTGAACAGTAGATCAACTGAAGGGTCAGATGCATCTCTCAGATCGTGTGTCAGGTTGTTACTGGATTTTTTTTCTCTTATTTCTTCAAGAGAAGACTTTCAGATACTGTTCACATGCTGGAGATACCTTTTTAGGGCTGCCACATTTTCTTTTCCACTTGTCCAATTTCCTCACATTTTTTATGGAAACATTGCACACATATACCATGTTTTTGGCTACTATCTCTTTGGGAATCACATTGTTGGTGCAAAAACACTATTTTACATCTGCCAAAGTGTGTTATCTTTGGCATTTTTCACAGATTGGACTAAAAAAATTGGGATATGTGTGTGTTTTTGTGAATGCCTGCTTGCAACAAAGTGCCTAAAGGTCCAGTATCTGGACCTTATTAAAGTATCTGTTATGTGTAGCACAGCAATGGTTCATCCTTTGACTTAGATGCTTTTTTTTATGCTGGAATGATTTACAGGTGAGTGTTAAATGGTCTAACAAACAAAAAGACATTCTGCTAAAATGGTCACGTGAAAGGACTTATATCACCTTTAATGTTTTTAAAGATATTTTTATTTCTTTTTGGTGACTTTTGGTAAAAAGCCCAAATCTTAGCAACAGGCAATGATGATTTTAGACATTAGCAGATCCTTAAATTTAATATTCTCACAGAGACATTTGTGTAAAAGCTGTGTCCTCCTCCAAAATGCAAACAGTGCTCAGAACCCAGTGACAGTAAAAGAGGAACTTGTCCTTGGTCACACGAGCAGGAGACAGTCACCTTCAGCTGTGCTTTCAGTAGTGGAAGTACTGGAGGTTGAGGTGAGGGTGCTGCTGGAGAGAGCATGCAGGAGGTAGCACACATGCTCCACCACTTAAGCGCTTTTAATTCACCAGACAGCTCTCAGGTATCCTTACATGGGCACAATCAGACATCACGTCGACTATACCATCACTAAACTGCTTGGTGTCTGATTAAATCACACAGACATTCGCATTGTCACCCACACCTCTACTGGATGATGTCCAAAGTTTAGGGCTGTAAGGCACGTGTGAAAACAGCTTCAAGTAGCTCATTAAATCCCCTTAACTCGATTTCTCACTGAGCTAAGTATTAAAAAAAACAGTCTCTGCAGCTTAACAGACATGGACCTGTTAAGCTGCAAACGCCTTACATTGCTTACTCATTCAACAAAAAAAGAGTGACACAAGCCACAGGAGTCCTTTTGCTTGCTTTCTATCAAATACAAGGCCAGCTCTGGTTTGACTTCACATCTCCTGAGAAAAAAATATGAATAAAGACTCTTTGGTGTACGTAGGAGTGATGTTCCTGTTTTTTTTAAGTGATGTTCTTCATTACTGAGTGTTGCTTGTTGACTCTCAGTACAACTGGAAGTCAACTGATTAAAAATTGATATCTAAAATAAAGAAACAGTATTTCATATAGCATTAAGAAATCCTAGGAAGACCCTGGGTAATACAGTTTAGTATCATTTGCTTTATTCTGTACTACCAACCGCAGACCTGTGGGGAATCTGGTGCAAACAGCACACACAGACTAGGGAGCGCTGTAAAGTTAAAATTAGTTTTCTAAACAATTTAGTAATATTAATTTAAGCTTTGAGGACCTGTAGATTAATAGAGGGGAAATCAAAATTTGGGTTTTGCTGCACACGGGCTCAGCTTTTAGCTATAGTCTTTCTAGTAGATCCATAGCACATGAAAAGCACCATTTACTGGCATAATAAGATATAACCTCAGTACAGGTATGTAAACGGTTTAATTCACAATTTGAAAGAAAAAAATTGGTGTTTTTTTTCCATAAAACTAAATATGCAACATTTTTAAGCCTAACATCTCTTGTTAGCATAGATTCAAATTGACCATGCCACAAATCTAAGACCCCATTAGAAGATATTGTTTAGTTTCTTTCAGCCGACTGTGTTTCTCCTCCATTTGTTGCCTGTGCAAGCCTCTAAGTACGTCCCTGCCTGTGTGCAGTTTGTTTATTAGTATGCCGGTTGTGCCTGGATTCAAATCCATATGGGAGCTGCCATTTCTGATCGTAGACATTTCACGCAGATATAGAGCAACGTTTCAACCTCTCCGGGTCCCTTGACAACAAACCACGGACAATCTTCATCCATCTTCCTTCCGTCTCAAACCAATCAAATTTGTGTGCCATGGGAGAGCAAAGAAGTCCCATGTACATTTCAACAAAATATCTCAGCCAATCTGCATTGCAAAACTTGGAGGAATGTGACATTTAGAATGAAAAATTGATTTTGCAAACAAGCCGTTCAGGAATAAATTGCTTTTAATCAAGATGTTGGCTTGACATTCCTGCAGTGCCGCTATCACATTTTAATATTTTTATTAATACATGGCATTGGAAATAATTAATTTTGTATTGTCCACAGAGACAGCCTCATTAAGTATTTCACTATTAGTATTCTATTGGCTCTGTTATGGTTTTTCAACTTTTTGTCAACTTTGGAACAATTTTATGATATCCTAAAATCTTAAAAGAGCCTCTGTCAACTTTAAATTGTATTTAATCAACAACGTCTTCCTTTTTTAGTTTTCTTTTGGTTCAGGTTTGAAACATTCTCTGAGTCACAGCAAAGTCGGCCTGACTGCATTTCAGATGCATTGTTTGATAGCCTGAAGCTTTGCTTTCTCAGTTGTTCTTGGAGAATTATGTGCAATATGTAGCAAACTGTAATGAACAGGTGATTTTTGTGCATTTGCTATAAATAGCCGGGACAAACATTTTTAATTGCAAGGCAATTGCACAAGTTACCTCACAAGAAGCAACTTGCCTCCAAAAATTGTGGTCTCATGTAAACCGACTACAGTCACTCTCCGAAAAAGTAGTCAAGGGTTGCAAATAACTGCTGCCTAATTTATAAACACAGACAAATTGCCAACATGTTACACTCAGAGTCAGTGCGATGATGACTCCAAGTCGTCTGTGATGTATTTGCAATAGGGGTCTCTACTGAACTGGTTGCCAGCTGTTTATATTCCTGCATAAAAGCAGGGTTGCTTAGCACCCATGTCATTCTGCTATAAATTGCCAGCCTGCAGCAATTACTTTGAATGTGGGCTTTGAGTGTGAGTGGTTAATGTGATTGCATGTAGACAACAACAGATTTGTCATTTTCACAGGTTTATCACAGTTAATCGCTGAATTATCACAAACTGATTGCATGCCAACTCGAGACTGATAGCAGACTGATTCAGTCTTATTGCCGTTTTGTCACCATCTTGACGAAGTTGCTTTGAAGATGGCAACTTACTCCAAGCAGTAGCAGAACTGGTCCCCATGTTCAAAGGAACACTTGTAATAATTTATCTCTTGCCACAGTCTCCAACCACTGTATTGTATTTTTTAATTTCCAAGATATTTTTCTTGCTAATTCTGAAAAACACAAGAACTGTTTTTTTTTGTAAAATGAATGCATTTTCCTTCGGTGTTTACCGTTAATCTAGAATGTTTGGTTATTATTGTATGTTTGTCTTGTGCTGTATAGTATAATCGTACCTTCTTGAAATCACACAGAGACAGCTTCGTGTCTACCAGGGAAGGCAAGTTTATTTGTATAGCACAATTCAACAACAAGGTGATTCAAAGTGCTTTACAGAGACATTAGAAACAAAAACAAATAAAAAGCATGATTTAAAATCGATTAAACAAACCTATATTTGAACTTTTTTAACAGTCTATTTAGACTGCTGCTTTGTTTCACTGTGGATCTGAATCAATGCACTCAGCAGACTTGCAGAGGAGGTACTTTGTTTTGTGATGCTTAAAAGTTTCCCAACTGACCTTAAAAAGCGTTTCAATACAGTAAACATTCATAGTTTTCAGACTGAATGTCTTTTGCATCCATTATTGTAGCAACCCGTGTTGCCACAATTCTCGGGCTTATAAACCTTGAGACCTTCACTCGAATTTAAAAGTTCTAGGAGTTCATATTTTTTAAAAACATTTCTTTCATCTGTGGTATCTCAGAGGTTCATACAGATCAATAAATTACATTTCTTCTTTTCCCTAACCTTTGCATGTATGCTGGTTGATGCCAAACCACATCTCACTCTTGGGTTTTATTATTTTTACATCTTACCTCCCGCTTTCAGGCTCGAAATAAATACAGACATTTTTTAATGCAATAACATGGTGTTCCTAAGTTTCCTTTGGTAGACATAGTTATGATTTTTATTTAGGATTAAATAACACTGATTACAGGGGCAATCGAACAACACAAAACTACATCTCTGTCATTCAGTTTTACCCACAAACCATCGCCCATCATGTCCTTTGGCTTTCTGGAAGTGAACACACACTAACACATGTGCGCACACACCACATGTGCCCCCTTACAGAGATGGATGGCATGCATTGCTGCCTCTCTTCTAGGCTAGCATCCAGGTGCATAACAGCTGTGGAAGCCATGGAGAGTGTGCTGGGAAAGGAGAGTTGGGGACTCAGTAGACCAGGGATGGGTGGATGGAAGTGGGGCCAGGGGATGTAAAGGGTGCTTATGGCTTCTTCCTGTCCATTGCAACAGAACTACTAATCTTCACTGTTGCTGTGGTGGTGAGCTCAATTTCATCACACCCTCTTGGTCACAGCTGCTTCTCCCTCCGAGCGTAAACTTTGCTCTGTTCTCTCTACTGTCTCCGCTGACGGACAAGAGTTGAAAGGAGAAAGCAGCATGGTGATTCGCACAAAAGAAAGACAACAAAAAAGAAGCGGTAAAGCTCAAAAGAAATGTGTTGCATAAGCAGTGCTTCATTTAGGCTTCAGAGAGATACATCGCAGGCACTCAAAGGCACGGTGGCTTACTGTTCAATCGGACCAACTGTCAGTCACTTTCACAACGCGGTAAAAGGCTCAGAAGTATGCAACCAATGTTTAACCACAAATTCTCAAGTCTCAAGCCTCAGAAAAAGGTTGATCGCACTTGTTCTAGCAGCAGGCACCTTTCACATAAATATACTGCCATCACCTTTAAATCACAGTAATGGATACGGCTCCCTACTGCTGTTCGCAATTAAGAAAAAGAAAGTTTAAATACGCTGAATAATGTCAAGAGTTGATGTAACTTGAATAATGTCAAGTTTCTTCAGCTTGAGGTCGCAGACAGCCACGATTGATTAGTTATTATGACATTTGTTGATTATTTTCTAGCCACTTAAAAAAAAATAGTGTTAACCATTTTTATTAATTTGAGGCATTTTAACAAATCTATATATATATATTTTTTTATCTCTTAGGAACAAAATTCTTTAAATGCCATGTCGATGTCGCTGGGAAAAACAATGTAAGCTATCTTATGGTTTATAATACATTTGATAGATTCAGCCGTTGGACAATTAAAAAAAACATCACAAGCAGTGATGAAACTAATAATTAGTAGGGCTACTCTTGTCATTGTCTGTGTATTTTCTTAGATATGCAGGAAACTCTGTCAAGGTCAGGACTCCACACAGAACAATTAATCACTGAGCCAACCTGGAGGATAAAACACGGTTTTCTAGCGCTCCATATGTTGCAGGGTTTATACAAGGCTTCACACTGTGTATATAGGTGAAGTCTGTGGAATTTTTGAATGGGGATGGATTCACTGAGCAGGAAACAGTGGGGTTCGAGATGACTGATGGGCTGTGATGTCCCACTGAGTGTCGCGGTGAACTTTCTGGATGTGATTTGGCTCAGTGGGCTTAGATTATAACCAAATGGGCTGAAGACAAGATACAACATAGCAGAAATGCTCCAGAGGTACCACAAGATTTGTTTTAACTTCCAGATGTGATTTTTTATTTATTTTTTTGCTGGTTCATGAAACAGTGAAATAAAGGGCATGCGCCCAAGACTACCCGAACTGAAAAAAACAACTTTAGATATCAGTATACATGTCTGATGCTGACACATCCACTAAGACCACACAAAGAAGCCTTTCCACACACACTTGGAACTGCATCATGTGTATGTGTGGGTACTGTATCCCAGCATGCTATCCATCATGCGGTAAAGCCACAGTAGGCAGTATACTGTGTGTTTGGCCTCGACTCCTCGTTCAGCCCTCATTAGCCATCAATCACCTCCTCTCTACTGGCTGCCTGCATGGGAAGAGACCTCCTGACTTCACATCCTAGCAAGATCTTCAGTTTGGCACTTAAAACACCCGCCCACACACACACAGCCACACGTGCAAACAGTAAAAACACATACTCGCTCATTCTCAAGAAGACAATGTCAAAGAGTTTCAGAGAAATGTTTGCTTACTGAGAGCAGGTGGAAGGTCTGCATGTTCCTAAAGTTAAATAGCTTGTTTGTCCTGTTTATCTTTTGGAAATGTCACGGAAAGTCCATGGATACTATAAAATCTGCAAAAGGTTAAGATCTTTCCTTTTAAAAATTATTTCAAGCTGATTTTGAACATGAAGCCAGTTTGACTACCAAGACCTCCTTTGACTGCCGCTTTATTTACAAAGCACCCCTATGGCTTCTACTTCCCACAGGAGGTGGAGCTTGTGTGGCTTGTTTGGGCTAAGCCCAGCTAGGTACAATGGGCAGGCTGCCATTTGCTCACCGTTAACCATGTCCTCCATAATCCAGGATCCAGCGTGGGTTTGATGTCCCTGTTCCCAGTGAATTTGCTTGGTTTCTAGAATTTTTCTTCTTTTGAAAATTGTAGTTTGTGGGAAACCTTTGGAATAAAAACCCTAATAATTAAATGATAAGGTTTTTCTTTTTGGTCTGAGGAGCAGTGAGCTCAAGATTGCTCTTGGGTTGGTTTTCAGCCAAGTGTGAAGTTTCGGGAATAAGAATTAGCAAACAAGTTCAAAGCTTTGACAAAGGGTGGCTTGCCCGCTGGATTAGAGATAAGTTAATGCTTCAATTAGAAAAGCTAGGTTGTTCTTGTTCACATGTGGAGGAAGAGTGAAGAAGAGATCTAGAGCATCTGGGTTTATTCTTGGAGATCAGGTAAAGAGCTTGGTTATTTGGATGGATCTCAAACTTGAGCCAAGGAAGAGCTCATTAAATTGGTTCAGGTATCTGACAGGGATGCTTGGTGGACACCAAATAGGTGATTCTCAGGGCATGTGGAGAATTTAGAACGGGAATCTTGGGTATCTTATTATCACCAGAGCCAGGTGAGATGTGAGGCCATCTCCTGTGTAGTCTGTTGTACAGGAATGTATGTCCAAATTTCATTTTTTACATATCTTAGATTCTCTATATTCCTTAGAAAAAACTTGTTTTTTTTAACTGACCAGAACTTTGTTTTCAGCATTTGTATAACTGAAAATGGGCTAAAAGCAGTTACTGTATGTTCACTGTATGATCTGTTCAAGCTGCCTACCTGTGCACTGAATCAGCATGTGTGCATGAACTGAATGTGCATCTACATCTGTGTGAAACAACTGTGTTTGTTTGAACCAGAACAACCACATGGTGGATTACAGGATGCTGTCACGGTTAAGGGTGAGATTGCAGGAGGTGGGATGGAGTGTAAAGAAATGAAAAGGAAAGAGTTTTTTTTTTCCATTGACTACTTGTGTTGAGTTTTCACTGTTCCCCGGGGACATAAGAGGCTTTGTGTATTTTTTCTACTTCACCTGCTGGGCAGTGTATGGAGGCCATTACTTAACATTGATAGCTGCAATAGCTTTTGTCCTCCACAGCTGAATACACTGTAGCGTTGAGGAGATGTAAGGCTGTGCGTTCCCTGCGCACAGCAAGATACAGAGTGTCTGTGGAACTGGTGTTTGATTTTGTCTTTTACTGCAAGGACTTTCTCCGTCCCATTCTGCTGGATCACCTAAACATAATGCAGGCTTTGCTTAACCAAAGTGGTTTGCAGCTCACAGTGCTCAACACAATACTCACAGGTTTGGAGTTATTTGCTTTCACTGAGTCATAAATCATTTTGAACTTTGCGATTTGGGCATTATTACCAAACCCTGCTGATAAAAGGAGAGCATTTCAGCGTCATATCCTTTACCCTTTAGACTTCCCCGCGCTTCCTCGTCCTCTCTCTGCGTCTCTGATTCCTCAACTCCTATCTCTTCCACCAGCTCTGCTCATCTATCTCTGGCCCCTGTCTCTTTTGCGATTTTTCTTTCCCTCTCCGCTGTTTTGCCTTGTGTGTGTGTTTGAGAGCGAGCGAGCGGCAGACAGACACAGAGAGAGACAGACAGAGAGAGGCCTGACACATGGGCCCAGTTCCTTAATAATGTCATTCGTTGTGAATGCTATTAGCAGATTACCCTTGGCCCAGGGCAGCCTAGCCATGTGCAGGAACTAGATAACCTTGTGTTCGGTAATTTAATATCAACACTTCCCCTCTTTTCTTACCACACTTTACAACACACAAATACCCTGCTTGTCCCCTCCGGTCCTATTTCTTGAGCAGAGAGGGAGGGAGGGAGGTGTGTGTGTGTCGGGGGAGGGGAGGGGGGAGATGGGGATTACACGATAGTGACTTCTTGAAGATTCCTTTCCTCCACTGAGAAGTGTGTCAAATCGCCCCTTGTGAGAAAATACATAAACAGGCTTATAGTGAAAATTCCATCAGATCTAATGCAGTGAATTTAGCTCAGTACAACATCAAAGGAGCCGCCCATTTTTTTTAAAGGCCTCAGATGGGGGTAATGTCACCCCCCCCCCCCCCCTCTTAATTTTTCTTCCTCCTGGTCTATCATAGATGTAATATTTACCACATATCAGGCCAATGTGAAAAGCACAGAGGAAATTTCCTGTCGCACAGTTTGATTTTGTGAGGAGTGGGTGAGTTCAGGGACGTACAGGAGGGGAGAGATCTACCACTTAAAGGAACGAGCCGTTCCAGAATCAAATCCCACGCTCCATCCCCCACGAGCTGATTCACAATCCTGCATTAGCGGCTATATCACACTTCGTCCTGCTGCTAGTCTTTCTTCCTCCGCCCGTGAGCCAAGCAGGGGCGAGAGGGCCAGGCGGCACAGCCCTATCACTCACCGGCACTCTCTCACACCAGCATTACCACGCCTTTATCTCATCTCCTGCAGCCCGCCACGGCCGGTCGCCTCCCGGTCCTCCAGGCTACTTTACTAATAACCTACTCCTTATCAGTCACTGTGCACCTCTGCCTGTGATCAAAGAGCCAATTAATGGAGCGGGGAAAGGTGAAGCATTCAAATAATGGAGACAGCTGTTTTTCTCTGTTTGAGAAAATCCATTTTGTATTGTTATCGGCTCCAAGCAGCTCCCCCCCCCAACTAGCGCTTAATTCAAGTTGCTGACTGCTTCTGCCTGGCTTGATAAGAGAGAGTGAGAAAAGACAGGGAAAGAGCCAGAGGAAGATGAGGGTGGGTGGTGGGTGGAAGAAGAAAAGAGCTCTGGTCACAATGAACTTTGTGTAGAAGAATGTGGCAGGAATATCACAGCAGTCCAACTCATCCCTGAGCTTTATCAACTCCAAAGTGGTTGAACACAGAGATAAGGATAGGGGACGAGGTCGTAAAAAAGGAAGAGCTTCCAGAGCTGACGAGCTGCTTTGTGGCTTCACTGTCATTTGTTTTGAATGGGACCTGATTCCAGCTCTTTGACATCCGGCAGTATCGTGCCGTGCGAAAACCCGAGGTTAGCTCAGGGTTAATTGCACTGGTGTTAGAGCAGCACATAACAAAATCTCCACCAAAGGCTCATACGGTAACTTTTTTGTTGTAATGTATATCCTTCTACTTTAGTTTTAACACTTCACTGAGCCCTGTCACTATGTTTGGTGACATTTTAATGCATAGCAGAGGGGACTGTTACACCAGCTGTTTGATTAGTCTTTCAAGAAGATGAGATGCTCTGTCTCCCACACTGGATAATCACTGCAGCTCGTTTCTTACACTGTATTAATAAGCACATAGATATACAGGTCACATATTAATGGGATGATAATCAATGCTTACAAGGCCACAAATTGGCTCCAGCTGGTTTTGATTACTGTTTGTCCTCTTTTAAACATCACAGCGAGCCCCAACACTTGGCCACCCGAGGCTGTGTGGCGCCCTGAAAATTAATCATTTCGTTTTCTTACCTACTTGTGCTCATTTGTCACTTGCAGCAGCTGCTCTTTGTTCTTCCAAGAGTCTGATGCAGGCGGAGATAATATGTTTAGTTTAGAGTCAGTAGAATTTTTACCACATGTCTTACTGTCTAAGGGCAGAGTTACTTATTGCACCTGTTTCTGACCAGTTCACATCAGCACCTCAGTCCTCCCATCCATTTTCTTAACTGCTTATTCAACGGGAGTAGCAAGGGAGCTGGAGCCTACGCTAGCAGACGCCAGTCCATCACAGGGCCGACACGGACAGCCCAGCAACCACTCATGTTCACATCCACACCTATGAGTCATCAGTTACCAGCTCCAATAAATCAAACTTGTTGCTTAAAAACACAAAATTGTTGAAGCTTTTTGTGTTTCATACTTGTTAAACAAAGCACAATATGATTTCTCACATCAGTCAGAGTCTGTCATTTAAGATAGGGCTAGAATTACTGCCTTGACTTTATTCTGTTTTGTGTCTTTTTAGACTTTATTCTAAAAATAAAAATACGTTTGTGGTTAAAGTGAGAATCCAAAGGTTTGCTTTTAACATTTTATTGCTTTTCTTGCTCTGGAGCTGAATTGGGAGGAACCCGTGCTGAAAGATATAACACACATTTCTGTTGGCAACAGTGTTAATAAATGAGAGAGGAAGAGTGGAGAAAAAGCAAAATCAGTACCCAGTTATGTTTACACATAACATTTGCCTTCATTAAAGCAAGAATGTTATATTTAAACTAGTGCATGTAGACTGATTTAAAGATTTATTACATTGCAAATGCTTAAGATGTTATTTTTTTTAGCCTGCAGCTTCTAATAACAAAACCTTTGGCTTTACATACTTATGAAACTAAATTATTGACTGCAGTTTCTACTTTTGCTTTTTGGCTAAGGCCAAGCAAACCAGGAGAACGATCTTACCAGGATGCCCTGAATCTGCAGGTCAGAATCTTCAGTGTCAGACCAACTGTAAATAAGGTCACAGCCCTATGTGGTGCTTTATAAAATAAATCACTGTGATGTCCTACAAAGTTCACTTTTTGAATATTAAAAGTTTTTCATTTGTATGATTTTTTTCCCATCATAATTGGCCTATAAATCTTTCAGTTATGGCCACATGAAATCACACTAACCGGCAATGGTCGCTGAAATAAGTTCCATCTTTTCTAGGAGAACCATGATCTTTTTTCAGGCCATTTTCCTTAGTTTACAAAAAAAAAAAAGATTCTGTTGGACCACAATTTATAAGAAATGTCTGATTTGCTGTATTTCTCTGTGTAGCATGTTTAGGCTGCGTGATGTCTTTTATTTTGAAAATTGGATAGGTTCTACTTTGCCCGACTTCCTGTTCTCCTCATTTGCACTGTGCAAATTGAGGTTGCGTGTGTAAAAATGAACACTGAAGCTATTTTAAGTGACCATTGACCTTATTTTGGATGCCTCAGAAATGCACTTGAGAGTATGTGGTGGCATTGTCTTGAGTGGGTGCAATCAGCAAAGGGCGCCGTTAAGTTGTGACTGTGGCGTCTAGTAAATAAAATGAACCAACGTGTGAAATATTATAATTGCAAGCTACCAAATAAAATATCATAACAAAAAATATTTACAGACTTATATCATGTCACAATTAAGTAGGAACAAGCTGTTGTTTTCTATGTACATTTTAAAGACACAGTAAAAGAAATGTGCCCCTTATTAACCACCGAAAAACCATCTGTGTGGAGAAATGAAGAAGTCACTTTTGGGGTTTCGCTACAGAGAACTTAGAAATAACTATTTTTCCACTTTGCACTCCTGGGATTTCCACTTTAAAAACGACAGCTGAACAAATTAAAAGTTAACAAAATAGCAAAATAGGTTTTAAACTGCAATTAATTGCTTATATTTTAATACAAGCCCTGACACTCAAATCTGTTCATGTTTCAGCTTGTCAGGCACTCAAAGATGCAAAACACGCAATAAACTAAGAAAACTCAAGACACAAGACGTGACTTGGGCAGACTGAATGGGTGAAGTACTGACAGAAGATATACACTGGCAGGTGTATTACTTCTAGACCTCCACTCCACATTTTAGCATCATGTAAAGCACACCTTGAGCTAAAGTTGGCTGTGTATGAACTTTAGACGCAATGTTATAATAGGACAGGAACGGCTGCCTTATAGTTCTAATATGACTCAAGATATGCTGAATATGACCTAACGGTATCCTTCTCATCCTTCTCATCCTTCTCATCTGTTGCAGCAGTGCAGCAGTGTCTTCCCGTAGAGCCAGTCGCCCTCCTAAAGACCCCAGCGTACTCGTGCACCGCTCGTATCATCACACAGCCATGTCCAAGCTTTTTTTTCACTAGTCTAATCTTTTCAGACGGGTGCAACATCTCCCTCTGTATAATCGGTGAATCTTTGAACTTCTGTACTCCGACATGATCCTACACTTCTGTCTTCAACCCTGCTGTGGCTAAAAACCCAGCTGGGTTACAAAATCAAGAAGTGCACGACCTGTGGAAACAGCAGTGGACAGGAATTTAATTTGTTGTATGGTGCTGTTTGTCAGGCACTACACAACAGGAACAATGGATCTAAATGTCTGCTTCTTTCAAATGTCAAAGGTCTACTTCTTACTCCAAGATAAGGTCATCATTATGGAGACCAGCTGTTTTAACAACAACAAAAAATGCTTGTTAAAGCTGGCTTTAAGGAGATGTCCACACAGGAAACGATTTTCTCTTTGTGATGCTGACAATCAGTCACTAATGGATACTCCAGGCTCTGATCGTCTAGGTAACCCTCTGATGGAGTTATCACCTTGCAATGTGTCAAGCAGTGGCATCCTTCACGCTCACTGGCAGCTGCTTCAGAGAAAAGTTTAACTTCGCACCGGCAGCTGTGATTTCACCCGTTAAAGTCGCCTAATGTCGTTGACTTTTTGTCTGTGGCCGCCACGCCACTGAAAATATTGCTTCCTGCGTGGACGCCCCTTTAGGCTTGCCGCTGTAATGAAATAACACAACTCTGAATTCTCTGGGCAGGAATTAACATATTTATTACACCGTAAAGAACAACAATACCAGAATTATACTGCAAAGTTTCACAGACTGACAGACCATAGTTTACAGCCCAAAAAAAGAAAAGAATTAAAATTAAGAAACAAAAAAAAGAAATAAAATCAACAAGAAACCACAGTTCTGACATAGTAGACTGGAAAGCTCTCTAGAGGACACTGACAGTAAGCGATGGAAAGACCGCTTAGCGTCAGCCTACCACTAACCTGTGGTTTTCATGTCTTAATTAAGTATTGCACAACAACTTCAAATTATTTGAGCTCTGTTTTTTTTTCACAATAAATTTTCTCAAGAGAACGGAAAAACCCTCCCACCCCTGAAGTTCAACTCCTTCCCCCCCAAATTAATGCTACGGCCTTGCTGTTTGCTGTCGGCCCCTCCATTTCCCTATTGTTTCATGTTAAGTAGGAAATTTAAATAACGTTTCCCCCCATTGTGAAAAACAGGCATGCCTAAACTCATAGCCTCAAATTTTTTTTTCTTTTCCAAGATTGACCTTTTGTATATTCCCCCAGCTGACAAATCGACAAGCACTTCCGCATGTCTTAACAACAGAGAAAAAAACAATATAAAAAGAGGAGAAAAGGCGGTGGGGAAACAGGGAAGAAAAAAGAGCAAGAGAAACATTTCTTATCTGTGACCTTAGCTTGTGCCGTCGAGATGGGAATCGACAACACTTTTCTTTAAAATTAGCACAATTTTCTCAAATCTGTTCAAACAATTCAAACTCTTGATGTACTCTAGAAATGCCACAGGCATAAAGGAACATAACAAAAGTTTTTTTTTCTGTTTTTTTTTCTCATTTCTATTTAGGTTTCATTTATTTATGAGGTCTGCATTGTTACCAAGTAGTGATATGGTTTTGCAGCTGTATGAGCTTCGACTTTGGGTTTTATATTTTCCTGTTCTCTTGTGCCCATTTGGTTTCGACTAGACCAGTATCAGCGCCGTGACTGATGCTCTTATCGTGCTGTAAGAGGTAGAGTGAGACTTGTTTGCCACCGAGGAATTTGTAGCAAAACACACATAGAGGAGGGAAGAAAGAAAGAAAAAAAATAACAATAACGCTTCTCAAAGCATCATTGAATGATCGTGTTTCCTAACTTTTTTTTCTCTTTTTTTTCTTTTTAAACCCAGATTTTGCCCTGAAAATTATGAACACATACATTATTTGTTGTATACCTTTAAATACACTAGTGTTAAAACAGCTTGGCTGTTTCTTCACAGCTTCTGAGAAGTCGCTAGTAGGGTGTCAGACACCTTTTTGGATTGTTTAACCCTTTAAAGTCAAGAATGCAAGTGTATGTTGTAGTTAGACAAGGAGGGAGAGATGAGGAAGTACAGAGGGAGCAAACTGCCCCGAAACCTTTGTGGGCCTCCACTTGTTCCTTGAGGTCAGAATTTGTAACGCGCTTCTGTGTAGCACCAAGGTGTTTGGGGTGAGTGTCGGGGTAAGTGCTCTCGTACTGCGATTGAGAGGTTTGTCTGATTTACGCTAAAGGTTTTCGACAAAATTGCGATGGATTAACCCAAATGATATAAATAAATAAATACAGTACAATGGCGTTGGTGTGAAAGCCCAGTCTCACATTTACCTCTGCGAATCAAAAACTTAACTGCTTAAAGCTGAAATGGGCACTGAATCTGACAGTTGTGTAATGAAAAAATGTGTAAAAAAAAGGAAAGAAATCTCGAGAATCGCTTCAAAAATGGTTTCAGAAGTTGCGTTTGTGTCACATTAGCTATTATTGCTGCAGTTAAAGTGTATCTCCGCTCTGCACGCTCATCGGGGTCAATTCACACCTTCTTATTCCACATGTGAGACGAGTGCTCGTGGTTTCCAGAATACGGTAAAGATAAATGAATCCTTTTTCTTTTTGTTCATGGAAATATGAACAAAAGCTGGAGAAACGAATGCCCGAATGTCTGAGTGGACAAACCTCTTTTCAAAAATCGTTTAAATCAGGATTTTGGTCCTTGGTGTCAGTCTTTGGCTGTTTTTGGTGTTTTTATGTTTAACTCTTGTGTTAATACTGCGTGTTACCTGGTGCTTTGCAGTGTTAAAGCTGTCAATCGGAGTCTACACCTCTGCATTTGGAAAGTTAGTTTGTTAGAATATTTTTTTTTTGTATTGTTTTTTAAAAATTATTATTATAATTTTTTTGGTTGTTTTTTCAGTTTTTTCTAAAAAATAACAAATATTTAACAAACGTTCAGTAATGTGCATGCACTGTTGTAACTATTTAAACAACAACAACGAAAAAAAAAAAAGACGTTATGGCTGCTCTTCTTAGCACGCAGAGTAAAAAAAAACAAAACTGAAAAAAAGAGAAAAAGAAAAACGGAATGGGTTTGGTGGTTTACGTTTTTCCATCTCCTCCCATCCAGAGAAAGTGAGAATAGAAGATGCTAATACTACATACAAAATGACTTGATGAGTTATGGCTCTATACCGACAACACAAGTATGCTGAAAAGAAGCATGCCGAGATAACCTCTGTGACAGTGCAAATACATTTATGTATGTCCCTTTTACAAAACATTTAGGTTAGCATTCCGCGCAACATGCTAGTTCTCAGAAAAGATCTGGGTCGGACTCAAGTAGCAGCTCTGAGATATAGCTTGTGTCTTTTCTTGAGGACGTAGGGAAGGAAAACTTATAGAACTACAAGGAATCTACCACTTATACACAGAATAGAAAAGAAGCAGCTTGGGGAAGAAAAAAAAGAAAAGATAACACTTCTTTTTTTTTTTTTTATCTCTTTTTGCACCAGCTAGAGAGAAAGAGTTATGAAGGACTTAGAGTTGTGACTGGTTGAAGTACTATGCATTGTCACAATTGTCCAACACATATACAATAAATAACCATTGGTGACACCACAGGACAGAAGTCTTAAACACCATGACATCTACAGAAAACGAGTAAGAATGTGAAGAAAGATGAAAAATGTTGTCAGAGTCGAGATAGGAGGGGAGGTTGTCTGGGGCGAGTCTATGTTTCCCGAGCCTGCTGTCGAGGTCATTTGACAGTCTTGCCAGTGGGTTGATGACTTCACTTCCTGTTTGAGAGCGTCTGTGACCCACCGAGCGATCGAGTTGTATTTGGTCCGTCCTCCAAGTGTGCAGTGGGCAAGGTTTTTGTATCTTATCCAAGAATTCTTCCTTTTACATCAGAGAAATGGATTTGTATTTCCCAGACCACTGACCTGGATATTATTACAAGTGAGAGGGAAATAACATCGGTTGAACAGCTGGAAATCTGCTGCACATCTGCCCGTTTCGTGGCGGTCTGTGGGCCGGAGATTCAGTCCATCCCCTCTCCCCTCTCCAGGCAGCGAACATGCTTATTCATCCTTCTGTGTGTCTTTCAGGATTTTTAAATCTAATATCTCTCTTATCCCAAAGTTTTCTCTGAGACAGTTACATTCCCCGTGATATGCTGTTTGATAAATGTCTGAGGTTGACTAGTCTCGTGTACAGGAAGGAAATAACCACTGACTCCAGGATGAAAAATAAAAACGTTTGAAAAGGGCAGGTCAGATATACTTGTCTTGAGTTCACGGCTATCTCTGATCAGTCTCTTCATATTTACAGGGGAAAATAAGATAAGCTACAATGACGACAACTTTAACAACAACAGGTACAAGGACAAACAGTCAACAAGAATAGCAAGTGTAACAGTAAAAGAATGTCAACTTTTAAATTCATTCATTCAAAACAAAGAATATCTTTGTGTTTCTTTAAAGTCATGGCAAGTCAATATGACCTGATTATGGACTTCCTCCTTCTATGACTACGCTGCAAGATAGCCAGAAGTATTGCCGTCTCATTCTAGTATCTAAGCATCTTTGCAGGGCAATGTAGACAGCCACGGTAGTTGTCGGGTTGTGGGCTGGCTGTTACATCTGGGAAGCCTTTGCCTCCTACCTCTGTGTGAGTTTCTTAGCGTGGTGTGCCATCAAGGGCAGAGGAGGACGGGGTGCTAGGGGTGGATGAGCGAGGGGTGGCAGCAGGGGGGGTAGCAGCCGGACTCCCGGTCCCGCTGCTTGGGGTGCAAGCGGAGGAGCTGATGGGAGCGGGGGTCTCTGAACCCGGAACCCCTCCCTGCTGCTGGCTGGCCTGCTGCTGCTGCTGAGCCTGCAGGGTCTGACCGCACACATGGTGATGCTTCTCCCAGTCTTTATGCTGGCAGAAGGAGCCGCAGTAGCGTGCCGTGTTGCAGCCGCTGCATGTCTCACTGGCCTTGCGTCCGCAGTTCCAGCAGCTCTGACGGACAGAAAGAGACAAAGTCAAATAACCCCAAAAAGTAGCAGTCAGACAAAAACCAATTTGTAATGGTTTAATGCTCTTTTCACATGAAAATCTAATCACACATTGTGACCAAAAGTAAAGAAAATTCCACATTAAACTGGGAACTAGCAAATACAACGTGAAGATTAGCAGCAGAAAGTGGTACACCACACAGGATACCATGAAACAAGCCTCTACTTCTATGCTTGGCACTTAAGCCTGACCCAAACCACAGACAGATAAAAAAAAATCTCTTGTTACACTTAGGGCCACTTATATATCTTGGAAACCGCAAGGAGAGCATGTCAGGGCGCCTGCATAGCCAGAGGAAAGAGGAGAACAAAGTTATAAACAACCTCTGAAAGTTCTCCTCTGGGGCGCTTCTCTGTTACAAACATCGCTCCTGCAATTAATGTCAGATGAACGGCAGAGTTCCCTCTCAGTTAAATGATTAAACTTTCAGGTCTCTAATGGAGATTACCAAATGCTTTTACTTATTTCCTCTCAGCTCAAATGGTAACACCCTTCCAAGCACTGTAAAGTAGCTACTCGGGGGTAATAGGTGCTTCATTATCCTTGCCTTACTTCATTTTGCTCTTCCATATGCACTAACACATAAGGGGTGGATAATCAGGTTTTACAAAAATGTGCACTATGTAATATTTTTTCTAAAATAGTAATAAAAAAACCAGAGCATCTGTATAATCCACCACAGCTTGCATCAAAAGCCAGACACAAAAAGCTGATAATGACACTGATGATGAAAGACTGAGAATGTGTACATTCGCTTCTACCTCGCTGGAATCCTCCTGCTGGTTGATAATGGAGAGCGCCTCTTCGGCTGCCTGGCGCTTGGCTTCGGCCACTGTTCGCTCCATCTTGGCCCGCTCGCTGCTGATCATTTCGTGAGCCTTGCGCTCGGCCTCTGACACGGCTTTCTGCAGCTCTGACATGGCCTGCCGCTTCACCTCATTCACAGCCTCTTCTGGAAAGAGTGTGGAGACAGAGGAAGTCAAGCCTCCCGTACCTGCAATGTAGCGCGTGCATTTTTCACTGGACTGTATTTTCAGTATGAGTACACCATCGTTTTTTAAACAGGAATAACATACTCGCTGCTGCTGATTCCAAATTGCTATATGCCATTCTAAACAACCCTTTAGCATATTCACGGTCTCATTGTGCTTGTTTGTGTCTCTATCAGGTTTTCGTTCTGCTCTCCAGTCGTTCATCCCGTCTACTTCAGGAGAGAGCAGTGCTGAGTCTGAAGTTGCGTGGATGAGCAGTTTTCATATTCTGGCTAGAAGCTTTTTTTTTCCTGTTATGCTTTCAGTCAGATGCTCAGCTTCTGAGGCAGCAAGACAGGCAACTGCAAGAGACCCATAAGGGCTGACTCCACAGCAATATCTCAAAATGTGGCAACAGCAGAGACTGCAACTCACTCCCACTTTAACAACCAATGGGAGTCTGCAAAACATCTCAGTAGAAAACCTCTCTTGCGCTCTCTCCTAGCTAAAGCGCGTTCAATGAGCTGCAGGCTGAGCTCGTCTTGATGTGTGTTTAAGTCCGCAGCGCGTGCTAAACTCAACTGCACACAAATGTTTTCGCTACTCAGCTCTCCTGCTGTCTGTATTTATTTATGGGAGAATCAAACCAAGCAACAAATTACAACAACAAAAAAAAAAATTTCTCCTGCTACAGATGAATTCAATTACTCCATCAGTCCAAACATGCATGTTTTAAATGCACACTATATCTAAACTTGCTTCACTGTTTTAACACATCTAGAAGATGCAAACTAGAAAACAAAATCTGCAATGGATTATTTCACACGGCAAAGAAAACTACTTTAACTATTCATGTTTATTTTATATTTCAAGGCCAACTTTCAGCTTAGAATATTTAACATTATTATTTTATCATTTATTTAATATCTGACGAGATTTACGAGCACATCAAGTCTAAATGTTGTAGGCTGACAGGATAACGGGGACACTCGTCAGCTGATTTAATGAAACTATTACGATTTAGTTCAAACACTGATTAATTTCTTTTTAAGAACCTTTTAAATGTCTAAATAGGCATATTTACATCAGTGTGTGACATATTAATGTAAAGTTCAATGTTCCTGGAAGATCTTGATCTTATATATTATAATTTGGAAAAGAATATCCCGAGGATATTCTCACGAGAACACGAGTTGATTAATCGCAGGTAATCACTCACAAAACGTGCTTTTCAGCCGGAGCAATATGTTATTTTATCCTTGTTTTGAGGAATGAATAACCTTCCGCGTGGGTGTTAAGCGGTGGAATTCCTACAGAACGTCAAAGCAAAAGGAGGGCTTTTTTGTTTGCTCCCATCAAGCCTGTAACTTGACTAATTGTGTATGCAAATCAGGCAATTTATATTTAAATTATGCATTTCCATTGTGATCCCAGAGGCCCATGTGGTGAGGGGAAGTGGGAAACCGGTAGGACACCGTGCAAGGTGCTTGAATATTTATCACCAACTGTAAACATTTTGCCCATTTCAAACAGATGTATTCGCCGCTGCACTCCATTGTGTTAAAAATCCTATTTTGCAATCCTCCCCGGGTCACATTTAAATCAGTCTCTCCTAAACCAGAATATGAATGAAATGGATAACAGAAAATACTGAGGATAAGGCAAATAGAGTGAAAAGTAAGAGGCCCCTTTTATCCGACAGACAAAAGATAAAATACAGCTTTATGCCTGACAAATATGCTTCGCTTTCTTAGTACATATTACACCGGCGTTAAAAATGTAAAATCTGTTTTCGATATCAGACCGACTGCATGCTTTTATAAAGACAGAAACATTTTCTCTCCACTGTGATTGAGGCGAATTTTTAAACCAGGGTGCTTTTGTCTTTAACCTACTATGCTGCTTGAAGTCATGGAAATTGCCCCGGTGCCTTGTGATATATGCCTTGTGCATGGAATTGTGATTACACACCAAATGCCTTAGATGGAAGATCGATCAAAGCTGGTGAGGGGAAAGAGAGTACTGGAGAGGAGGCAGAGTCCCGATGGTGATACTCAATTCAATTTAAATGCATATTACTTGTTCTGAGTATCTCACACATCATGCTTGGTCAAGCAAGGGGACAATTTCTTTTCTCCAGGGGGTTTAAAAGGCAGATATACTGTATCACTGGTGGAGAATACAAAACCTCAAAGAGTGAACCCTCAGGTTTTCAGAGTGATAACAGTGACACAATGCTGTTTGTATAAGCTATAAAAAATGAATGCAAGTGCTGATTTTACTCGGGTTATTAAAACATTAAGGAGTTTCTAAACTGTTAAGTAGAATAGCTGCAGTGTCTCTCATTAAGGGGATAAAAAAACTGCCAAAAGCAAATTGAAACCAAATCTTGCCACTTTTGACAGGAGACCACTGGGCCAGCTGTAAAAGCTCCTTATGTCCCTTATTTGACTGCAATAAAATCCTTGTAAGGCCTGACATCATATTGTGAGTGTGCAGTGCGTAGTGATGAAACTTCCTACAGAATCAGATATAGATAACCTGACTTTAATGCTAGCAAGGTTTTGTGTTGCAGACAATAGACTACACTGGGATGAAAAGGGGAGAGAGCAGGTTTAAAGGAGCCTTTCTCGTTCATCTACCTAAACATGGCCTCGAGTCCATAAAGGATAAAGCCTTCAGACAGATTAGGGGAAAAATAGAGGAACTGTGTTTACGTGCACTGATCAGAGACATGGGAGTGCTGCTCACCAGCTTTTTTCCAGATCTCTTCAGGGACGTAGCCAGAGACAGGCCGGTGCAGGAGCTCCCGGTGAATTTCTGGAAAGACACAAACATACAGACGTGGTAACCAGAGATCCATCAATGGCATAGTACACAAAACTGTGAAATATGTAACATTTTGGCTTTTTTTTATGTTCCAAAGGACTTTTTGAGACCAGTGCAATGAAACTGACTTATTATCAGCCAGTGTACACATATTTAATGTAAAAATAGGGGGCCTAGATTTGAACTCTGGGGGACTCCACACTCAATATTATTAATTCATAAAATACAACAAAGATCTTACAGCTAATAATAATTAATTTTGGACTCATTTCAGATTTGAGCTTCTTTAATAGTGGTTTAAAAACTTCCGAGCCTTAAGCCTCGGCTATATTCCATTGCAGACAGGGACATCTGGAGACCCAACAGTCACTTCTGTTTTACTTCTTTGAAGTCTCCTGGCTGGGCACATGCCTAGTTGGCACATTGTCATATAAATTCTCCACAGATAAGTCTGTGTGGTCACAAAAACCCTGCACAAACCCTCTCAGAAGGTTGCAGAGTATAATCCTTGCTTTAAGAGACCTAACAGACTGCAAGGTAATGCACATCAGCTGACACCTTTAGAGTCTGTATTTAATATAGATACCTTTAAAGAACAATTAAAGTTGCACAGATTACACCGAAAAACTGAAAATCAGTAGTCTTAAAAGATGAACAACAAGCTTAAAACCGGCAGACATGCATATTAATTATAATTTAACAATAATACTTCTAGCATGTAAGTGGATCCATACCTGAAGTTGTGTTTTCTTGTGCTGCAGGGCTCTGCTGCCTTGACTGCCCACTAACAGCGCCTTTCTTCTGCTCCTCGGCATCGCTGTATCGTCGGATCCAGTAGTTGAGCTCTTCACGGTCAGCCTCCTGGCACCGCCGCAGTACCGTCAGTGAGCGCCTTGTTTTTTCCACCATGTCCATGATACAGTTGAGCAGCTGGAGGTGACAGGGAGCAGACACAGCGCTGAGTTTACACATAGACAGGATGAATGGGCTGATTTGAATTCAAAGAAGGTGTCTTTGTCAAGGGTAGGGTTCGTCACATACATGTAATTTCAAACATCATTTTGACTGAGCTCATAAAGAAACTTAAAAGCATCCAAACTTTAAGAAAGACTCGCCACAAGATCTGCTAGATAACAATTTCATACGAACTGATACTCAGAAAACTTACAAAGACAAAACTGTAGAGTATAGTAATAAAATTGTTATTACTTTTCTTACATGGTCAAGGTGCTTCCACTCCTCAGCCCATTCTCTGTCTGTCAGCCTGTGGTCAATCACTTCCTCCTGCCTGGTGCCTGCATGCATACCTGCAAGGATGAAAGATAGACAAATAGATGGACAGATAAACAAACAGCAACTCAGCATGACACAATCAATTACTCCATCAAGCCCTTGCTCCCCTTTTCATTTGAATTCAGTTTGGCACTCTTTCTCTATTCATTTCTTTTCCCTGCTCCCACACTCCCCCTTTTCTCTGCTATCTCCATATCGCTCTCCCACCCCGAGGGCAGGACTCAGATGACTGAGCTTCTCCTCCAGTAAACATCCATCACAAGGTGAGACATGCTAAATGTGTCTCCTATTTTTAAAATAGAGCCCAAGTCATTATCACAGCTTCATCAAGGCCAGCTTTATGCAAAAAGAAAAAAGGATCTAATATGATGATCTCACATCTAAATGTGCGTCTGCGGAGTGTTAATGTATCTCACTTTTTATGACGTCTGTGGCTTCTGAGTCTCACTGATTATAATGATAATCTGATTGATTATTTTAATAGTTATTCATCTCAGTGGACTATAAAGATATGAGAAACCGGTGAAATGTATGTAAAGTGATCTTGTGCTCTGAGATATACAGTCGTGTACACAAATGTAATCCTCAGTATCCTCACCAATGGGCCTTGCTCTCTCCCGGATCTCTCGGTGATTAGACGCTGGGTGTCTGTAGGTGTCGCGGTAGTGATGGGCAATGGCCATGTCGTCTAGCCTGTAGTGCTGTGGAGGGAGTGGGCCTGGGTGAGGCAGACCATTGGGTTGGTAGGAGAGTCCATTGGATGGGCTGAAACGCTGGGCAGGACTTATAGTGCAGGGCCGTTTGCTGGGGTGAACGTCCGGATGCAGAGCGCTGTCTCGTTCAAAGCCGTTCTCTTTGGTTCTGAGTGGAGACGCAGACAAATGAGTAATGTGGCTGTCGTTGTTGCTTAGACTCTTTCAAACAGTGACGTGGGATAATTTCCTTATTTAATAAGGTCATAATTTTTTTCTTAGTTTCTTTTTTTTTTTAGTACCGGCAACATTTTTCACTCGTTTTAATATTTTAGACAGAATACAGGGCCAAAGCTGGCATAAATCTTTGCCATTATTACCAAGCTCGAACAATTTCTAGTGACAGCTCTGCAGATAACAAAAGGCTTCCTGAGGTGCATTGGATTGGGAAAAAAGGAAATAAAAGAGAGGAGAGCGGACGACACAGGAACAAATCAGTGTGATATTTACATCACACCTATTTTGTAAAAATAAGTGATACAAAATGTGTTTGTTACAGTTATTTCATACAAGAGCCAGACCTGAAGCATATCAGTACAACAACTGGTCCGCCCCCTTGTGCTGTTGGAAATATTTGAGTCCAACCTACCAGACAAAGCACTTGCAATGAAAGGCTACTTTTCCTGGATTCCTTTTGGAATTTTTTTATTGAAAACATGTCTATTCACAGACACACACACACACACACACAAATAAGCCTGAATGTGTGTGCTCGCATGCTTGCATACATACTCACACAAGTAGTTTTCAGGGGATCAGGTGGATTTTTGTTAGCCTGCTTCCAAAGATTAATGTGGCCAGGTGTGTTATTGTGTGAGCACGCTCTCACACGTGTGCTCTGTATGCCTTTGTGTGTGTGTTCTCACTTTTGTCACTTCACAGTTACAACTTGCCAACCTCCCCCGCTATCTGCAGTCCACCAGTTTCCTCTCTCTCTCTCTCTGTCTGCCTCTCTCCTCTCCGTTCCCATCTCCCTCTCTCTCCGATGAACAGATTGAACTTCTTAATGAGCTGTTTTTATGGGCTCCTAATGCTCATCCACAGCTCTCCATATGCTCTTTCCCTTGCATTCGTCCATCTCTCCGTCTCCCTCGACTCATCCATCCACCCCCCACCCCCCCCCACTCTTTTCTGCCCAGCCTTGCTACTGCAACAATATTTATATCTACAGGCACTAAAGTATACGCCTGTGAACACATTTACAGTCACCTGTGCAATACCCCGGTGTGCACGCCCTGTTAAACGATACACACGTGGTAATTTGCGCGCTTATTTTTGAATACAGTTAAAAATTTCTTTACGGTGATGCGATTAAAAGGCACCAATTTATATTTTTAATATGTTTATTTAACTTTAAATTTGAAACAATGCAGGAATATTATTTGCTGACTAGATTTCTTTTGGAAGGAAGAAATAGCCTGTTGTGTATGATTATGCTGTATGCCACAGATGGAATTAATATTCTGGAAATGCACTAAAATGTAATGTGCATGGAGGCATTGCTATTAGAGTACGATCATCAGTAATACTGTACTCTCAGACGATATTTAAATATTGGCTTTTTGAGCATACACAGTATCTAAGGCTATACTCTAATTTTCCTGGTCTGTTTTCTGCAGGCGATGGTATTAATCAGAATGCATTGATAGTGCATTGTTGTCTGTAATTAAGAATTCTCATTCAAATTCCAATATTCTGACACAGGCTCCAATAAGTGGGAATGCAGAGCAGGGTAAGCAGAAACCAGAGGTGCTTAGCCAGCCATATTGGTGCTGGAGCCTCATCTGTATGTGTTATCAGCCCATCTCCCTAGGCACACACACGCTCACGCAGAGACACACACACACACACACATACACCACACACACGTACACACAAAGCACGCTCACACGTTCACGCTGGATCCAGAATCGTGCACAAACACAGACACACGCATTCACACAAAGACTGCGTTTTCACACTGAATACAGATGCCTACTCCCCCCCCACCTTCCGCATATTCCCTCTCACATTTATACGCGCACCTTTTCTACTAAGCTCACTCCCCTATGCACCAGACGCCCTGCAAATGTGCAGGTATTACAGAAAAAGTCTGCATATCCGAGTGTTTGGGGAAAAGAGAGGTGAGAATTATTAATATCACATTCAGCATTTTTGTCCCTCAGCAAATATAAAATGTACACTTCCGTCTCCCCTGCCTGTATTAAAAATTCTGACCCCTGGGGACTTTATTTCACAAAACAATACATACATTGTAGTCTGCAGCTCCCACAACAGATCAGATATGTTCACAAACTCCAGTGCAAAAAAACAGTTCTGTATGGGTCTGTGCATGTCTAATAGACTTTGCTGCAGGCTTGTTAGCCTCTGTTATTCTGATTAGAGAAGAGTGTAAAGCCAAACTCTAGATTTATAGTCTGATCTTATGGTTTGTTCATATCGCAGCTCTATCACCTCAAATTTGTTTTACTGGGGCAGCAAATGAGCTACATTCTTGAACATGCACTTACACACACCATTGGTCTGGATAGATTTTTTTCTGTGCCAGACAGAGAGGAAGATAGCTTTTTCCCCCTTTTTTTTACGGCGCTGTGTGTTTCTGGATGGAACGTCTCAGTGCTTGTCCATTAGAGCAAGGAACATTGAGTCATTACCAAAGTCCGTGACAGCAAACGGATGTAATGATTTGGCTGGGGTGGGGGGAGTTGAAGTGATGTGGAGACTCGTACAAACACAGGCACACACTTTGTACTTACACACCCGAGCAAGCGTGGAAATAACTATAAGTTTGGAATCAAAAACACGCAAATCGGAGGGCTTCATACACATTCAGTGACACATCTATTCATGCTTTTCATTACGACACAGCTGTCTTCCGTCTTTTTTCCCTGCGCATGTGTGCCTGGGTGTAGCCAGGTCTACTTTTCCCATCTCATGTTCTCCTCAGTTCTGGCCCATTAAGAGCAGAAGCCAGGAGCTGAGCTGTCCAACGGAGCACATCATGAGGCCCGGTGGCGCACTGGCAGACGCTTCCCGTACATACATTTGCACATGACACTATTGCCTTGCGTTGGCTCAGCTTGTGTCTGTGGAGTAATGCAGGGGCTCATGGGGATGCAGGCATCCTCAAAGGGATTTATGCATGAGCTCAAACAATAGAGGGCAAAAAAAAGTTTCATCCCAGGAGCTGGTAAATGTATAAGCTCTACCCACAAATTCCAGCTATCCTCTAAGAATTCCAACCCAAATCAAGATTTATTAAACACTTAAAATGATGAAATAGTAATATTTGAGAGTGATGTTCTGGTTTTATGAGTCACCCACCTGTCTGGTGTCCTCCTTTTGCCGTTCTCATTCACATCCAGCAAGAGCTCTGAGGAGTCTACTGGGGAGGTGGTGCTGGTGTCCAGGAGTAGCTGCTCATGCTGGGCCAGGTACTGAGCCGGGTTCTGCTTGGCCAGCCTGGCACAGTGCAGCAGCTCCCTCTGAAGGAGCGGCAGGTTGGCCTGCGGGAGGAAACAACACTTGATTATTACAGGAAATTCACAAGAATGCTGATGACTGTTTCCTGAGAGCTCAAAGGAGGTGCAAGAATGTGAGCAGTGCGTGCCTTTCAGCCTCACAACATATATAAAGACTATTACATTTTCAGGTAAGTCTCCTTTGGTGAACAATCATTCAGACTGTGAGCTGGTTACTGTTTACTAAAACTTCTTATCTCTGAAACACAATATTGAAACTTTGGAGGTGCAAAAAGAGATAAAAATGTACTAAAAGTAATAAAAGTGGCACTTATGACTTACAGCAACACTATGCTCTGAGTTCTTTACGTTGTAACAAAGGTAAATGTAATCATATTAATGCGCAGGAAATGTAGACAACACACAGTCCTACCACCCGACATGTTACCATCCCACACAAAGAACTGAATCACACATAAAAGCCAATGTCTTATAAGATTTTTATTCCAAATACCACTTTATTGTAAGAAGAGATCCATTTCTCCCATACCATCTCACCCCTCTTTGCTCATTATTCCTGAACCACCGCAGCTTTCTGAGACCCAGAGTGCATTAGCGGCCGTAAAGTCTCTCTGTGGCATAAAATTTTAAAAAACACAGCAGCTATTTTCAAACTCTTTGGCATACTGTAACAAGGGGGTCTACTTTCTTGTGTGGAGTTACGGGGCCATGCAGGTATGCGAACATCGACTTCAAAGACATCTGATGGCGTGCATTATGAGGCAAGAAGATGAAAGTGTTGCGTCAAGCAGGCTTAGAATGAGAGTGGGGGCTATTTTGGCGAGGCACATCACAAGAGCCTTTGGAGAGGCCATCTTTGCAAGTTTTAGGTCCGTTAATCTTTGCTTTGTCCTCACTATCATAATCTCTCTCGCAAGTCTCCTGCTTCTTTTGTGGTTCCTTTCCTTTTTGTTTTTTTTTGTTGTAATCTTCCTCACAGTCTTCACTCCTTTGTTCTTCTGTTTCCTGCAGCTGCACACAGAAGTAACACTACCTGAACTGGGCCATGTTTTGTTTAGTAGTATTAACGTTGTAATCACATGAAAATCTCTCTCTAGTAATTGGCTGCAGTAAGAGAAATGCCAGCCGCTGGCCTTCGCTTTACCTGCCCGAGTTAATGGTCCGTTAATAGTTTATGATCATAATTACCCTCTGGAAAAAGGAAAAAAAAAGAGAGAGAGCATAAAATAAATTGCTTTGACCCTGGTGAACTCATCTTATATTAATTAGAGGTCATCCTAATTGCCAGAGGAGATGTGGGATACATTAACAAAAAGACTGAGTCAAGAAATACAGACCACTGAAGAGACTGGATCATTTTTCATATGATAAAGTGCGGCGATTTGCTTCCGCATACTTATGTTAACCAACATCTGCACTTGTACCAAAAAAAAAAAGGGGGAAAAAGGCACATTTCAAGTAATGTTCAGCAGCCACAGCTAAATTCTACTTGGGGTGATTTATTGTTCAAATACTGCTTTTGTCATTTTGTCAAACGGTGCCAAAAAACAATTCAGAATATGCCACATTTAGGATGTGCTGCACTTCATCAACTTTCTGTTCTCTCTGTATAATTTGCAGTTATAAGAGAAAGGTGACTTCGTTTTTTGCATGTCTATTTTGCCCTATTTCAATTATTTCCTATCGCAACAGACTCTCTCCTTCTCCTTCGCTCTCATACACACACACACACAGCTGTATGTGTTTATTCCCCCGTCTCGCAGCACTACTCACACTTGAATCTGACGCAAGAAAAACTAAAACTAACAAAGAGCGAACTTTAAAAAATGGCACAACTTTAAGTGGAAGGCTGAGACGCATTCATATCTTTTAAGAATCGTGTGGCCCGCATCTCGCCAGCACATCACGTCACAGCCATTGTGTGGTTTATGATTGCCTCCTTCCAGTAAAGAATCCCAACCAATTTGCGGTTTAGCATTAAGAGAAAAGGAAAAAAGAGTTGAGTGAATTCGAGAGGGGGTGGGTAGTTGGTGGGATTGACTCGGTATAACATTAGCGTAATGAAAAACCTTGAGCCCTGACATGCATTGTTGCAGCTGTGCTTCGACGCACCTATAAAAGCTCCCCCACACCTCCAGTTGCTCTCTGCTACCATATGGTAGCTGGCATTAAAGGCCCCGCAGTGGGAAGACACTAAAATTAGACTGGGGAGAAAGAGAGGGGCTGAGAAGGAGCGATGGAGGAAAAAAAAAAGAGAGTTGCATCTTTGATTCCGCAGCCATCCCAGTGATACAATAACCATCTGGCGAGGAGAGGAAAAGGGAAGGAGGGACTGGAGGATGGATGGATGGAGAACAGTAGATAAACAGAGAAACGAAAGGGATAAGGACAGAAGGAGGCAGAGGGAGAAAAAAAATCTTTCACAAGAAGTGAAAGAAAATGAAGAAAACTTAAGGGCAAGGGAGTGATGTAGGAAAGAGAGGGGGTGGATACAAAGCTCCTGTTTGTATCGTTAACAAAGAGTAATGGCAGTTCTAGTGGGACCAATTTCTGCTGCCCATAACCACGCTGGCCCTTGGTGGATAACATAAACTTGTGAATGTCAGTTGACACATGCACACATCTGCAAATGCAGATGTGAGTGCACCATGTAAAGTGAGAGGATATTGTGTTGGGAAAAGATGCCGCCTGTGTTTTCAAAAGTAACATTTACCCATCTGTCACTCAGAATCTCTATTAATTCAAGTTTTTTTTTTCTTTTTTTAGATAATTCTAACCTTTATAAGGCAGAATCTGTAGAGAAATTACCAGATTTTTGGTACTGCAACCTATGGTCTGATGATGATTTAGTTTTTTATTTGCTTTTTAAAAAAAAAAACTGAATAGAAAAACCTGATTTGCATTCATAAACAATCCCCAGACGGGAAGTTTTGATCCGGATATCCGCTGGCTACATTGGAAGCACTGAAATATTCACCATTGTCCCCAGAGATTAGTCATGAGACAATAGCGGATGGGTTCCCAGATTGCTCAGTTACAAATAGCAGAGAGTCCATAAAAAGTGAAGAAAGACTGATGCAAATCAAGAAGAAGACTGGAGAAGAAAACAGGAAAAAAATGGAGCTTTTTACCTTTACAGAGGTGTGCAAAAGAACAAAAAATGAGTGATGCGTTAAATATTACACCCGTCGCTGCTCTCCATCTTTCAGTAGCTCACTGATATTGATCTCCACTTCACCTGGACCCATTACATGGTCTAACCTTCTGCTGCTCAGTATAAACCTCAGTCTCATTTGTCATCCGTGACTATCATAACAAATCACGCTACTGCCCCCAGTCTCAGCCCCTAGTTTAGCCTTCAGAATATGCACCAAAAAGCACTACATGCACCTATCTTACACAAACCACACATTAAATAAACATTATTCCCTTTGTGGATACAAATAGAAATAATTTCATCTCCTTCACTTTTATCTTCCACAGTGTGATAGATATGAGAGATATGCTGTTGTGACTGAGGGAAGGGCACAGATGCTTAAGAAAGTGTTCTTTCCTCTAGTAGCATACCATGTTAATGGTTGAAATGCAGCTTAGTGGGAATAAGGGAAATAATGACAAAAACAAGCCAAAGACCAATATGAAGATAAGGAGGACATAAACAGATAAGTTGTCCTTGGGGATAAAACCACAGTCATTCTGTTTCAGTATATTCACTGTGTTTATTTTTAAAAAACAACAAATTCTTTCCATCCAAACACTCTTATAAGAAAAAATTCTGCCTTGTGTCAGCGTTTTGCACTATATAGACAGACTGAGCAAAAGAAGAGAAGAAAACCCTGAAAGCTTCTCGTCAACAGCAGAGAAAGTGAGTAAGAAGCAAGAAATAAACAAGTGAGGGATGGATGAAAGACGGGATAAAAGTGCAAAAAAGAAGAGAGACTCAAAAAAGAAAGAAAAGAAAAAAAAGAGCAACAACAGGGATAAATATCGTGAACATAAGTATGCACATCTGGAATCTGTGCCGGCTAAATGCTTTCCAGATTTCATTGATCAAACAAACAGGCGAGCAACCTTCTTGTTGTAAATGTGTACTGAAATGCCTCTACCTTCAGAAAGGGTATGACAAAAGGTCGCAGAGGGAAGTTGGTGGCTTCTTGCAGCTTGGAGTGAAATTCTTCGATGGTCAGAGTGGAATTCTGGAGAAGAGAGAGACACGAAAAACAAACACATGAATCCATGTGGAAGGCATTAAGTGATAATATTACTTATTGGAAGCTAAGCTATATCCTGGCCTGGACTGAGCATTTTGGGTTTTGTAATAGGAAGCATATGGGCAGGCCACAGCGAAAAAGAGCCACAGAAAACAAAGGCACACATCTCCTTCCATCAGAAACAAACGCACATACAGGAGTCACATCACCCAAACACATCCTGCACGAAGGACAAATGTGTCTGATTAAAAAGGCTTTTGTACGAACGCTGATGGAGTTTATCATACGTGAGATACAGGCTCATTTAAAAACAGTTATCTCTGTATTTATTTAATCATTTAAGTATAGTTGCTTGTGGCTTTCCACTCTATTTTCACATTACCACATGTCTGCTCGTGAATTATAATCAGAAGCTGAAACACAATGAGGATTTTCTATATCTGGAAGACATCGGAGACATGGATAATAATCCACTGCATTTAATAATTTATGCTAATCAAACTAATCATGGGGTATTCACACAACTTGTATATGTGTGCATGGCAAGCATTCTTTTCCGGATCAATGCAGTGCACGACTCTATCACACTGGTGCTGTAATGCTCCTCATTTATGTACAACTCTCTCTTTTTTTTTTTTACTGATCACAGAGCAGAATAACCAAAATACATTTCAGCAGCAGGAGATTGTGAAGAAAAACACAGTGTGTGCATGTGTGTGCACTTTTATTGAGCATGTGTTTTTTTTCTTCCTGTAATAGTGCAAATGTGGAGTTGGTTTAAGTGTCTGAAGCAGTGGGGGGGGTCGGTCAAAAAGTGGGTTACGCATTGCAACTTGTCAACTTCGGCACCCAAATAAAGTCTAGTTGCTGAAAACTACATCAGTGTCTGACAAGACAGTGTCACTATTTTTAATTTTCAGCATGAGGTATTCCCAGAATACAAAGGGAGAGGTAAAAAAAAAAAGCAGAGATGGAAAAAGTTGTGCTTGCACATGGCAGAGGAATCTTCAATAAAAAAAACCAAAAAATAAATGGGGGGGGAGAGAGAGAAAAATCAAGCAACACAGAGAACATAAAAAAAAGCTGCAGATATTATTTTTCCTCCCAACACTCTCAGCGTTATTTCCCAGACCTGAATTTTGTTACATTCAGTCTTACATCTGTTCGCCCAGATTGCGTAGGGGCTGTTCTTGACAGCTAGTGAAACCTCCCGAGTCTCCCTCTCTCCCTCTCCCAAGCACACAACCAGCTAATTAATGGTGTCACTCTTTTCAGCGAGGCAGGGGGAGGGACAGAGAGACAGTGAGCGGGAGAGGAAGACTTGGGGGGGGGGGGGTGTATGGCGGGGAGGTATGCAAACCAAAAGGACACAGGAGAGGCATGTGCGTATGCAGACGGTGAGAAAAATAAACATAGTGAAGCCAAAAGGAGGTTATGCTCTATGTGGCTAATTAAAAAAATTCCTCCCTCCTTCTCCTCCGCCTCCTCCTCTTTTCTGCACAACATTCAATCATTATTTCTGTATTCCCCTGCTCATTAAGCTCAAAATTTCTCAGATGACATAGACGTGTGGTAAATCTCCAGATTTGCACATTGTATTTTACACCAAATCCTTTCCCTGATATATCCTTAGCATAACCGTGTCAACTAAACTGGGAAACACATCTGTCTTATCAAATGTACTCGATGTATATTTTGTAGAAATGCCAATATTAACATTCGTGGTACCAATGTGAATTTCCAGTAAAGAATGTGCTGTATTTAAAACCTTCATATTTTTCAATCTTTTCCTACATTTTTCTCATAATTGACGAACTCAGACAAATTCTGATTTACATGTTGAATATCAAATGCTGTTTTATTCCCTCTATTTGCTGGATCTTAATTAGGGTTAGAAGTGTGATTAGCAGTAATGCTTTAATTTGAGCATCCTCTTAAAGCCACAGTCATCACTTGATTGCAATTACATCTATTCATTAGCTACATAAATAACAGTTTTAATATGCAACTGGGTGAGTTATGTTAGGTTGTCAGACACCTGCACACCCTTAGTGACAACATTAGTTTGATGCTGGAATGGGAAGTCTAATCCATATCGCCATCGTTTCCATGTTGTTACATTTCAGTTGAAATCACAGCAGTGTAGTTAAATTCATTGTAGATCAGCTGTATAAAGATGGATGCTGCCAGCCTCATGTCACTGCTGTATTTTCTCTGTTTGCCAGGCATTGTGTGATCCTCAAGAATGAGTTTTAACGTTACCGATCAATGTCAGTTTTGAAGGCAGAAACTCTACAAAGGTTTTGAGCCAACGCTCGTCTGCTGGAGATATTTTTTTAAGGCCTGCCACTTCTTCTTTTGTTCTTTTACTTGTCCAAAATCTTCCAAGACACACTAATATGCCTCTGAGAGTCATCTTGTTGGTGAAAACATGCTATTTAAACCTGTCAAACTGTGTTATCATTGGCCTCAGAGATTCAAGATTTTCTTGAAAGGATGCTAGTAACAAAGTGCCTAAAGATATAATTTAAAATGTGTTCTTCACTAAGTTGTTTATGTTTATGTTTGATTGAATGACTTACTACTGCCCAAGACCACTTTAAAAAATTACAAGAAAGTCTGACTTCTTGGAATCAAAATATAAGGAAATAAAGATTCACTCAAGATTGTTGCACAATACTGTATTTACACATATTAACACATTTTTTTTAACAGCACCAAGCAGTTACTTCCTCTCTAAGAACACTGTTCCAGCTCACAGACTCCAAAGGTTCTTACCACTAATCCCAGCACCAACGTGCGGACTCTTTCGCCAATTTCAGGTGAGATGTCGTTCCCAAACTGCTGCAGAGTAGTGAGGAAGCGCTTGAGCTTGCTGAGCTGTCGGGCACCACAGGCTGGAGGCAGCTGTTGGTTGGCCAGAGACGATGAGGAGGATGAGCTAGGACCATTGCTGTAACCATTTGGAGGAGATGGAGCGCCGTTGAGCGCCGTTGGGGAGTGGCTACTGCCGTTGGTTACTGTGTGAGATAAGGACATAGAGAATAATGTCAGCAGCAGACAGGAAAGCACGGCATTTGCTAATTGCATTTTCTTGACGTCATTTCTTATTATTTTTGTAAATTTTATTTCTGATAAAATCACATTACTGTTAAAGTAACTCTGGATTTCCTCCCGCTACGTACAAATCATGGAGGAAACAACAGCTTTGTGGAGACCAGTGATTTCAAACGATGTGCATTCCCCTAAAATCATCCGCTAGCGTCCGCATTTGTTTCCAATTAGTGCGCCTCCTTTGAACCTTCACGGCATCCTCCCATAAAAACATATTTCTGTATTTGGAGACACGTTGCCTCTCTCTACCTCCGTCTCCCTTTTCTGTTCTTCCCGAAGCTCTAAACATGCCGGTGACAGTGAGACCCCCCCCTGTGCTCCACAGCGCGGAAGCTATATGTGTCTGTGTGTGTGTTGGGGGAGTTGCTGTACAAAGAGATACAAGGCAGCATAAAGCTCTCTCTCTAATGAGATTAGGTTGTGACTAGCGATCCACTCACTCCCCCTCTGGCCGCCGTCCAAACCCACCACTGTAAAGAGAGGAAAGAGACGAGATGCTCAAACTGCATCTGGTAACAATTACGTCGGATGGAAATCAAAGCATACTGCTTTGTTAAAACCTTTGGCATGTGTAATGAGAGAGTTGGGCCTTTCCTCCCTCATTGCACGGAAGCCCCAATGTTAATTGTGGTGTGTGAGCGTTTGCAGCAGAGAGAGAGAGCGAAACAGACAGACAGATGCAAAGGGAGAGAGAGAAAGTAAATAACATAAATGAAAAAAAGGGGGTATGTGATTAAAAATGAACAAAATAATTCAGCCGTTGCAAAGTACCAGCAGTACCAATGCAGACTCAAGTGCTCTGAGCACACAGGGCCTCTGATTCTTTGATTCTAGTGCTCTTCATGCAAGTGGTTAAGTATGCTCTTCTGAGTGAATACTAGGGTGTAATTTGCTCGTCACAAGCTATGTGCGTGTCATGGCATTGCTCCAACAGTTTGTAAGCATGGGTGTTAATGAACTTGTTGGGAAAGAATTGAAAAGGCTCAATGCAACTTGATAAGAGGGTCTCACGAGTCCCACACGTCGACCTTGATAACTCGCATACTGGAACTGCGTTGTTCTGTATGAGCTTCTGCAAATCTACTGTCAATCACCATTTTTAGAGTGCAATTTTTACATGATTGTTATACCCCCAACCATACACCCAGCCGGGACATGACTGAGCTGTGACATTAGTGTAAAATATTAACTGTGTTAAGATTATTTGTTTTGTTTTTTTCTTTGTGATCTTTGAGCAATGCTGGGAACATTTATAGGAAGGTAATTTTCTGACCTCCTTCCTACTCATCAGCAGGCTGTTGCTGGTTGGCCATTAATAACAAAAGTAGTCACATTATTTCTCTCAATGTAACACTGGACCATATTTGCAGCATGGTCACGGTTTGCAATAAAAGTAGGTTTTCTTATATCGCTGGACGTCTCCATCAGCAATAAACACGTCCTCTTTGCTTACTCACGTGTAGTTGGTGTGTAGGAGCTGTTACGGGGTGCTCCTTGTGTACTGGGTGGGGGTGGCATGGTAGGGGGGGTCAACCTGGACTGTGTCTTGACGTCCGCAGGTGAGTCGGGCATGATGGAGCGCTTCCCAGTGCGATCTGAGCAAAGACAAAGAAGACAGAAAATATTAAAGCAAAATACCTTGAAGGAGAAAAGAGCAGCATTTTTGTCGCCTCGCATTCTGTGCCAGGTGGGATACAGTGCGGATACATGCGGCAAAAGTGGCTTCCTCAGTAGGGTATCTGGGTTCTCTCTCAAAGATAGGATGACGAGTTCAGTTGTTTGGGAGAGGCTCAGAGTAGAACTGCTACTCTGACACATTGAAGAGAGTCACTTGACGTGGCTTGAGCATGTAACTAGGATGCCTCCTGAGCACCTCCTAAATTTGCTTTTCCTGATGTGTGCTATTGAGCAGTCCCTGGGGCAGATCAAGGACACACTGGAGAGATTAAATCTTTCAGCTGGCTTGTGAACGACTTGGTGTCCAACCTCTTCAATCCATGAACAGCTGGTGAAGATGGCAGGAGGGATGGAGATCTGTGTGCCTCTGCTTTGGCTGCTTCTCCCCGTGACAGAAGATAGATAAAAGGTATTTATATATAAATGATATAAAGAGAAGAGCCAAAAAAGCCACCAACTTTTCTTTGGCCAAGCCCATTTAATACATTTTTGAGGGCGCCATTAATGCCGAACAGGTTTTTGAAGCAATTTATGCTGCCATCCAGATGGCACTGATGTGATGACATGTCAGGAAGACGATGATAAACCAGATTCTAGCTTTATTACAACAGCATTGGTTTGCCTTGCAGTTCAGTTGTGTCACCAGATAAAACGATTTGGCGCAATATGGAAAAATACAACAAATTAGCTCTCAAACTTACAAGCAGATGAAATCGTACACCAAGCGAGTGTACACTCCAAACTATGGCAGTTCCCGATCGCTTATCGTGTTGTTAAAAGAAGAGGTGATGCAACACGGTGGTAAACAGGAGCCCATCATTTTTTTTAATATGCATCTGAGATCAAATATAAAATGAGCATTTATTTTTCCAAATCTTCACAGTTAGAACATATGCTCTTGATAAGCTGTTGCTATTCACAATAAGAAAAAAAGAGCTGAATTATTCTCGTTGATTAATGGAAATCGTGCAAATGTATGCCTACAAAAACGACACAAATGCACGTACAGTACAAAGGGCAGCAGAATTTATTTTGATGACAAAATGTTTGTGAGGAGCCCCAGAGAGACTCGATGTGGAAAGAGATGGCTCCCCTCATCTTACGCATTTGGCACACAGTGTCTGACTTTGAAATGAGAAATGAGAGTGAGCAAGCAGAGACTCACAGACACACAGACAGACACCTGAGAGAGAAGCATAAATCTGCAGTGAGTCCGGGTCTCATTCCACCACCATCTGTGCCATCCTGCAGCCCACACCCCTTCCCCGTCCCAGCTAATGACTGCAGTGCTCATTACACTCAAACTAATACACATACTCACTCTCACACTGCCTTAATGCCTGAATCTCTGGATAGTATATTCGCATCTGTTTGAGACAGCATCACAGCAGACAACCAGATAGCCTATAAACTAATTAGACATTAAATAAAACAGTCAAACAAAACACTAAAGACAACAGTTTTTTTTTAAGCAAAACATTTTCCCGGACATGACCATTTTCAGTTAATAAATTTGCTTTGTGCTCACCAGTTAAATGACCATATAAAATGTGCAAGACAAGATATACAACTTCCCTCTGCAACAGCAGTAACAAGCCTATCACAAAGTGAACAGACTCTTATCAAATGTACCTGTGGCACAGTGTGAAAAGGAGGAAGGAGGAGCTGCAAGAGAAAGTAAAGTATTATCTATGACATCGGGAACTTTGCTGTAACCAGTGTGAATAGATCTGATTTGACTCCAAAATGCATCACAGTGTGGTAAAAGTGCAAAGATATTGTGCATGTTTCCCCCCCGGGTGTTTCCCATCATTCATTTGACCAAAATCCCAAAATGTGTTTGTGAGTACGTTTTTAATGCGTATGTTGTTACATCATCTTATATTTTCACTTCTGTTCCTCTGGAAATTTTTAAAGCATTTGTGCATTCAACTAAGTAAAGCATATACTACATACCCCACAGAACACAAATAGTAAATGTTGGCCTTGGTGCTTTCTGATTGCTTGGATCCACAGTGCCATAATGTTACGTTTAGGTAAAAAGAAGGAGAAATACTGACGTGGGAGAGACAGAGGAGCCTAAGCCTGTTAGCCAGGCCCGAATCTCAAAAGCACTGCAGCCAAAGTGCACTGTGACGAAGTATGTGTGAAGTATTTTAGTCACGCCAGCTTGACTTTAGAAGGCAGGCGAGTGAGAGATGGAGATGTCACCAAAATTCTAAAAAGTGCTCCAAATCTCTGCCTGCGATTGAACGTTTAGGGCTTCTTTATTTATTCAACATGTTTGGAAAGTAAGCCGAAGGAATTTCAGGTAGCTCGATAAAAGAATCAATGCTGTAACAAGACATACAACATGTCGGCGTGAATCATCATGACCAGCAGCCTGCTCAAGAACAACGATTAGCTTCTCCAGGCTTTCACATACAAAGAAACAAAGGTTTATTTTAATTTAATTAAGCTGTAGCTGCTAGGGTAATTGTGTGTCATCACAAAGAAATAATTATAAGTCATTTTTGCCCAAGATATTCAAAACTGTAAAGGATTTTCCAGTAATCCCTAAGATTCTTACACTCAGATGATCAAAAAAGAGGAAAGGAGGGATAAAGAAAGCACTCCTGCCTTCTAACTGGCCTATCATTGTCAACTGAAAAGTACCTGGAAGGATTGAATACATTTGTCTCACACCACACTGGCACATATTAGAGACCGTGTGACTCTTATGGATGCAGGAAGGCAACTAAAAGCCAGATGACCTTGAGCCTAAAATGCTTTTTGGGTCACATTCAGTTACACCATCAATGCAGAACACAGAGATGTAAGATTACTACTGACTTAGCTTTAACTTGGTGATGGAGAGCTTGATTGGAATTTAGAGGAAAAGGTTGCACATTGCACAGCAGAGCACTATGACTGGATACAAAGTGCATATTAGTGGGAAAAATTTGATTAGCTAAGCAGAGAACAGAGGAAGGGAGGTTAAAGAAAAGTCAATATGAAAAGAAAAGTATAGCGAGCAGAGAGACTATTGAACCCTTTCTACTTACTGTCCTTTACATTGACTCTCCTGCTTCCACTCTCTTTCTACCTCTTTCCTTGCGCACCCACACAAACAACCTTTCTCTACATTCTGCCATCCTGCCCAGACTGTGAAAGCTTTACTGCTCCAATTTCACCATAATATGAAAAAATCTGGACTATTTATTTTATAAACTCAAAACATAGCTAGTGGAAACGTATAGTCTTACCTCTGGCTGCCAGCTATCATATCCTCTATACTTTCCTAAAATATGATCTACGAAAATACAAGGTCATTAAAAAAGATGGCTCGGTGACAGGACCCAAGGTAATTCATCATTTTCCAGTCAAACAAAAAGGCCCTGCATGTATATACTTAACAAGCATAAATTAAATAAAGCCACTATATCACACATGGTTGTGCTTATTCTGTTTCAATGGCTCGTGCTTTCCAAAGGTCTGTATGGTGCTTTTTTTTCTATAATTGTGTGATAATTTCTGGCTCAGTTCACTTCATCTAAAAGTTCTGTATAGAAGGGCTGCAAATCAGGAAACTTTGTGATTAGTTAGGAAAATGGATACACAAAATGGCTCGCATCAGCACAACGCTATCTGAAATAGACTTTTATTAAAGCCCTATTAAACAAAATCCATATTATAATATTATGATATAACGGGATGCAGTTTTTCCACCAAGTAGAACAACTAGAATTGGAGCATTTTTACAGCTGCAGCACCATGATTTAAAAAAAGATACAATTTTCAACATTACAAGCCTAAAACATGTCCATTTGATGCACAATATGTAATACGTAACTTCAAATCCACGTGGACTCCTGCATGGAACTGTGGGCCCTGCGGTGGTATGAAAAGATGAGTTTGGTTACAGGCTTGTAATTGGAGAATAACACCTGGGTCAGTGTCGTGATTGGATGGTAGTCGTCAGCTAGAGATGAGGGAAACAAACCCTGAAAGCATTCAAAACTCATCTGCTGTCCCTCAGGTAAAGAAGATGAAGGATGAAGAATGAATTAGTGTGAAACCTTTGCGCACACACACACACACACACACACACACACACACACACACACACATGCGTACACACACATGTATCCAGGCAATAACAGTTTCTTGCACACACAAACCCCCACACAAAGTTACAGGTATGTGACTTACAAACATCATCGTCTGTCTCTGGTTTGATTGCACAGTACATAACCAGAATAACATCAATGGCTTCATACAAACCAACAAAGGCGGCATCCAGCTATTCACTCTACAATTGCTATGCCCCTTGAATCAATGGCAATTCTCCCTACACAAGGTAATTTACCCAGTTTTGGGAAAAAAATACAGATACATCTTAAAACTCTAGCACGTTCCTGAAAACAAGTCAAAGCAAACCCTACACCTGTGTGCTATCCATTTTCATGAGCCAATATGTCACGTATACTTTTAAATTTAAAAAAATATGTATCAGCGCTGAAGGACAATCAGACAGGCTCATTTTATTACATAGCTGAACGATAGGAAGTACTCCCTCCCACATGCATAATTCAATCCAAAAAGCACCCTTAAACAACCTTGAAAAAGTTGGGCTTCTCAAGTGTAATACACCATGTTAGAAGTTAATGGACAGGCACATGCATTCTCCATTTATTAGGCCTGTTAGTGAACCGCCGGTTACATCATGTAGGGATAGCATCAGATCTGTGGCCAGACGACGGTACTCCAGGAGTGGACAGGTATTGATGTGCGGAGCTTTAATGGAAAGGGGGGTGATGAGTGCTTTGACTTTGGCTAACTCACTTTACGGCTTCTCAGAAGTGCTGTTGTCTAGGAATTAATGGATTGAAGAGGATGAGAACAGTTGTTGAAGAGGCACCAATTAGCTATGAAGGCACACAAGAGTCTCTCCAATGTGTGCTGTTTCACTAGCACACTTTATGCATGCCGAGGTGCTGAGCTTATTGATCACGCTAGATGACAGTGATTAATGTCTCGCACAACAGCCACTTCCTGCGCAGTTTTATCTAAAGCACCCTAAAGGAGCTCTTAGCGGAAATATTTGGAATATAGGCGGCCTGAATAAAAGAAAGTTAAAAACCGATGGGAACGTGCGCACAAATGCATATTTCTACCGTGGTATTATATTGAAAGTGTCGAAGGTTGTTTCACTGATATCTGACTGAATTAGGATTTTGCATAAGGAGTAGCCTTATATTTGCACGGTCTGCTGTGTAGTGAGTCAGCTTGGAGTGTAAGCCACCATTATTCTGCTGGTAGCTCTTTATATCTAAGCACTGCTTACTTGGATTGTCGTTCATTGTCATAAAGGCACACAAAAATTTGAAAAAACAACAACTGCAGACTAAGACAACAGTGACTGAATATGCTGTGTTCTTCAAATCATGCCAAACATCCCTCCCGTTAAAATAACAAAGCAAAGCTCGATCTGCTCTGGTTTGTAACTTTAATCAAACCTAGAAATGAGGCAGAGCCCTGGACAACTACCTGCCACTCACAGGGATGTCTTCACACTTACATCACCCGTTCGCATCGTCCGTGATTACGTGATCCTCAGTGTTTGCAAAAATCGCTCCCTCTTTCTCGCTTTTTTTTTTCTTCCTTTCTTCGTCTTTCTCTCCCTCTCGCCCGTACCCTCTTACAGCCGAGCTCAAAGAAAGGAGATTTTATCCCCCCGCTGACTTGTGATACATGCCTTTTCTAAGGTTACACGCAAGTTACATCACTCGCTTAAAACAAGATTGTTGCAATGAACGATATCTAGGAGGAACGTGGTCCCTGAGAAACAGTTCAATATGTTACAGGGAGGACTTTGCTAACCCATAACTCAAGGCAAAAAAAACAATGTGATATCAAAACCTCGCACATTTCATCATCGCACGCAAAACTGGAAGGTCATTTCGTATTCAAATCACCTTGCGAAATGAGAGCAACATTGCCTAACCTTGATATTTTAGATTATTCATCGAGGCCACAATGACTTCAAAGTCTATCATCGGGCGATAGAGTCAAACAATCTCCATTACACACTTCATAAGCTAGAATTGCCTCCGTGTGTACGTGTGGTTCTGCGAATGTGTATGTGTGCGCGCCGAGAGTACCAGTGGAGACCCAGAAAATGATGTGATAACAGCGGCAGTAATATGCCACTCGAGACTACTTCACACAGGCAAATCCCATTCTTCAAAACGACAATGGATTTCAATCATGCTGGGTGAATTTTCGAGAGTTGGCGGCTGTGGCATAAACAATTTACCGTGCGCTGGCGCCTGCGTGAGCGCACAATTGTATTAGTCAGACATACTGTAAGATACCATCATTACATGGAAAAGTGCATGCACACTGGCCCACGTGTGCCTTGAACACACCGGCAACCCTGTAATCTTGATGTGTAATACCCTCACTGGGCACACCGATGTGTAGGTGCTGAAGTGAAAACCGCGAGGCACCAAAGCCACAGGACGCCTGTGGCTTGAGCACTGGTCTCCACAACGTGCCCACGGCTGTGCACGATAGAGCCCCCAAGGTGGGTTATTCCAGCACATAGCGCACATTGATGTGTGAAGAGAGGGAGCATGGCGGATAGGTAATTGTGTAGTAATGAAAGAGATTAAACGATACTGAGATGGTGTGATAGTGGTGTGCGGTGATTGCTCTGTGTGCTGGGTACAGATGTGGGGAGTGGGGACCAAAGAGCGGTAAAAGAGAGAGAGAGAATGAAAGGGCAGATGTGTTAAAGAACAGCGCTGGGCGACAGGTAGGATGATTGAGATTCAGACAGAGTACGCAGAGAAACAAGAGGAATCTTATCTGTATGCAAGTGGAATATCACGCAGACACAGACACACACACATGCACACACACATACATGCACGCACAGCCAGATGGAGCAATATGCAGAGCATGTCCCATCAAAGTCCACCCGCTTGTCAAGAAGATGTATGGATGCAACGCCCTACCACAAGCCCACAAAAACACAAATACATACACAGACACACAGCTGCAGGGATGCATGTACACACTGATAGCAAAACAACACAATTCTCAGTCCTTCTCACACACACACACACACACGCACACACACATCTGATCTCCATTGTCTTATTTATTTTCCTCCACAGCAGATGCAGTGGATGCAAATGCAGAGGAAAGCAGTACCACCATCAGCGCATCAGTTTTGACTTTATTTTCACCACCTTGTTCTCGCTCCTCGCCTCCTTTTTTCCCCCTCTTTCATTCGTTACCTTCGTGCTTTTCTCCCCCCACTTTTCTTCCTGTCTTCAGTCAATCCCTTTGCAAACACTCACTGGTGATCACATATTGTTCCTGAAAGTTCACTGTTGGTTTTTGCTTAACGCTTAATATCAGCAAAGTTGTCTTAAATTATGCATGTCCAGTGCACACAATGTAGTTTCTGCTTGTTAAAGTCAGCAAACTGTCAATAGCAATTATGTGTTTAATTGCTTTAAACGATTGCTTTACGTGTTCGTTTAACATTTACCGCAAATGAAGAAGGTGATGTTGGTTTCCCTCGTGTTAAACATCCATCATTTATATTTCGGTGTAATCAGAGATGTGGTTGAGACATGGACTGATAGTTGAGTCATTTAACACAGCGAAGAAAAAAAAAAAGAACTAATAACTTCCAATGTTGTCCTGACCGGCCAGCTGGTGAAGTAGTTTAAGAGTCCATCATCTTACTATTGATGTATGTTACACCTGGGTGTTTGCTTCACTGAAATATGGCTCACTGGTGATTCTGGAAGTTTGGGGGTTAAAGGTTGTGTTTACTTGCAATAGATTTGAATGATGAGAATAGGGGACCTGAACTGAATCCTATTTATCATTCCCACCCTTTGTGATTATATTAATGATCAGTTTCTTGTGTGCTTGTGCTGCCTGGAGGGGTTGGTTTGGATATCATTTTATAGATACCGATGCCATATCGATTAGATTATTGCTTGATCAGGTATTATCAATTTCTGGTTAACTTTCTATGTGAAGGAAGTACATTGACAACATTTGTACAGCTGTCTAAAAAAAGAAAAACACTGTTTAAAGGAAAAGATAATCTTCCCAGGAAATTGAACAATATGGATTCCCATCCCTAATCTTTCCCCGTTGATGAGTGTAACAGTGAAAATGTGGTACAATACAGCACTAAAACTTTGCAAACAGACTGGCTCTGGATCAATGCTGACAGTCTTTTTCATCTCCCACCATATCTTTATTTTTCTCTCAGTGCAACATACGGAGATTTCTCAACTGCACACAGAGGTCTGAGCACCATCTGTTCCACCACACAAACTTTAACACACACATATACGTGCATATATGCATACAAAAACACGTCGATCTTTCAGACCTACGCTCACGTTTGCACACATACACACACAGCGGTCAATAAAACATATGTGGTGCATAGCATCAGAAGCTCTTTTTTTTTTCTTTCTTTAAGTCAGATTTATAGTAATGTCTGTTTTACCCATCTGTTGAAAAGAAAAAGTCTCACTTGCACAGAGAGGGGAAGCAAGTGTTAAGGAACAATAAAAATGATTCACAGTGCCCGTTATGCATCCTCTCAAATCGAAAGTACTCCTGCCACATCTTGTTGCCAGGCAAAGCTGAACTACGAGCTCTTTTAAAAGTAAAGATGAGCAATGGATGTGTGTGACAGAAGACTAGGGTCGACGAGAGGTAAAAGTAAAGACAACACGAGCTGCAGAGTGACAAACAGCGAGTTCGGGAGATTTACCGCCATTATGAGCAGAGTTTACCATTATTAAAGTGCTGGTGGAAATAGAAATGTTAATTCCATCTGACATTTTTCCACAGTGGGGCCAAACAGGGCTCAACATATTTAGAATACTCCATCAAAGACATCGTTTATTTATATAAAGCTGGCTTGTCATTTTCATTAACAACATGATGTCTAAATAATGATATAAATGGTGTGTTTTGGGGGGAAAAAATAGAATGATGTAAATCAGATGTAAGCCTCGGTGAGCCATGTTTGGTCACTTGATGGAAGCCAGCCTATTGGAAACTGCTTTCTGTATACAGTTTGGTTCATTTCTGATGCCATGCTGACACAGAGCAAAGTGAGCCCAAATGGGTCTGGGCGTTTTCCCAGGCAAGACTCTTCGCCAGCAAAGGACTCACACAAAACTCTCAGCACACATCCTAATGCCGATGACACATGGCTTTATTTTCTAAAGCTTCCCACACAGCCAGTCTGTAACCTCTTTAGTCTACAGTGTAGAGCAGCGAAATTGCTTTTTGAACCTCGATATAGGTTGTGCGTTTTGACATGCATATATGTCAGCGCTACAATAACCGCTATGAACAGGCTGCACATTTATACACAAACCCCTTATGAGAACTGTTCAGGTCTGTAGCTCAAGTACAGCTTAAAATCACTCATATAGCCACTCCATCTCTAAACACAAGCACACTAATTCACAATGATACAGGCTCGCACGCATTATTTCCATTTTATGTTCGCTCAATTGGAGATAATACATCTGAATTTCAGGAGCTGAACCACACCTCAGACACTATAAATAACGCATATTTGCTTTTGTTTCCATGAGCCACTCTTGCGCCCCTTTTTCCTCTGCTTGCCAACCTCCTTTAAAGGTATCAAGGTGAATGAGGCCTTTCCCGTATCAAACCCTCTGGCCTCTGGCTTCATTATAAATATATGTGGAGTTCCTCGCTACCAATGTGAAGGAATCATGATGATGTTTTAGGTTGATGCACAGAGAGAGAGGTTCAAAGCTGGTCACTGCATGGCCTGGGCCAGAGGGTACTGACATCTCACAGTTTGACTGCTGCCATGACCTACGTCTGCTAACCAGCAAACCAACCAACAGTTGCGGTGTTACGTTTGTTTGTATGATGTGTGTCCCAGCTGTTATCGTGACTGCAACAAGAAGGAAGTAGCAATACTGGAGCACAGCTGGGCACTGCAGCCCACGATTCAGTTGGTATTATCATCACACAGTCTACATCTAACTTGATGTCCTACCCAGATTTATTAGATCCACAGTGCGGATTTCAATAAAATATATAAGATTGCTGAAAGCTTACAGTGTGTTGGAGCCGTAAGCCAGATGGAACCCAATTTGTATCTGTGTGCGTGTCCATGCTGAAAGGAATATTATATAATATATTCCAGGCCTCAGCAGCAAGATCAATTTTCAACAGACAGTAAAGGCCGTCGTGTTTTACATGACAGTTATCTCTTACCACGTGGAGAGAGACGGAGACACCCAGTTAGAGGAAGGATGGATAAAGGGGGCGCATGAGTGGAGTGATATACAATGGAGGCTAAGTGAGAGTACAGTTATTTAGTGTGACATGTAGGAAAACAGACATGGATGAAAGGGTGAGGGTTGAAAACAGATGTGGGAAACAGATCAAGAAAGAGCTGAGAAAAGAGAGGTAAGGATGCTGAAGGGAGAGCCTGTAAACAAGAGATAACATTTAGGGCATATGAGAGACAGATGGGAAATCAAATACAGGAGGCAGAGGACAAGAACAGAAAAAAGAGGGCATAGGCTAACAGTAAGAGAGTGGGGGTTCCTGGGGGAGAGGGAACAAGCTTGTCTGCCTGGTGTTTTCAAAATATCACATGACGGCTGCCATGTGTTGGAAATTACTGCCGGTTAACTATCTTCCCCAAAACCACTCTGAAAAAATATGTCTGCAATTTATGAAATGTGTTCCAGGGCTGTGCTAAATAGAACCAGATTTGCAAAACAGAGGGAAAAAAACCTTTAGCCCTTACCACCTCTTCTCTGAAAACCACTACTCCTTTGCCTTCTTACTCTCCTTCCCCTTCTACCCCCACTGCTGCCTCCTCTGCCCTGCGGGGGAAGATGTTTAAAAACAGGGTCTTAGTCACATCTGGTGAGCAGGGAGCGGTGGTTGGTGAGACCTTGGATCGGGGCATTTCTAAGCTTACATCGCATGTGTGTGTGTGTACCTGTGTTCTTGTGGGTGACACAGTGACTGTGGTTTGCTAATGGCTCTTAGTGGCTGTGAGTAAAGTATGGCTGGAGGCGAAGGTGGCAGAGGGATGGCCTCTGCTTGCGCGCAAACACACACATGCCCAGTGTCACCACAGCCCATTTTAGGTCAGCGATGTGTCTTTGTCTCCTTTCATCTAACTGTTACATCCTTTCTACTGGGCTCTTTCACTTTTCACTGTCTCGCATCCCTGTCAGCACGCAGCCATCTGAGTCCACTGACAGGCAAGAAGAAAGGAGCTAAACATGACCCACAATACCATTGAAGCATCATTGACAGGACTGTACAGTTCCAGTGTCTACAATCTGCATTTTATTTAAATAATCATGTGTTAATGTGAGATCTTAATCTTTAGTTCAGTAAAAAATAATCATAAACTGGCCATAAATTTTAGGTTTGATACTTTATTTTTAATTTTCCATATACAAATGTGAGATATTATTTGTGACAGTCCATTAGTTTTCTAGCATTTCTGGGTATTAGCATCACATGTTGTCGTCTTTGTTCAGCAGGAGGCGCCTCAGATCGCTATCCTCGCCACATCCACCCCCCGTGTCCATCAAACAGCCTCAGTTTTTCAACCAGCACATCTCTGAACTCTGTCCCCACACCCACGACTGATACTACTAATAGCATCATCAAGACAGTCCCATTGTTTTGCTTTTCTGTGGCATCAACACAAACACACACACGCACACAACACACACACACACACACACACACACACACACACACACACACACACACACACACACACACACACACATGCATAGACTCAGACACAGCCTAACCGCTCTCCAGTGCTACAGATGGATGCCACCACTCTCTCTGGAGCGTTGCCAGCGCCAGCTAGTGAACAGCTTGCCTGGCACAGTGCTCCACAGTGTGTGTGTGTGTATGTGTGTGTGACAGTGTCTGTGTGTGTATGCCTGCAGAAACAGTAGCGAAATAGCCTAGCACAGATGGGTGGCCAAATTCCCCACCCCTCCCGCATACACACAAGAATACAAACACATGCGCACTGTGACACGCGCACACACATATGCTCCAGAATAGAGACACACATGCAGACGCAAGCACACACACACACACACGCACGTGCCTTGGTTCTGCTTTAAGTGTTGTCGACCTGGCGCACACTTGCCGCTCGCACAGCTGCTTCCTCGTTCACACACACACACGCGCACACACACAGAGTGCACACAGCAGAGGATCACAGTTACACACGCTTGCATACATCTGTACTTACTTTACACGTCCTGTTCATGGCATGCGAAATATAAAATCCACCATCACTCCCGCATCACCCAAGCCCACACACATAGACAGATAAATGTATTCAAACGCATCTGCAACACAGACACACACACGAGCATTCGCACTAACATGGTCTTTTATGTTGGTAGCTATTCAGTGTTGTATGTTTCTGCGTGTTTTCTTCATGCGCACAGCGAAAACATCAAGGCGTTCAGCTGGAAAGCCTCCAGTACTGGAAACCTGCCAGCAGAGGCCTATAGATCAGCATGATCATAGCAGTGTGTTAAGACACATCGCTGTTTAGTCAGGGCACAATGAAGTTAAGACATGCAATGAATGAAAGCTCTGCCTGCCACAGCTGACTTTACTAGAATGCTGCAGCGTGCAACTGAAACCATTTAAAATGCCTAAATTGTGACGTGAACTCTTGTGACAGTTTCTCTGATATTGCCTCATGTCTTGACTTTATGTTTCTCCATTGGCTGCAGCTTCTGTTGTAACATACTCATGAAATGCTGTTCCTGAATGGCGGATTCTAAAAAAAACAGGAGGTTTTACATTTGTTTAGGGTCAAAGGAACGCTCTCTTGGGATCCAACAAAGCCAGAGAAACTTTACCAATGGAAAAAAGTCAGTAGTTAGACAGCCTGCCAGTCAATGAGCTTAGGCGGCTGGCAGCAGGTACTCTCGCCCCCGGTACATAGGGGAAAGCATGGTGGCGGGCAGTGCCAACTGTGCACTAGGTGGGCGTGCCAGCTCCGCCAGCCTTGCAGTGTCTGTTTGCCAGTGCCATCTGGGAAGAACAGCTCTGCGCACATACAGTACCTCTCCTCAGCTCAGAGGGCACAGACACGCACAGACACACACACATGCATGGATGCACACAAGAAAGCAAGGGCAGACATGCACTCCACATTTATGTAGCATCCACAAATATGCATGGTATGAACAGCGCACACACATATGAAGGTACACACACGCACACAAACAGGCACAGCCGGCCGCTGACAGCTCACCATCTGTGCGCTGCCTCTGACTTCTCCCTCTGCTTCTTTCTCTGCCCTTGTTTTTGCTTTCATAAACGCGCGGTCCCTTTCCTCCTTTCCACACTTTCTCTCATCGTTCCGCGTCTTATCAGATGAGTTCTTCAGGCCAGAGATCCCTACGTTATGTCATTGCTACCTGTGCACTGACACTTGACATGTATTTTCTTTGGATTTCTCCCCACGTATAGGATTAGGAAGTGTCATTATTTGGCAGGTTGTTTTCAGGTTGAACTGAGCAAGACAGCGAGTCTACCGAGTCTCTCTGTTTTTTACTTGAGTTGGGCAGTCTGGGCCAATCAGATATATAGACGAGGAGCAAAAAGATATCCCTAAGTGATTCACTAATACTGAAAAAAGTGTAAATGCAGTAAAATCAGGATTAGTCTTTCACTGAGGACACAAACCATCTCTCAGTACACCACATAAGTCATGTAAAATCAAAGAAAGATACTAAAAAAAGTGAGAACAAGAGAAAGAAAATATCAATCTCAGTCTGTTACATAGTGTTCCTCTTCAGAGGAGAGTGAATGAATACGAGAGCAAAAGAGTGAAAACCAATGTAGAGAAAGAAATGAAATGACAAGAGCAGTTTAAATTGATAAGAGTAAAAGGGAGAGGAGAGGAAATAAAGAGGAGGAGGAGAACAGAAGTAGGAAGGTAATATGAGCACAGGACTGTGGAATTCACTTCAAAGAGAAGCTAAAGCAGGTCACTGTCTTTACCAGAGTTTTCCTTGGGTGAACCTCTCTCATATGTTTCTCATTTAAAGCCTCTGAACCACTGTTTGAAAATGAAGGCCAAAGAAAGACACAAGTGCTCTACATGCATGTCCTTTTTTTTGTGCCGGAGTATATTCACAAGGGATTTAGACAATTAGCTCATTTGTTGAAAAATAGCTGTAATTTTCCAGATGCCGTTCCATTCATCTTAACATTTCTACATCGCAGTTTAACAGCTTCACATTTGGAATACCACCAAGCTATTCCTTTCCTCCTCTGCAGCACAACAGCTGTAATATTTTCAGTCACAAATCTACCCTCTCTTTCTATTGCATGTTCCATTTATTTCTTTCCCTCTCACTGGTCACCACTACCTGCAGTAACTGATTGTTTCTCCCACCATCTATCCTTTCCCACCTCCCTTTCTCCCCATTCTTTCCCTCCCCCCACCCTTTGGCAACTGCATAACATCATCAGAAAGATCTATGACCGAACACTATTGCACTCCTATTATTCTTTCTCTCTGCAGCCTCTTTCTCCTTCAGTTGCAATCCCTCCTCCTTGTGCTTCCTACTCCCTGCCCTCTCTTTACAACTTCCAAACATTTTCACCCTCTTACTCCTCTATCTGCTCGCCTCGCTGTCCTTCTTTCCGTCCAACTCCTCCAAAAGCGCCACATGCACTGGAAGAAGTAGCCTCATTACAAACAAGGAAAATCCATTTGGAGCAGGCTTCTCCGACCCCCTCTGAAATCTCTTGAGTAAAAATGGCCCACATCTCTGCTCTTGCCTCCTCTCCATCTTGGATTCCCCCTCTTTCTCTCTAATTATTTATCCCTGTTTCTCTGCCTTTTCTGTTTCCTAAGCAACTCACTCTCTCGCCACTATGGTCCCTGTGTTCTCACACAACCAAGTAAGGTGTCGACATTGCAATACAGAGTAGAATTTAAATACCAATTCATGCGTATAAGTGTAAAATAGATGAAAAATTAGATGAAGATACAGCCAGCTACAGTGGGTCAGCAAAGGAGTCCATGTTAACAGTTTTGATGATTATAAGGCTATCTATCTATCTATCTATCTATCTATCTATCTATCTATCTATCTATCTATCTATCTATCTATCTATCTATCTATCTATCTATCTATCTATCTATCTATCTATAAAGGACAAACAAAGTTTAAAATGTGTCCAATGACTCAACTCATGAGTTGCCTTCATGACCCAAGAGTCATCACAGAATACACGAGCTATGTCAAAAACAGCTGTCGGAGCTCCCGACGACGCTCGTGCTTACGGCTGAATCATAACCAGGTGTTAGAGCCCTGTTGTTAGGATGAACAGCGGACACTGGATTCATGAAATCTGAGAAGAGACATCAAGCTTTGTAGTGTGCAGAATTCTTCTGAATTCAAACAAAATAAAGCAACCAACTCACCACAGTACACAGAACACACCTGCAGCCAAATGACAGCTGAGATTTGCTATTAACTGCAATTAAGAATCACATAAGTTTTTTTTCCATCTCGTGTCAGCGCTGTCAGTTAAATAAGACTCATCCCACCTATAAAACTGAAACTCTATCTTATCCCCTTTACTTTTAATTTTATCACTTTGAATTATTGCTTTTGGCAACTGAAGTTATCAGAATTTTCAAAAATTTAAAACTGATAAAGTTTTCAGCTCACGAGAATAGAAACAAACAGTTAGTAGTCTTTCCATGGTGCAAAGGGAAGCTGCATATCTGGAGGCTCACTTGAAGATATAGTTTTTAATACAAAGAAATGATTTCAGCAGCTTTAATAGTGAATGTTCAGCCCTTCATTAAGCTTCATTTGTCTGATCCTTAAGGCAGGCAATTAAATGGTGCTACTGGGTTTAAATTGGGCAGCAATGTCATACTAAAAATCTAAAGAAATAAAAAACACCTCCTTGTGCACTGTGTGTGTTAGTATGTATATCTCATGTGCCTACAGGAAACATTAATCACTTTTTGTTTAGTGACCTGAAACTTATTGTGTGGGCCCCTTCAGTTAAACTAATCGATTCTCAGCAGTGGTTTAGCAGTAAGAAAATGAATCACTGCAGCACTTCCTGTCATTTTCTCCAGACTACTCCTGAAATCTTCTCTCCGCATCCTTCTTCTTCAGCTGGCTCTCATTTCTCTCCCCTCTCTCACTCTGTCTTTAAGAGCCTTTCCTTTCTTTTTACCCCTCATTCCTCCCTCCAGTGCTCTTTCTCCCTCTCTCGCTCGCTCCTTCTGCTCTGCCATCATCGCAACATCTGATTAACATATGTCTGGGCTTTCACTCCCTGTCAGCTTGCAGGCATCTGCACACATGCGAACTAACAGAGGCGCTCGCATTCACGCAGCCTCGTAAACCGTGTCTCAGGTTCAAGAGTGTAAAGGACAAAAATGGCAGCAGATTTTCACGATCCTCCTTTTAGCTACATTTATGTCCCACGCCGCCTGAGCGTGAACGTGTGCGTGCCCACAACAGGGAGGATCAGAGACAAAGCGCCTTAATGTTAATGCAAGATAACAAGCACTAATGTTCCCTCAGTGAGCTGCTAAAAATGCCAGTAAGGGAGGAGAGAAAAAGAATTATATTAGGACAGAGACAAAGACGAGATGAAAGAGAGAAGATGTGAGTATGGGAGCGTATAAACAAAAGCAATAGCTGCTCCAGCTCTCCGGAGACACGTGGCCCCTAAAAGCACTAGCAAACCCAGTCTCTCTCTCTAAGCTCAAGTTTCATTTCGGAGACAGGAATTGATAGAATGCATTTGAGTTTATTCAATACACCGTTGGGAGCTTAACTTCATATCCCACTTCCAGTTACTGCAATCAGAGAACTCGTACTGATTAGCTTCGGCAGTAGTAACAGGAAGACATCTCATCCTAACTATCACCAGCCCATACCAGTCAGGCTACATGATCAGATTTTTTACCTGATGAGGTTTTACCGGCTTAAAGCATCAATGAAATCATCTCATATGTGTTGCAGGATGCTAAAGCCTCTTTTCAAATCATCTGTTCTCCTCTGTCCAAAACTGCCTGGAATCAGGCCCACTTTCACGGTCTCATCTGCAACAAAAGCAGGTAACAACAGCAGCCGACGTAGGCAACCAAACAACTACTTTGTCGAGAGGCTTGCCAAAACGCATAATCCAGCTGACTGCAACAAAAGCTTTGCAAAACCCTGCAGACAGACACTGATGGTTGTTTGCATTGGTCTATGTTTGTAATACCCATAATCTGACCAGTTTGTTATAATGGCATCCCCTGCCATTTGAACACTTTTGTAAAAAAAAAAAAAATATACAAATAAAATAAAGACACACATACATCAGTGGCACCAGCACCGCAAACTGGGATACAAACCGTGCTGAGTTAAATTACTTCCTCTGTGTGTGAGTGTGTCTGTGAATGAGCATCAGGGGCTTATTTCATTCAAGAATTAAACAAGTCAATACTGTGGCTTTAAGTAAGATTGCATATACTGTACTGTATAGCCTTCTTTCTGTGTCCTCCTGCAACCTCCTGACACCTCCCCCACGCAGGCTAATAAGGACTCATTCTCTATATATAGGTTAATATATGTGCTTAAATTCAAAACAGGCAAATAAAAGGCTTTCTTAATACGAGCGCATTAACGCACTGAATAGTCACACAATACTGATGAGGAGAAACCGTTTTGCTAAGGAGATTTCAATGGAGCGTCAAAGCTGTTTTGTGTGGGGTGGAGCCATCCTGTGTATATCATTTTGTGGGTGAAGGGTGTGTGTATGTGTGTGCGATGAGGGGTTCTATTGGAAGGAACTGAAGTGACTTTTTTTGTGGAAGACTTGGTAAACTCAATGGGGCTTTGGAGGGCCAACTCAATGATAAGTCAATGAGGTGCACTTGAATGGCGGAGTTGATGGAGTGAGACACACAGAAAATAATCTCTTTCTCTCACAGACACATACAAAGCAAAGTCCCACGGGACAGCTTCTGGCCACTCAGCGTCTGCATGTTTAATGGCACAGGGTGATATGTGCGTGAGAGAACAGAGTTAGCTAGTCGCAGAGAGCAATGCATGGTTATGTTTGTACACCATCAGCAATAAGATAGACAGTTCTGCCTCCATTCTGCTACACCCTTTTCTGTCTTCCCTGCACACTAACCCCTGCTTGTGTGCTGTCTCCATGTGAGAAGTGCCTGTGTGTGTGTGTGTCTGCACAGGCTACAGAATACACAGAACCTCACACAGTTTACACCCCAGTGGAGACTATTAGTGATCCTCTACCAGACACAGAGGGAACACATAGTCTGAGAGAGACACAGGCAAAGAGTCAAAAGTGTAGAGGAGAGAAGGGGAGAGAGAGGGTGGGGTGGCTGCGGGGGGAGAATCAAGAGGAGAAGGATGAGAGAAAGAGACAGTGACAGACTGGCACACTGATACGCAGACACACACAGATGGGAAGATAAATGAACAGATATTCTGGCAGTGCTACATAATACAGAAAGAAAGGGAAAGGGAACATCAGGGCAAACGTCAGTTCTCTTCCTCTCGCAAACCGACCAAAGATGGCCTCAGCTTTAGTGCAATCTGATGTAACTCGCCAGAAACTGTTTCAATGCTGCACATCAAACATAGTCATACCACAGTCATCAGACTGAAGAGAGAGGATATGTGAAATCTCTCCAAAATGTGTCACACTTTAAGGTGAACACTTAGTGTTATCTAACAAACTCGAGTGTATATCTTTAATTAAGCGTATATCGGCATACACGCGTCACCCCATTTGAGAGGAGAAGAGAAAAGAAGGAATAAAGAGACGCCTGAAGAAAAACAAAGGTCGAATGACGAGGTGGAAGCCAGAAAAATTGATGTAGAGGATGCAGGAGGAGGTGGTTAAAAGAGACACGAAGGCGGAGAAAAGGAAAGAAGGCGACCAGCTTGTATAGAGGTGCAGTTGGCCACAACAGGCGCTCCACTGGGCTGCACTCAACTGCTCTCTGCCTCCTGGACACACATTACCTCTGAGAATATTTGATGTGTGCGTCCGCGTGCACGCGCGAGCACGACGGCTGCATCTGAGCAGCAACTCTGGAGGAAGGGAGGTTACATATGGGCTTGGCCTTTGTGTGCCTGTGTGTTGATGGAAGTGAGAAAAAGGCAAGCGAACTGCAAAAAGAGAGCGAGTGAAAGTGAGTGTAGTCGAAAAGGTGCAATCAGCAGAGGGGCGGAAAAAAAAAAGCGAGCAAGAGGCTCCCTGTGTGTGCGGCAGGTCCCCAGCCATCTGGACACTCCCCCCCCCCCCCCCCCAACCCACCCTGCCCTCCACACCCACCATTCTCCTCCACCCTCCTTTTCCTCCCCTCTCCTCTGCCGACTGGTGTGCTATTCATGGCGGACCCATTTCACCTTTCAGTGTGTTACGCCCGCTCACCACAATACATGCTAATGAGGTAGAACAAATGACTTTTTTTCAGTGGGTGCATGCATGTGTGCGGCCCTGTGTGTGTGTGTGTGTGTGTGGGTGGGTGGGTGGATGGGTTGCTGAATTCTTCCAATCTCGACTGCTCGTTTCCAAACCACTTGCTTAACTGTCGAAAGAGTTGTTAATGGTTGTGCACAAACCAATTTTGTTTTCTCACCTGAAGGCACAAAATAGCTCCAGATTACTGACACCTGATCTGATGTTGCTTTGCACCGATGCTTGATTTCTAGAGGCAAACATAGGCTCAGGAATCCGCAGTCTTAATGCATTTACCACTGTGTCTCAAGGACCTATAGCAAACAAACCATATAAACACAATGGCATTTAATTCCAGCTAGGGTAACCTCCACCAGTCCTATATATCCTCACACCCAGCCACCTTCTATTTATCCTCCACTGAGTGACTTGGCCCAGTTCCAATCTGATCTGCTCGGCGATGATAAAGTGGAGAGGAGACAGAGGAGGGGAGAGAGCGCACATTTACAGTTCTCTGTAGCACGGATGACAGGAGATGAATGGAGCACTTGATTTGTCGCAACAGAACACAAGACACCACAACTGACATCGGCAAGAGGAGTGGTGACAGGGAGAAAAAATAAGAAACAAGCAGGCAAGAAAAGGGAGTGCCAGGGTGCTGAAAGATTGAGGAGCAATACAGAAGACGGGAAGGGAAGAGAAGAGGAGAGGAAAGTGAAAAAGGGGACGCTTGAAAAGAATAGATGATAGCGAGAAAACAAGGGGAAAGAAAAATGCATAGCAATACAGACAGAATGACAAACAGTTTGTCAAAACCGAGCCTCCTTCGAGTCTTTCTTCAGCAAGAGCTGCTTTTCATTCGCCCTGCATCACTAGGTGGCGCTAACGATACATCTGTACACCTGCCAACCCTCTCCTCCCCCTCTTCCTCCCCCTTTACGTCTTTCCATAGTGAATCATTGTGACAGCCCGGCTTGGCAGTCATAATTAACCGAGTGCACTAGCTAGTGTAGCACTCCATGCAACACACCACAGTGAGCCAAGCACAGAGAGGACTGCTCATAGTGAGAGCTGCCACCAGGCATGATGGTCATGTTTGTGTGTGCACGCCTCTGTGTGTGTGTGTGATTAATAGTGTGTGTAGTGACAGTGTGCAGTCAACTAAGCCACATACACAGGTGGGGAAAGGAGAAGGACTTTTTGAGGCTTCTTTGAGGATCACTGCCTCTGGTGAGGTCAGACATTGCTGATTAAATCAGCGTCGGGCCAAAGGTAACAAATTATCCTTTAAAATACAACTCTCTGTGTCTGTTATTGTTGCAAGGAATTCAAAATTTTTAAGGCATCGGTTTAGAGGTTTGCTGATTTAATTATGCAAAACAAACAAAATAAATCATAAAGAAATATTTCAAAGGTGGTGTCTTTTTAAAAACAACAAAAATATCTGCCAGCGCGAGATTTATATATCATCGCTGCCTATTTGTGTCTCTCCCACTAAATCCTGCTCAAGAGGAAAACCATCCATTTTGGGGGCTGCATTTTGCACATGTAAAACACAGATTTGTCCTGCAACAGCTGTGGAACAAATTGTGTTATTAAGTCATTTTAACACCCAAGGCATCCAATTAAGCTACCCAATTCCCCTTATCAAAGCCACAGTTCCCCCAAAACGAGGAAAACAACTTGCATGGATGTGACTGTTTCTACAAAAATAGCCCTAAAATCAGCTTCATAGCCGTTATGTGGGACTAATGGAAATGGTGCCACAGTTCCTTTAACTAGTACAGAAACAGGAACCAGGCCATTCCTGGCTCCCCTCCCGGCCTCTGGGGCCCAGGGCCCAGCCCAGCTCGCCACACAATGGGCCAGCAGAATGAGAGGAACCTCCGGCCATCCAGAGATAGCCCTGCTGGTCAGGAACCAGAAGAAACCTGGGAGGGAGAAGAGGAGGTGGTTTTGTGTGTGTGTGTGTGTGTGTGTGTGTGTGTGTGTGTGTGTGTGTGTGTGTGTGTGTAAGCCTTAAGGATGCAAACCCAAGCAGCAAGGGAAAGGGTGGGGATGGTTGGTTGGGGTCAGGATGTGTGTAAAGGGGACAATGTTTGTGTCTGTGTGAAAGAAAGTAGAGCTGTTCAGATAAATGCCTTGCTCCCATACAAAAATAACACAAACGCGCGCACACACACACACACACACACACACACACACACTGCTACTCTTCTCTCTAAGGAAGTTAAAGCTTGTTTACAGGTAATTAATGCTGGGACAGCAACAGTGGGATGCAAGGTGCATGGGGGAGTGGTTGATATAAGAGGGGAGCAGGATTGGAGAATGGCGATGGGATCAGTGGCTTTTGGACCTGGCACCCACTCTGGCAAGTGAAGTGTCCTATCTGGCTTTCTTAAACTGCCTGGAGCCCCAAACAGTGAGTCAGTCCAGAGGAGCATTGGTCTCTGAACCTAATGATGGGAATCAACCCTGGGGACAAACTGGAAGAAGTAAATTACATAAGAGTGAGAAGCAGGTCGTGATGTGAACCTGCTCCCAGTTCTGTTTTGGGAGGGGGGCTAGAGGTGGTGGGGTGGGGGTGCTCTTCAATAAAACACAGACACATGCACATGGCGCCCACTGTTTCCATGACAACAAGTGGAGCAGATATGCTCTCTCAACTGTCAAAGGACACGCGCACACACATACATACACGTGCGGTGAAAAGAAAAAGAAAGATTGTACTAAAGTGTTTTTTTAGCATTTCATAGGTGGCTGTCATCGCCGGAGTGACAGAAGAAAGAAGACTGAAGAATAAAGAGACAATGGCAGGAACCAAAAAGGAAACAGAGAAAAAAGAAACAGGCCAGGAATGCAGGATAGATACAGCTGCTGCTGAACTTAAAAAAAATATGCTGAATATATTTTTGCACAGAAAGCCGACTTTGGCTTTGGAAGTCGTGCTTAGGAGGGGCTGCTTTATTGCCAATAATGATTACAGACACCAAAAGCAATTTTGCTAAAGCTGAATTGAAAAAAGAAAATTGAAAAGTAGTATGAAATCTTTTTTTTTTTTTTTCCTTTGCAACTTGTGAACTAGAGTCACTGGGCTTGGCTGGCAAAATAAAACACGGTGTCCTTGCTGCTTCCTCTAGCACAAGTGTGCCATAACTTCTGTTCTCAGACACTAGAGAGAGATAGAGACAAAGACAGACTGTCCTAAATCTAAACCTCTCAGCGTCATCTGAATTGATGGTTTTTAGGGGGTAGAGGGATGTCGGCGTCACACGGCGTTACACGAATGTATAACCTAAACATATTTCTGCTTCTAAATCCGTCTGTGCCGCGCATGCATTACCCGTGTGATATGTGGTGAAAGGAAATAGATCGCTTCTGTTTCAGGTCTGCGTGTCACGTATACACCAGTGTATCCTTTCATGGGGAAATTAATACCATATCAATTTTCCTTTAGTACAGGGGCTATTTTATGGTATTGGTGGATTCATGAATTTTCTTACACTGTCATATTCATATTCCAGATTCTGATTTAATTTGCCGCGTGGGAATGAAAGCACACATTTAAAATGAGACGAAGCAATAAATTCAAAATTGCTTTCCTCACGAAGCGTACACGCACACACACACACGCAGACACACACACACACAAGAGCAGTTTTGTCTTTGTTCTTGTTATATATAAAAAAACACGCACACACAACCAACTATTCTTTATCGTGAAATAAAGCAGTCTCAGCTAAGTACTCTTAGCTGCAGGGAATGTCACATTTTACAAGCTTCCATCCACATCCACATACCATGCAGTATTTTCGCCTAACCTCACAATCCCCCCTTGTACTATAATTCTCAATTACAGTAGGGCAGATATATATATGTGTGTAGTATATACTGGTGCTCACATGCAGTTGTGGTAAATGCTTGCTGTGTGAACTCCTTGACAGGGGCTGGTTAAATATAGCTTGAATGATTTCATGTGTTATTTTTCCCCAAATGCAGTTTAGCATTACTGGCTGTCTAAAAGAGGAAGAAGAAAAAAACGAGACAGCAGCTCAAGGTCTAAAAACAGAAGCTTGTATCCGAGCTAAGCAATTTGAAACTCATAAATGATATTTAACATTGTATATGAGTCATTTCTCTCTGTCCTTTGTCTGTCACTGCCTCCGTCTCTCACGGTTGCTTGACTCTGTGGCTTCTGGCTTTGGCCCTTTAGCAGTTTAAAGTAACTCACAGCTATGTCCTACTAGCTCTTCTCTGTTTCCCACTTTCTGTTTTCAGACTCTTGTTCTCGAGCTGGCACAGGCAAACAGGGTGACATCAGGTCTGCAAACACAAAAACCTCACTCTCCCCATCTAATAATGTGTTCTTTAAAAATCTAAAACACAGCTATTCTATCCCTGACGCCTCAAATCCGATGAAACGTGCCCTAAACAAATGCATTTAGTCTACAATAATTAGCCAAGCCCCTGTGTTTTGAATATTTCATCTCAAATAATTATTTCTTGAATATATCTGTCTCTATTTTAGACAAAAGAGAGCAAAATAGTAGATATTTTTATTCTTGAAAAGACACTTCCACTGTCTGCACCTTACATCCTCACATGATGGATATCTAATTTTTCTCCTACCGCCTCTCCCCATTTCACCTTGCTGCACTTGTCACCGTTCACCTTTCTCGCACCCCAGTATCTGCTTCTGCTCCCCACCCTTTTTGTAATCACACTCTAATCCTTTGCAATCAATTCCCCATGAAAATACTACCCGACCCAAATAACACACACATACAGGCAAACACACACACACAAACACACACACACTCAGTGCGCCAAGCAAACAGATGCCTGCAAGACACAAAAGCAACCAAAACCAGGATCAAAAATCATTTCAACACACTATTATTATGTTTTGTTACACGTTGGTTGGATCAGACAGACTGTGAACATCTTCGTTCATTCGAATCAAAACCACTTAAATTAACACCATATCAAGTATCAAATACAGAACAGATCGTCAAAGACAGAAAGCAACGAAATAAGTGTTAAGGAGTTGCACTGAATTATTAAAACATGTTGGCTACATTTAGGTAGAAATGTAATCCTTTTTTTATGATGGGATCAGGATGAACGTACATGCGTGCTGCATGTGTCCCTTACCCTTGATCAGCTGGTGACTTGGGCTTGTCATTGCCCTGCCAGGCAAAAGCCCGGGGCGGTGCACGACTAATGCATTAGCGTCTTTAGCAGTTCGGGGCATCTGTCATGTGTGTGTACATGCTTTTGTGTCGCTGCATCATGTAGCCTGGGGCAAAGTGGCAAATACAAAGAGTCGTGTTTTATCTAAATATAGAAACAGATGCAGATTGTCTCCGGTTCTGCTGCGCGTAGTTTTTAACTCCCCTACTTGGTTGCTTGTCTTCATTGTCTACACTCTTTTGTTACATATGGCTGGCAATAACCAAAGCTCTACTTTCTTAACAGTTTGAGACGCCTTTCATTTTGACGAAGTGGTAAAAATGTTGCATGCTGTGGTCTTAAAATGCATTTGATGCCGTATTTTAGTATAAATGTTCACTTCATGAAATTTTATGAGACGGTGTTGTGTTACAAGAACAACACTGATTTAATAGAACATAATTGGCAGTAACAATGAGCTCAGCATGCTTTTGTTAAGTGACTAAATGACGAGAAATAGGACAAGGGTATGTGGTGGGAAAGGATGGTGCGTGTATGTTGTGTTCATTCTGACGAGGAATGGCAGCGAAAGAATGTGTTTGTGTGTGTGTGCGTGTCTGGCTGCCTGTTAATATGGCATGCCACATAACGCTAAAAATATCACTCATCACATCAAACGCACACCAAGAAACTTGTAGACCACCTAACAAACACAAAGAGAGCTCTGCATGCCTTCACTTTAGATTGACAACCCTGCCATATGGTGCTGAGCTTTGTCTTTGTTTGCATATTCAGCCACTCACTGTCTGAGTTTATGAGAGCCCAATTTAGCAAGCGCACACCTGTGTATTTTTAATTTTTTTTTTTACATATGTGTAGTTCAGTCCTATGTGTGAGATAGCTACATTAGCAAACATAAAGTTGCAGCTGCACTCCAGTACATGATCCCTGCACAGCTGTGAATTATTATGTGGACAATTTAATGCTGCCAAAGAGGAAACAGGAAATTAAGATCGTACTTTTGTTGCACTGCTAAAGTGTCTGGCAAAATGTTTGTGTGCATCCATGCTCAAATAAAATTCCTACAAAGTGAAACGATGCAGTGCATCTCTGATGCTATCACCCTGAGTAGCAGCTTTATGCTCGTCACTCATAAATGCGTAGAAGAGGTGCAGATGGAGACCCAGGGGTGCAACCCAAATGCTTAAGGGGAAGGGGCTTTCCACTCACTAAAGCATCCTCAAACTAACATCTAGGCAGTAATTTGTCCTCCCTCAGGGGAGGCATAAAAAAACCCAGAGCCTCGAATTCTTTGCAGCTATGGAAAAAGTGAAGAGCGAACAAAAAAAAAAAAAAAAAAAGCTAAAATACTTTATCTCCGCCTCTAACTGAAAGTTATTACATTTTCTGAATGGTATGACTTTCTAATGGTTAGCATATGTGAATATGTGTGCACAGAGAGAGAGAGAGCAGTAGTTGAGGTTAAGTTAATAGCACAAGCAGAGGGGGAACTGGGAACCCTTGGCTTATAAAGGATACTTGTTTCCCTGCCTCACCGAAAACCAGATGTTGATAAAGAGACATAGGGGGAGGAGAGAAGACAGATGGGCAAAAAATTACCAACACTTGAGCCAAACATCTTGAAACATCTGCAAAAAAAAAAAAAAAAAAAAAAAAGGTACCTTACAAAAGGAGATGGATTTATGCTCTCTCTCTATCTTGGATTTTCATTGCTCCGTGAGAGCCTTTCTCCCTCCTGTGCTGTGCTGCTCTCAGTGTTACCAGGGCTAAAAAGTTTTGCCGCAATCTGGAGCTGTTTAAGTCTTGGAAAAAAAAAGAAGAAGCTTGGATTCTTCCACAAATGGCTCTATCATGTAGAGAAGGCAAACACGTCTGCACACTGTTGGAGCCATAAAACTTCAGAGAGTGCCGCGGGATGGGGTCCACAATCATGCAGACTAACTCGATATGAAACACTATAAATGTCAAGGTACATTGCAATATAGACGCATGTGTGTACATCCCTGCACATGTGAGGCCCAAAAACATATCATTCATATCCCATTTCTAAAAGCGGAGTTCGGTTACCATGGAGACCCATCGTCTATTGCTAGTATGAAATGCGCAGCTGAGGATGGCACGTCCATATGGTTAGAGTACGACAGAGGGGAGGAACAGATGCCTTGATTAAAGGGCTGTCAATCGCAAATCCATAAGAGCAGCTGGGGTCATGGATGTATATCAGATGACACTACAGACAGCGAGCAAGCCAGACAAAAAGATATATGTTTTTATACTGTAGGCAGATATAAAAACACACACACACATTCACATGGACACTTGTGAGGAGAAGGAGCTCTACAGATCTCTATCTGTTCATCGATACACAGCTACAGCCTCACAACTAATCTCCCAGTCTGACTGAACTGCGAGAGCTTTCTCCATTTTCAGAGGCATTTTATCCTTTTTGAGAGAAACAGCAGTGAGGTCGAAGCCTGTAAGTGTAATTCTCAATTTTTGGGTGGATACAACTGCCATTAAATATACTTTTCTTTTTTTAAAGATAAAACCGACTGTGGTTTTGTTCTGTTTCTGTTCAAACAAACACTTAGCACGGCAGCTAGCAATGAAGCAATGATTCGGGCCATTTAAGGTTAGACTGCAGTGAGCGGTCATGTATAGGGACTGAAATTTTATGGACAGGATGGACGGGACGCACTAGAAGTTAAACAAAATGGGGCTTTTTACTTGGCCCCATTTGGAGAAAATGGACCAGCTCCTTCCATTTTTTTATGTTACCCCCACTGTCCCTTCTGCCACTCTCCCTCTTTCTCTTTGAACCAATTTCTAAAATGGCCCTCCCTTGAAATAATTGACACTCTGCGTTTATCATTTGAGGCACCTGCTGTTGGTTTGACAACAAGACAATCAGATGGAGCGACCGGCCGTCGTCCCATTGTCCCATCTCCCTGTTTGTCTGTGACACTAACTGACAACAGCTGGAAGCCCTCTCTTCCTACAATACCCATCATGCAAGTCAAATTCAAGCACAAAAGAAAAGGGCCTCATTATTTGGCTGTAGTGGTGTGATTTTAACCAGCAAGGGGAGGAAACAATGATTTAGTTGTGTCTGCCCATGGGACATAAAAGGCTGGCAGCGACTGGACGTCCAAAAAAACAGCCGTGCACGTGATTGCTCTGCCGGTGCCGATTCTATTTCATTATGAATATTAAAGAAACACAGTTTAGATTGGTGCTAGCTGTTTGCACCTCCGCTTGTATACAAATACCAGAGTAGACCACCGCAATATATAACGCGCACACTCCTGTCTGCTAACATGCATTTTTGAACACACAGCCTCCCACATCCCCATCTCTTCTTCTCTCTTCTACTCTCTAGATGTAATTGACTGAGCACGTCAATACTCGGAGGGAAAAAAACAGAGGGTCCACTGTCTGCATCTATTGATCTACACTTCTCTCTTTCTCTCTCTCTCCCTGTCTGCTGATCTTAATTACACTTCTTTTTACCAAGCCAGGGCTCCAATCTAGCGGCTGCCCTTTTCATAAAATGTACTGTCCAAATCCATACATCAAAATTAATGAGAGTGAACCGAGCTGTAAATCAAATATCCAAGCTGATAAGCCGAGGTGGTGATCGTAAATTACATAAGTCCTTTTTCGTAAAACAAAAAACGAAAAGGAAAAAAGCGAGAATTATTCTCACGGGTTCATTTAGGTCAGCGTTAACAATGTGAAGTTTTTACAGAGGAAGCAACCTCAGTCTAGGTGATAAAAACCGCTAAAGCGCGACAGGGGTGAGATGATGTTTCTCACTCTCTTTGTTATCTACTTCCTCTTTCTTTGTGTCTCTCTTTGTCAATTTGTCTGATTTTCTGCCTGCCTGTTTGTTTGTTTTAAGCGCTGTCTGTCTGGGCCCACTCCACCGCCTCTCTCTCTCTTTTCTCTAATACACACACACACACACACACACACATACACAAAAAAACGACTTTTATGGTCAGGTTTTATGGACTGGTAGCAAAGCAAACTGGTCCATTCTTCAGCAATTGTCCTCTCGTGAACTGGGGAGAAAAAAGGCTCCTAATCGCACAGCTTCACAGCTCATACTTCCCATCAATCAAACCTCTCTGTGTGTCCTCGGGATTTGTGCGAGCGTTTGTGTGTGTGTGTGTGTGTGTGTCTGTTTGTGCTTGTAGACATTCCCACCGTATAACATCTCAAACCTCTGCTGAATCACAAAGAAAAGCTTAGAGATGGCAGTTCAGACTCTAACATACAGTACACTCTGTTCCTTTTCAGATGAATCTTTACAGAAGACATAAACCACCCCCAGCCCACCAGGTCCTCTGTTTAATCTTTAAATGTAAATTGGGCGACAGGTGAATATTGAGAAGGTGAGAGATAAAGGGTAACATCTTCACTTGGCCACTTTATCGCTGCTCCACATCACTAAGAAGCGCCTATTCAATATCATTACCTTTAGCAGAGTGTAGGGGGAAACACAGTCGTGGGTATGTCCTTTTGTATTCATTGGACATACTGTATAGACACCTGCACACACACACACACACTCACACGCACACACACAATCACATCCAGTTGCTTATCTTTTGAAATAAGAAAAGGGGCTTGTCAGGATGGCACATTGTATGTATGTGTGTTGAGTAAGTGTGTGTGTGTGACTAAGAGAGAGAGAGAGAGAGAGAGAGAAGGGAAGGCAATGTGCATTAGGGCGATTACAATATCAGCCGACTCCAGATGGAGGCAGGAAAATAAACAGTGGAAGAGAAAGAGAGAGAGAGAGCGAGGGAGAGAGAGCGAGAGCAAGGGGACAGACATCATGACAAGAAGCCTAAGAGAGAGGTTCTATATGTGTGCATTTGTTTGTGTGGAGGTCTGTCTGTGAGCGATACAGTTAGAGAAAGTAGAGTTAATTAGCAACTCAATCCGCATCTGTATACAGAGGACTGAGGAAGCGCTCTGCATGTGTGACAGTGTGTGGGTTTATATTGTCCTGGACGTGTCTATTTTGAGTGTGTACTTTAAGCCCCAGAAACCTGAGTGCAATAGATACAGCTAACCGTTTACCCTAAACATATGAAAAAACTACATCTCCCATGACACGGCTGCTTTTAGATTTGCTCTGGAACCAATCTATTATCAGTTCTGGCTAAGTGGAAAATTAAGTTAAAATAATAATAAAAAAATGCTAGAAAGGTAAAAATCCTCCATGAAAAATTATGAACTGTGAGGCCCTTCCCTGTCGGCCTCTTCTTCACTTGACCTATAAGTCTTATGTTATCCAGAGTAAAAACACGAACAAGGCCAATAAAATCAGTTTGTGGCGCTCACCGTTCACTTTGACATTAAATCAGACCCTGTAAAGGCCATCTCACAGCTACAATAAAACAAAGACCTCTTGCTTCTGTAAGCACAAGAGAGTGTGGACACACAAGCGCCGCGTATACAATGCAAACGGACACACACACAAACACACCTACCTGCAAGTCCTTTTTATACCACCGCTGCTCTTTCATGGGCGATGAAATTCAATAAGCAGTGAGGAGAACTGCCCTCTCACTGATAACCATCAATGGGGTTATCGATCTCCAAAAGCGTTCATGCGTATGTGCATGCCCATGCACGTGCACGCACACTATAATTCACTCTGGGACTTGATAACAGACAGCTCTGAATAATCAGAAGAGATCTATACATCTTAAAGGAGTGCATGCAACACTGATTTTAGTATCCGGTTCGGCAGCTGATAGTTGCCCCCTGACTGCATTGCTTCAGTTCCAATCTGTATCCAAGTCTTTATACACATTTCTGCAGTAACAGCAGCTGAGGTAAATGTGCACCAAAACCCAGTGAAAAGAATGAAGAATACTGTAAAGTTTTCATGTTGTTCGTGGAGTTAGATAAGAACAGACCTTCTAGATTGACACAGCAGTTATGTGAAAATCCCAAGTAGTAGTAGCGCCAGGAAAGCCCACTTATTCTAAGCACTGAATTATACAATAAACAAACAACCAAAAATCTTTGAGAGCATACATAATTTAGAGCATATACTGTAGGCTGTATACAAACGAGGGAGCTTGTGTTAAGTTCTGTATACTAGAATCTGGCTCTGATAGAGCCAATTGAGAATGCCGAAAAAATTACAGGTGATCCGGGTTGCGCTGCTTTTGAAGTGGATTGTATTAAACTAGAGACAGTCAGCATATGAACTGTGTTGAGTCATCATCACTTATTCACCGTATAGCAAACCTGGACTGCATCCAAACGTCTGTGTGACACACTTAAAAGAAGTGCTTTGTAACTACATCGCAGCACTGGAGTCTCAGTGTAACTCTGTGCGAGACAGGAAAAAAAAATCTCTCTCTCTCTCTTTTTAAAAGCAGTAATTCATTGTTTGTTGCTGTGATTTAAATATGCAGTAGAAATTGCTAGGAAGCTATTACCAGTGCTTAACATGAAAAAACAGGGGAAACAGTGAAACCAAAGAGTGTGTGTGTGTACGATATCTATGCCACATTGTGAAAGTGTGCATGTGACACACACAGCCTTTCTCAGCATCACTTGTTCAATCTGCCAACCAGAGGTACGTCTACGTGTGATTCTCTGGCTGCGTGTGAAGGCGAGAATAAAATGGCTGCCATCATTTTTTGCAAGGCCGTCCATGTGTGTGAGCAGCGGTCTGATGCATTTGACCCTATAGCCTAAGAGCTGGGAGGAGGAGAAGGAGGAGGAGGAAGGAAGGAAGGAGGAGGAGGGAGAACAGGTGTGAGGCAGGCTGGTGGCTGGGCAGATGGCCCCTGGAAGTGCAATGCTGGGGAGCATGGACCGCAGAGACTTAGCAGCTATCGTTAATACAAGCCTGTTTATACAGTGCACACACATGCAGCACGCACTCACACATGTCCAATCACGTGCGCGCACACACAAACGCAGAGATAACCTGCAAACAGCACTTATCATTTACTCTCCCCTCATCAGCAGCTTTGTTTACCTTTCATTTACCCCCCCCCCCCCCCCCCCCCCCCTTTATCTCTGTAAACACACACACTCCAGGTAATGGTCTTTTCAGTCAAGTCACTACTTTAATGGAAGTCCCAGTGTTAAAAGGATGGGAAACAAACAACTGATGGCATAATAAATGACAGCCAGAACAACCACATCACCTGGCATCGCCACTGCAGTAAATTATTAGACTAAACAAGGATTTAAAAGAAAGAAAGACAGAATGAAAAATAATCCTGAATCTTCATTTCAATGACTTAAAAGACTCACAGACACAGGATACACCTGCATCATGATATCCCAATAAAATATCTCTTCGAGAGGAGCATTTTTAAACTGCTGCCATACTTTGTTTTCTTGTTGATCAGTATATATCAGTGCCTCTTGCTCATTCTGTACCCGGTCGCCCTTATTTAGCTCATCTAAAGCCACCTCTGCTCTGTTTCATGCCTTTGACAGGACTTAACAAGCGCTCTCTTGGACGTCTACAAATGTGTACGATGCTGTGTGGGGAGCATTTGGTATGCCTAAAAAATGTCCAAAGCCCTATGGTTTTCCAGAAGATATTTTCCTCTCTCTCTAATCTGAGCCGTGAGAACAGTCGGGCATCGACAGCATGTTGTGCCATAGCAGCCTCCCTCCCTAACCCGCATGTCTGTTCTTTTCCCAGTCGGGGGAAAAGATTCCCACTGGAGTAAATATAGCCCAAAGCCTTTAATTTCAACCCTATGCCACTCCATTAAAAGAAAGGGGGGGGAAAAGGAATCCGTTTTCCGTTTTTGGAGATTTTCGGTTATGTGATGATGACAAAGTCGCAGCGGGTGGAGAAGGAAACTTCACATGGGTTTGAGAAGATGCGTTTGAGAGTTGTGTCAGCGCTCCGGATGATGTTTCCTTTTTTCCCCTTTTTTTTTTTGTACTTCAAATTCAAAGTCTGAAATGCAAAGTCTCTAGAAATGCTTTCTAGGACTCCCAGGCAAAGATTAGAAGAAGCAGCTCTACACTGAACAGAACTGAGAGGCTCAGGCTGAGTTCAAAATCCTCACGCAAAAGTAAAACAAAACACCCCCCCCCCCCCACCCAAAAAAAACCCCCATAAAGTAGTCAGTAGTAGGATTATTATTGACTACTTGCAAGAAATAATTGTAATATTTGTCTCCGTTTCTGCAGTGAGAATAATAAAAATTGTGACTTCTTATTTTTTAAACTCCCAAGACGTTGTGTAATGTCTTTCGAAGATCACCACTTAATGTGAAGATTGCTCCACCTGAAACGAAGGTGATGACGAGACTTGGTCCGTAAACTTAAGTTGCCTGTTGCCCCAGAACAGCTGCGCATCTTGGGCACAAGCTCTTGAACTGGGAGCTGTTTTTTATTAAGACAGCAGCATGCTGGTTAAACAAACTAGAAAGCCAACTGTCTTCATTAATTACATTTCTAGATAATTAGCAGGCAATAGACGGAGTATTTTCACTTTCTCTAATTTTTTGAGCGATAAATGTAATGTGAGACACATCAGCGCTGATTGCTCGGTCTTTTTCTCCCATTAGAATGAAACACGATTATGCACAAAACAAACGCACCGTTTCTATGTGAAACAGATCTGCACATAATCTCGGACAATAAAAACATATTTCTCTAACAGAAAAGAAATGCACTCCCTGGCGATTATGTATTTATTGTATTATAATTTTTAGGGGGGTTTGGACTGCAGTGCAGTCTGCTTAATTTACATTAATATATAAATATATATCAAAGTAGAAATAAAACAAAATCTCAGTTAGGTGTGTTGAGTATTTTGTGATATATTTCGTAATTCGGGCGCACACGTGTGCATACGAAGTCACAAAACACTCCAATAAGGCGTGAATTGGGAAATATTAACATTATTATTAATAGAGAGAACACTTACACTGAAAAGAGGCAGAAATTCCCACCATGCGGCACGTCGATGTGAGAGGGCTAAATAATTTCCAGTCCTTTTGACTCCGCGCAAGGTCCCCTCGATGATCCGCCTGTATCGGGAAGACGAAAACTACAGTCCAGCCAGCTTTCAGGGGCTCTGGTGGTATACTCCCAGCAGCTCAGAAATGTGGTTCAAACTCCGACAAAAGAAAGAAAAAGGGCACCTCTCGGCTTGCAATAAGTGATCAGTCACTGGGGATATGCAGTGTGGGAGAATCGGGAATCTTGTAAAAAGCGCAGAGGCAAAGGAGGAGAGATGAGAAACAGATGCAGAGGGAGGATGCTGTACTGCGCAGGGGCACCCTGTCTGAGTTCTTCTTCTTCTTCTTTTTTTAAACCCGTCTTCTTACTTTCCTCCGAAATCCCTTAAGCGTCAGTTTCGATTCCGGGAAAAAAATCAGTTTTTATATGTGAGAAAAAAATCATCCACACACCCTCGGACTCGGGCTCCTTGTGTTCTGCTTCTCCGTTGGCGTGGGGAAGAGGAGTAGCGACACTCTGCCTCCAGTCGGCGGTGCGCAGCAGAGCCAGGTGGCGATGGGCGGGACTGAAGCGCTGCTGAGGAGGGGAGCAGGAGGTGGGGGCGACTGGGCAGCAGCCAGCATCTGTGTGCCCTAAACAGGTTGGAAACGCAGTTTCCGGTCAGAAGTGTTTTCTTTAGTGTCTGTGGCATTAAAGGATTTTCACTTGAAGCGAGGTAGCCCTTAAAACCCTGTTCTAAAGTCCTTTAGTCATTACTGGATAGGTAGGTGATTTTCCAAGTCTGCCGTAATTTACATGTCAGTACATGTATATTCAACAGCATCATTAGCCATTGCAGTCACGATTAGCTTTCATAGTTCAGTTAAAGGGTAAGTCGGTCCAGTGTAGGCTACTCTTTTAAAAATATATCCCTGAGGCGTCATCCAAGTGCTTAAAATTCCGAGTTTTTGTTAGGATACCATGCTGAAAATACTTCGAATTTGTATTTTCAATTTGCATGTAAAATGTAACCCAAGTGAAAATGTCAGAATCTCAAACGCAAAAAACCAAAAATCTTGTTATATTCACGTGGAAAATGTTCTGTAATGCTACTAAATAGTTCCACAGGTCTGACAGGGAAAAGGATTTTTTACTTAAACAGTGACAGAAACGTCCACATTAAAACTCTAGGTATGTTTTGACCAATGAGGAGAGCTCTCATGAATTTATGCACAAAGTAAATACCACATTTTTCTGCATTGTTTTTGCTTGTTGGAGGTTTGGCAGGTGCTGCTTTAACTGAGTCATCACTGAGCCCTCTTCTGCTGAAAGGGCACACAGCGAGGTATCAAAATTCAATTAACAGTAGGGGATAGAAACATGCATTCATTCTTCTTATCTTCTAAATAAATGATCTAGTTTTTTGTTTTTTAGTCTGGGGAGCCCTTTGACCACTGAACCACTTACACACACAGTTGAGTGTCATGGACCGAATCCAGCCAGCTGGGTGCTCGAGGACCTGGTTTACTATTGTGTGGATGTCTGAAGCCAAAAAAAAAAAAAAAAAAAAAGTAGAGCTGTGTGAGCCATGTCTCCACTTTAGGTACACACTCTCTCTCTCTCTCTCTTTCTGTCTCTCTTTCACACACACACACACACACACACACACACACACACACACACACACACACACACACACACACTGCACCTCCATCTTTCTCTCAGCTGAAAAAGGCACAAGCTGGCTGGCCTGCAGTAACCTAAGGCAAACACTTTCCCGGGACCATCTGGAAATCATCTCACCCGCAGAGCCAGCGAAAGTACAGAGCAGAAGCTACGTTTACAACTCGGTGATAACAACCGGGCGACTTGAACTGCACGGTTGAACAAGTCATGCACCATTGCCTGTTCACAACATCTCATAAAGCATTCTGTTGTAATCATTTCCATTGTGTTTTATTCTATCCTGCAGTTTTTGTACACTTAATTGGAGGACAGTGTGCTATGACGTGACAGTGTAATGTTGTGTTGTGTCACATTCTGATTTAGGTTGAAATCATGGGCCAGAAGTTACACTTGAATAACAAAATCTCATACTGTGTGTTTTTAATGGCAAACATCTGGATTTTGGAGCATCATCATAACTTACTACATTTGTCAGTTGTGTGCTGAATGTAAAGCATTTAGCGAATTGTTAATGTGAAGCTCGTGAATTCCTCAATGCAATCACCGTGTGGGAAAAATGATGCCATTAATGGCAATCGTTTGCAATAGTTTTTTCTTTGAGTTTTTCTCTTTCTCACTTTTTTTCTCTCTTCTTACTCTCATCTCTCACTTCTCATCTGCACCGTCTCAAGAGTGGGTTGTGTTCTCAAAGGCAATATCGACAGATAGTGTCACTAGCACTCGTGCTGTACTTACATTTTTGCATCTAGGTCCATTTGCAAGCTTCTGACAAAGGCAATGGGCCAAGACGAGTGATAGGATGTGCGAATAGATATGCTGAAGGTGAGGAATGGAAAGGTAAGGAAGTGATATTGAATGATAATGAGACAGGAAAAGAAAATGAGACGTGAGTCACGATTAAATGACGGAAGGAGGTTCTGTTGTGAGCGCATAGCTGAATAAGATACACCAAATGTCAGAATAGGTGCAGAAGAAAGGTGCCCACTCGAGGTGAGCAACCTAATGTGGTCAGAAAAAGTGGCAGAGCTGTGAGGATGCTGTCACTCCTCGCCTATTTGTGTTCTCTAGTTTGCTCCCAGAGAGCAAGTTCTCTCATGACAATCACAGTGAAACATCTTGACAGCCGGAGGCACAAGGATAGGCGTTGAGGAAACCTGCAAGGGAAAAGAGAATAGGGCAATGATCCGTGTATGCGTGTGTGTGTGTGTCCTGTGATAATGGTGTGCGAGAGCAGGAAACACACAGTGCCTGTTTTTGCTGCAGGGGTTCCTGGAAGTCAGCCGCCCAACGTGATCGGCAACATACATAAACACACATGCACGCACACACATACACACACAGGATACCTCGCCTTTGAAAGGGAAAAACATGCTGCGTCTGATACATGTGGACACAGACAAGCAGACTTCCTGCATTTTCCCACCTACTGGGCGGCCACCTGTAACACAGTCACACACACACACACACAAACTCTTACAAACAAACACACTCACACACATATAGGTGGGGACAAAGACAGAATGAAGCAGATATAAGCTGAGAGTTGACAGTAAACAAGTGCTATTCAAATCCCATTTATTAACTGGCATTTGATCAACAACGCCTGAAACCAAGCAGGCCACCGTCAACATCATTAACATAGCTGCTGACAAAGGCAAGAGGATAAAAGGAAGACAACCAATTAAAAGAAAGTAGCTGACTTATTTAGACTTATTTGGATCATTAAGATAAACAGGGTGAGGGCCTTTTATACCATAAGGTTATATAATGGGATTGCTTGTTAAGGATGTGCTTAAATTATGTGAAAAGCAAGAATTCTCCTGAGAACATGGCTTTGCTTAATAAACACACAAACCCCAAGCACACACACACCCACACACACACACACACACACACACACACACACACACACACACACACACACACACACACACACACACACACACACAATACACATATATACAGTATATGTAAATATCAATAATACGCATAAAACACAAAACATCCAATCAGGTTCAGGTAAGCAAAGGCTCTGGTAAAGGGGCCCTTTAAAATTCAACAATCTCCCCATCAAGGGCATCTTCACATGCACGTCCGGGTAGTTTCCAGTGGAGCTGCTATTCCACAGCATTCTCTGTTTTATTTGATTCTGTTGAGTCATGTTTTGCCTCCATGATGCACCCTGCACAATTCTCTACTGAGTCAGAAACAGTTATCTTTCAGCTTCATTTTCCATTTAAATAACAGGACGAACTCAGTCTGACAGGTGGGGTGAACGGTAAATGGACAGATTCTTATGTAGCGTGCCCTACTCTCCTGGAGTACTCAAAGTGCTCTATACAACATGCCACATTCACCCAATCTCTATACATCATGCTTACATCTATACATTCACACTCTGATGCATCAGAGAGCAATTTGGGGTTAGCATCTTGCCCAAGAATACTTGACAGGGATGGAACCACCGACCTTCTGATCACTAGATGACCTGCTCTACCTCCTGAGCTACAGCCAGCTACAGTGGGTCAGCAAAGGAGTCCAAGTTAACAGTTTTGATGATTATAAGGCTATCTATCTATCTATCTATCTATCTATCTATCTATCTATCTATCTATCTATCTATCTATCTATCTCTATATATGAAACCTCTAAAAATTTAGGATGAGAATTCAATTGGGAAAGGGTGTTGTGCCTGCTGCAGGTTGGGAATGAGTTGCTGCTCCAACTGAGGGAGTTCAAGTATTTTGGGGCTATTTCTTGATGGAGGGAGAACTACAGAGCAGTAGAATGACAAATGGATTGGTGTAGCACCTGTACTAGGTGGACAAATGAGGAATGAGCTTTCTCTGAAGAATATCTGGGCTGTCCCTTAGAGATAGCGTGAGGACCTCCATCATCTGGGAAGCGCTTGGAGTAGAGCTGCTACCTCTTCACACTAAAAGCAGTCAGCGGAGGTGGCTTTCTCCTATAGGTGAGATGTTTTGGGCATGTTCAACTAGAAGGATGTCCTGGGGTTACCCAGGAAGCTCAGGAGAGATAATATTAGGTTGGAAATACCTCAGTGTCCCACTAGAAAAGCCGGAGGAGGTGTCCGGGGAGAGTGACTTCTGGGTATCTCTGATTAAATTGCTACCCTCATGATCTGAAGACCTGATAAGGAGCATAAAATGGACAGATATCAGAGGTTTGCTGTCAAGTCAGTCTTGGACTGACAGTGAATCTTGAGATAATCAGCTCAGTATAATGTTGGTCAGTTTTCTTCTCGTGTAGTTTAAGTTAAAATTCATACAGCCTTCCAAAATTTTTACCTAACATTGATCATTGGTTTGACAATAGCAATAATTAGTATAGAGTAACAGTGACAAGACTTGATGATAATGCAGGAAGCATTACGACTTGTGTGCATTTAAAAGCTGTAGCCATGGTTTATATAATGTAAACTACAGTCCTTAACTTTAAACCTACAAATCTATGTGTTCATCAAATGTAATCCAAAGTAAGTGAAATGATCAATATAGTTTCTTGTGTTGTTAACAACACATGCAAACAGACTCCAGTCCAGTTTTGCACAACACTTGTACTGTAATCACTCACACAACATCGATCAGACTGGGAGACTAAGAGAGATTTAATTTGTGTTCTTTTATGAATAGCAAAATTCCTCTGCAGATTGGATTGTCGTGAACAATTCTTTTACAGGAGAAATAATGGGTTCGTAAATTCTGTTGTAGAGTCACGTTCAAGGTAACAGTAACTTTTAGAGTTGTCCTCAAGTGATTCAGCATCGTGTGAATATTTGATGAATTTGTGGCATTGATGGAGGCAGGGAGTGCAAACTTGTCAAGGAAAAAAAGAACATGGCTTTTGTTGAATGCCCTCGCGAGTTTAATTGGTTGGAATGTGCACATTAAAAGAGTCAGGCGTTTTGTTAACTGCCTCAAATTTAATATCTAAAATATTTGGGGATATTTTGCTTAACCTGAAATATTACTGACATATTGCATGACTCCTTCATTCCATCATTTAGATGCTGCTCACATTTTTATCAACACACACAGAGTTATTTTTTCTTTAGCAAAACATTCAAATACTTAGATATGACATGGCATGCACATTATTTTGCAACTGAAAATGTAACTGGAAAACGCTAAATTAAATTTAACCAACAAACAAAATCCGATCTCTCCTTTGATAGAGATGGAAGTGCATTGTGAGAGGGAGGAATAAAGAGAGAGCTGCATAATGGGATATCAGCTGCAGTGCAGCATCTTATGCAGGTACGCTGTCTAGAGAGGCATCTTACACACTCACTTGGGTATTATGGAATTCTACCCGCCTTCTGGCTCATAGCAAGGAGAAGAATTAAGTAGGCGAAAACTGACAACCCCACTTTCTTTCATGAGACTGTAAATGAGTGCCTCTAACTTCTATGGGAGACTGTTTAAATATCCTGACAGCATGCAGACATTCAAGGCAGTAACTTTCAAATCACACAGCAGATACTGACACATCATTGTGTCATGCTATATTAAAGGACAATCTTTATCTCTAAGGAAGAAATGGATAGTAGCGAAAAGATAAAAAAGCAGGGACGTCTCACACAGTGTGTGACAGTGTATCGGTATATTGTGGCCAGTTGTGGACTGAGCAGAATCATTATTTAAAGACTTTTTTGAGTTGTCATGTGCCCTTGGGTTTATTTATGGTGATTGTAAAGGGGCCTCTAGGATGGAGTACAAAGAAACTGCTCCCACAGTACTTTGCAGGAAACATCCTTCAAGCCTTATCTGAGAATCTATGTGAGCCTTGCAGACTTGGTCACAATCTGATGTGATGACTCAGGAGTTAGGGCAGGCAGGACACTAGTCAGCTGTGGTAAAGGCTGGAAATGAGAGATTCTTAAAAACTACTTTACTGCGGTTGACTAGTTTTCTGCCTGGTCTAACTCCTGAGTCATCACATTAGCCAACTACCCGCTAACCAGAACCCCAGATGCCTATAAGTTGCTTGCCACCAGCCTATTAGCCTCCTAGCCCTCAACTCCCTTGGAGTCAACCAAGACAGTGCACATAGACACAATAGACGAGAAGGAAGCATGAAGAGTGCCTCTCCTGCTCCTGTGTCAGTTGATATTTTTTCCCCCTTCTGGAATTTGTTTGATGGTTGACACAGATCACACCGAGTAGGCTGAAGTCTGCTTTGTTTCCGAAGTGATAATTGGTTGAAATTTTGTGTATGTGTATGCTCAGTTTTTAAGTCTTAATTGGTGAGTGCCTATTGGACTTTAAATTGCCTTTAGTTATCCTGCTAGCATCACTGTATTGTCTTTGTGTGCATCAGTGCCCAAAATGGCAGATACATACTTCTGCCTGGGCTAACAATCCTTTGAGTTTCTATTGTTTTCCAAGTGCACTTGATCTGAGCATGTGAAAAGATTACATCTCCCTGCTTGTTTGCCACCACACGTTCTCTGTCTTTGCATCTATCTCCTCCTTTTCTTGTCACTTCTGTGTTCCCTCTGGTTGTAGAAAGAAAAAAGAAGACTTGACAGCTAAGACTAGAGACAAGATGCGAGAAATGTTCTGTTGCTTTCCTCATCAGTGGGTCTGACAGAATGTCTGCTTTTTTTTTAAGCGAGCAAAACCTCTGAAAGTTTAGACTGGATTTTACTCTTGGGATGATGGGGTGGATTAATTTGCCAGGACAGGACCGTGTTTTAACAACTGCAAATGCGCTCAATGACAACTTTACAACACATCTCATATGAAAAGTTCTCTTGTATAGCCAAAAAAACCTAGATACCTATCCTTAAAATTTTATGGGCACCATAACTCAAAAAAATATGCATTAATAGTTAATGGACATGCAGAGCTAAATTATACAAAAGATAACAGCGTACTCATAGTTTTCAGTTACATAAAAGTAATTTCTAAATATGCTATACATGCATTTTTACATCTCTGAACGCTGACCCCTGTAATTCTTAAGCTGCTTTTATGGTTACCTCATTGGCTGTTGGACACACCAGCAGTTACAACATCACAAATCTGCAGTCATTCAAATTTTTTTTTTGTGGAAAAAAAAAAAAGACTGAAAACCACCTGAAATGTAATACACAACAAAACCATAAAGTGCTTAGAAGAATCAAAGCTGCTGTTAGCAGCAGTGTGGAGGAACAGCACGGAGAACAGCAGCTTCTGTAGAGTATACGATGGAAGGACCTCTGGAAAACCGTTTTACCACTGTAGCTGTTTTCACTGATCTCTATATCATTAATACAGCAACCCACACAGACTTGGTGCATCTGGACACGCAAATCCATTTTGCAGATATCCGTGTGGACAACCGCCAAGATTTTGAGTACAGTCAGAACAGAGCCTAGCTATGATATTTGTGAATAAATATCTTTTTAATGTATTTTTAATCATCATAGAAGATGACTATCCAAGACTGATGCTAAAGCTGAAGCAATAAGGCCTTCATCAGCAGCTGATGTGTCAGTGTCCTCATCACACTTCCTATTCTTGTACTGTCTTACTAAATAACACTTCTGCTGTGCTTACATTCATCAAACTTCTGAAATGTTGACACTGCATGACAGCAGCAGTCAGTGTAATGAAAGGAGAGAAGAAAGCAGAAATTTGTACACAATATAAATAGTACTACAGTGCTACTGTTCATGCCTGCATGGTCTTAGTATTAAAACTGTTTCATCTACACATGTATAGCTACCAAAGAACACCGTGATTGGCGGTTATGCTCTCAGCCCCATCTATCATCATCACCTGCCTTGCTATACCTCACTTGCAGACTCGACTTCCCAACTTCCCCCAAATCATCAGCCAGATGGCCCTCTCCAATGCTAGCGCACTTTACCCACCTGATATGAAGCTATCCGTCATCTGATAACGACCAAGCTTTGGCGGTCCCCCAGCTGGGGCTTCTGCTGCAGCACTGGGCACTGGCAGGAATCAGGGATGGGTGGTGGAGGGGTGGCGCACAGCCTGACTGCCCCTCTGATGGATTAGTGCCAGGTAGTGAAGCTGGGGAGGGGCTGGGGTGCTGGAGGGTGTCCCCTAATAGGATTCACAGTCATCCAGTGGACCATGGAACAGGTGGAACCAGAGAAAGGGACAACAGAGAGAAATAAAGGTGTGTGTGTGTGCTGTAATAGCAGCACCAGGTGTGGCCTTATAGAACCCCTCCTGCGCCCTTCTTTTAAACCTTAACACTGTCACTTTGTGGCACAGCGCTGTAGCTAAACAAACCTTGTCAGGAAAGATTTTTTTCTTTCAAAATAGTATTTGGTACCAATTTTGGTCCTGCCATTAAGATTATAAATAAAAACAAATTCCTGTATTCTAAGTGCCAGTTATCTTTTGTCCTTGAGTTTACCTTTAGTTTATGTGAATGTGTTGCACACAGTTGATGGTTTGTATATTTACTGAAACAAATTAAAAATACCATGTGATAGCAGAAAGACTGGCTGGTTTTGTTAAAGCTGCCATGGTGAAAATGTTTTACCTACGGTGTAAATAAGGGAAAAATTACCTTTGCTGTACTAAAATGATTGCCATCCACACCTTGCATGAAACATGTCTGACTGTAAATCTTGACTTTTTAAGCAGTTAGATACAAGACTTTACTTGTTAATAATATCTCGGTGTTAGGGTGACTGACAAGAGAAAAATGCCTTAATGGCTTATGCTGAGCCTAATGTAGCAGTGTTTCCGGCTTTACACATGGCAGTGCACAGCGAGGGAGACAGGCACGACGAATATCGTATACACAAATGCACACTTTTGTGCATTTACAGACATACGTTTACATTGCCTCTCACTCTCTCACTCTCTCTCTCGCACACACGCACACACACACACACACACACACACACACACACACACACACACACACACACACACACACACACACACACACACACACACACACAAATACTTGCAGACAGGCATTTCTCATTAGTGAAGTGAGTATGCTTTAGGCAGGCAGGGTCCCTGCAGCAGTCTTCGGGAGTCAGAGGAGCCATTTGTCAGTGGAAAACAATTAGCGGGGAATGATCCGTTCCATTGGTTTTAATGAGTACAGCCGGGTCACTCTGCTCACAGCAGCAACACGCAAAGGTCATCAGAGGCTGAAAGCGACACAAAACCAACTCAAATTCATTGACACAGATGCAGAAACACACGCAGTCACAAACACAGACATCTTGATTCATTTCTGCCAAAATGCACACTGAAAAGTGGTGAGTGGAGGATTGTATCATATGAAGAAGGGATCGTGCATACAACCAGTACCATGACATGAGGTTATACTTAGTAAATACATATTCAGAATCAAAGTGAGAATCAGCGTTATTGGCCAAGGATGTGTTCACATACAAGGAATTGGGCAGCGAGTTATGTTTTTTCCTCTCAATGTAAACAGAATAGACAAACAGACAGTACAGACAATAGTATCATGACACGCACAATAACAACATGAATGCGCAATCGTGCAGAGTGCTAAGAATAAATTGTTACTATTGATGGATAACTGGTTACTATATTTGAATTTGAACTGAATCTTTATTTTGAGCATGTTAAAAAAATGCAACCACATAGAAATAAAAAAGAGACAAACAGTATATAAACAGTATGTGCAGTATATACAGATATACAGTATAGATGAGACTGCCAGTGATGATACACAATACACGACACTCTGACCAAGGAATTAAAGTAATCTGTTGTATAACACTTTTTTGATGTAAAGTAAGAGTAGAGAATCTTGGAATTTTGGAATATTAGAGCATGTTAGGAACTCTATTTCTCATTAATTAGGCTGCTTAATGGTTGTTAAGAAATAGCCTTGTGCAAAAATAATGAGCTTTAATCTGTTTATCTTTAGGTCAACTGTGATTGGCCGGCGTTCAGGGGACTCTCTCCATATTTGGGTCAATTACTTAACCTGAAGCACATTAACAATAACAGAGAGATGATTGCCTCTTTTTAATTCAACATGGCATGCACTTATGTTACAGGTAAATGTTACAGGTAATTTCTACACTCTTCTGTACAGTGTAGAAATGAAACAGTCAGTTGCAGAATACATCCAGTTTTATGTTAGTCATGTTATATTTTAAATATATATTTATTTGACACCCACCAAACCACAAAATGGGAATAGTCACAAATGTTGTGGCTTTCACAGAAAAGATAGTGGAGATATTTCCAGATTCTGCATTTCTTTTATTTAGTTGTTGAAATGAATGTTGGCCAAGCAATGAAAGACAAGCTAAATGAAGACAGGTTAACCAATAAGTCAAGACTAAACAAATGAAAAATTTCTAAATAAGCAAAGCCAGACTGAATTATAAATGACAATAAAATCTCTGCCAGATCTGTCAAACAGATGTATTATGTTATAAAGATTTAACAGTATGAAAGGTTTCCTGTATCTGTACCAGTCTGTTAGAGAAGGTCCTCCGGTGTCTGTCCTGTGATGCACAGGGTGGTCAGGATTATCCAACAGTGTGTTCAGTGACCCCGTCTCCATTACAGCTTCAAGTTTGCAGCTGTTTACAGAGCCAGCCTTTCTTTATTCAGTCTGTCAGAGTATCACCAGCTCTAATGCTGCTTCCTCCAGCAGACCACAGTAATGCACACTAGGCTCGCCGTAGCTGAGCAACAAAAAACTCCATCATTTTGGTGCATGTGTGAAAGATCTCAACTTTCTTCACTTTATGCATACATCCTCTGTGTTGGTCTATCAGTTCACAACTTGTACTCTTCCACCAAGACAACATCCTGTCCCAGGATAGCCATGCGCCCTGCAGTTGCCCTTGTTCTACTGAAGTCGATCACTACCTCTCTGATCTTATTCACATACAAACCTCTCCACAAAAACATCCACTGCACTTCTCCGCCTGAACATCAATCACACTTCCAGCTACTGTACAATTGTCAGAGTATTTCTGTTACTTTCTATTATTTCTGTTATCATATTTCTGTTAAATCAACACTGAAGGAAACAACACCCTTTTCCACCTTTCTTTAGGAGAAATGGTGATACATCACTCCACATTAAAATCACTGTGAAGGCTCAGTGAAACTGTTCAGGCACAATGTAAATGGCTCAACACCTAAAGTACTTTAATTTGGTTTTTACGTTAATTTATTTCTTATCTGTGCATATCTGTGTAGGTGCCACAATGTATAAAGTATACAGGCCACAATTTGTTTTTATTTGATAAATGATCATGCGTGTCTCATTTGTCTCTGCCCTCTACAACATAAACCAACATCAGTTCAAACACACTGGCAAAAGTGTTGAAGACTTATGTATCACATTGCAGGACTCAGGGTATAATAGGTTTGACTTGAAAGAGAGTAAGAGAAATGGAGACCCCCAATGGAAACACATCAGGGTTCAAATAGTGTTCACACAGGAAAGGGTTGTCCAACAATATCACCACTTCACTTCACATGCCGGCGGCAAGAACTGATTGAACTGCATGCAAAGTTCCCCTCCATGATAATCATATATTCCTGCATCAACGAACGTCAAGTGTGGAGGTACGGAAATCCAAAGTACATCAAGGAAAACTGCAAACTCAGTCATGAGAAAAGCAGTTCATTCCTTTGGAGGTTTAATCATTGAACATCCCTCCCTGAGATATTATGACGACACCATGTTTGTACCGGATGGAGTTCACCTCAGCACGAAGGGAAATGAAGTGTTTCTGACCAACATCCACTGTGCCATCAAGAAGGTCCTTCAGAACTCATATTACAGAAAATAGACTTGAGAAAACACAAACTTTAAATAAATGAAAGCAAAAAACAAAAAACGAACAAACAAAAAAAAAATGCTTGGACTCATCCTTTGCTTACAGATTATGCACAAAGATTAGACACTTCCTATCATGCTGTATGCATGCATGCAAATCTGCCGTCAGTTCAACCACCAGTGAGTTTTTCCTTGAATTATTCAAAATATGATGTCAAATGATATAAAATAATGTAAAAGACTTGTTTAAATCTATGCGTTAACCTCTTAATCAAAGGTGTCTAAAAGATCAGAATTGATCCCAGTAAAAGTGTATGACATTGAAAGTGAGTTGATCATCCTGTGACCAGTTCTGGACGAAATAATATAAAATCAGTTTTAAAGTGGAAATGAAACACTACATGTAAAAAGGCTAATTTACACCACAGAGCCCTGCTCTCAAAAACGGACATAGATGTAACACTGTCTGTGTAGCTAGATTTAAGTAATAAGTGCTTAAGTGAGCAGCGGCTATTTAGCAGAGAGCCCACCTGGTGAAACTGCATCCCCCGTGCCCCTCCCCCATCCCACTCTGAAACCAGTGGAAAAGACCTCATAATGGTTTGTGAACACAGTGACAAGTAAAATGGGTCTTTGGTAGGAGTTGGGGTGTTTAAAATGGGAAAACCCAGCCAAATATTGAATCAGTGTAGTTACACTGTGTTATCTTGCACACATTGTGTTGTAACTTTTTATGGTGACATTTAACAGGTCTGAATTAGTTGGCGCAGGAATCTCTGATTGCAATAACATGCTTTTGATCATTACAATTCGGTTATTGTGCAAGGTGTAACAGCTTTGCAGTTGTGTGTGAATAAAAAGCTGAGGCAGATTCTTTAATTGTGACCACAGGAGTTAAAAAGTGATCATTTTTTGGAGGTCTGCACGCCTTTGGCTTTGTACATTTGGCATTGGAAACTACACGTAGGAGCTCAGCTGAAGGCTGGGCACATTTCAGCCACTGGCTGTGCTAAATATGTGCTCTGAATAGATGTTTCATGTTCATACTTTGTTTCTGCTCTTAAAAAATACGAGTCACAGATGAATTTCTCATGGGTCATTGTCCTTTGGTACACTGCCTGTTAGTTTGCAGAGATGCTCTCAACAAAACCCTTCAATGCTAAGCTAAATAGCAATCAACTAAATCCCACTGTAGCACAATTATATTGTTACAATAAAACAAATACTGTGTATCCATGTGGGTTTTCTAGACATTGCAAGAATAAGAAAAGGGAACATTAAGATCAAACTAGAAATTAACATCTACTACTGCTTATCTGGGAAACAAATGCATTTAGATATATCTCCAGCAGCCTTATTGACACATTTTAGATATAAACATTAAATTATTATGAAAATATAAATATTTTAATTTTCACACTATATCAAATATAGTCAATGCATTATCATTATTGCTATTTTCAGTTTTTCTTTTGGAAAAACTCCATTGGAAGGTTGGTGGTTGAATCCCAGCCTCCCACAGTCGGCATCTTTGAATTCTTGGGCAAAATACTGAACCCTGAGTTTCTCCCCAGTGTTTAGGCATAAGAACAAGAACTGGTATGAAGTGTTCTATGAGGCTTATATTAAGAAAGTGCTTTAAGTGGAACACTATATAAGTACAGTCCATCCATTTAGTATAAGTGATTGTTACAGTATACCTACTGGCCCCAGCTGCTGTGTGCATAACTTCCCTTTCAATTCATTTACTCTCTGTATCCATCAGAAGGTAGCAAGACACTGATTATGTATACCTTTTGTTTTTTTACATCTAATGGAAATTATATGTGGTACTTCACTGAGAGCATGGCTGCGTTCAGCTGCCAAGTGAATACTGATGCTCAGATGCTTTTTTTTGTATATATATCTATATATATATAGATATATATATATATATATATATAGATATAGATATATGAAATGCAATTTATTTTATGAATGTATATAGGTGATTCCATTACAACGAATTAATATCAAATCTTTAGCCATTTATCTCGTCCCCCTTTCCGTCTCCCCTATACTGACGAATGAAGCACAAATACCAGGAAACTATATTTAAGCAAAAAGACTCATTTGATGGTTGGAAATGTCTCCAAAAAAAGATTAATTGCTGCTTCTGACAATAATACACAACTGATATTTGCACAAAATTAACCACACAGGCGTACCGCTGCTGTGTTCTCAGTATGTATTTGCTCTCGGTCTTATTCTTTGATTTTTTTTGCTTGAAACTTTTTTCTGTGTATTCATCTCCGATGGTTCAGATAAATTGTATTAATCTGTTTTAAATGTCAAGGCTTCCAAACAGAATCGTGAGTGCGAAAAAAGGATTTTAAATATTTCTTCAATGAAGACACGCTGCTGCTTGTCTCTCCCTCTTTTGCCCTTGCTCTTTCACTACTCCTTTCTCGCTCACGCGCACATAAGCTCGCAAAGTGCATCGGCAAATGAAAGGATGTGTCATGGCAATCGGAGCAATGTAATTAGAAGTGCAAGAGAGGTGGAAAGTGCTTTACGGTGATAATGTGGCACAGTAATTAAGGGGAAATATCATGACCCTAGTGCCCACGGCATTTTTAAAAAGAGTCATTTAAGCTCGAGATTACACAGTGATTGTCAAATCAATGGAGAAGAGGGAGGGAGAAGGAATGTGGAAAATGAACCTGTCTTGATGGGGTGCATGAGTGATGAGAGAAGTAGCTTCGGCATGCATCTACAAATGGACTCGCAGATGTGTCGATGCACTGATTATAAATTTGAATCCAATAGCTATAGACTGTCAGGTTTACAGTCTGAGTTTTGAAGTTTTGCTTTTCCAAATATGTTTAGTAAATTTGCACAGTTATCTAAATATGTCTTCTTTGCATGGATCGTACAAAGCTATATAAATATTCTGTATGTGTCATGTGCTGTAAAACTCGCTGATATTTTGACTCTGCCAAGCTACAGTTGCAGAGCAACCTCGACGACCGAGACAAAGGGGAGAAGGGGAAAGAGTTAGACAAAGGGAACAAGCGAAAATAGAAGGGGAGAGATCTTGGTAATGACAAGCACTTCACAGTCAGATCCGACCTCCCTCCACCCACGCACCCCGATGAGATAATTCTTTCTCCAAATTGCAATCAAAGCTCAGAAAAACACTTGAGGAGCAGGAGCTCTTTCAGCCATTAACTCGCCAGGTCCTGGGGTGCTGCTTTTTAAATATTACATTTCTTTGAATATGTTTTTTGCATATTGTTTTTTTCCCCCACTCTTAATTATTAATCCTGTTTCCCCTTGTGCTCAACGCACCATTAGCACTGGTTTTTTGGAATTATTAATATTCAAGCTGAGTAAACGCATTGACAAAAGAATACTAGAAAGTTTATGCACATAATCACCTTTCTTGTTCTTAGACAAAGAATGATATTTACAGGACGACTGCAAGTTTGGCCATTTTCTTAGGGCTGTCTCACACCTAGATTTGTGACACTGTGAAAAACAACTAATCTTGTGTGCTCATTAGACTTCAGGAACCGCGAGTGGAACAAAATGCAACGAGTCCAGACAGCCTGTGTTATTAAGGACAGAGCCAAAGGAGCCACTGTAGCTGCATAGGGAACTGGGAAAGTGTATCAAATTAAAGGAAATACGCATTTCTGCCATCGTCTGTATTATTTTGACAGCCTGGTTTCAATTTAGGAGCTCATAGGAAGATTAAGCATCATATAACTAACATATTTTGACTAGTGTGGTCTCCCGTTTCTTCAGGTCATGTGGGTGCGCTGATGAGGAACTAATAAAGTGGAAAAGTCTGTCCAGAGAACTGAGGCTGAAATGGGGGTGTTTGAAATGTGGTGTGTGGGAAGAGGTAATGGCTGATGTAATGTTTTCATGAATGGTTTGGTAAAATGTGAACAACAGGTCAGTGGCCTTAAATCGCTGTATAAATAAACAGTATTCCCTCAGGATGATGTGCCGTCTTGTGACCCGCCCATAGATCCCCACGCAGGACTTGAAAGACGCTGAATGGCAGAGAAAAGAAAGCTCACTCCTCTGCTGTAGATTTGGTGTCAAGTGGCTCTATTTGTCATAATTATGTGGTTGTAAAAGGAAAGTCTAGAAAAGGTCTAATCAATCTGATTTAATTAAGTGCAGTCAGTCATTTGAAATGAGCAGAATAGAATTAATAAGCACATTGTAAATTTGCATTTAAACCCATGTAATTATACCAATTCAGTGGCCTCACAAGCACACTAATTTTTTTTTCTTCAAAAGAGCTGAAAAGAGGCAGAAACAATTTCTCCTTTTTCCTTTTTGATGATGAATCAATGTGCAGCGAGGGGAAAGCGCCTTAAATAGTAAAAATGTATATTGTATAAAACCTGGAACACATCTGCTGTTCAGGTGATGCTTGGTAGGGTTTTATTCATTTGTAGTAGTGAGAATTTTGCACCTTAACGTGTAAGACGATGCAAGTTTGACAGACATCAGTAGTTAATGAAAGAAACTCTTAAGAATCTCAAGCTCAAATAAAGCTAAAACCTATTGAAATTTCAGAAGACAAACTAATTTCACAGAAGAAAAGAGAACAACAACATAAAAATCCTTGATAAACAGCAAATCTTGAAATAAGTAGGAGGCGGAGGGAAGAGGTCTTGGCTTGACTCGACCAAGCATTAGTAAGTGAAGGAGACAGTGGATCATTACAGGTCTGTGGAGCTTAGTTGTGGTGAGAGGATAAAGGAAGGTTGGAAGGGAAGATGAGAGAACAATACAAAGATGGATGACTGGGTCGCGTGGTGAATGCAGAACTGGCCTACCGAGTTGATGACCTAGTGTCTGACTGATTGACAAGGTGATTGACAAGGTGGCTGTTTATGTGCTGGGTCTCGCATGGGTGATTTTCTTAGATGCACTGAAGCATTTCTCGGCTCGTGGATAACCTCCTTCACTTTGCTTTTGACCTAATTTCACTGGAATATGCCTTTCAGAAAAGGTTTGAAATTCACGAGAGAAACGGATCAGATGTTGAACAGTATTGCACAAATAACATTCGATCTGCTCCACATTTCACCCTAATTCCTCCCGTTTAAACAATCCAGCCATTAAAATCTTTGTGTGATACTGCAATTTTCTCAAAGTGCGACTTTCCTTTGGTGCTGATTCTTTTTTAAACCCCCCTTTTTCATGCATATTTTTGAACTGTGCAAAGCATGTCAAACATAATTTTACATGCTGTGAAGAGAAACATTAGCACACAAATAAACATCAGAGCCTTGCCGACGGAGCTTACCTGCCATGGAAACAGCTGAAATTAACCACCTCCCACAATCCTTTGTTCTATTTATGTTTCAAATTCCGCTTGAGCGACTCCACCTCTACCCCTGAAAACCATATGTGCACGATGCAGGCCCAAGCTCGAAACAAATATTAAAATTTCTCATCAGAATTAGCCTTGCACATCTGTTTTAACTAGGAACAGCTGAAAAGATTGTTTTTTGTTTTTGACAGAAAGTGTGTATTTGTGCATGTGTGAAAGAGGAGTGACTGTTGTTGAAGAGATGCCTACGAGGATTTACTGTATCTTAAACATCTATGTTTTTGCTTTCTCCGTGATATCAGATATCCCAAGTGGCGCTGAGCTGTTTCCAAGCGGCTTCCTCCGTCTTGCCGCTAATCAACAAAGTTAATTTGTTTCTTCATTTATTTTTATGAATCCTCAAGCTACCACATTCGGGTTTTCACCATTCTACAATATATTTCTCCAGCTAACTGGCAAAAGCTCTCTTCATTTATCAGATCCACACAGCCGGCTTATTACAAGAGTCCTCTTATCTGTCATATTTCCTTCCAGTAGCGCTGCAGTGGTTACAAATGGGACTTAGTCTATCTGGCTTGGAGCTGATGAGGGGGGAAATGAAATTATTGCGATTAGATCTGACCCATATGCTGGAGTGCTTGGAGTGTGTGTTGGTGCATTTGTGTGTAGTGTTGGCAGAGCTAGCGCTGCTTTATTGTATGTGTGTTTCTACGGTGTGGTGGGTGACAGTGGCTAGCAGCATGATTAAGGCATTAGGCAGAGCTTGCACCACTGAAGGTGGGTGATAAAAAGAAGTGGACATTTTCAATTGGTTATATTAGCTGATTTTAAGCATTTGAATTGTTCTTTTTCACCTGTTCATCTTCTTTTATTCTCTTTTCCTGACTCTGTCATTCACTTCTTTCCTTTTACTCACGCACATGAAACACACACTCCCCCTTTCTTTCTTTCTTTTGCTCTTTCTGTGAATAATTGAACAGCTAACCCCAGCCAAGGTTTAGCACTATCGTCTAGCGTGTAGTCTGACTGCCAATCAGTTGACTCATCTACTCTTGTGGAGAAAACAAACAGGAGGGCACTGATGCAAGCCAACAGGCAGCACTCCAAATCCTGAACCAACAGAACGAATACTGGGCTGTTATCTGTAGCAATCCAACCACAATGAGAGAGATAAATGGATTCAGTAGATGCAATAAATAGATTCAGCTTTTTCTTAGACATAAACAATTCAAAAGAGATGTTGCGCTTAGGTTTTCAAGTTAAAAGAGATTCTCCGCGGCAAGAAAAATAAATTGCTTCATACTGAGACTCATTTTCTTCAAAGACAAGCTCATGTTCAAGTGTACAAATAGCGATGTTGACAACAGTGCTTCTAGACTGATTTTCACCTTCAACCATGCATCTGACCTTCCTCTCACACTGTACAGCAATCTGCATTTATTTGCTTTTAGCATTTAGCCAAAGGCTATAAGGAGCAACTTAACCTGAGAGAAATTTATCATGGATGGTGTTTTTGTGCACCAACTTGAAAGTGAAATGAACTATAGCCGGACTGGTAGTACTTCAGAAACAAAGACAAAACAAAACAATGGTAAGAATAAAACTTATTATAAGTTTAATGAAAGTTTAAAGAACAAAGGTTGAATGTTAACAATTGCAATATTCTGGTAGCTGTGGTACCAGAAAAATAACAGAAAATTGTCTAATAAAAAAAAATAGATTTTTTTTTTTAAAATGAATAAAATAAAGCTTAAATGCATTAATCTAAAGTAATCTTTAACCTAAGGGGAAATTTGTCTTGAAAATAGTGTTGCTGACTAAAAATATAAAAAAACCCACCATGATAAAAATTTAGTGGAGACATTTGACTATAGTTTTAGCGTTAGCTGCTCATTACCCAAAACAATGCTGCAAATACTCAATCACAAGAATAAAATATTAGTTTTTGCAAGTCATTAAAGTCCATAATTACAGCATTGTTGAAACAAAATATGTTTCCAGTTTACATTTGTGGATACTGTATTTTACTATTAGTGTTTTAACATATCTTGAGAGAAAATACGTCGAATTTCTACGCCAAGGTTGTCCTTTAGCTGGTTTTAGAATAAAGAGGTAGAGATTTTATTGCACATCAGTTATTTAGGCATAGTTATATTTTTGCTCTGAAGCATTCCTTCTCGTTCATTTTGTTTCTAGTTAAGTTCTTTTGGACATGCATTTATTTTACTATATGAAATATCAACACATGTATTCTTCCTAAGACCCCCAGAAGTCATTTATTTTTGTTGCCCGTGAAACTGGATAGTTTTGAGGTAAACTAATGTTTAGAGTAATATAAAGCACAGTTTGCTTGATTTATGAGTTTACGAGTCATATGTAATTCAGCCACTGCTTATTTGGTTACTGCCACCACCACACCCTCTACCACATAAGCAATGTTTGACCTTCACACTGCCTCACTAAAAGTGTTAGAGTATGAAAAATTATGATACGTGTTCTTTCTGTTTATCATCGGCGATCAACCTGTTCTGTTCTTTAGGTATCTGGATGTATTGCATTATATTGATAGTAAAGTGGGTTTTCTTAAATCTTGCGTTGGAGCCCTATCAGGTGTGTTTCTTTGCACGGGAGGGTACAAGGTCTGATGAATGTCTGTAACAGACACACACAGAAAGTCTAATGTTGAACCTTCTAATACATGTACAGTTTAATTCCTTCCACTCTGCATCTTCCCACGCTAAGCTGACCCTCTAACATTTTCACCAATATTCACATGCATCCCCACACCGGTCCTCCCCCCTCCATCCATATGCCTCCCTTGACACTCAGTCAGGCTGCCGCCATAAGCAGCCTTCTCCATACTTAATATGGTCCGATCAATACCGATTGGCCGGGAGGACACAAGGACAAATAATGAGCAAACAGTGTGCATGCCACACACACACACATGCACGAACATGATGTCAATATGTTGTTTTCTGAATCCACATATAAATGGATGTGCTTTACACATAGGAGGGAAGGAAACACGGAGAGAAAAATGTGGAGACAGAGAGAGAAAGATGTCCTCTTTTGTTGTTTGGTTTACACAAACGTAGACAGAAAAAAACAACAACATCAATGGTAAAAAAGTCTGTAACATTTCCTAAATAATTTTGATGAAGAAAAAAGTTGTAAAAAAAACCCCTAAACATAGTATTTTGTAATCTCTGAAGCACTAATACTATAATTTTTTTTTTAATTGGAAATTGGATTCCTCTGCCAGGTTGTTCCCATATTTTCTTTCTCTCTAATGGTCTTAATGCAAGCAGGTCAATGCTGGCATTCTCCTCTCATTTCATTAGCATCAAGTCCTTGGACAAGAATAGTCAAGGTCCTTCAAATGCAGCTTGTTTTTACAATAACGGGCTACATGGCATGTAAGTAGTGAACAGAGGAAACATTAATATTTGGAGCTATTTTGAAAACCATTAAGGCTTTTTTGTGCGCGCACACGTGTGCTTCATTCTGGTAAGTACTGAGAGCTTAGTGACTGTTAAGTGAATAAAACAGAGCAGGGAGTTATTGTACCAAAATCATTGATGTACAGGGAGCGCTGTGCCTTTAGGCCTCTTTCTTTGTATGCTGGTCTGCTTTGGAGTTTTACATTGATCTGACATTCGCTTTTCATTTTATTTATTTATTTATTTTCTGTTTGGGTTTAATTTCACAAACACTCCTGTCTGCACGAGTGTATATCTGATTTTCTTCATAAAAATATGGGTCTATGTTAAATCTTTAGGTTCGCTTTGATGCCACTGTGTGTGCATGTGCACGGCAACGCCGATCAGCATTTCTTGGCATCTAAGTGAGAACATCTGCACTGAGGTTTTAACATCTGGATCTCACATTTTCTCCCACCACTGCTGCTCGCACTGAAAATGAGTGCACAGGAGAGAAAATGAGAGAGGGGGCAAGAGAAAAGGAAGCATTTAAACAGAGAAATCATGTGTAATTCTTTAAGGAATACTCTCAAGTTTTAAGCCTTCTTTTCTTTGCTTTTTATACATTTATTGTCGTTACCATTAACATCTTTATTTCATATTATGTAAAGTCAAATAGGGGCACGCTATCGTTAGCTTTGCATTTTTTGTTAATTGTTTAGTTTCTCGCTCTTGTTTCCCTAGATAAGATAAGATAAGATAAGATAAGATAAGATAAGATAAGATAAGATAAGATAAGATAGAACTTTATTCATCCCACGGGTGGGTTCCTCTGGGAAATTCGGTAATAGATAATAGATAGGGACAAATACACTCATTAACCCATTGTGACATGGACAGATTTGAATCCTAAGGGTATATAAAAGAATACAAAGAGCACACTCAAAGATACACAAACACACATGCACAGGCGAGTCTAGATGACATATTTTCAGTGGAGCTGACTTATTGGTCACAGAGTCAAGCTGTCTGTGCTTTGGGACAGACAGTTGGTCACAGATCGCATCTAAGGCCCATTTAGCTCTCTCACCCAAAACAGATGTCAGAACACCAGTGATAGATTTCTCCATTTCACACACACACACACACACACACACACACACACACACACACACACACACACACACACACACACAAACAACACACACACACACACACACACACACACACATTTCTATATGTCTAGATGGAAAAAACTGGGAAATAATTGCAACTACTGAATTATTGAAACATGCAAATATAAAGAGTAATAAATCCCACACTGCTTCAATAAGGTTGAGGTCCGGACTCTGATGAGGCCAATCCATGACTGAGTGTAATAGTATGTGCTTTATTTTTATCCATGTTTGCTTTTACGGCATTGGCAGTGTGTTTGGGATCATTGTTATGCTTAAAAAAAATGAAACTTTTGCCAATCAGACACTTTCCAGATGGTATTGCATGGTGGCTCAACACTTGATGGTACTTTTCTGTGTTAATAATTCAGCGAAGACAGCGCCTCCGCTGTGTTTTACATTACAACATTACTGACTGTTTTAACTCTCTTCTGACCTCATGTGAACCAAATAAATTCAAATTTGGATGAACTGCTTGATAAGACCTGCTGCCACTGCTTTTCAGAAAAGTCGTTATGTAATACCTCAGCCATACCTCAGCTTTTTTGTTTCCTTTCCCTAAGAATGGCTGCTTGACAGCTTCCCTGCCAGTGAGGCCATTTCTGATGAGGCTTCAGTAAACAGGTGGCTCACCTGAAGGTCCAGTGTGTGGTCTTTGCTGGATGTTTTTTCTATTTCCTCAAGACATGACTTTCAGGTACTGTTCCTCAGTTGCAGATATTTTTTCCAGCTTGCCACTTTTCCTTTTGTCCTTCACATGTCCAGTTTCCTCAGTTTAAGGAGACACTGCACGCCATACTAAGAGATGCCAGGCTTTTGCCTAACAGCCATTTGAGAATCACCATGTTGGCACAAAAATACCATTTTATGCCTGTGAAACTGTATTATTTTTGCTGTTTTTGTAGATTCAGTTAAAGAACTGGGGAATTTTGGGGAACAAAGTGCCTAAATATAACACTATGATTTTCTAATTTTTATGCCATATTTTTTTTCAAGCTTGAAAAAATGCAAGTCAGGTATAAACAATTAGCAATATCTCATAACGTCGAATGTGTTAAAAAAAATAAGAAAGAAAAATCTGGTGGTTTCATTGCCCTTTATTTCCCTTCTGCTTTCCTCCTTTCTTTCATCGTGATACAACTATATTCACTTTAAAAAAAAACTCCCCAGGCCTTCTTTCCCCTTCCCTTCTCCTTCTGTTTCACCCCTCCTCCCTCCTGTATTTCTCTCTGGCCTCCATTTAGTAGATGACAAGGGACCGGTTCAGAGTCCATATCAAAGCCCGTCTGTCTTTCTCTGCCTTCCAGTCATCCTCTGGAGTCAATATACATCCATCCATGACCCCCCTGATGCGAGCTGTTCACAGTCCCCTTGACTTAGAAGGGTTTCTGGGACTGTGACAGCCTCAAGGTGGTTTGATGGAGGATAACCTCACTCCATGCTGGTCAGTTTCATTATACGCTGCTAATGGCAATACATTAGGCAATGATGTGGACAAGGGGACTGCTTTATAAAGTTTTTTAATCATAAAACATATATGTCCCCATATTATACTTTTTGTAATGTGATTATGAGTATTACCATGTTATCTTTACCCTTGTCATACAGATGATGGCACGGCTGTATTTCTGCAAATAATTTTACATGAACAAGTGAATCTGATTGCGTTCATGTGAGATATAGGTGTGTGATTATCTATGCACCTGTGATGTCATCTGCCTACGTATTTATGCGGCTTTCTGGACTGTGAATTAACATCAAAATGGATTGTATTATGTATCAGACCTGGCAAATCTCCTCAAATGGGAGAAAGCAGCTGTGAGTCTATGAGGCAGAAAAGCCCAGAATGGCAATGTTATCCATGTGGGAGTACACACACACACACACACACACACACACACACACACACACACACACACACACACACACACACACACACAGGGAGAGAGATATTTTCTCCATACATGAAAGACTCAGGCGATATCTATATCCATCACATAGACTGTAGTTAGAAGATGGAGGTCTGATCTGAGTCCAAAACCAATCTGGAAATGCTGGATTGTTATCCAGCTGGTGGTGACTCATCTGATTGTTAAAATCTAGTCTGACTGTAAAAAAAAGTCTATGGCACAACAACCTGTCGACACATATGACCTCACATTCAAGCATTTTCTTAAATTTTTTTTTTTAAACATAGTTTTGTTTTTAAAAGTTTAGTTTGGTCATTTTAAGCTTTTATTTGTGAGCACAGACAGGAAAGCAGGGAGTATGTGGTTGGGAATGCCACACAGTAAATGGTGAGCTGTTTTAGTTGGGATCTAGTTAATACAATATTACAATGAGGTGATCATAAATTCATAAATTATGGTTGACATCAGAGACATAAAGGAGGATATACTTTAGGAGAGGCCTACTTTCTGACTGATGAGCTGCTACCACATGAGTATGCATTATCCTCAGTGTCCCTGTCAGACCCACCTACTGCTCATCTCTAGTTTCAAAACAACGAGACATTCAAGGTCGAGGCTTTATGACGTTCTTAAACCGCTGGGTGATTTTCTTGTTTTTCTCTGTGCACGTAATATCGTTCACCAATGATGTATTGACTGAATGACAATAAAGATATTTGAATCTGAATCACAGTGGCTATGTCCATCTTTTATTTACTGCTTATGATTCAATGTACTAGCACCATGCTGTGAGTGAAGCGTCGAGGTTTTGGATTTGTCGTGTTACTGTAAATGTTTTTAGCTGAGCCCTGATCCACAACTGTATTTTGATGAAACAGAACAAAGATTGGGGAACTTAATAACGAGCATCAGCAAGAGCAAGACAATTCAGACACTCTTTTCAACAAAAACTGTCCATAAGGAAATCTGCAGAGGGCACAAAAATACCTGCATCTCTTTAAACATTGGAAATGTACAGCAACAAATATGATTTAGACTAGAAACATCTTACAGTTGTCTTGCAGAAGTAAACAAAAACAAGAATAGTGCATTCATGCATGTGGCACTGATGCAGTAACTTCAATTACAAGCTACTTGGTCAGGATCAGTAAATGATGGTATAAAGTATTTATATATGCATGCTGTGTTCATAAATTTGTGCATTTTTTAGTTCAGCTGCAGATCTTTCACCTCTAACTGGCGCATTTTTACAGTTGCATAAATCTGGCCCTAAATTGTTCAAGTCATTAATTGCAGTGACTACTTCATTGCAGCACCAGCAATACAGAAAACATAGTATCTTTACACTTTCTCTCAGAACTGCAAACCACGTTTAACTGCCTGGTACGACTATCACAGTACCCCTTGTCTTTGTCCCTGAGCTGAGCCACAAATCATACACTTAATAAAATTTTAATTAGATGCATCTATTAGTGCTGCCAGCCTCAGTGAAATATTGTTGATGGATTTGCAGCTCACACAGTTCGCTCCCTCTGCTTTGGTGCACACACTCCCACCTGTCACTATCCCTTCTTTCACCCTCCTACAGCTGTTTAAAGTGCAGCTTCAACTGAGGGTTGGGGTTAAAGACCAATGGCAGGGAGACTGTTCCTATCACACACATTTGAATAATTATGCTCCCAGCAGGTAAATGATAATGTATAATTTTATCATTCATCTTTTGGCCTTTCTTTTATGGTTCTTATATGAAATATATCATACTATTGGTGAAAAGGCACGAAGGGCTTTCTGTGGACAATAAAAAAAACCAATAAAAAAGCTTAATGTTGCATGAGCTCTTGTTATTTCCAGATACTATAGGCCGTATGCTTTTCCTGTCATATTCATGTCATGGCACTAAGTTCGACAGAATCACCGTTAACTTCATGCTTACACAACATAAACTCACGACCTGTGTCAGCATGGAGAGAAATGCCAAAAGAAGACAGATGGCTGCTTTTGTGGAAATGACACAGCGCAGTTACTTAATCCACATTTCCTTTTAAGGTTCTGGTATCTAGGAGTAGCTCAGCTACATATAAATTCAGCCGGCTCCACCTCTATTCTAGGTCCCGAGGTTCCTGGCAACATGCTTATTGATGACAAAACCATTCCTAGTTGCAAGTGGTGGATGGAGTGACTGTAAGTGATCACAGACATCTAAGACAAGAATAAGTTAGCTTGCCAAAATAGCTGTAAAAGAGGCAGAAAACTGTGAGTGTAGACTCACCTACCCATAAATCCTAAAGCTTATTCTTCTCCAAACCTGAGCTCTAAATCTAAGTGAACAGTTTCCACCACTGAATCAATGTGCTACTTAAAAGAGAGGCTTTTTGTCGCTCTTAATATGATGAATAGTTTTAGCAACCTTACCATGAACCCCTCGCAGAAATTACTACACACTAAAGGCATACAGTAAAAAAAAAAAGAAGAAGAAGAAGAAAAGGAAAAGCTTAGCAACTGCAAGTTGAAAGGAGGCATGAATTTATCCATCCATTACTTGTCATGGTCCTGGTCTCTGACCCAGTATTTTAAGTTTTAAGTGAGTTCCTTTTAGTTTAAAGGATTTTTTATGTTTAAGTTTGGCAGTTAATATATTCTTTGTTCATACAGTAGTCTGTTTATGTTCTGCTTCATCTTATTTTGTAATACGCAGTTGTCATCCTGTTTGTCATCCCTCTCTGTCTCCCCCTGCATCTGTCCCGTCTCTGTGCTTGTTTACCTTTCTGTTTTTATGTCTATGTTTTTGTATTTGTGTGTCTGTCACCTGTTAACTTGCTTTGCTTCCCTCTGTTTTGTTTTCCCTGATTTAGTTCAGCTTGTGTACTTAAGCGTCTCCACATTTAGTTTCCTAGTTAGCAAATTCTTAGTATCTACCCAGTTAAAGTCCTTTTGTATTTTTGATCCCTGTGAGTCTAGCAATAAAGCTGTATTTTAAGCCCAGTGTTGCTTCCGATTACTCCATATTGGGTCCTAATCTTGCCATTCACACAGCAACATATGACTTCACTTCACTCAAATACTACACGGCTGCAAGAGATCCTAGATAAGCATGCAGCCAGTTCTGCAGCATGCTGACAATACAGAATGAAACACGGAAACCTTTGAGTTAAAGAAGAGGAATATGTGGGAGCTACTTGTCAAATCAGGCATGTAGATATGATGCTGATAGGCAGCAAGGTAAAGACACAGGGGAACGTAGACCAGCAATTAGTGTAGGTTGATTTAGGTCGAGAAGCCACCCACGTCTGTCTTGGCAGGAGCAAAGTCAGGCCCAGAGGCTCTGAGAAACACCAGGTTAATTGGTGGTGTGGAGATCTGTTCCAGTGTGTGCGCTGTGTACTAATATAAGTCTCCCCTCTGATGCAGAGTGCATTTGACCAGATGTGTGCTAAATCAGACACATTACTATTGCCACCCCCCCTTCAGACCTAAGCCTCTAGGTTCACATACATAAAAAAAAGCCCACAGACACATGGATGCAAACAGCTGGCTCAATCGTACACTACCATTGGTCAGTTTAAGGGATAAATGACCTGCATGTAAAGACTCAGACACACCCCTTCAGCCATAGATGTGTGCAAAAAGTCTGCATTTGCTTGTGATTCTGACTCTTTTTCCTCACTGCAGTGCCTGACTGCTCATCCTGGGCAATTAAAAGGTACCAATTGTGGTTGTCATTAATCAGCATGTCTGCATGGCAGTCTCCAATTCATAACTGTCAAATGCAATGGGCAGAAAGTAATAGGTCACCAATTATACATGGGGAGTCTTGTAAGGCTTTGGAGACAGTGGGTTTAAACACGGCACATATTGAGTCACACTGAAACGCATGCACACACTTGACCGAATAGACACGAACGCACTCCGAGGTGTGTGCATGCACAGGCATTCACGAGCACGCATAAAAGCGCACACGGCGTCGAGAAGCCACACACCTTCCATTTCTCCCCCAGCGAGAGGTTTGACAGGACCTGAGGTGAGGAAAAGGCGAGAGAGGGGAGGAGGCTGAACGAGCGGAGAGAAGATGAGAGCGCTAGTACTCCAAGTCCTCCCAACAACAGTGCGGCTAAAATGAAACAAGATGTTTTCGCTCTCAGAGCCAAAATGGTGTTTTAGTGAAGGTGGGAAGCAGCTGTTGAACTGGAGCCCCCATAAAAAAAGAAGTCACAATAGAAAGTTCAGCATTTTTCTTTTTCTGAAAACCAGCTCGGCTTTGTTAGTTTGGTGACAAAACCCACTGGAAATATTCTTGACTCAGACAAGACGTCCTCAAAGAAACTCCTAAAATACGAAGTTTTAGACTTTGCAACTACCGAGTCAAAATGCGTTTAGCTTTTGTATCACGAGTAAAACTGTGTCGTGAGTCGTGTATAACCCATGAACACACACATACAGTGCTGCACATTCTCCCGCATATGACTTAAATTCAGCGCTTGGATCGGAGAGCTGAATGATATAATTGCCACCAGATGTAACGCGCTGTCGAGCAGCAAGTTCTGGTTTCTAAATAAACAGGCTTTTATGACTCACAGCCTCATAGTGGTGACGGAGCTCCGGTTACCCCTGTTGAAACACAAATAAATAATCAAGAGCACCCCCTCAATGTTCCACCATTACCATTTTGTTCTTGGCGAGCTGTCGTGGGTGAGTGTATGGTTCATATTAGCCTGAAAGGAAGGAGGGAAATGTTCATCCTTTTCAAAATGGGTTTGTGTACTGTTTTCTTTTATTTTTTGGCATAATCTTGGAGACATAGAAACACAGTGATCACAAAAACCACGCAGTCCTACACATATTGACGGGCTGCACACTAACCTCAGCAATTTAAGGTTTCGCCTAGATTGTGTTTTTCTTGCGTTTCTTTTCCTTTGGCGCATGTACTTGTGCAACTTCTATCTGCCATTCAAAGGCAAAAGCACAATAGACTCCTGCTGCTGTTTAAGTTGCTGGGGAAAAATTCAGCTTGGTAAATATATAAAAATGGACTGAAAAGTTAAAATGGCCACACTACTTCAGAGTAGAGAATGATGAACGCAGATTCAAACATATCAATAAACAATAAACTCACATATGCACAAAATCACACAAACTTGAAAAGGTCGGGAAAGTCAGGTAACATATAATCTCTTTCTTAGAGGTCCTGCACTGCAAAGTCCTAAACCTATGCTGTCAGAATATGGGATTTCTAAGCATTTAAATTGTATTTCCAAGTCTTGGCAGTCCAACCTTTTTCCCATCACAAAACAAAACGTACACACTATTTTTCCAAATGTACTTTTTTTTGTCTCCAAAACACGTGAGCTATGTTTCTTCTCTTTGTGCTTTTAGACCTCATGAATAAACTAGCAAGAGTGACATAAATCTTATCATTCTAGCTTTTTGTGGTTAAAGCCAGCAGGTGTCCAGCTCAGCACAAACTTAGCAACGAGCTGACAATTAGTTTGCATAAATATCTCATGTTTATGAGATGAGGGGATGAGTGCAGGAGCTGAAGTACCTCTCAGTTTTGTTTGTGAATATTAGACATATGGAGACTGGCTGGTAGATCAGGGCAGGAATGATAGTGATGCTCGTGGCCATGAGTTGTCAGCAGTGATAAAATAAGGTAATTCAAAAATGAACTCCCTCTGAAGGGTGTCGGTTCATCCTTGGTGATAGAGTGAAGAGCTTAGTTTTTTGGGAGGAACTCAAAGTAGAGCTGCTGCTCTACTTTGGACAAGATTTATTTGGAAGAACTGTGCATATATATTTGATGTACGTCAGTCGGATTGATGATTTTTGTTTGTTCCCTGATTGCCACAACACGAGGGGAACTGAATGAAAACACAGATGAAACAAGGTGATTGCCAAGGGTTAGAATTAGGTTTGGGGTCATCATTAGTGTAGATTAAGACCTAAAGCTGTTGATTTCAGGTGATTTGGACATTCGATGAGAATGCTTATGGACACCTTGAAGGTGAGGTGGTTTGAGAGAAGAAAAGGCAAACCCAGTACATGATCATGTCTGTTGACTAGTTTGGGAAAGCCTCAGTATTTTTCCTGGAAGAGCTGGAGGCAGTGGCTGGTGAGAGGGAGGCCTGGGCAGCTCTGCTTGGACTGCTACCCCTGTGACTTAGACGTTGATAAGCTTTATGGAAGGAATTCACGGGTGATTATATATCATTGTTTGACCTGTACCAAAAGCAAACTTTTTAAAATGATATGCTGCAGAAACGCTGGGGTGTCACAGCATTTTTCTGTAATGTTAAAGTACTGTATTCCTTTAGGTTTCTGCCCTTCTTTGTGCCTGTAAGTCGCTCATAATTAATACTTTTATTACATTCAAAGCACCTAATGGTGGGGGATCTCTTTGGTCATGTCAAGCCTTAAGAAAAGAAAGTAATATGCACATGTGCCCATGTCGATGCGTCCTCTATAGGCAAAGACAGTGATGGCTGCTGTAATTTTAGTACTCGTGCCGCCTGCAGGTAAAGTGAATATTTATACGGCTCTTAATTTCCTTAGACTAGAAAGAACAGCTCTAGTTTAAGCAAATATAATTTCCCATACATCTATTTTATCAGTAACTTTGCCTTCGTTTAGATATTCAAACTTAATTAAGGTACAAAATGTGTACAGTGTAGATTAAAATGGCTGACTGTACCCATTTACAGTAACACAACTGGTCGCTGTTTTATTGGCCTACGATTACATCATTCGTGCTGTTAAGCAAAAACACCGACCCTTCCATTTCACCCACCCCTCTCATCACATATACAATTATCCACTCAGTGTGCTAAGCCCAGTGTCAAATCTCCAGTACCCAGGACGTCACATTCACATTAGTCTCTGTGTTAGCAGTCAGTCCTTTCGGTGTCCAGAATGAATGCTCGGGACCTTTCTTTCTCCACGTGCCAGCAGGTAGAATTTTAGCTGCTGACGGCCAAATTATAGATATTCTGCAGAAAGCAGACAGGTTAATAGCCTGAGTAGAAGACCGGAGGAAGTGTGTACTAGAAAAGAACACGCATGCACAGATCAGCATGTGCATGAAATGACAAAGTAACATATTGTGGATGTACATTTGGCAAAAGAAAAAAAAATTAAAATAACACATGAGATTTTCTTTTTTTAAAATAAAATGAACTCAGCCAGTTCTTTCCATTTACAGCGAGGCGCGATCCATGAGCTTGCTTACTGAGAGAGGCCGTGTATTAAACTGATGAAGTGTGAGGCGAGGCTCATTTACCATTTGCTCCATGTGCATCTTAAATGGAAAATAAATCCTAATAAAAACACTGACACAGAGAAAAAATGAAAACAAATGAAGATGTATTTTAAAAGGAGGCAGTACTAGTGAGACTTGAGACTTGAGACATGTCCGGGTCTGTCTGTGTGCTTGCATAAATGCCCCCAAAGTAATACAATGTAGCTTGTATGGCTCTGGACTTGTAGAACTTGTGGTTGTTATGAGGCCTATTTTTTCTTTGGCTTTTTAAACAAAACAGAAACTTTTATCCTCCTCCACTATCAACACAGTGCAAAAATCCTTTATTTGGCCCATCAACAACTGCTCAACAAATTTCTCTCTTTATTTGCTTGAATTTTTTCTCAAGAGTTATTGGAAATAAAACTTTTTTTCCCTGCCGTATTGGAATTGGTTAAAAAAATTCTTTCATCTCTGCAGTTTCATTGTTCTTTAAATATAAGCAAAAACACAAACTACACAGACAAATATCGGTCTGCTCTGGGTGGAAATAAAATGATTTCTATGCTTCCCTGAAAAAGACACAAACACACTTTTCTCTGACTACAAAAGGCTGGCATCATTATCGGTATTGACAGATTTCAAAACATGCTAAAAAAATATTCATATCTACTTTCTATGCATTGGGTGCGATCCACAGCATTGCGGCAGCATTTTCTATGCATGGGTAACAGCCAGGAAGCAGTCTTTATTGTGGATGCATGGCGCTCGAAGCAAAGAAAATTGCTCAGACTGAGTTGAGACCAAATGACAACATCACGGTCGAGTGTGGAAAATAAGTTTGGACTCCGAGCAGCAACAGCAACTTCAGGTCTGGGGAAACAAACAAACAAAAAACGGAGAACTCGAAACAGACATTATTTCTGGTATTTTCTGACTTGTTGATGCGGCCCAGTTAAAAACTTGTAACTTCAATAAAAACGTGCAAATTGTTGGGTATGCCTTTTTGCATTTTATGTTCTTTGCAGTGGCTACCCACTCACCCTCGCACCCCCCTTCCCACACCCTCGACGCAGCTTGAAAATTGCTTCGTTTGAGCCTTTTGACTGAAAAATGCAACATCTCAAATAAATTGCCTCTTCATGTAAAAGGCTTGGTTTTGATTCTGACGCATGCAATCACATTAAGAGTGCACTACTTCCCACCTGTTCGGTCCACATTCAGGCTTGTCAATTTGGCAAATTTCAAAAGCCTGTTGATTTCAGCATAAGCAACCCCCCCCCCCCCCCCCCACTTTCCACCTCCACACCTACAGCTGAAAGAAAATTCCATACATACATTTACAAATACATCAGTCACAGATAATGCTTGTATAAGGGAAATATCCAGTTGTAGGTGTTTAAGGAAATGATAGGTGGAATTTATACAGATTGTGCATTGATTGATACAATAAAAATAACTATTAACTAATAACAATTTGCTTAGATAAATCACTTTGTCTTCTTGGGGCTGAAGTTTTCAGTAAGTAATAATTACATTTAAAGTCATGGAATTAATGTAGAGTTCAAAGATTTTCTTCTATTGAATCTAAAAAACAGGCATTGATGCTTACTGTTTACACTATAGCTTGACTAAACATTTAATGATGATGTTATTCATGGAGAGATGTGCACACACAATGCTCATGCTGAGTTCACCAGTTTTTTTTTTCATTATTGAATCAATAGTCAACACCAATCTGGTGCTTTTTGCCTTGCATTAGTCTAGAGTTGTAAATAAACCATCAAACTACATAATCACTGGACTGGCATTTATGTAGCGCTACTCTTACCGAGCACTCTGAATGCTTTTAGACGTTCATCTATTCACAAACACCTTTCACGCCTTCTGCCTGTCACACACTTACACACCTACATTTTTTTTCTTGCACATGTTTGCGTGAAAGCTCATTACCTGTATGAGCTGCAGTGCACGGTATTAGATTTCTCTATGTTTTGGTCAGGTGCATTCATAAAGAGCAGATCAGACTGGAATCCAACAAAGGCAAAGCTGCTGAAACTCTTTTGTTGCCTGGAGGGTCAAACTAGACTTTGACTTAGGTTTCAGCTTGGAAGGCTTTGGTTTGTTCAATTTAAGTAACAAATTCTGATCACAGTAGCTAAATAGTGAAATGCTTATAGGTGTGAATCCATAGATCTGGAAAAGACATCACTCTAAAAATGAAAGAATGCAGAATAGTCTAGGCACATACACGGGTGGAGTGAGATGACTGTATGTAACGTGTAGTTTCTTTGCTTATTCTTACCAGTACATCTAACCTATAGGACCACAGTGTCCTTGCTACCTCTTGTGTGATTACTTTAACTCTGCTCTTTCTTCATCACTCTCTAATTCTCCACCTTCAATGGCATCTTATTTCCCTGTCCTCTCTGCCTCCCCTCCTGCGCTCTCTCTGATACACAAATACTACAACAGCTGGAAGTGGAATGCTTCATCCAGACTTGGCCAGCCACCAACTTTCTCCCTCTGCTATTTTAAGCTCCTGCCTCCTTTTCTCTCTGTTTCTCTCTCAATTTAGTGGAAAGTATAACAGACACTGACAGATGTTGAATCCCCGCTTTAGTCCTTATCCCCCTCTCTCTCTGTTTGACTCTCTTCTTTCCCCTTGCTCTCTGTTTTATTGGTGAAAATTTGTGCAACAGCCATTGACACAGATGTTGAATGTTGTTCACAGGACCCAATTGTCGCTCCCCCTTTCACTCACCCTCTTTCTCTCTCTCTCCCTCTCTCAGTCTGCACCTGTGCAGAGTTGGTGCCAAGCTCCTGTTGAGTCTTAATGGGAGGTCCAAACATTCCCAGAGCTTAGCTCATGAAAGCAAATCTTCCATTATTATACACTGTATTATGGGCTGGGGCAGCCCTGTTTGGAGAGTGACCAACAACTAAATGCTAAAGTGCTTGCTCAGAGGGAATCACTGGTTTTTGCTATGTAATGTTGTAATATCTCTAACTTAAAATGTAAAGCGATGACAAATAACTGTTGTAAAATGATTTTATATAAATATAAGTGGAGTTAAATAAAATGATGCAAAAGCATGCAAATATATACAAAGATGAAAATGGACACAGCCTGAATTATGCACAGCTTTTTATGATCTCTCCATATTGCAGTGCAAACCATGCAAACGTTTGCACTGATGTAAGTGAAGCTGGTGCTCCTTACAAAGGATGATGCTATCAGCTGTGCGGCTAAAGGTTTGTTAGCAAACACCATCTCAAGCTGATAAGCTACATTTATCAGACAGAGTCACGTATAAATCCAAACTCTAGATTCCGGTGCTCCTGAACGTATGTGTATGTATCTCAAGACAACATGATATGGAGCATTTCAGTTGCCAAGTTACACTGACTCTGTTTAAAGAATCGTTTTAATGATGCCTTGTGTTTTTCAATAGTTGCGTTAAAGCTTACATTGTTGAATATTCGATGTCTTGTGAATTTCACCCCCAATACAGCTTTTTTCCATTTAGTCTAGCAGGAGACTCCTTGTTTCCTGAAGCCACCTCAGACCTTTGCACATGATTTAGAAAATCTGTGGGAATGATCTGCAAATCTAGCAGGACTGTACAAGTGCAATACAAATCAAGAGCACAGATTTACACCTGCTAAGGGTGCTTGGTAAGGTGTTGGGTGAGTACTTGGCATTCATTCTCTCAAATGTAGTCACTGCAATATTATACTAGGAGAACAGATGTTACACTGGAAAACTGTGATGTTTGGTGATACAGGAGTCCAATAAAAACCATTTCCTGTCAAAATATTGTTATATACAATGAAATTTGTAGAAGACACGTTTGTGTTTAAAACATCAATCAGTGATTATTCTATTGATTTAGAATTTACATGTGATCTTTATCTTACTTTTTCTGAACACATCTGAAAATTACCTAACAAATGTATCCCGACAGGCAAATGGTTCAAAGTGTTTATCAGAAGGATTTTAAGGTACTGATGTGCATTTGCTCCTGTTGCAGTTAGCTGGAATTTTTCATTTACTTTTCTTCTTTCTTTTTGACCAGTGATTTATTGGCTTTTTTCCCATCTGAATGCCTAGCGAAGCTTTAAAAAGAAGCAATTATGGCATTTTTTCAGTGTGACATTTTTTTTTTAATCTTTGAGATATAATTGGAATAACTTCACATTCACTACTCACACAAAAAACACTGGAACAACATAGCAATTAAAGAGAGAAAAGTCTTCTTGAAGGGCCTACAGAGTTGACAAAATACATCTAATGGAGACATAAAACTATACTGTAGAAAAAAAATGTCTTGATGCTTTAGAGTTTATAGTGAAAAGTTAGGTTAGATGGGAACTTTTGTGCTGTCTTGTTAATATGAAAAGTGATAACTTACTTGTGAAATTCATCTGGTTTAGCAAAGATTTTAAGAAGTTCTATTTAAATCCCTGGAAATTTGGCTTAACTTCTCAAGTATGCCCAGAGTTTTTGCAAAATTCTATCATTTTTAAAACCGTCTGAATTGTTTACTGACTGCACAGTTCAGCTTATCAGCTTTATCAGGACTGAGGTTTGATGACATATAACTATTAAACTAAGAGAGAAAAAAAACTAAAAATCCTACATGAAAAAAACCCACCCAAGTTATATATGTTTAAACTCAACCAAGAATATTAACAAAAAAGCAAGTTGTGTCTCTGTGTTTTTGTAAACAAAGATCATCTTTTTGATAAGCCCTAAAACTATAAATCGATGCATTTCACAAGCTCATCTGTTGTTTTTTCATGTTGTGAAATATTTGGTTAGCAGCATTGGAAACACTACAAACTGAATTCCTCCGCGGATGACTCACGATGGCCTTCGTCTTCTACAGGTAATGGCCGTTTGATGTGAGAAACTCTTAAATAAATAACACACGGGCGTAAAAAAGAAGAGACACATAACTATGAAGGAAAAGGCAAGAGAGATGGCACAAGCTTGAGATGAAAATGAGCAAACTGCAATGTGTGTATAGCAAGAGAAGGAGAGATCAGGTGTAAGACGGAGGAAGGGAAGGATGGAGGGGAGCAAGATAGCTGAAAATGAGTGTGAAACAGATCGGAGGCTGTGTGCAGAAGCAGCAGATGGACTGGGGAGCAGCAGAGCGAGGCGGAGGAACACAGCCTTTGTTCTCCCTAATGCCGGTCTTTTTTGTCTTACTGTTTCCCTACCTTGCTGTCTGTCTCCCTGCTGGTTGGTTGATTTAGAAATGTTTTAACTCTTACCAGCAATGTTCTTTTACACTCATGTCTTCCCTTCATTCGTTTACTGCTAATTCCAAACTCCGCTTCCTCTCTTCCTGTCTCTTCTTGTTACATTTCCTTTTCCATGTCCTTAGTTCTCATCTCTCTCATCTCATCTGACTATTCTCCTTTTCCTTTTATACCAGTTTTCATTAATTTCCTTTCTTTCCTTTCCTTTAATTTTCCTTTCTTCTTATTAAACTTGTCCTCTCCTGCTTTGACCTCCCAATTACCTTTCTAATTTACTCCTTGTCTTGCTTCATCCTCCTCCTATACCTCCACAGCACTTAAAGTCCCCGGGGAACTTGTATATCGCACATCTCTCCAGCTTTTTCATGTGTTTCTCTCTCCCCTTTCTCTCTGCCAATAGCCCAGATGTTACAGCACATGCCATTACACCTACACACCATTAGTCCTAATATCTCACTGGGGCAAAAGCACGCTCATGGCAAAGCTCTTCTGTGACAGCTCTTTTCAAATGGTAACAGGCACATGTACACACACACACACACACACACACACACACACGTAGAAACACAGAGTGGAAATACTAAGGTGTTGCTTTCACCTTAATGTTTACCAGTCATGACAACATTGCTGGTATCACGTCACCTCGTGATTCTATGTGTCTGTGTTGGTGTGATCCAATCTTCAGCTGGTCGCCACTTTCAAATTCTTAATATCAAGGCAACGTTTTTAAAATTGATGGATATTATTTCTGTTTTTGCAGTGGATCGAGTTATTTTTTGCCATGATTTGTTGATGCTCTGAAGTTGCCTTTTCAAATGAAATTCTCTTGAAAGTTGAAGTCACATTTATAATTTTATATCTGAAGTGTGGTATGTGTGTACGTTTGATTCTGTCTGAGGCACCCTCCAAAGATCACCACAGCTCTCCTCACAGCAGGGTAGCGCAGCCTCATGCTGTGAACAAAGGACTAGGAGAAGACTGTATTTGTGTGTGTGTATGTGTGTGTGTGCACGCGCATGTGTGGGTGTATGTGTGACTGCACACATAACCCTATATCCTCAGGGCTGACTGCTGCCTAGCCTCTACTCTCTCACCATCCATCTCTACCTCTGTGTGTGCGTGAGTGTGTGTACGCGCGTGCGCACTGATGCTATCATCATATTAACATAGATGACAATCTGGCGCGAAGGTGCTGATCAAAGATAAATTTCCCTCCCTGGCTCGCCTCCCGTTAATTACGCCATCTGTGTAGGAACGCAGCGTCCTGAGTGTGGGGGAGGCCGATCCGTCAAATGCTCCAGCTCTCCAGCGCCGACAGGAATTCACCAGAGACTGATTGCCTCCAACTCTCAGATAGGTTACGCACACATGGCCGCGAGGGCACACACATTCTGTGCTCAGTATCCAAAGTGTTTTAGTATTTTAAAACCTCAAACCCATCTCACACATGCAAACACTGATACATGTGTATACAGGCAACCCTTTGCTCACCTCTCACCACCAATCACACTAATTTCAGCACCTCTTGTACAGAATTGAACTCAAATCTCAAATGACAAGTTGCCATTTGGCTACTGTAGAGAGTTCAGATCATTAAGCATCACTTGGCTTAGTCAGAAACTGGTGATACAGTACCAACAGACAGCAACAACTATGCATTTACAATAAAAATAAATAAATAAAAAGGTAATAGAGAAAATAATTTTCAGAAACAGTATGGAGGGTAATATTTTCACCTTGTGAAACTACTTGTATTATCATGGCAAAATGTGGCCCATGACATCTCTTGTGGTGTTCCACAAAGCGGTTTTCTGGGCCTGTTACTTTTCTTATTGTACCTGCTGCCCTTTGACAACCTTATCAGACAGTATAACATTCATTCAAAATAGATACGCAGATGATAAACAGCTATATGTTTCTGTAGAGACAGATGATACTGTGTTTAATTTAAATTAACATATAGATGACTTCAAACTTTTTGTAAGTTAATAAAAGAAAATAGAAATTCTCTTAATTTAATTCAATTACATTTTTCAGACGAATGTTTAATAATATGTTTTTATGCTTTTGAGGACCTTTGAACCTCTTTATATGATATTGGGCTATACAAATAAAATACAGAACAACTAATTAACGTTTGCAAACATATTTTGTAAGAATTGTGCTGTTTCACTTACACTTTTGATGTCAATAAAGTCAAAATAATGAAATATTGTGTAATAATTGTACCTTCAAATACTTGACTGCTGAGAAATCTTTGCATAAATGTATATTTGCCTTCAGTGTGCAAACTGCAAATCATCAAGAAGTAACGTCAATCATTTTTATTGTGACTTTATGCATTTTTTAATTGCAAAGAATGTACTTGTTTCACAGAACTTTACCCGCTGCAGAGAACTATTTTGAAGTCATGGCCAGTGTGCTCGCTCAGGACCATATTGTTAAATGTGTCACCCCACTAGGCTTTTTGCCTCTTTATTCTCCAGTTATTCTGACTGAGATAGTGTCTCACTACCAACTGGTTTAAAGTAATAATTTACTGCTGCATTTAGTGTTTCTCTTTTAGCTTGTCTCGGTTGTATTTAAGTCAAGACCACCACAGTCAAAATAAGATTGCTATCCTCATCTCCATTAATTCATATTTTGTAGCAAAGATCTGTTCTGAAATCTCCGCAGTCTTCCATGATCAAATAGCTGGAAAGCTAGAGCTGATGAGAGCAGTGATAAGACCCCTGTACAAAACAGATGAAGCATGAGTGACAACAGTGAATATGAGAGTAATTTAATCAAAACAGATGAGATGAAGGGCTGGGGTGGGTTGCAAAGCAGCTTGCGTGTGCATAGGAATTTTAGCGACATCAAAGCAGTTTCACTAGTGCCCCCAATACGATTTACAAGCTGGATGTGTAGAAGCATCTCAGCTGACACACTAGCTGATCCAGACTGACCCTAAGATCAGCTGATCTGATCTGAGGACATGTCTAAACACTATGCTTGATATGATGGTTCTATGAATCCATCATATCTGAAAAATTCTTCTCCTGAGCTAGACATAGATTTAAAGTGGGCATATTTATCAGACGTTAAACCAGACGTTATACGTTTCGTCACACAACTTTTGTTCAGAGTCAACACGTTGAGCTTGTGAGCAACTATAAACAGAATTGTGTGTCTGAACTTGAAAAGTGACTTCATCCTCTCAGAAACTACCTTCCTGAATAGTTCTTGAAGCAGGAGACAACAGCATTGTAACTAAGGTAGACTTGTGATGTAATCTTGGCACTCTGTAAAAGTGTGAATTAGTTGTGGTATGTTGTCCATTCAACTCTGAAAGAAAATAGAACGTTACAAGTGGGAAACGCAACAATAATGGTAATAAAGGTGTCTCTGATAAAGTAAATAAGGAGTATAAAAATACGAGATGGAATCCTGTCTGCTGATTGAAGATACAGCTGTACCCAATCATGTTATTGTATTCATTTGTATTCAGGATGAGAGTAATCCTATCAGTGACTAACAAGATAATTGTATTACTGTCTTTATAAGGGTAACCTGAAATGCCATTCCCAAATGGCTGGTTACTAAGTGCTTTAATTGACAAAGGTACATCCACTGAAAAACCTCACAAAGAGGGTCCTCATCACATTGAAATATTACAAAATGTAGTTAAAACACTGAAAACTGGGAGGCCTTATAACCAATTTTCTACCAGTATCAAGTTTTCCAATGGCAGCATAAACATGCAGTATACCAGTACTATGAGGAGTTCAGTTTCTCCAGAGAAAGGGCGACACAGTGGGGATGGATGCCCCATGCCACAACAGTGCCAGATGTGTGGGGTGCGCTTTACGAGGGGGCACTCAGCACAATGTGCCACACAACGGCGAGCCACACGCCATTAATCTCCTTCCACTGGGATGCCTTGAATGCTGCTATACTTTAAGAGTCCTCCATCCCCCCCCTCTTTCCTCCACCCTTCTTTCCTTATTGCCTCCACGCTCCCATCACTCCATCAATCCTCCCATCTGTTATGCTGTAAACTGGCAACTTTTCTATTACTTCACACTTTTCAAAATTAAATTGCAAGCTTCCACATGTGCAAATATTCAGTCACTTCAGCATCCATCCATCCAGCCACCCGTAATCTAATTTTGCTGCCTTTTGCCCTCTTCTGAATCTCCGATCTTCTCCTCTTCCCCTCCTCCAGCTCTCCCACTAGTCAAATGAAGCAGTCACAGCTGCGGAGCCATTTCACGGGGGGCCGCACTGATCACACCATTACGATTATTGACTACATTAAGCAAAGAAGTGGGAGGGGGCGGGGAGGTGTGGGGTGGGGTGGCTGTAACATTGACCACAGAGCTGCATGATCAATATACCCTTTGAGGGAGAGAGGGAGATGAAAGAGTAAACCTAAGATTTAATGCACAAATAGTTTAACTTTGGCATCCTAATGGGACAGATAAACAGACTGTAACTATGAGTGAAAACATCTAGGGGACTGTCATGCATGTACACTTGGGAAAGTAAAGGTGTGCTCTCAATTTCTACAGATTCCTTTTGAAAAATGAAAAGTGCCAACCTTGGAATCCAGAGGTCAGATAAACTGAATGAGCTGCAACCATCGAGGCAAAACAAACACAAATGCCTGCTTTGCTTAAAACACGGCTTCTAAAAGAATGCTTACATCTTCACTGATTAATTAGTATATTCACCACACTCTGGAGTCCTTGGAGACATTGTTGGACAACCAACGTTGGTTTATGTGCAGGGCGTGAAGCATTGATGTGCACTCTACACTCGTTAAAGCATTTGATCCACACCAGAATCAGGGTCATCATTAAAATTTCAAAGACTTCAAAGCGGTATAAAGTCGTAAGTACTGTGTAAATTGACCATTAAGAGAAAAAAAATTTAGTTTGGCATCTTGAAAATTCTCTTTCATCCCTTGAATCATTTTCATGTGATCAATCTATTGAGGCAAGGCTTTGTGGGGGGAAAAAATCTATGAAGCAAAAACAACCACAGTGCACTGGGAAGCCAAAGTAGATCAGGGGTGTAAGTTTTGTTCAGTGATGTATTTTCAAAGTGAACCAGCCTCAACTCTTTTTTTTATATAAAAAATATTTCACTCTATTAGTATTTTTAAGCTTTATTTGAGAGTTTTCTATATTTTGAATAGGAAAAATAAATCTTAACATTGCTTAAGTAAAACAAGTGAACTTGAAGGCGTGTGTCTGTGCTCCATTATTCTTCAAGCAGTTGTGTTTATGATTATGGTGCACTTTCAGGTCCCAGAACCCATTCATGAGTGCCAGGCCCTCCCAGGATCCTCCTGGAGCTTTCCCAGATGGCTTGCAGAACTCCTACCCATATCTGGACTGGCATCGCTGCCAGGTCTGCGTTTGCTTGCAGGGCATACAGACAGGGGACTTGGCACATCATTTTCTCTCAGGACAAAGGCGCAACTTTTGGAGGTCATCTGAATGTTCTTGGACCAGCTGTACTTGTACCAAACTGGGAGTTTGCATGCCAGTTTCAAAGATCTGGCAAGACTAGGAGCATTTAAAAACTTGTACTTTATAAAAAAAAAAGCTTACAGTCATATACCATTAAACAGTATAAAGGTACAATCAGCGGCATCTTGAGACACTAAAAGAAGACGATTTATTGTATTAGATATTATAGCAGTACAAGTGAAATACAGATGGAAACTGTGTGTATTATATTTGGATAAAAGGCAAATAATGAATCCATAGGGAAAAAAAAGTTGTAGTCATGATGAATAATGAGATAATTAAATTACCTAGAGTCAGAGAGACGAAAAACAATAACTGATTTCCTAAATGTGCTATCGTGATAGCTGCTGTACAGAATTATGAAAGGAAAGAAGTGAAAATCCCTTTTTGAGCTACACTTAACTGCAAATAGATTCCATATGCTCAAGCATGCTAGCTGATTGCTAAATTGATAGCTTTCAAGTGAATTAAGGTAAACAAGAAGTTCATCCATCCATTCGCTACCGCTTATCCTTTTCAGGGTGGCGGGAGCCAATCCCAGCTATCATAGGGCGAGAGGCGGAGTACACCCTGGACAGGTCGCCAGTCTGTCGCAGGGCTAACACACAAAGACAGACAACCATTCACTCGCACATTCACACCTAGTGGCAATTTGGATTATCCAATTAACCTAACCCCACAAACTGCATGTCTTTGGACGGTGGGAGGAAGCCAGAGTACCCGGAGGGAACCCACGCAGACACCATGCAAACTCCACACAGAAAGACCCCGGCCTGATGGTGGAATTGAACTCAGGACCTTCTTGCTGTGCGGCAACAGTGCTAACCACCGTGCCACCATGCTGCCCTATTAAACAAGAAGTTTTTAGTATCAAATCAGCAGTAAAACCTCTTGTGACATCAATGTGCCTCTCAGTGGTCACTTGTCTTGAAAGCTATAAACCACGCTGTCTTCATTGAGTCTTTGGTTGGTTTTTGGGGGTTGTTAGCAGAGTTGTTTTTAACTCCAATGTGGTGTCATGAGAAAATGGAGAGGGATGAAGATTGGAGAGATGAAGATAGGGAGGAGAATTAAATGATACGGAAATTAGAGTAGGCGTAAATGACTCTGTGAGGGTGAAGGACAGAATAAATTGGATTGGACTGATTCTGGAGCCAGCAGATAAAATCCAGCAGGGATAAAAGGAGAGTCGCACAGAATAAGATGTGCATGTTTTTGTGTGTGTATATGTATATATATATATATATATATATATATACTCTTCCTTTTTTCTCACTCATAATATAATTTTGCAATATAATGAATGAGAGAAAAGAAAGTGAGAAAAAACCCTGAGTTGAATGTAAATAAAAGGAATTGAACTTGCAGCCTTTTGCATCCACAGACACATGTACATACCTATGCAAATACAAGAATTCCCTAACATCTTGGCACGCTGCTGATCTTTCTTTGTTGTAATGTTTTCAAGTTATTTTTCTGTTAGGAGGTTGGAAGTCAGGAAGTTGTGCATGTAAGTTGTGCAGGATTCTGTCACAGATCCAAGGTGTACCACACCTCTCAACATGATAGCTTGGATAGAAGAAGAAAAAGCAGATGAAAATCACTGGATGGATGCAGTGGACGCTTAGTACTGCTTCTTCACAGGAAAAGGATCCTTAGTTTTATCGTACGTGTGCTGTGCAGTTTTTCACTGCGAGCTCCAGTTTCTCCAGCCATAAAAAACATGCTATGTTAATGCTGCTTGTCTTGGTCTCCTGACTGTCCCCAAAGAGATCCTAAATCTTAAAGAGTTTTGCTTCCTGTTTAAATAAAAGTTTTTAAAAAATAGTCATGTTGCCATTTCTGCGACCCTGGCTGCCCTACTAGTTCCTCCAGCTGGAAAGACTGAGTCTTAAGCTATGTTTCAACTGCACCTGTTTCAGTAACTAAATAAAATCTTATGTCTTTGTGTCTATGCCTCTTTCTAGAAAAGGAGGAACCAAAAACTTAAACTGAAAGCTGGATAGCAGAAACCACAAGAAACTGATACATTGGTGGGAAGAAAGGACAAAAACCCCCCCCCCCAAAACACACACCTACATAAAATGAGAATGAGAGAGCACCCCAGAGAGGTCCAGATCAAGGAAGATACTGAAAGAGCATCCAGGGAGAAACTCAAAGGGAAGCCCTTAGGTGTGTGAGGGCACAGAGTTTTTGCAGGGGTTAATCCTTTTCTCCCCAGAGAACCCACAACCCATAGCAGAGACAGACAGATTTACCCCAACCCATGCAGCCAAAGGGCTGTTCAATTAAACTTCTGATGGGAGAGAGTAAAGGACGCGAGAGTGAGTGCAGGGTGTGTGGAGTGGGTTTTACAAAGAGGTGGCTGGTGGCACAGACTTAAAGAAGTATGGATCAAGTAGCTACTGTTTTTATCAAGAGCGCTTGAACTTTTAACTTCTTCTAGGTCAAAGGTTGTTGTTATAGTTTGACCCCTGGTGTTCCTGTAGCGGATGGACAGAATCCTTCATATGTAAATGAAGAAACACGGCATGTTTTTCCCCCCCAGCATCCATTTAACAATATGTCTGTTAGTTTTCTTCATTACTTCGCTTGTTTTCTGGTAACTGAGATCAAGCCCAAGTTGGTTCCAAATGGATTAACTAGCTCTGGTAATGTAGTGTGCACAAAAGATTGCTGAGAACAATGTGTGTGACAGAGAATGTGAACTGGGAAAAATGACACATGCATTTCAGCCACTGTTGCTTGTCAATTTGTGGCATATCATGCTGTGGGAAATGTTTGTGTTCTTGTGTCTGTTAGAGTCAACATTTTACAAAGAGTCTAATTACTCCCGTCTACATTCATTTCAAGTCTATTCAACATGCATGAACTAAATTTATACAGCTGAGGCCCAGGTGGGCTTTTTCTTTTTCTTTTTCTTTTTTTAATCAAATGCATAAAAACCTTGAGTGTGCATTGCATGCAATATTCTACATATGATATGTACAGTGCTGTGAAAAGGTCTTGAGCTTCTACTTGTTTCTTTGTTTGGAAAATATGTGCAGCAGTTTATTGAAGTGGAAATACAGCGTCTAAGGTGAAAACAGAGTTTGTACAATTCTAATGAGCTTGAAATCACTGTTTGGTGTGTAATTTGTATAAGTAGTCTTAGGAATAGTTCTCCAGGCCTCTTGAAGGACATTCAAAGCTGTTGTTTGGGTGTTGGGTAACTTTTTGTATTGTTCTCTGTCAAGATGATCCCACACTGCTTCAACAATGTTGAGCTCCGGGCTCTGAAGATGCCAATCCATGATTGATAGTTTTCTATTGTGTGTTTTTTCTGCATTGGCACCGTGTTTGGGATCATTGTCACGCTCGTTATCATGCTGAAAAATGAAGCTGCTGCCAACCATACATTTTCCAGATGGTACTGCATGGTGGATCAAAATCAGATGGTGTAAGGTCTTTGCTGGATCTCTTTTTTTGTTTTTTTGTTTTCTTAAGGACATGACTATCAAATGCTGTCCATCTACTATAGATGTTTTTTAAGCTTGTCATGTCTTCTTGCATCATCCATGTTTCCAGTTTCCTCAAAATTTTTAAGGACATACTGCACATGTAACTAAAGAAATGGGGAGCCTTAACAAACACACAAAACAAAAAGCATTCCTCTGAAAGTGGTCAGGTACAAGGACTGGGCTGAAAATGAGTAAAAAGGCAGCCAATGTCCAAAAATAGATTTGACAGACCCTCTGAAAGAATGGAAAACTATTGCTCAAGACCGCTTTAAAAAAAGTCTGACTGCTTGGAAGGGAAATATAGAGAAATGACAGGCAGCAATTTTTTGGCATAACTGCTTGATACTTATTCTATTTACTCCTGAGTTGAAAGTCTTTTTATACATTTTGTACCACAGCATTTGATGTGAAGGGGAATAACATATTTAATAAAACATAATATAGGTTGCACACCAGTGAACCACAGTATGAACCCTTGTTGAAAAGTTGGCATGAAGTCAAAGTCAGATGACCTCTGTGCCTCCTGTTAAAAGCTGCAAGTTCTCTAACTTACCCCAAGGTACCGAGACCTCCAGAGCGAAACGAAAGACGTGCCTGGTGAGCTGCTTTAATTACTTCTCTACCTCCCTCGCTGCTAATACCTTTATTTTATTAGGTCTGATCTGATTCATATGCATAGTGCAGACATAATTTTGATTTGAAATTCTTTCTTATCTACAGTTGGTGGGACTACCACTGCATGACTGCATCCAAAATCAATTACCTTGCATGGTCTCCTAGCGAGCATTTGGCGAGGAACAGAGTGGCACAGTGTGCAGCCTCTATCACAAACTTCTAACCTTAAAGACAATGTTGTTTTCTTGCTTTGAAGGACATCTCTGATAATGGAATGATGTAGTGTTTTATGGATGAGGAGACTCTTTTATCAATTCAAACATCCCCTCATTTGAAAGCTGGTTAGAAGAACTGATTGTCATGTCATTCAGCTTGGAACAGAGACAACGGATGAATGCAAAATTTGACTTCTAAAGCTGCAAGTTGCTATCCTTGCTTACTGACTCCACAAAAGAACTGCAGGGTGAAAAAAAGCAGTCTCTTTTCCACACACGCCAACGCCAGCCGCTGCCTGACAGGCTAGCAGAATCTCAAAATCATTTCTAAGTGCATGAGGGTAACACCTGTGTTAAACAAACATCCCCAAAGATGTTTGGCTATTCATTTGCAGCAACTTCTCGTTATGGATCCATTATGGAAAGCGCCCAATGCACCGGAGTGTAATGACACAGGCGATGCTTGCTGTAAAACAGTGGCATATGGCTAAACTACACAACATTAAACATTTTGGAGACTGTGCCTCCCTGGTGCCTAAATAGCACAGCGCTTTGGCAAATAAACCATTACGCAGTGTGAATGACTTATGGACTCACATGCCAAGCTGAGCTTCATTTTACTGAGACAAACAAAGCGACACATAAAATGAGAGCAATCTGCATTATAAACTCATGCAAATGTACACACATGCCACATGTGAGTAAACCTAATATAAAAATATTTCGACAATATATAATTACAGCAAATGCACATGTTCAGATTTATAAACGTTGTATTTATGAATGCATGTGTGTGAATCATCCAAAATTCATTATTGCTTCGCTTTTGTTTTTAGAGAAATTCTTCAGAATAAAGCTCAGTTGTCTCCTTAAGACTCTTCCATATAGAAAGAGTTCCCCTTATTGCTTTGTAGCTTACAGTATATTGCTAATTTCCATTCTAGGCTTTGGTTGTCTAGGTAACCCCCTTGCAGTGTTGGTATAATATGTTCCGAAGTAACGTGTTACTCGTATAAACTCAGTAATCGCATTACAATTACAATCATATCTTTACTTGCATTCTTCAGGATCTTCACTTATGCACGACAGGTCGATCGAAAGTGGAAAACAACATCAAACACACTCTTTTCCAGTGTTGGTCAAGTTACTTGAAAAAAGTAATCAGTAACTAATTACTGATTACTTCCCCAAAAAAGTAATCCCGTTACTTTACTGATTACTTATTTTCAAAAGTAATTAATTACTTAGTTACTTAGTTACTTTTTAAAAACACGATTTACAACCTGAAGAGGTGATAAAGCGATAGATCTTTCAGCCCAATTCTACTTTTTCTACATAATCCATCATACAAAATGTAATCAAATGGAAAAGTCTCTTTTTTTAACTTGTTTTATCAGTTTTAATCTTTTAACTTTATGCATCAAGCAAAAATTTAATTATATGCAACATTCTCTGACTTGAATAAATTAGTTTAACATTTAAACCTATTTTCTACACATTCCAGCACATAAAATAAAATATTTTTTGTGTTTACACTTTTGCACCGTCAGCAAACATCGAAACCACGACCGATGATCAACAGCAGTTCAGTGGTTTTTCAACTTGAATTCAGCTGGCTCAGTGTCGAATTCTGACATTGACTCTTGATCATTTTGCACCTTCAGTGAATATTTTATTTTTTATTGCACTAAACGACATGAGCACAAGTCCCTGCAGGACAGAAACTGCTGCATCATGCTGCTAACACGACATCTGCTCTTTGCGAGCATCTCCTCAGGTAGCATGCTAACACAAAGCTAGCGAAGAACCCTGAGTGACAAATGGTGGGTTTCAGTCTATTTTGCAAAGTAATGCAAAAGTAATGTAACGAGTAGTTTAACAAATTGCTTTCTCCAGCAAATAATTAAGTCATTTTCCAAATTACTTTAAGAAAAGTAACAAGCAATGTTATTTCCCATCCAATTATATGTCAGTTACCATTATCCTGCGCTTTCATTGGTTGTTCCTGAGATTCAAGAGTAAGCACCTGTGCGGTCTGCAGTTATTTGCCAATGTTTAGAAATGAATCATAAAATTATTTGACAATTTCAGAAACGTTCAACAATTCCATCTCTACTATTTTCTCCTCTTTGTACTCTGCTTTATCGAGCGGTAGGCAGAGCCCTCGTCCAAGCCCCGACTTGTCCCCCTGTAAACTCTTTCTTTCTTCCTCTTGGTCATTGCTCAAAACGCGTGAACACCTTTGAGCACTGCAAAATCGAAAGTTTTATACATTCAACCTCAGCATTTTCTTTACCATAACAGCCTAGGAAAACAACAATATAACCCCACCAGCATGCACTTGATGGAGCTATTTTACACTCTGATAATTTCTTTTTCAGTCCAGTGAGAACAAATTGCCTTTGGCTTCAGACTTCATTACAACCATTTAACAATGCAGCCCATGCCAGTGCACTCCGACTGCCACAGTCGGACAAAGAAAGGACTATATCATCTTCAAAAAACAAAGGAGCATCCCTGAGTCCTCATGGGTATTTAAATGTCACAGTAGTGCTAACATAAAGTCTGATTGCTGCAACTAAAGTCTAAAATATGTCATTAGGCTTCTGAAGATACACATAAACATACGAGTGTGGCGACACAAAGACGTGGAGACTGATGGTAATCATCAGCTTATATCACTACTGGCCCCACAGCCTGCATCTGCATCTACCTTTCTGTGCCTGGCATGTAAACCGCCTCAGTCATGCAGTTGTAGCCATTTCTGTGTGATTGATGTGAGTGCTTAGCTGGGCAACAGAGGTCACACTGCCTGGGAGATTGTTGTAGCCTTACCTGCTCCTCTTTATTTATTTATTTTAACTTCTCATTTCTGTTTCTTTCCCTCTCTCTCCCTTGCTCTCTCTCTCCCCACCTGGAGTGTCATGAACCCTCTCCACACTCCACCACCTAATTATATCCTGGACGTGTAAATGTATTCATATTCATGAAGGCACAGATGCTAAATTAACTGTGGCAGGGACACGTCGCACTGTGCCGACTGCACAATCTGCTTCCTCCACTTACAGAAAGGAGGGAGGGAGGAAAGGGGTGTTGTAGCTGGAGGAGAGAACACTGAGGAGGAGAAAGAGAGTTAAACAAAGAAGAGAAGAAAAGGAGAAGAAGCGTGATTAAAAAAAACCAAAAACATAGCAGGCAGCGAGGAGGGTATGGGGCTGTGGGTCCAGAGAATAATGGAGAAGTGAATAGAAGGAGAACAGAAAAGCCATAGTTGGCTTTAGCAGCATCAGGAGGTAGCAGCCATGGCTGTGGCTCAGCAAAGTCACTTATTAAACCTCAGCAGTCACCATCGCTGATCCTTTTGAATGCCCCCGCCAGGCCGCTGCCATCCTGGAGCGAGCGCGCTCAGGTGGTCACATGGGCCTTGGTGGCGATAAGTGACAAATCAAAAAGCCAGAGTGCATAAAAACTTGGAGCTGGCGGCGGCAGAACGGCGCGTGGGGAACTCAGGGGCAGATGGAAGGAGGTGCAGCGGTGCGCAGTGAACAGATGGCCGCTCCAAACTTGATATATGAAATTAATAACGTTTCTCAAATAGAATTCAGAAACAGGAATACATTACCTGAATTTTAATAACTGATTTTCCTCTCTCTTTTCTTTTTTTTTGTGAAGAGTGGGGGTAGAGAGACACATTTGCATGTCAATGAAATATGTGGTGGTAAACAAATAAGCAATGTGTCCAGTCCTGATGGCTGTTTTTCTTCTCCTCCTATGGAAAAGCGGGCAAATGATGACACTGGTGTTGTTGACAAAAAATAGCCCAGCGGTCATATACATCTGTTATTATTCACAGAGCTCAAACCTAAATGTTACTTTATGCTGCTTTTATGTTTAATCCCAGAATACTTAATAAAATAGATGCATATTGAAATGAACTCTTTTCTCCATTGCTTAAAAGGCTGAAAAATCACCTCTTAGCTAATGTTGACTTGCTAACTCTTCTAGTCAAAGTCTTTCATTCAATTCAGAAAACAAGTTTTTGTGAGAGGTTTTCGCTCCTTCGACAAAGGATGTTAGTAACTGTCTCTCCTATTTGCTCCTTCCAAAAACAGAGCCATGCATATTCAGAGACCTACGGTATTATGAATTATGCTATCCTGACACAGTGGTTGTTCAAGGGCAGAGTCTATTCAGTTACATATAGTAGGTTTTTCTCTATGCTGAGCTCAGTAAGACTGCGAAGAAAGAAAAACTGCAGTGATATTAAATCATCCAGTAAAGTCACCTTAAAGCTAAATCAAGATTTTACTCTCACGTTCAAAGCCCTCAATGATTTGGTACCCCCATATCTATCTTTCAGACCTCCTTCGTCCTAACATCCCTTCCCACGTTCCCTGCTCAGCTTCAGCTGCTCTCTCCTCACAGCCCCTCTCTTCAGACGTAACACCGCGGAGGCCAGAGCCTCGTCTTTAGAACTTATTACCACTTCACCTTCATCAAATAGGCTCTTTGACACAAACCAAAACTCATTTGTTTCAACCAGCTAATATTCATGTTATTCCTGGGTTTTAAATCTCTTTTAATGTTGTTCCAAATTTTATGTTGCAACTTGGCCTTGAGTGCTTTGAAAGCCAACCAACAAATGAGAAAAATTACCCATCTGATTAAGACGAGTGAAAAAAGTTGTCCCCTCTTCTTTAATTTCCCTTTTCATTCAATGGGGATATGTCCTAACAGTATTTGTAGATGATAAAAAAAAATTGGTAATATGAATTATACAGTAGATTTTTCATTTTTAGGAAGTAGTGCATATTGTGCTGTGTACTGTACAGCAAATTTGTATCTCTTGGCAAATGTCCAAAGACTCCCAGTAAATTTAATCTCCCATTACTTAAATCCAACAAGTTAAAGGAACATTTAAAAAAAAAAACAACAATAATATTTCAATGCAATTTTTAGATAGTAAGATGAGGTGTTCTGTGCTATGATCTTGGGTTTTTCTGCGAATATGAAACTCCAGCCAGCTGTTTGTTACTGTAGCTTGTATCCACTCTCTATGTTTGTACAATGTACAATGAATAGATGAAGTAGGACACGTGCAATGGAGCAGGACTCTGAACTTTTGTGCTAGCAGAAGCAGCTGCTTTAACCATCTCACGTCTTCTTATTTCTAACTGTTAGAGCAACAACTGAGCCAGGAATCCACAACTCAGTAATGCCAGGGTAAGACTTGAGAGCTGTGCAAATCGCTAACGTTTCAGCTCGTTGAAAGCGGTCGGGCAGAGCAGTAAGAGCAAATAACTGGTGGCAAGCAAAGAAAAATTATTTTTTAAATGTTTGCTAGCAGACTTGTGTGTTTTCTCAGCCTCAAAATGAGGCTATGTGTCCAGGGAATTGTGGGACCCACATGCAGAATTTGTTGGCGACTGTATAGATTTAATAACACATTTATGACTAAACCAGCTCTCTTCCCCTCTCTGCTAAAAGAAAAAAAAAAAGCAGGAAGCTGTGGCTCAAGGATAAAAAATGAACAGCATATGGTTGGAGCTGCATCAGTCTGCCTCATCTCCATCGTACCAGTGAGCTGCATTAATGAGTGAAGTTTTTTTTTTTCTCCTCGCATGTGATGGCGGAGATGATTTAAACAAACACAAGACAAATGGTTCTGATAGCTGGACACATACGAGCTGATTTGTACGGCACAGTTGTCACTTTACACGCTGCTACTCTCATTAAGTAGTTTCCCCACATTGCAAATTTCTGATACTTGTCTGCACCATTAATCAACACATTTTCACAAAGCATATCGGGATCCTTCAGTTTTCTTCCTTTTATAACAGGATTGTATTTTGGGGTGTCTTTTTGAGAGGAAGTCAACATCAGCGATGTTGACGCTAGAACTTTGACAAAGTGCTGAAACTGATGAATATGCAGCACAAAGCTGGTGACAGTGATACTGTACCCCTGCAATATGTAGTGGGAGTGGTAGCATGAGAAACTTGGAACTGGTTCAGGAACACAGTCTGTTCACCTTCACGGGCAGAATGACAGATGGCCCGGGTAGCTTTCTGCAGTAGAGCATAGCTGAGCAAAGCTACCACGTCATGAAGAAGAAGTTTACATGAGTGGGAGTTCTGACAAGCCCCGATCTACAGCAATCTGTGCTCGCACTGAAGTTTACACCTGTGCTCATATTCACAAGAAGCGATTCAGTGAAATCTCAATGAAACAGTTTGTTTTCCTTCCCGAAGCCAAGCTAACACAAAAAATCATTTACTGGGTGCAGCATCATTAACTGTGGTTATGGGGCAAGTCAGGAGCTTCAAGGTACATCTCAATCCATGGGGGTATGTGATTCCTCCAAAAACAGAAGGTAGAAGTTGGCGAGGAATTGTGCACATGGAGAGTGTTACTTACTGGTTATTGTGGTGGTCATACTGTGTCCCGTATGGCAGCGTATAAACGAACAGCATGCAAACACCTTCTGTCCAAACATCTGCGACAGGCACATTTTTAGGCTGCCTTCCAAAAACTAAAAAAAGACGGAGGCAAAAGAAGGAAAAAAAATCTCTGCTTGGCTGAACTCGCCTGCTCTCATTCTGCTGTCTTATTACTTTTTTTTGTATATTTTTTTTCCTTCTGTCATTTAATCTCTTCTGCTATTCCTGAAAGAGACATAATTCAGCTTTCTATTTAGTTGTGATTTGCAGAAGGAACACCCATGTGGATAGTCTTGACTTTGCATCATGTCACTAGAAAAACAGAAAGACTTTGAAAAACAAGTTCAGAAACACAAAATCTCACTTCCTCCCTCGGTGAGTTTACCAGAAGAATGTGCCATCCCATAAAACTGCAATTACAAGTTAAACATGCACTCTGAAAGCCACCTTTAATTCTTTCGAATGTGACGGGCATTGGTCACACTCAGTATAACCGTCAATTATTGTAGGTTCACTTCACAGCTGATTTATGCTACAAGCAATCAGTCTCTGTGATGAATCCTTGTGGGTCTCTGTAAGAACCTTTGAGTTGTGCTGTAGATGATTTGGTTTTAACTGTGGACTGCATTGTAGTATCCATGCAAAGTCATGGCTCAACAACGATGAAGTAAACAAGTAAGACTAAAACTGAAAGTAAAAATGTGGAGCAAAATCCTGAACATCCACATATTAATAGACCAAGTATTATTTTGTTTTTAGTTTAGAGACCTAAGATTAGTAACACAGATATACAGATACTGCATGCAGTGGTAAACACTTTGTATTTTCAGTGGTAGTAGGTATGTTATACTGTACAATTGTATTAATTTCCTCAGAAGTGATGTAGCTGGAGCGCTGTCTTTCAGTTTTGAGCATTTGCCATCAGTACTACGGGATCATAGGTGAAACACAGCTAATAGTTGGTTCTCCCATTCTTTGAATAACGTGCGACAGACCTGCACTGGTCCTGTGGTAAAATACCATGACTGAGACTAAAGTTTAGTGGTAATTTGTACCATGAAATCAAATATCCACCGGAAATTAAATACTTCTTACATTCTTATCATAATACACAAAATTTCTGTCTGTGTTTCTTTGAACTCCTCCTAGACTATCATGAGCTGATCAGCCAAACTTATCACACAGGTACATCTTTGGCCTCTGAAGGTTCGTTAATATATCACATGGTTTGACGTCATCATATTGCCTAGCAAATAACCCATTTGGGGCATTTCTTCACAGTTTGAAGTCAATCAATCAATCAATCAATCAATCTATCTATCTATCGATCTATCGATCTATCTATAATATTAATATTATCTGGGGTGTCATAACTTATGTTGCCTTACATAAACAATGGGGCGATCGTGGCTCAAGAGTTGGCAGTTCGCCTTGTAATTGGAAGGTTGCCGGTTCGAACACTGGCTCCGACAGTCTCAGTCGTTGTGTCCTTGGGCAAGACACTTCACCCGTTGCCTACTGGTGGTGGTCAGAAGGCCCGGTGGCCCCAGTGTCCGGCAGCCTCGCCTCTGTCAGTGCGCCTCAGGGCAGCTGTGGCTACAATGTAGCTTGCCATCACCAGTGTGTGAATGGATGGATGACTGAACGTAGTGTAAAGCACTTTGGGGTCCTTAGGGACTAAGTGAAGCAGTATACAAATACAGGCCATTTACCAATCAATCAATCTCTATCTATCTATAATATTAATATTATCTGGGGTGTCATAACTTATGTCGCCTTACATAAACAAGAGGTTATAAGGTGATTTCAAATTGCTGTTAAACTAATAAATTAGACATTAGGTAATATGTTTTCCCCCAGTGTTCATATTTCCTGTACATATATTCTGTGTTTTCCCTACTTACTGAACCTATCCTACAAAGATGTTTTTCGTCTACAAGTTACATGACTTGGCCATTGCTGTGTACACAAGTGCTTGGCACAGCCATACATAGCTGGGCAAGGAGGCGCCTGTTATAAAAATACACAAGTGGAACCTCGACTGCAGAGACTCTGCTGCTCCTTCTCAAGGCATCACGTCATGCATTCCTTCTGTTTTCACTCATTTTCCAGCATTTTTTTTTTTTTTTGCCGCCAATGCTTTGCCCCTTGAACATGACTTATAAAAGACATCTAGTGTCAGCCAATTATGTTGGACTTTGATGGTCATAAATCAAGGCTGACCAATAAAAACGAAGACAGCCAAGTATAATGTTCGTGTGTGACTCCAACTGGATTGTAAATGAAGCCAGATGGGCTGGGAGAGTGCCACTGAACAGTGCTGGATCCCATCACTAAATGGCTGTGTGTGTTTTCCCCTCGTGCACAAATTACAGCATCACCTCATTCAGCGGCATAAATCAAAGCCCAAGCTGTGATATGTGCAGGGCATCTCTCCATCTCATTACTAAAATAAATTCTCTGGCAGCCTTGGATGTGTGAGCCCTGTTTGAATCGTTGATATTACTACAATCTGTACTTTTGTAGCTGCCTTTATTTTGGAGCAATTTTAAGGCCATTCATGTGATTTCAAGCAAGCTGAGACATGCTTGGAGATGAAACAGACAATGGGAGTGTTCCCTCATTGGAGACCTCTGGACACTTATTGAGGAGGATGGACGTATTTGGATCGGGAAGAGAGGAGAGGACAGAAGAAGAAGATGGGAGAAAAGTCAGGTAGAGGGCAGACAAAGAGAGTGAAAGCGATATCCGGTTTCTAAAAAGGACAATAGGTGGATTTGAACACTGATGAGGAAAAGGACCGGGAGTGACAGATATGATTCAACAAAGTATGTGGGCAAAACAACATGCAGGTGGACAGTGATGGAGTTATCTGTATGCATTTTGAGACAGATTTTCTGAGCTCTATATTTTCTAGGCGCACAATGATGACCTTCATTCATCTGCTTTGATGTCCATCAGAGAGTGAAGAAACTCCTCTGAGGACCTGGACTTCTCATTCAGGGGTAAGATAGACTTTAATCCTTTCACACTAAGATTTATTTTTATGCAGATATTTCTTCATCATTCAAAATCCAAAACAAAATCAAGAGCAAAACACTATATGTGTAATATTTTTTCTCTTCTATGTTGTAGTGTGAAGAGAATATGGCACAAATGATGGCTCTGTGTGGATTTGGAGTATACGAAAACGTTTTACATGTGGCAGTCATGAATTCTCGAGGTCAGGGAGACTCGGCCAAGCTAGGCAAGATCCCACACTTAACAGGATTTGACTACTTCATCAGAAACATCACAAGGGTTGAAAGATGGTCCTCTCTGCAGAGAATGAGTCATGGGAGCGAGTGACTAGCCTGACCTGTTATGCTTTCTGTATTATCCTTTTCCAAGGGGAAACACTCTGAGACTGACACCTGATAAAAGGAAGTTTTCAGTTGATACTTTTGTCTGGCGTGTGAAATTGAAGGTCATTGATAGGTCTGTGAAAGATGTAGGAGTGGTGAGCTCCTGCAAGGTTGCTGACAACGTTGGTAAGCTGTCAGTCAGAGCCAGCAAAAACAGATCTATAGCCTAGCATTATGCAGTCAGTAGATGGTGAGCGAGTGGCGGTGCTGCCGCAGGCAACTTTCTCCACATCTCCATCTCACTTTTCTAACATGATTTTTTTTTTCCCCCTCTGGGTTCTGATTAGCAAATACACAGCTGATTGGCTTTAGCCTGAGCTTTTTTCCCTTGTGAGTTGTAAATCAATATGTTAGTGCAATTTAAAATGATTGTATGAGGTTACAGTATCTCAGCAGAGGCCAGAAAGGTTGCACCAGTCTTAGGGGATGTGCAAATCTTCAGACTTTAAGATGAATCTTTGATTTGTCTGATCAAATTGAATTTAATTTACACAAATCAAAACACAGCGGAACTGTGAAAGGTCCACGCTGAAAAGATTTTAATGCAACGCTAGAGCAGAACACGTAAATCTAGAGATGCAGATATGGCCTTGGATGCTGCACTGCTGTCACAGGTTGGCTGAAAAGTAGTTACAATGCAAACCAACTTGATCTTTTTTGGAGAACCGTCTGTCTGATCTAGGCAACCCCTAGCAACCCACAGTCGTGAGCCAATCCAAGTGTGTTCTCTGTCACAATATATAGATCATCTGTTGCACAACGAGGAATTGTCAAATGAGGCAACAGCAGGCGTTAAGCTCCAGACAAGTCAAACGTCTTCTGTTTTGCTTTGAGGAAGCATTGGGGCAATGAAGAGAGTGTGTGCTCCTGTGTTGGTGTTTGTATGTGCATGTATGCTTGCTCAGACACATTTTCCCTGCTTAATGTGTATGTAAATAGATGTCTTTATATGTCTGCAAACAGTCATCCCCATGTTTCAAACATGGGAGCATTGGTTCATATGGAAAAACAAGGACTTAAAGAGGAGACGACCTGGATCTTATCATTCAGTGGTTTAACACTAGCCAGACCTCAACTCGCCAACTCCAGGCAGCAAATTAGGAGCTGGGAGCTGCCGACTGCACTTGTGACAGAGACGTGATGGAGAGCAGGCGAGCTGGGCTGCTTCACAGCTCGCATGGGCCACGATACGACTGGAATGCTCCCCATGTATAGCCAGAATAAGTAGTAAAGGAATGAAAGCTCATGTGGGTGTGTTTGCTGCACATCAGAGAAGTTCTGTGTATGTACACAACTTTAACAATAGGATGCTTCATTAATGTAGGAAACTCATTTAACAGCCATCTGTTGCATCAGTTTGCATTATGGCCTGGCAAGTGATACAAAATGTAAAAAAAAAAGAAAAGAGAAGAAAGAAGAAAAAAAAGACAAAATATGTGATATGCACTTTAGTGGTTTGTGAAAGTAAGTGGGAAAAATATTTCCTGCCAGTTGTATTCAGTGCCACTGTTATGCACTGAATAAGGAAACCATTGCTTTTCAGCCAGGAAATTCAATGTATTTATTATAGATAACTGCTCACACGTTCATGGGTGCTTTTTTTCTGTGGGAGCTTGCTGATTTGAACAAAAGTAATTTTGTTAATTGTAATTGTACTTCACAGTGAAAATGTAATGTAAATGTAAATATAATAGAAAAAACATTAATATGTAATATGTTTGCAAATATTATTAACAGTTTAAACAAACTCATATTCTGCTGCGGTTATGTGGATTTCAAGTTAAACTCGACATCACACATCTCTCTGTGATTTGTAACAAACTGCAGCTGAAAGCTTGAGTTCCCCACCAAAGAAGCTATGAGGGTAATACTGACTGTTGCACACACCTAATCTGAGAGTTAAAGAATAAACAGTATTTAGATGCTATATGTACAGACACAAAAGCTCTGCTGCTTCCAGTATATTTGATTTTACATTCTAGCCATGACAGTCTGACCACCCACTGAAAACCATTTTTCCTGGTAGTACCTACACTCTCAGGTTACTTTTATTTTCTTGTACTTCTTTCACACTCTGATGGACATACCATATTATGTATTAAGTAGAAAGACACCTGAGTTATTAGTTCATTTTGTGTCACATTACAAGACATAATTCATCTGGTAAAGACCTAAAACACCCAGACTGAAGACTTTGGTATGTTGCCACTATGGTTTTTTAGCATGGCCCTTTTTTTGTGTGGATGACCATTTACAGTGCACCCAGAAAGTATTCACAGTGCTTCACTTGTTCCATGTTACAGCCTTATTCCAAAATAGATTAAATAGAGTTTTCACCTAAAAATTCTACACACTCCATAATGACAGAGTGGAAAAAGTTTGCTTGAAATTCTTGCAAATTTATTTAATAAAAAAGCAAAAATATGTAGGATGTACATAAGTCCACAAATTCAAATTCAAGGCACTCAAAATTGAGCTCAGGTGCATCCTACTTCCGCTGATCATCTGTCAGATGTTTCTACAACTGGATTGGAGTCCACCTGTGGTAAATTTGGTTGATTGGGCATGATTTAGAAAGGCACACACCTGTTTATAAAGGTTTTCATAGCTGACAGTGCATATCAGAGTACAAACCAAGCCACGAAGTCCAAGGAATTGTTTGTAGTATTCCAAGAAAGGATAGTCAACACACCGAGTTGGGGAAAGGTATAGAAAAATTTCTGCAGCATTGAAGGTGCCAAGGTGTGAGAACAGTGGGCTCCATCATTCATAAGGGCTTTACTAAGAGAGGTGACCAAGAACCTGAACCTTTCAGAAGGACAAAATGTTCTGCAGCTCTCTGCCAATCAGGCCTGTATGGTAGAGTGGCCAGATGGAAAACACTCCTCAGTCAAAGTTAAAGTCAAATGACAGCCCACATGGAGTTTGCCAAAAGGCATCTGACGGACTCTTAGACCTTAAGAAAGTAAATACTCTAATGAAACAATGACTGAAGACATCCGCCTAAATGCCAAGCGTCATTTCTGAAGGAATGCACCTGGACAGTGTCGTTCCTACAGTGAAGCATGGTGGTGATGGCATCAGGCTGTGGGAATGTTTTTCAGTAGCAGGAACTGGGAGACCAGTCAGGATTTAGGAAAAGATGAATGTATCTCTGTACAGAGACATCCTTGATGATAACCTGCTGCATTGTGCTCTGGACTGGGGCAAAGGTTGTGTGTAGTGTCAAACTCAAAAGCTGCAAAAGCTGCTTCAACCAAGTATTCAACAAAGGCTGTGAAGACTTATGTATGTGATATATATATATATATATATATATATATATATATATATATATAGATATATATATATATATTATATAGATACATATATATATATATATATATATAGATATATATAGATATATATATATATATATATATATATATATATATATATATGTATATATATATATATATATATATATATATCCCCACTGCTGCCACCAAGCAGCTGGATAGCGTAGTGGTTAGACTACACGCCTTTGGAGCAGAGGATCGCAAGTTCGATTCCTGCCTGGGGCGTCTGTATCCAGTAAGGGTCCTAAGGCTAGACCCCCTATGCTAAGCGAGCCTACCGCAGACATGAGCGAGACAGATAAATATGAAGGCATGCCGGCTCGGACGTCGCCCGGATCAACAAGGTCCGCGTCAGGTGTTGAGGAACCAGGGCACCCTGACGAAAAGTGGGCTACTGGAACAAGAAGGCATCGGTGGGCAAGAGACGAAAACAGGGCGTTGTTGGAATGCTACTACGCAAGTAACCCCGGCAGAAGGGGCTACATGAATAGGATGATGGACCTATGGATTCTTCGATACCCAACATCCACAATGACGGCGAAACAACTAGTAGCTCAGTGTTCTAACATTCGAAAGAAGGGACTGCTCTCACAGCTAGAGATTGACGAGGTACAACACAAATGCTATGGCAAGGAGGAGTCAGGACGCCAGGTCAGGGGGGAGATATCATCACCCCCACCCGAGATTGGGTACATAGCCCCAAGTGCGATAGGAGAAGGATCGTTGAGTGCGAGAGGAACTGACCTGAAAAATAGGACCTCCCTGAACAGGGTCCAGTAACCATCACAGTGGCAGATATCCAAGAAAGGGTCTCCAGTATGAAGAGTTGGACAGCACCAGGGCCCGACATGGTTCACGCCTACTGGCTAAAGAAGCTGACTGCACTCCACGAGCGTCTGGCAGCACAAATGAACCAGCTGCTAGTTAACGAGAGACACCCGGAATGGCTAACCGAAGGTCGGACGGTCCTGATCCCCAAGGACCCCAAGAAGGGACCGGTCCCCTCCAACTACCGACCAATAACCTGCCTCAGTACTACATGGAAGCTCCTGTCAGGCATCATATCGGCTAAGATGAACAGGCACATGGGTCAATACATGAGTGGGACACAGAAAGGAATTGGCAAGAATACCAGAGGCGCAAAACACCAACTACTGGTAGACAGAACAGTCAGCCGAGACTGCAAGACCAGACTGACCAACCTGTGCACTGCCTGGATTGATTACAAGAAGGCCTATGACTCAATGCCCCACAGCTGGATACTGGAATGCCTAGAATTGTACAAGATCAATGGGACCCTAAGAGCCTTCATCAGGAACTCAATGGGGATGTGGCGTACAACACTAGAGGCCAACTCCAAGCCCATAGCACAAGTCACCATCAAGTGCGGGATCTACCAAGGAGATGCTCTGTCCCCACTGCTGTTCTGCATAGGCCTGAACCCCCTCAGTGAGATCATTAACAAGACTGGCTACGGATACCGACTACGGAACGGAGCAGTTGTCAGCCACCTCCTGTACATGGATGACATCAAGCTGTATGCCAAGAGTGAACGAGACATCGATTCACTGATCCACACTACCAGGCTATACAGCAATGACATTGGAATGTCGTTCGGACTGGAGAAGTGTAGTCGGATGGTAACAAAGAGAGGGAAGGTAGTCAGAACTGAGGGGATTGAACTACCAGAAGGCAACATTGCAGACATAGAGGACAGTTACAAGTACCTGGGGATCCCGCAGGCAAATGGGAACCATGAAGAGGCCGCTAGAAAGGCTGCAACCACCAAGTACCTGCAGAGGGTCAGGCAAGTCCTGAGGAGTCAGCTGAATGGTAAGAACAAGATCCGGGCCATCAACACGTACGCCCTGCCCGTGATCAGGTACCCTGCTGGGGTAATAGGCTGGCCAAAGGAGGAGATAGAAGCCACTGACATAAAGACAAGAAAGCTCCTTACCATGCATGGAGGGTTTCACCCCAAGTCCAGCACCCTGAGGCTGTACGCTAAGCGGAAGGAAGGGGGCCGGGGACTGGTGAGTGTCAGCACCACAGTCCAGGATGAGACAACGAACATCCAAGAATACATTGGGAAGATGGCCCCAACTGACCTAGTGCTCAGTGAATACCTCAGGCAGCAGAAACCCAAGAAAGAGGAGGGAGACGAGGAACCATCATGGAAGGACAGGCCCCTGCACGGTATGTACCACCGGCAGATAGAGGAGGTGGCTGATATCCAGAAATCCTACCAGTGGCTGGACAAAGCTGGACTGAAAGACAGCACAGAGGCACTAATCATGGCAGCACAAGAACAAGCTCTGAGTACAAGATCCATAGAGGCTGGGGTCTATCACACCAGGCAAGACCCCAGGTGCAGGCTGTGTAAAGATGCCCCAGAGACAATCCAGCACATAACAGCAGGGTGCAAGATGCTAGCAGGCAAGGCATACATGGAACGCCACAACCAAGTGGCCGGCATAGTGTACAGGAACATCTGTGCCGAGTATAACCTGGAAGTCCCGAGGTCAAAATGGGAGATGCCCCCAAGGGTGGTGGAGAATGACCGAGCTAAGATCCTGTGGGACTTCCAGATACAGACGGACAAAATGGTGGTGGCTAACCAACCGGACATAGTGGTGGTAGACAAACAGAAGAAGACGGCCGTAGTGATCGATGTAGCGGTTCCGAATGACAGCAATATCAGGAAGAAGGAACACGAGAAGCTGGAGAAATACCAAGGGCTCAGAGAAGAGCTCGAGAGGATGTGGAGGGTGAAGGTAACGGTGGTCCCCGTGGTAATCGGAGCACTAGGTGCGGTGACTCCCAAGCTAGGCGAGTGGCTCCAGCAGATCCCGGGAATAACATCGGAGATCTCTGTCCAGAAGAGCGCAGTCCTGGGAACAGCTAAGATACTGCGCAGGACCCTCAAGCTCCCAGGCCTCTGGTAGAGGACCCGAGCTTGAAGGATAAACCGCCCGCAGGGGCGTGCTGGGTGTATATATATATATGTGTGTGTGTGTGTGTGTGTGTGTGTTATAATAAATGTAAAAGAATTTCAAGCAAACTTTTTTCATTTTGTTATTATAAGGAATTATGTGGAGTATTCCAAGGTGAAAAAAGGATTAAACACATTTTGGATTAAGGCTGTAACTGGCTGACAAATTGTGGAACAAGTGGAGCTTTCTGAATGCACAGTGTCTGTAAGAAAAGAAGACATGCATTTTTTTAAATGCATGTCTTCTTTTCTTACAAAAAATATATTTTTATGAGTGTTTTACACAAAAAGCAAGCCCACAGAGAAGAAATAATTGAATTTTGTAGTGCAGTCTAAGTTCATGGTTGGTTTAAAGTTAGATTTAGGTAAGTATTTGGTCTCCAGGATATGAATGTAAATCAGTTCAACATCCTTTGAAGTGATGGAAACACCTCCATGTGTATATACAGAATATCTGCATGTGTGTATTTACAGAGTCAAGCAGGCTTGAATCCAGACACCCCTCATATGATCCTCTGTCTCCATTCCTTATCAACAGCACTTTGTCGTCCCTGCCTTCCTGTCAGTGCTGTGTGTCTGCACCACCTCTCTGCCTGATAGCCAGCAGCCGCCTAAATACACCTGCATTTTATCACACTGCAGCTGCTTCCCCCTTTGCTCACAGATGAAGCACACCCTTGTTTCAGGACCAGCGATAACCATGTGCATTTTTGTTCATATTTGCATACACTGCTGAAAGACTTCTTAAGGAGGAGTTCTGCTGTATTTAATTTACCTGTCAGAATTTTCTAAACTTTATAAACATTACAGCTCATTGTGCATGAAATCTATTCACTGAAACTAGTAGAGAAGGATGCTGTGGCTCCAAAGTCTAATCGCGAGATTTATTTTTTTCCCCAGAAAACATTGCTTCACTCAAATGAATCGAGATGTAAACATAGCCAGTCATTAGCTAAGAGTGTTTGCACAAATAGCAGCATACTGCAGCAACAAATTGGACAATTAAGCATAGCTGCATGTTTCGCTCTTCTTGCTGATACTTGATTGTGATGAGGGAAACAGGAAAATGATTTTTTTTCGTAAAGCTCAAGCTGCTTTTCTTCATTTGGAGTTCAAATAAGTAAGAAATAAAAAAAAGTTTGATGACTCTTTCTGTTTAATTTGTGTGTAAATTGTTATGACGTTTTAAAAGCTCAGAGGTAATCCGTGAAATATACACTCTTTTCCTGTTAGATCTACTGTGCCTTGCTTCCCAACACCATTCAACTCGTCTACCTCACTCCGAGTCACCACATGCTTATCACACAGCTTCTCATATTTCCTTTTACCAAACCCATTGGTCTTATCTATTCCAACACTCCTTTCTGTGATGCACTGCATTGTATATCTTTTCTCTCCATCCCTTCATTCCACTAGCGCTGTACTTTTCAGCTCCAGACTGTCTGGTTTTCATCAGCTCAGCCTGCTGGTACCATTTTGACGCCCACCAGGCGTGCTGCAAGTCAGGACTGTGATAACCTGCCCTGAGGCCGCCCTGTTCCATAAGCAAACATCCCTTACTTTTTAGCCCCGACTGAAAAGAACAGACTAGACTACGCTGCAGTGCACAAATAACATTTCTCTGAATGAAAAAAAAAAAAAGAAACATAAAAATTGCTTTGAAACACAAACACATATTTCATTTTATGCTTTAAGTGAGAAAGAGTAGCAGCATTGCCCTTAACTCAAACAAAATGAGGTCAAGACCAGCAAATGTCCTTTGTTTAGAAATCTGAATCCTACCTGCTCTATAATAGAGAAGGTACTGTGCCACAGCTGGTTTGAGGCAAGGACACAGTATGATAAAAAAAGGCTCAGTGAAGTGGCACTACAGCAGTTTCTTACACTAAGTTTCTTTTTTAGCTGTTATCATTCAAGTTTCATCCAAAATTGTACCTGCTCAGTGCTCAGCCTGGAGACCAAGTGAGACAAAGAGACAAGTACCGCTGATGATGCCAACAGATCGTCCAATTTCCACTCTGTATAGTGTCAAGAGAAGAGGCAGGGATGGATTGCATGTGTGTGTGTATGTGTGTGTGTGTGTGTGTGTGTGTGTGTGTGTGTGTGTGTGTGTGTGTGTGTGTGTGTGTGTGTGTGTGTGTGTGTATGTGTATTTGCACGAAGAAAAATAGCCCTTCTGAGAAAGAAATTCAGGCATTTGCTTTAAACTGGCCACAGACTGATGCTGCAAATAACAAAATGACAACAGTAAAATGTGTGCCTTTAAATAAAGAACAATGTACGGACAAAGGTATCGGGACACACCATTTAATCTTTGAATTCAGGTGTTTTCAGTCTCATTGCCACAGAAGTTTAAAGTCATACAACTAGGCATGCAGTCCACCCTTTAGAGACATTTTGGAAATAATAGATTGTTCTAATAAGCTCACTGTATTCAAGCATCTTACTGTAACAGGATGGCACAGTTGTAAGAAGTCAGCTTGTGAAATTTCTTCCCTCCACGATAGTCCACAATCAGCTGTTTATGGGATTATTGCAAAGTGGAAGCATTTAGGAACCACAGCAACTCAACCATGAATTTTCAGGCCACGTAAAGTTACAGTCTCCAAGTGCTGAGGAGATGTCATCGCTCTGCTGGCTCAATAACTGCAGAGCTCCAAAGCTCCTCTGGCATTAACATCAACACAAAAACTGTGTGGCGGGAGCTTCACAGCCTGGGTTTCAATGGTCCTGTAGGCAGAATGTGTTTTGTCCATATAGCGTATATTGTTGAATTTTCCCACATCTTTTTGTTCTCCTTTATGTTGTCACTCTACTTGAATTCTGCAGTAGTGATGAACAAACCTCAAAAAGCCACTGACAGCATAATACACTCAAAGCACTTTCCAAAACCCAGCTTCTCTTTAAAATCAATCATCTGCCTCAAATCACCCTCCAATGTTTTTCACATCAACTTCGTGGCCAACTATTTGTCATTCTCTCATGGAAAACCCTACACCTTATAACACGACAGACAGAACTGAGTAGAAGACAGGGGGACATACACAGGAGAGTTGTGTGAGTATTTAAACAGAGCCGATGGAACAATAGCGTGGTGTCCAGCGCACCGCTCTTTACCCTCTACACCTTTATTTGGCAAACGCAAAATAGAGAGGGAGACAGTAAGTGGTTTAAGATGTGCCTGGTAAATCGTAAAAAGAGTATATATCTGTGTGTGTGTGTGTGTGGGTGGGAGAGAAAGCTAGTGGATTTTGGGTTGAGAAAAATTCATGTTTAAATGTTGTTTCTTTCAATCTGCGAGTGCATTTTTGTGTGTTTGAAAGTGTGTTTGTGTCTATCTGAATATACCAACATATGTGTTTGTTTCTGCCCACGCGCATGCTTGTGTGTATGTGGGAAAGCAAGGGAGCAGCCTACATTGTGTAGGCTCTGCACCAGCTGTGTGGGCCATGTGGAGGAGGATGTATCAGGGGGTCACGCGCTGGCAGCTGGCAGGGAGGAAGGGAGTCCGGTGCTGTGCCTAGAGGCCCAGACATTAGGAGCTGCACTACGCACTGCTCAGAGTTGTGTGTGTGTGTGTACATGTGTGTCAGAAAAAAGTTTTAGCATGAAAATGAGCGGGGCTGTGGCGGTGCAAGTGTTTATTAAATCAGATAAGCGCGTTAACACATTAACACCGAGGAAAACACACACACACACACACACTGCCACCTCATAAGAAACCCTCTCTGTTGAGGGCTGTCCTCCAGAGTCAGTGCAGACACCCAGCATGCACACACTGTGCTGAGTTTGCGGCTAAGGGAGTCATTAACACCTTCGCTGGGTGTCTGGTTTTCCTCTGACACCGCTGATGGTTTTGACCTCTGGAGTGGAGAGGTCACACAAAAGTCGCGTGCGTTGCTTCCAGGGACCAAAAAACATCACCGCAACTCACAGAGGAATATCAGACTAAGCTATTCTGATGTGATGCTCACCGATTTAGATTATTTAAGGGATAATATAGGTTTATTGTGTGCTGTGATTACATTCGTGTAGTTTTTGGCTATGGTAAAATGAACAGTCACAGAAGCACCAAAAATAAAGAATTTATTGTTATAACTGAAAGAACGAGTGTCTGAACAATTCAATTCAACTGCGTAGCCAGAAATGCTAGGCCCTGTAATTTTTTTGCTTCTAGTGAAAAGGCACGGAGGAACCAGGAAAACTGTTAAAAGTATTTCCAAGTTTGGTTAGAAATGTGGGTAAACTTTGGTAGTTTATTTTTCTTATCTGCCTTTAAAAAAAAAGGTTTCAAATAAAGACTCATTTTCTCACTGCTTGTGTTTTTCTTGTTCAAGTCTGTCCGTACAGATGTTTCCAGGTCTCTGCAAAGATTTTGATTAGTAAAATATTATCATTACAGATAAGAGTAACGGCTAACACTGTGAATACAAGTTGTGAATACAAGCTGGAACAACTTGGAATTTAACTATCCCATTAAGGACCCGACGCTTAGTAAGAAACAGTTTGTCAAAGCTGTGAAAGCAAACCACAGCTCCAACCGGTCGTGGCAAACAGCCACCCTCTCAGAGCCTGATTTGGCTTGAGGTTTCTTCCTGTTAAAAGGGAGACTGTGTTTTTTCTCTCCTTACTATTGCCAAATGCTTAGTCTCAGGGGATTGTTGGATCACGGAGTTTCTAGCTATAATATCATGGTTTCTTTACCATACAGTATAGGGTGGCTGTGTTGCTGAAATGAGAATTGTTGTAAATACTTTAAAAAGGGATAAAACTGTATTGCACAACTATTTTCATTGTAAACCAATTTGCAGAGAACAGCTGGTCCAATTAACACTGACTTTGTTAAAAAAAGAAAAACTAAGGAGAATGTTCTGTAACCTCAAAAATTAAAGCCTATTCCAATCAAACTACCTCTAATCATCATTGTCAGAGACTCCCTGAGGTGAATGTAATGTGTCTCACTGGCTGATAAAGCTTCTGTACGCTGGGACGTCTAGAAATACTCCGCAACATCTGTGAAGCTACTCGAGGTCCTAGTGTTTCACTCCGCTCCCAGCTAAAGCAAACAAGGGGAAACATATTGGGAAGGAATTAGGGACAGATTTGAGACAGGCTGTATTGTTAAGCCTTCAACAGTGACATGTCTGTTTCGGTCAACGTCTACAGACTGCCTGACCTGGCAACGGCTTTATGAACTTATGTCTCAGCCAAAATTTGTGAAGCATGGATTGGCAAGGTTATGCACATTAAAAATGGAAACTTTTGTCCAGAAAACTAATACAGGAATTTTTTTTAAAAAAATGAGAAATTATTGAAATTTTAAATAAAACTACATAGCAACATTTTGAGACTTAACTTTTACTTTGCGTACAGCAAGTGTGGCTCACACCAACCACCACATTCAAATACAAGACATCACCACTACCCAGTCCTCTTACTTCAAAATAGCACACAAATGCACACGGGCAAAGCCGCGCAGTCCACCAGACAGACGAACACCCGCTCATTTGTTTCATTTGAGAGCAGAAAAACTGAACAGACGCCGGCTTCTCCTTTCGGCACGGTGCCGGCCGTGGTGGCAGTAGCAGGGGTTGGCGGCAGCACGCTCATCATTCCACAAAACCCCAGCCAGATGTCCCAGAGCCTGGAAGGCAGGTGGGCTGGGGCCCCCCCCCTCTGCCGCACCGCGATGATGCTGGCAGCTCTTCAGACCTGCTGGGTATAACCTTTAATTCACATGCTTTTCCTGGCACGGTGGGCTGAGGGGCTGCCATCTGCCTGGCCTGTTGTGGTGTGAAGAGAGAGAGAGAGTGAGAGGAAATGAGAGGAGGAGGGAGAGTGGAAGTGTATCTGTTTGTATGAGAGTTGCGGTGGCACACTGGATGACTGAGCTGCCCAGGAGCCACCTCACAGGATACTGTTCTGGTGGTCCATCAGCAGACCCACACACACATATACACACATAAAATCACAGAGTTAGAGTGCGTTCATAAAATCCTCCTTACTCAGTGCTTACTAATGCTTATGTTTAATCAAGATCGCACATGCTGACACACAAAGCAGTTTCCCGACTAAATGTGAACAGTTTAAACTACGTCCTAATAAAGACTTAGCGGGGTGTTCTGTCAAACGTCAACACCTTGCACAGATGCTCACCAGATGCAGCGATTTCTACTTGATCCAAAGGCAACTCTGATTATTTACAGTATCCGCTTTCATCTGTTTGCTAACAGACATATTGCTTTTCAGTGCTTTCTGTCATGGAGGAAGGGCAGAGCTGTGTGACTTAGAACAGATGTCATTGATAATCCTGAGCATAATGAAACCCAGCTGACCCGTAAGTCATGATACAGTCAACAAACATGGTGACAGTCACTGAGGAGGTGAGCAGAAGAACCACATCCCTCGGATCATACATGCCAGGAACAGTCATATTACAATGTTGGGAATTATTGCCAGACTGAGTGAACTGATAAGATCTTTGGAAGTTTGGAGAAGCAGTTTGAATGTGTCTTTATCTTAAGTTGTGGGGGTAAGTCTCACTTGCTGTTTTATGTTTTCACATGACATGATAGGGGGTTGCTTTTCCTGTGGTTGAAAGAGAACGTGTATTAAAATGCTGAAAATTAAAATATAGAAAATGAAGAACTCTATCAAGCAGTCTGAAAGACTCGAGTTTAAAATAGGAAGAAGTTTTTCAGATTCCATGGCAGTGCTGTTTGTTTTGGGATTCTCCATGACGAAGGAGCGCACCCTGAACCTGATCACCACGAAGAGCAGCTCTGAGTTTTTATTATGCTGGAGGAGCACTATTAACCCTTTAAAACCGGTTGGAGCGCATGCTCCGTTTTGCTTAACTATTTTTAAATCCCGGTAGCACTGTAACCACGTAAACTAGCGCAATTATTGTTTTTGCATATGAAACCGGAGGAGTTGTACTTACATCTTATGCCATCAGCTTGTCCTAGGTCACGGTTTCCTTCCACATATCAAGGCCTTATAAGCCTATACTGGTGTTTTTAAAAATTATGTTTGACTTTATGACTTTCTGTGTCATTTCTGGGATGCTTAGAAGTCAAATTGCACTGCTGGAGATAGTTTATTTTGATGCACATGCTGTTTTCTTTGCAGATTTGCATTATAGGATTGTTTTTTTTCGTTTTTTTCTGCAGTATATAAAAATTACTGTATTTCAAAAATAAAACTATGAAGACACTCAAAATAAATTTCCTGTGGTTGGAAACTATTTTGTGCAACTTTTTTGTATTTACAGTTTTAAGGGATAAGTCTCTTAAATTTCTCTAACTAGAAATATATGTTAAAAAAACAAAAACGTAGTTTATTGCACTTTTTTGCAATTTATGTAATTACTATGCACTTAATGCATACATATTATTAAAATTTGGGCTATAATGGTTGTATCGATTTATAGCAACTTGAAATGCTCCCAAAAATGGCACTACAGCATGAAAAAATATGATATAAGCTCTGGCGGACTTGGTTCTATGGTAGGTCTTAAAGGGTTAAAAAGCTTTGCAAGTCATTCATTTAATACTTGAGCACTTTTAAACACACCAGAGAAAAGTTAAACTTAAAGAATCAACTAAAGACATTGCAAATGCTGTTTATGATGTTAACAACTGTTTGTGAATCCCTGTGAAATAATAGCTATTGTTTTGTGATAACCTTACTGATGTTATTTTAATTGATTTCGATATTTCAGCGAAATATCAGAATATTAAAATTGCGTTCTCACTGCGTCTCTTTCTCTCATCAATGCCTCGAGACTCGAGACTCTGGTCCTACTTACATTCCTGTATTCTGTAAACCTCACATAGGTTGTGTTTGCGTCTTGCAATAAATATTTGTATGTTTGTGTCACGTTGTTCTTTGTGTGTTTCCCTTTTCTGCTGTAAGGATAGAGGAGACTTTAATTTTTGAGTCTTGAGGTGGTTCCAATTTCAATTATAATTGCTTCATACGCCACAACTTGTCCACATTTTAGATGTGGTCATAATAATTAACAACAAGTCCTGAGTTCCCTCCTGGTACTCCAGCTTCCTCCCACAGTCCAAAGACATGCAGTTAGTGGGGTTAGTTTAACTGGTGATTCTAAATCACCCATAGATGTGGATGTGATTGTGAGTTTTCTGCCATCCCACGCCCTGCAACCCTGAACTGGATTCTCAGAAAAAAATGGATGGATGGGGCAAGTATTTATAAAACCAACAGTAATCACTACAAAAATACACAACTGATAATTAGTGCATACCTAATGTGCATAAGTCATTATACTACATACAAATGTGCATCTATATATTTTAGAGACAATTTACCTAGTTGAACCATTAGCAGCTCCTAAATAATGATGTAATACTTTATTCAGAAATGGTTAAAGTCTCATTTATTAAGTATGAAAACTTATTAATTGAGAACAAAGCATTTACAACTCTGTTTATAAGTCACATACTAATGTATACTAATGTAGGCGCAGTGCTTTATAAATGATGTATGACGTATTCCCTAATACCTCAGTAATGCCTGAAAGCATATAGTTATTATAAAGTATAACCAAAATGAATATCTAAAATATTACTGGGTAAAATAAAATGACATAAAATGTAACTTAGAGATTAGATTTTACAAATTCTCGACATTAACATTACTTACACATGCCTCTTCACAATACTACTCTCTTTATTACGTGCAGCACATATTGTTAGCCAATATTATATGGTGACTGATACTTGTTTTAATCTGAAACCATTTGAATTCAGTTGTGTGCCATTCCCACTTTTCACAACTAAAGAGGGAACGGGAGATAAAAAGAAAATTTAAAAAGTGATTGTGCCAGAGTAGCAGAGAGTGGAAACGAGAGAAAAACAGAGTGAATGTCTTCATTTAATTCCTTTGAGTTAAATGAAGTGAAAGAATGATAAAGGCAAAGTGAGAGAGGGGGAGTCAGAGTCGGACGGAGGGAGCAGAAGATGGATGATAAGCAGCGTGCGGCGCATGTGAAAGATAATGAATAGAAAGAAAATTTCCAGAAATAGAAGAAGAGGAAGAAGTAGAGAAAATGGAACGAAGAGTGAGAAAGAGAGAGAGGGGTGCTGCAGAGAGGCAGCCACAGGCCTGCTGTGTGGTGCATGGCGGAGACTCATCATTCAGCTAATTATGATCAGGCTTTTCCCTGCAGGCACAGCAGTGCTGGAAATGGAAAGTCTTTGTTCTCGCACACCCCAATGGAAGCGATGGGGCATGGCGCCATGCAGATGAGATGTGTGTACACACACGTATACACGTATACAGACACACACATACAAACACAAGCAAGCATGCAGCCTCATTAACACTACATGCACGCACTGTGCTTACTCCCACACACACATTCTTGTGTACACACACACACACACACACACACAATCACTATTCACACCACGCTTCTCTCTTAATGCATGTTGCCAGCCATTTATACATTCCCCCCTCACACAAACACACACCTCATGATCATGCAGTGCCCCACAAAAAAGCACACACACAAACACACACAGCACACACGTAAACAAACAGTATCCGAATCACAGAGAACGCATTGGAACATTATGATGATACCATCAATTAAGTTTGCACCTACTGAGCCAAGTTATCCATCTCTATTATAGAATACGAGCCTCCTTTAGAAAGACCAGTGGGGTATTCAATTAGAAAAGTGAAGAAAACAATGGAGTTACATCCAACAAGGATTAAAGAGACTCTAAAAAAGTAAATTTGAGCTTTTCATTAATTACTGGGGCTTTTGTGCCAAGTAAGAGCAATTAGGACAAACGCAAGCACACAATATTGCCGAGCAGATTTGTGGGGTCAGATATCAAACCAAATTATCCATAATGACAACAACTACCTGTCAGAACCACGCTGTGACGTTCATGGCTACTGAGCAGCACTTTTTAATTAAAATTCATGGGTATTTCAAACACTTCATTACAAGAAGGGAAATGATTGCTTTATTAATAAAGAAAGCTAAATTGAAACCCTGCCAAGAAATTGGCATTGGACCTAATGCATAAGCACCCTGCTTAATCCAAATATTTTATGATGATTTCAAAGGCCTAATCAAATCTGCAGCAACTTCCATTCATAGAATTTTCTTCAGAGCATGGATATTATTTTAAATATGATGCAAATCTAAACACAGGTATGAAATGTGATCAAATATTTGTCATTTGAGGAAGGCATATATTTCACATTGGCAGTTAAACGCATGCTCAGGTGTTCATAGTGAACACGACTGCACACCCTCGTAGAACAAGCAGATGAAAACCGTGCTGACTGTTGCACAAAACAATTATCTGACTTGACACATGTAGAAAATATAAAGACTGTGCACAGAAGATTTAAGTTTCAGTCTAGACAGAGAAACAGGTGTGTGTGCGTGCGTGTGTGTGTGTGTGTGTGTGTATAAATACACACATATACATATACACATACATATATATTCTAAAAAGGTTTTGGCACTCCTGTATTTCAAAATAAATCCCTGGGTTATGTCATGACAACAACCAGATAATTTACAATAGATAGACTTGAGCTTCTTTGATTGTTTTAGCTTCATGATTGGTATTTAAAAGTACTATTTGAGGTTCACTTTTAATCTGACAATTACAGTAAAACTACAACATCTGATTCCTTCCTTCCTACTTTGCTAAATTGACTTCCAAACTTAAGTTCACTTGGAAATTCTTTGGTTCTGGTATATTTTGTCTAAGAATGAGCCAGAAGATCTCATGAAGCACAGCTGCTTTCTTGCTCCTGAATAATTGGTCCATTGAGTCCACTCCTTATCTGAAATATTTCGGAGACTGACTTTTCTCTCTATGAGTGTGTGAAACAAAGAGCAGGCAATAATTATGGTTCATGTTCCTTGTGGAGTTACTCTCAGGTGATTCGCCCACTTTGTAAGCAGCACTTTGTCTCCTCTTTGCAGCCATCAGGTGCTTCAGCGCTGTCCAGCAAAAACACTACAGAGCCTACGCTTATACTGAAATCCTTTCAAGTAGCAACTACAGAAGTAACTGCGGGGATATTCTACATTAAAGAAAATTATTGGGTAGTGTAGCTGATACTCATTTCTAAAGAAAAAGATGTCAGGGGGAAAAAAGGGATAGACTCACTCACCAGATGCATGCTGAAGAAGCAAAGTGCTTAACAAATTATCCAAAAGGAAAATGATGGATCTGGAAATACTTGGAATAATATAGGCCAAGCCAGAGGGAAATAGCTACAGAAGCGTAGTGATTAACTACATTTTGAAGTGTGGAAAGCAATAACTAGGTCTACACTATTTAGAGAGTCTGATAAACAGCATATCACCAAAATAACCATACAATGAGGAAGAGGACAAAGGTCATGTGTCAGACAGAAATATCTCTGCAGTGATCTCACAGGAACATGGATCCTTTAAAATGATTTATGATTGAAATAATTTGTTTTGTGCGCAATGGTGTGAATACTTTGCGTGGATGTTGAGTTCCTTCAGAAAACTGAATGACATTTATCCAACATTAAATAAATAAAAAATAAATAAAAACATCTGTTTGCCTCTTTCAAATCATTTGCGACTAGACAAAGTGTGGAACATACTCAGATAATGATTTCATGCTTTTTCCAAGAGGAAACGTGCCGATGTCTTACAGTTTCAGTGTCTCTAAAACCCCCCCAAAATGCATGTATTGTTGTGATTTCATGCCGGGTATTGTTACTGGACATATTTTTTCATGAAGTCTAGCATTACAGCCCCCTGGCAGCCAGGGAAGATCTCTTGGCATGGCTCTTCAGCACTCTCCGACTCCCCTCTCTTGTTTACTGCACAAACACATCTGCCTTTCACGCATAAGTGGCTCCTCAGAGCTGTGCAGCGGTAAATGATATCCCCCTGCTCCCAGATAGAGGTGTGTATCTCAGAATAATGTCCCCAAAGCTGAGAAGACTTGGAAAAAAAAAAACAATAAAACGAAATAAAAAACCCAGGTTGTTTTAATGAGCTGCTTATTATTGTTTGGGTGCCTTGTGTGTGCGTGTTTGTGCCTAGTAAATACAGGCACATGCATGTACAGTATATAGCTCTTTTTTTTTTAAGTATATTTGAGGAATTAGTACTTTTCATTAATTGGTTGTTTTTGGTGTTTTTGTTGTGTTGGTGAGTGTCCGCAGTGAATAGAAATGAATAAATGGATTGAGTTTATTCCAAACAAGCCCTGTACTTGCTTTTTGTGTAGATTTTAGATTGGGAAAAATGGTCTCACCTTCTGTTGTATGGAATGTAAATTAAAAAAAATATCTCCAAACTAACAAATCAAAACAAAACAACACAAAACAAAACAAACAAGAACTAAAATAATGTCAAGATGAATATTATTGAGAATGGTTAATAGGACTGTAAGCAACCAGGTTTATCTTCTCTTTGACAAACTAGGAGAGCTTCACATTTTCACTTTAGTAATTGTGCTAATGTGTTTTATTTTCTGTGTATGAGATTACATGAGCGCTTTTTGATGTTTGATGTGGGCTGATGTTGTAGGGTTTATGTTTTTGTTTTACTGCTTAAATGCTATTATTTCTTGCCTAAGTGTAGATGTCTCTGCATCTTTGGTTTTCCATTATTGTCTATAAATGCCATCAACCTGCGAGGGACCACAGATGAAAAGTGTTCATGTTGATTAATGTGCTTTGGCCCTTTTAAAGGAAATAAACATTCAGTTTCGTCTCCTTCCGGAGAACAGCAAAAGCTGATGTCAACAGCAAAAGCTGTTGACATCAGCCGGACTCTGTAAAACTGTCACTGGATAAGGTTGCCTTTACAAAATCATTATTAAATCAAAATATGGAAATATGCCAATTCTTATGTCTTCACAGTCAAAGCCTTATTTTTAAAATACGTTTTTGCAAAATACAGTAAATGGAGCAGTATGTACTTAGCCAAAATGGCCATTAAAATAGAGTCAGAGACAAGAACTTGAATTAAATTATGTAATTTTTTTTTTTTTTTTTTAATCTTATGGAAAATAATTGATCCGTCTGGCAGCTATCCATTTCCTTTGACTGAGTATCTCATTTAGCTCTCCTTTCATATTTGTAATCACCATATATGCCCATGGTAAAGTCTTAGTGCCAAGCTTTTGCACACTTTGCACTTCCTATTTGACAGACTTGTTTCCACTCAGATGAGTCTCCTTGATTGTTGACTTACTTGCTTACAGTATGCATTAACATATCTTCCATGTCTAAGTGTCAAATACAGTTTCATAACTACTTCTTTAGCTCATTGTTTCTTTAACAATGTCTTACACTCATCAACAAACAATAACAACTCCTTAAGGACTAATCACAGGAGTAAACTTGTGTGTACTGAATAAACTATTCAAACAAATGCTGCAAACATGTTGTGCAGCAACCTTATAAGTCTGAAAAGAACAAAAACAACTAGAAATGAGCCTCGCTCTGAGATTATCAGTCACTTCAGTATGTCAGAGCACTGGCATGCTGGGAAAAGCTGTCACTGCGGTGAACTGGTGGGTTTGAGGTTACGATGGCCTGATCAGACCGCACTCTTATTCCTGGTGGAGACAGCCAGAAACAAGCAGAGAGTTGTGGAGTGCCAAAATGTAAGTCAACAACCTTACTAACCAGATAGTCAGTTAAGTAACCGACCTCAGCCAGTCAGCCAGCCAGTGCAGCCGAGCGTCTCCTTCATGCTGCCAGCTGTCTGTTTTTTTCCCCAGTAGCTACAATGTGGGATTGTTTACAGCTCTTTTTATAGTCCAGTGAATAAGCCCTTATTTTCTCCCAATCTACCCCTGCTGGGAGAGCCAGCCCAGACAGTGGGAAGTAGCCCTGGGAAGTCATAATTATATTTGGCAATGTGTGCAGAACCACACGCGCTCACACACATACACACACACACACACACTAAGAAGATAGAAAAGTGTTTAAACGTCATCGCTCACGCTTATATAAAAATCCCTGTAAAAAAAACAAAAAAACAAGGTGGTGTGTGCTTGTCTACAGATACACATCAACACATATGGGACACAGCAAACGCAGCGCCATTCCTGCCCTCACAGAAAAGCCAGCATGCGCATCCATAAAAGACCTGAGACACCTCCGCAGAGTTAGAGCGGCGCTTGAACTCACCTCCCTCTCTGCCTGAAACATATGTTTAACAAGTACTCTGGCTCATTTGGCTGACTCTCTCAGACATGAGGGGACAGTGAACGATCATTTAGTGTATGATGACTGCATATGTATTGCCTGATTTGGCTTGTTTCCTTTGTATAAACCAATATGCTTCACATAGCACAAGAAAAGCAATTACAGAGAGTTAGTTTGTCAATGTTAAATTTAAGTGAAATACATATTTGATTACATTTGTTGCATGTGAAACAGTGATTATGAATTACATACCAAAGTACAATGAATTTGGCTTTCATTCAGTTAAAGTCATCTTACTCGCAGAACAACCCTAAGTTTTTTGTCCCAGCTGCTATTGAAACCCACACTCACCAGCCACTTTTAGTCATTTGCTGAAGTTCAACCTGAGCATCAGAATGGATTAAGATTGGTGATTTAAGTGATTCTGAACATGCAGTATAGGTTTCTGAGTATTTCAGAAAATGCTGACCCAATCATCCCTGGAGTTGACAGAGAATGGTCCAAAAACCGAGAAAATATCCAGCGAGAGACAGTTTGCTGGGTGAAAATGCTTTGCTGATGCCAAGGGTCAAAGGTGGCCCTACCACAAGCTGATAGGACGGCAACAGAAACCATTTATTGCAATCAAGGTATGCAGAAGGGCATTTCTGTGCATGCAACATATCAATCTTTAAAGCAAATGGACTACAGCAGCAGAAGACCACACGCACTGTCACTTCTATCAGCTACGAATAAGAAACTGTGGCTACAGTTCTCATTAGTCTTAATTTCTGCTGAGACATTTGGATGTCAGGGTCAGAATTTGGTGCAAACAACATGAAAGAATGGACCCATCTTGCCTTGTATCAATGGTTCAAGCTCCTGGTGGTCTAATGATGTGAGGAATATTTTCTTCAGACACTTTGGGTCACTTAGTACCAGACATCAGTCTGTCAGAATATTGTTGCTCACCATGTCCATCCCTTTTTGACCACAGTCTAACAATTTCTAATGGCTCCTTCAAGCAGGATAGCAAGCCATGCCACAAAGTTAAAATCACAAACTGGTTTCCTGAACTTAACAATGAGTTCTCTGTACACTATAAACTTCACAGTCACCAGATAGATCTTCTTTGGGCAGTGGAGCATGATTGGAGGAATATGTCCGTGACCTTGTTGAATCTGTGGCATGAAGAATTAAAAAAGCTCTGAAAGTAAAATGTGTCGAACCCACTATCAGCAAGGTGTACCTAATAAAGCTGCTGATTGCATTTTAAAATAGGCAACATTTAGTGTCTGCATGAAAAACTATAGATTGGATTTGTTCCTTTTTCATGGAAGGGAAATTGGTAACTGACATCCAGGAAAACAGAGCGTCATGTTTTAATTTATAAAAAATGATTATTCCAGCCCACACTATGATTTTGCCTTAGTTAACCCAAACAAGTGCAACTCTAAATAAATAGCATGTTAAGACTTGCACCCGTGCCTCCCGGTCCACAGTCAGCTGTAAATTCCTGTCCACTTCTATCGTATCTGTAGCCCACATGTTGCAGCTGTTGTGCAGTGTAACACTACTTCAGCACAGGGAAGAAAGTTTTACTCGGAGTAATTTCAAGATGCTCTTTCCATACTACGCCTAAGAGTTGATCATTTTTGGGTGGCAACAATGTATAAGTAAGTACAGTTATTACAACCAATAATGTGGCTATTGACGGCTGGGCCTGTGTGTTCCCACTGAATCCATGTTACTGCGGCTGCAGATTAAACTGATTTGTAAGAAGAAGTACTTTGGGTGTCAGATTCTTAAATGAGGGTCACGGCAAAAATGGGAACAGTGGGTGAAATCATTTTGCCTGTTCCTCCAGCAGCAGTTCCAGGGGTCCTTTTAAGTGCTTTTTGTGTCTGTGCAACATGTGTGAATACGCCATAATCCATTACTTTCACAACTGCAATTCAGCCTTTCAGAGTAACAACGTTAAATGAGATGAATAGGCCATCACTTGCGCCTCAGAACATTTGTAACAGAGTGCCGTACACAGCCCCAGCTGAAAATTGTACTCAACTGCACATGGGAAGAACTACTTTATATTCTCCCTTTATATCTTTCTTTCCTTCATTTGCACTTGTATTTTTTAACAAAGGCGCTATGGTTAATGTTAAACCACGGTAGGTAAAATAGTAGAGGCAACAAATGCAGAGAATCCTTTCATATTCAGCTGATGTTTTCACGACACAATACCTATGGGTGGAGGATGAATTGGATCATAGCTCTGCCAAGAAACTATTGGAGCACCGCAGGAAACCCTTTTATCTGTGAGTGATTCTCAGATTTTGTTATCATAGCAACATCTTCCTCTAAAGTCTGAGTTAACATGAACAAGCCAGCTTAATTTATTTGTTTCTTGCACTTTCTACATTTCTGTAGCAGGTCATGGCACAGGGAAAAAAAGCAAGTATAAGTGGCCATCATTACCACAGTGTGCTTTATGGATTAAAATGGAAACTATTATGAATTGTATAACCAGCACTGTCTTATATAGAGAGTATTAGACTGAGATATAAATAACAATGAAAATGTTCAGATTTCAGTAATGATTGGTTGAATTCCCTGAGCCAGCCAGCCAACTATTTGCCTGATTTTCCTTCATCACTTGCCATGTTTGTCAGTTTGCATTATTCAGCCAAAAAAGGGTAAAGCTAATTGATATCCAGTGTTGATCAGATTTGTATTGCCTGGGTACATGAAAAAGTATTTTCCTGATTTATTTATTTTTGCACATTTGTCTCATTTTCATGTTTGAGATCAACAAATGAATTTTAATATTAGAGAATACAGAATGCATTTTTTTCAATTGATTATTTCATATTAAAATCAATCTGACTCAGTGGAAAAAGTAATTTTCCTCCTTAATATCATGAATCTCTGAATTTTTGGAAAGTTGGCTTTAGTTTCACGAGCCACACCCAGGCCTGATTACTATCGGATCTGTTGAATCAAGAAATCACCTAAATAGAACCCCTCTGACAAAGTAAAGTGAAGACACCAACAGCTGTGAAACAAAGTCACTGACATTTGTCAGCCTGGAAAGGGTTACAAAGCCATTTCTAAGACTTTTAGACTCCAGTGAACCACAGTATGAGCCATTATCCACAAATGGAGAATACTTGGAGCAGTGGTGAATCTTCCCATGAGTGTCCAGCCTACCAAAATTACTAGAAGAGTGACGACTGATCCAGGGCCAAGATTCCTTCACAGCCATGTGAAAGACTAATTACCAGTCATCACATACACTAGATTGCAGTTCTTGCTACCAAGGGTGGCACAACCAGTTATTAGGTTCAGGGATATACTTTTTCACTCAGTACGTTTAGATAACTTTTTCCTTTAATAAATGTGTTTAGTCGGGTTATCTTTTTCTAATACTAGAATTTGTTTGATGATCTGAAACATGAAGTGTGACAAATATGCAAAGACATAAGAAATATGTTTTAACAGCATTGTGTCTGTAAGGGAAAAACAAAAATTGCTTTTTTATGTGCAGCTTGTCTTTTTTTTTAAAAATTATTTTAAATGCACTCGTGCCTTTAATTATTTAAAAATCACAGTTCAGAATAACTGTAAATATCTTACATTGTGTTTAAGTAAGCCTGCAAAACCTGCAAATCAGCGGTGCATGCTCAGTACACAATTGCTCAGTTTTTTCAGGTATTTGTAGGTGTTTGGAGCTTCCTGTGTCATTATCATGACACTGCAACAACAAAATATCTTTAATAGAGATTTTATTGCCACTAAAACAAATAAAAGTTGTATCAAATCTGCTTATTAAAACTGTTAAACAAAGAGATTGTAGTTATAAACTGACAAACTGACAAAAAGAGTCAAAATGAAAGCCAAATAAAATTTGAGGTTCTCAAAGGTGAGGCGAATGAGTGAGTGAGGAGGGACATGGTGCGTGGGAGATGGGAGAGCTGTATGCACTCACCCCAGGCTTGTGGGTGAGTCAGGGGGCAAGTATGCCGAGGATGCTCCCTGATTCACCCTGGTACTGTCTTGTGTCGAGGTCTGGGATCCGTCTGGCTCACCCCCCATGTTACACTATCTGCTGTTGAAGGAGGAGAGGTTGGGTCAGGGTTAGGTGTGTGTGGTTGGAGGTATGGCATATCTTTGTGTATGTTAGGGCAGTTTTAGTATCAGACATAAAAAGGGTGGGGGTAGGTTAAAGTGAATTTTTTTTTAAAGGCAGTAAACTCTAGTTTATGCTTTCTGTGCACATTAAGGTTAAAGGGACAGGAAAGGGATAGCAACAGACATCCAGAAAGAAAAGCACCACGAGAGTCTTGATTATTAAGTCACATTAGGCAGAAACATATAAGTGCACACACAGAGGAGTAGCTACATGTACTACAACTATTTGAAAACTGTAAATGATTTGCAGCGACCTCTTCCCTCATTTTTCTTTCTTGGGTCAAGGTGGTAAAATGATGAAGTGAAGGTAAGAAAGATGAGTCACAGAATATAGCGAGTACAAGTTTAGTTTGGGCTGCATTTCACATTAAAGATTAAGAAAACACTGATCGGTGTTACCTTGAGCACAGTTATTTATCAAAGTCCGAGCAGCTTGGTTTATTTTTAAAAGGAAAGTGGAAAGTTGAAAATGAAACTAACCTTTGGGTGGTTGAAGGGAAACATGAATTCTCAGCTCCAGCCTGCAAACCCACAATGAAAACTTTTATCACATTAATTTGAAAAAGAATGCCAATCCACGCTTATTTCGCTGCAGTCTGTGGATAAGTAATTTACTTTGTACTTTTAAGTGAAAACAAGAGATTAGTGGAGAAAATGCATATATATTCATGACTGCAAAATGTTCTTTGATTTAAAGAAGCATGTCATGAGAAGGTTAAGCACTATCAGGTTCTCTTTTGAAATAAACGGCCTGCACACAAGAGACAAGAAACTGTGTACATCTTTTCATTTCTTTAAAATTTGAAGAGTTATTCCCTTTTGTGATTGCCCTTCTTCTTGATCTTATTCAGTATCACCTAATGCAATAATAAGAATAACCAACAATTATAGTCAAACAGAAATCTCTTTTTCTATTAGGGAGCTGTCAAAACCACATTTTTCTCTTATTGAAATTCGGTGTTTATCGTTTGCCATCTGGAATTGATTTTCTTGTTTAGGGATTTGGCATGAACAAAAAAAAAGACTTTTTATATTTATTATTTTGTTCAAGGTAGTTTAGTGTCTTCTCCCAGAGGATTTTCATATATACGAGAAATCACTGGCTGTCACAAAACTATGGGTTATGTCTGCCAAATATAATTTGCAGTGAACTGTATAGACTTTCCTCTGAGGCTTTAAGGAACAAGTAATTATTGGAAAGAACTAATATTTACAGCACATTATGTTTTTTGGCTTCTTACTGGCAACATTCTTCTTTTGTCAGCTTGTTACGGAATCCAGTTGCCTTATTCTTGATACAAATATGACACAAAGTTTCGGGGAGCAGATTGAACTGAGTAAGAAGGCAGTTTGTGAAATTGTACTTGATGAAAGGGAAACACCTAAACATAGAGCATATGATATTACATGTGTAATTTTGATCAACAAATCTATGGAGAGAGAAAAACTGAAGCGATACACTACTGTGCAAAAGACTCAACTCACCCTTCACTCAGTCCAGTCCTTCTACCTGACCATTTTCAGATTCATTATTTGGTTCATTAAATAATTTAAACAAAAAGGGGCCTAATTAAAGGGATGAACCTGCGTCGTGTCGACACATAACAGAGGACTTATAGAAGAACCAGTTTTGAATTGGATCTTGAGGTGCCTTATTAATAACAACCTGCTACAAAACATATAATTTCCCCCTTTTATTTAGTTTAATGTGCTAAAAATGCTGAAGATAACACAGTTTGACAGGAACAAGATTGGTGATTCCCAAGCAACTATTAGCTGAAATTCTGGCATATCTCAGCATGATGCACAGTGTTTCCCTAAAAACTCAGAGGAAACTGGAAAAGTGGTGGACAAGTGTGAGGCCTGAAATACCAAATCAACAGCAGATGAACCTAATCTGAAAGGTGCGTCCTTAAGGGGTCGGGGAAAAATCCAGCAAGGACCTGAGAGATCCTGTAGGATCAACTAAAGGGCCAGAGATGCACTGCAGCCAGTGGTGTTGGGGATCTTGTCAAAATTCATGAAATTATTAACACAGAAAAGTGTCATCAGATTTCACACAATGCAATATCTTCTAGAAAGCATTAGAATGGCAACAGTGTCACTTTTCATCATGACAAACACACTGCCGATGCAATGAGAGGATACAAGGATAGAAAAACAAACAAAGTTACACTCTCAGTCCTGGATTGGCTTCCTCAGAGCCAGTGAAGCAATGACGGATGATCTTGAGAGAGATGGGCAGCCAACAACATCCGAAAAACAATCTTTGAATTTCCTTCAACAAGTCTCGTGAACTATTGCTGAAGACTACTGAAAGAAATGATAATAAAGGGGGCCTAAGAGAGTTCAGCCATTGTTGAAGAATAAACGTGGTGAATTTCAAGCTCATTTGTATTTTTGCATCATATACTCTACTTTCATGTTTGCACATATTTCAATAAAATGCTCTACCTATTTCCCGTTTTGCCAGTAAAATATAAAGAAATGAGGGGTTGCTCAAGGCTTTGGCCAGTACTCTACAGGGTGCAATCTTGAAACAAGAAGACTGACAGAGTGGAGACAAACACACAATCAACTCAACAGCCTGCCATAGTGTTGTGTTAAAAATGAGAGGGCCACAGGTGTGCACTCTCTAATCTCATCATTAAAAACAGGTCTGGTACAGATAGGTGTCATCCACATAGACCTTCACAGGTCCCTCTGATGTGTATTAAACTTATGACAGAATGCCTCTGTGGTGTAAAAATTGTCCTTCAGCAAAGTATTGATATTAGGAGTGTCTGTGTAAATGTCACTTTAGCCCCAAGGCCTGTTAGTTCGCAGCCTCTCATTCACCCACAGTGTGTGTATTTTACAAGAGGATATTTAGAAGTCAAATGCAAATATCAGATAAAGTTTTTCCCACTTTGTAGCATAGACTCCTGTGTACACTGCCATGTCACGCAACCTGCCACTAAGTGTGCAGACAGCCCAGACAGCTACCTGTCAGGTGATGCTGATTCTGTGATAAATTTAAGCTTTTTATACACAAGGACTTCAAGACAAATCTTCATGATAAAAGCAGTTTTGTATGATGTAACCAAACTACGGGCCTGAGTTTATCATCAATAGGCCTTTCCTCTGCAGGGCATGCCATTTTTTAAAAAGTCAATTTAACACTTCTAATGTTTCTATTAAATTGCCAGGGAAGCCATTAATTTTAGTAGGTATTGAGTCATTTTAGTTAAATCCACAAATGTTCAGGTCAGTGGGAGAAGGTGAAGACCACTAAAGTCATTAGAAGATATTCCAAAAGGAAAGGAAAATTCTTTGGAAATCTTGTGATCCTCCAGTAGTGCACATGTTTTAATTAGGATTAACTAACTGCTTTAATCCCCAAAGCCACGATCTACTATGATAAAAACATGATGTAACTCCAACATCTATATAATCAGTCTAACTTATTTAAAAGAAAATAGAAGTGAATAAATATTCAGCTCATGGAGAGAACAAAGACCCCAGTTCTTTTTTATACACTGTTTTATACACAGCATTTGGTTTTCATGACATATTTAACCCTGGCCTTTGCGCAGCTACTCTTAGTGAAATAATTTTCTAGTATAAAACATCAGGCTGAGCTGAGATGCAGCGATAAAAAAAAAAAAATGAAACAACATAAAAGTTTTTGCTGAATGGTGGTCTTTGTTCCTCTAAGTTTTCTATGACTGAATGATATCTCCCCTAACCTCCTACGACCCCCTGGCTCAAGGGGACAAGAAATAGAGAGACTGGTCACTGGTGGGCAAATAGAGAAAGCAGTGTATGTATTTGTGGGACAAAGTGAGAAAAGAGGGGAAAAGCGGGAAAGAAGGAATACGAGTGTGAGTGCCTTCTTGCCTTTTGCCCCAGGGTTAGGAGACCTGTGACTCTGTGTCTTCTAAATCAAAGACAAGGCACAGCCATAACCTTCTTAAGAGAATGAGGATCCTTTCACTACCTTGCAATCGCTCTATCTTCTCAGTGCTCAGTGCTTAAAAGTGTAAATATTCCCTAAGTAACTCACAAAACTACAGATGTAACATGAAAAGGATGTATTGAGCAGGTGGACTTTCCAAAGCACTGAGAAAACAGAAAAGACCATTACATAAAGACAGCAAGACAATTGGTACACACAGCTAATGGGCATATGGTCCCTGATCCTGTGATTTGACCTTTTACCCTTGTGTAATATGATATCTGTTTAGATTTGCTTGGGAGGCTAACAGAAAGATTGATAGCCACTTTTTTATTGGCGCATCGATCATGTTCACTTGTTTCACCTGCCAAAACATAGTGATGATGCTTCTGCCTATTAAAATACTAATCGTGCTGGTTATGCTGCTAAAGTGTGCTCGTCTTAGTTCTGTGAATTTTTCTAGTGCATTTAGGTGATCTAGACTTCATCTTTGTCTATCAGTCTATCAGTAAAACAAATCAATTGCTGAATGTTTTGTAAACTAGGAAGTGACTGGAGAGCCTCGTAGTGCAGAAACAATCACGTTAGCCACTTTACTCCTTAAACGCGCCCATCACTGCTGTCTACTTTCTGGAACAGTGATTCGCAGAGAGCGAAGGAGGGAGCTGAGATCGCCTTACTTATTCCAGTAAACAACACAGCGATCTAAAAGACAACATGTAGATATTATTCCCTCGGGTAATTCAACGCTCACTAGTGCATAGCCAACAGCACAAATGTGAGAAACATAGTAACTTTGCTCTGGCTAAAAGATAAAAATAAATAAATAAAAATGAAAACAACAGATTTTAAGAAACAGGTTGCTCATGTTCTTTGCTCATTTAAAATATATATATGCATGTGATCTGAACAGACAAATCACAGCAAAAAGTGGCACTTGGCTGTGAATTTTTATTCACTGAAAGCTCAGGCAGCTGTGATGCATACTGCAGCTTTTGTTGGAAAGATAAACGACACTTGAAATGCAAAACAAATAGATGCCCAAAGCAATCAGCTGTAGAGAATTCAGTAGAAGTACCCACTAGTTATTAGCTTAATGTGCTAACAGAGTCCTCAGTGTGCTCCTTTCCCATTTTAACTGGTGTGTACAAGAGGCCTGATTCTCAGGTAAATCAGTCTCAAGTGGGTCCGAGTTGGATGGTTTACTCAGGGTGTTGAGTCTCTTAGGAACTGAAGGATAGGATGTCAGCTGCTGCTTCCTGCTTAAGCCAGTAACAGGAACTGGCTGTGTTCCAGTGTGTGTGTGTGTGTGTGTGTGTGCTGTCAGACAGAGGACTGGGCAACAAGCCCAGGTGCAGCAGAGCCCAGGTGTTCCTCTACGAACAACACAATGAGTGCGTGCAAACATGGAGGGACCGACAAGCAAATGGAGAGGGATTGGTATCAGAGAGCACACCTGTTGAGCACCTGTCCTATCCGCTTATGACACACTGATTATAGATGGAGCAGTTGTAAACACATGCGCTCCAAAAGCCAAAACTTGTACACACACATATCAGTCAGTAAGAATCAACCACGGCGCTCTGTGCACAGCCTCACTCAGACATCAAACTACTTTTGAGTCTTTGCAACTTTTCACTTTCTCCCTGCCCTCCCTGCCTTTCTCTGATCTCCCGCTGAGTTCTTCAGTCTCTGTGTCATTAGGCAGCGAATCAGGGATTAAGAGGACGATGGGAGGATGTGATTTGCAGCAGAATCCCCTAAGTCTGGCATTACCACACACCTCACAAAGCATGGGGGAGGTTCTAATCCACCGCACAGCACAATCCTGCTAATGCATTCATATCAGACACGCAGACAATTGAGGTCGACTGAGAATTAAACACCAAAAGTATTACTGTCAAGTTCAGCATGGGCATGTTTGTTTTTACATTAAAGTCTGAACTGAGGCAGACACCTGCATTTCAGCTGGGTGTTAGCGATGTAGGATGATGATTTATAGGACAAATACTTGCATGAAGAACAATGTATATCTCTGAATAACAAACTTACATATAATATGTATTGCATCATACCATTTCTCAAGGACTAATGCAGAAAAGCTACTAAATGAGTCAAAAATGAAAAGATTCACTGCATACACTTTTATATATTCTGTCACAGTGACCTTGGATGCACACAGTAAAGTTTCTGTCATTGCATGACCTACAAATATTTGTCTTTTTAGCAGAAGTGCAGAAGCAGAGGGACATGTGAAGTATTAAAGCAAAACAATGACAGGGGGAGGGAAGGGGGAAAAGTGGGAAGAGAGAAAGAAGGGAAAGATTAGCAGTAGTACTTTGTGACATGCATCATCAGTCCTGTCTTCTCACTACATCTCCCTAATGGGAGCGCAGCAGTGTGTGTGTGTGTTTGCACGCAAACGCATGTGTGAGAGAGAGAGTGAGAGTGATGAGCCTCTCTGTCAGAGTGACTTGTAGAGAGACCGTGTGTCTGTGTGTGAAAGAGATAGGGACTAAATGAGCTTCTGGTGGGACTGACCCTTCTCACTTCTCACTGGTCCGTCAGAGAAACTGAGCGCTCCACTGGAGCATGGCCACAGGCAGGGTGCTGAATACTGAAAATGTTACACACACATACACAAACTCTGGGGAAAGGCAGCTGCAGAAGCTCTCTGTATGGCCATATTCACATACACACAAAACGCATTAAAACAGAGGTATTTTAGAGACTAAACAGAAAATACATGGAGGTCAAGGTGCATTTATGTTCACACGACGTCAGAAAATGTGACAAAATGCACGTGTTTGTTTATGTCAAAAGCAAATACCGTGCACGCCAAATCTAGCGTGCTGCGAATGCGGGGTGTCTGGTTCACCAGTAGTCATAATTATGATTCATGTCTCAGTAAACAGCCATGCATGTATGATAAGGTTTGCATTGCCTCAAGTGTGGGAAAGCACAGCAAATTACATGTGCAAGTACGCATGTGTGTGTTGGTGCAAATGTGAGTTTCAGGCTAAGTATAATTACTCTTGGTGACATACCGTACATGACTAATGAGCAGAGTTTGGGCACGAAGCGTCGAGCTCATTTGTCACAGGATGGTAGGTAAAAATTTCAGTGGTTTCAACTCCCGTGGAAAGCTGGAAAGGTCATGTTAAATGCTCATAAAGCCCTAATGCCTGATTAATTTCCTGTGCAAGCACAACTCAGTGAACACCCTCGATTAGGAGTGACACGTCACATGACACGGATGTCACAGTCATGTCCTTTTGCTGCTGTTCTCTCGCCATTATACTGTAGCATCTCTCACTGCCTCCGCGGTTCAATCCAGTGGCATGCAAATAGCCTTGACATGACCAGAAGAGCACTCCACACATAGTCAATACAATTTAATAACCCATTACGGAGAGAACACTGTTGTTTATAGCTGGGAATTAAACCAATCTAAAAAGAAATAATGGCAGCTTTTACTCCATAAAAGTAAATCGACGCTAGGATTTTTTTATTCATTAACTTTTAAGACTCAAAGTAATGACTACACATACATTTAACAGCTGAATATAAACCTCTGGAGATAAGAAATATAAAACATCACTGGTTCTAATGCATATGATTCATCTAAAGTACACACTGTCTGATCAGCTGTTATTTTGATCTTATTTAAATTAATAAATGCAATTACAATCACCTTCCTACAGCAATAAAAGCCTCTGGGGTGGTCTGTACTTAACCTTATATACCACCGCTTTTTGTTGTGTAGGTAGGAGGTGACATTGATGGTAGGTAGAAATGTGAAATTTTATTTATGAAATAGTCTGTAACCGTAAATGTACAAATGCATACAATAAGATAACAAAGGATAGTGATCATTCATGCTATGGTAATAGCTCTTGTATTTCCACATGATATCATTTGTTTTTTAAAGATTGTGGTTAATATATCACGGATATCGTCGATAAACATATTACACCCTAAAATTACATACGAAAAACTCCAACAAAAGCAGAAAGATAATTCATGTCACAAAGAATCACACGATTGATTCATTTAAAAAAAGCACACTTTAAGATGTTTATTTAACAGATGTACTCGACAACAGAACAAACCACCATACTGTTATGAAAAAAGATCTTTCCAAACACAGGTCTGAATACACGGGTTGGGCAGCGAGATCCTTTCTATTGTGCTGATGTCAAGGCTCTTGTAGTTGGTAATGGTGACCTTTCAGATAACAGGTGTCATGTATGAAGGTCTATTAGACCCGGCTATCTATTGTTACACATGTGGGAGGCTCATGGTGTTGGGGGAGGGAGCTCGGACGTATCAAGGCGAGATAAAAGCCTCCGAGTGAGGGCGCGGGTGCATGCTCATCATAATGGTTTCTTTGACATGTGGTCTTTTACTAGAGGTCAGAAGGTCATGGGAGAAAAGGCAAAAACTGAAAGCTCAAAATCTATCTCACATTTCAGGAATCATATCAGCAGCAGACATGACTCGTCCCTCCCCAGAGGGTTTCTGAAATACAAACATGCTGGAATAAACTTAAAGCACTGATATGTATTTGGTATTGGTCTTGTATGCATTATGCAAAACTTCATTTTCTATAAAAACCTTATAGATGACAGTATTGCTCTTTCTGCGCAAAAAAATCAGAAAAATACAATTTTAAACCAAAAGAATTCCATTAAACTTATATGAAGATAATAAAAAGCTACTGACTCTGTGCTTCTGCTAACAAATGATCTCTCAAACAGTGGAAGCACTTGAACTGAAATGATTGCAGCGTGCAGGCCTCGGGCACAAAGAGTGAAGCAGTAGAAAAAAGAAGCATTGACAGTCCTTCATACCCCTTTCTATACAGACATATCACATTTTACAGAATACAATGCACACAAGATGGAATGAAAATAGTGTTGTTGTTTTTTATAAGGAAAAAAGACGCAGGCTCGTGTCACGTCAGCCATTAATTATCTCCACAATTTACATTCAATCTGATGAACCCAATCATATTTGTGTGCTTACCCTGAGGATGTCTGCCTCCACAACGTAAGTCGGGCAACGTGTTATTCTGTATTCTGCACACAAGTTCAATCAGGACAAGGGCTTTGTGGATTCTAATCTCACACTTTGTGATCTCCAGATATCCAGGAGGAGAGGTTTGTGCACTGGAATGTGAGGCGAGTGTTTGTCTCGATGTGACGAGAGCTTCGGCGGGAGATTTACATTTTTCTATTAGCGGTGAAAACAGTGGGACGTGACTCTGCTGAATATGACTAACGAAGCTTAGTCTCCACTGTGGGTCGGATCAGTTGTGTAAAAGGATGCTAACTTTCTTTACAGAAGGTAGATGTCAAGCAGGAGGTCACCGTCGTTTAAATACTTTACTCTAGTTGGCTTAAATTCACCACATTTAAAAAAAAAAAAAAAAAAGTTTTACATTGGGGATTCATTAGATTGAAAAAATTCATTGCAGAAAGAAAGATTAAGAGAAATATTTCTGTGTTTGATCAATTCCAAAACCTTTATCTTAAAAAAAACCCCTGAAACTTGTGTGATATGCAGTAATGTGTCTTTTCATAGTGTGTTCACAGTCTGCACGTCACCAACGAAATGTGGGGAAAAAACCCGAACAAAAGCCCCCAAAAAACTACGAAACTAAACGGTAGTTTGCGTTAACCAATTCGCCCATGTGCATAAAGCAGAGAAGCCAAGTATTCGGTCCACTGTCCACCTCCTATTAATCCACGTCCACGTCCAGGTTAATCTCGGTGCTCAGGTTAAGGTAGAAGAAGGCGTACACGCAGAGCACGAAGAACAGGATTGCCGCGATGACCAGGAACGCATCCTGAGGAGAAAGCAAAGGTTTAAAAATATATTCAAAATGTTCTTGTGAGCATTTATTTATTTTTCTGCCCAAATCCCGAGTCTGTCTTTACACTCATGAATGTCTGCTTTGTTTGAATGTCATTGCAGTGTTTCATAATTGTTGTGCTTATTTATTTGTGTTATGTCTGTATTTGCCAAGTCTCTAATGCCTTTCTTTTCATCTAAATTCACCGCATGTGAATAAAGATTTGTTGTTTTCTTTGCTTGTTTTGAAAACCACAAAATAAATATTTAAACTCTCGCTCACAGTTCTACTGATGTGCATAAAAGGGCAAATCTAACTACAGCAATTACATTTTAGTTTCAGATATTAAACTGGGAGGGAAAAAAATTGCTACAGAGGAGCAAACAAAGCTATTATCATCATCTGTGTATGTCATAATAATATATGAATTTGTATCTGTTTTCATATTTAAACCAGAAACGTAAACTGGAAGCAGTTGAAAATCCTCCACAGCTTCACATTAACAGTGTCAAACAGCTTCTTCTTTTATTTTTTAAATTTGAATTTTGTGTTGTTATACACGGTGTGGACACGCTAGCCCTGCAGAAAATATGCTAACAAAATATTTCTATAAAAACATTTGAAATCGTAAAAGAACTGTACCAATAGAAATCACTTCTCATAATTAGGTAATACCACTAATGTGAAACACTACTTACTTTATAAAAAAAAATAAAAAATCCAATCCACTATGTATTTTTATTACAATGTACATTTTACTCCAGTATTTAAGCAATCGAGCTAGAAAAACTTAAGAATACATAATAACTCGTAAAATAATAAGTAACTATTTTATATATGATCACAACTTAAAACAAAACTTGGTTTAGGGGACTGATGATTAGGGCTGGACAATATGGAAAAAAACCACATTTTTTTAGGACAAACTCTTTACCTCAACTAATCAAACTATTAGCTTGTAATCAGTTGTTGTCGTTGTTGACAGCTCGTCAGCTGTCCTGTGACGGGAGGGTCTCATGTCTAATCTGCTGACAGTAACTGTCACTGTCAATATCAGGACTAAATACGCATGTTTATTCACTTTTGCATGGGTTAAAGACCTGACTTCAATTCAGGAGAGGAGTTAGAAATGAGGGAGGAGAGAAAGGACTGATGGAGGAGGAGAAAGAGATAATGAGAAAGAGTTGAATGGTCATATACAGTTTTTTAAAAAAAAAAAAAAAAAAAAAAAAAAAGAAGCTTATATGTGATTTTTAAAGTACCATATAAAGTGTACTATGCTTGTGGCCAGTTTCTAGCCACATACATAAAACACGATTAGGCAGAACTGCGGTGTCCATCCATCTCAGCCACTGTATTCAAGATAACTGGGCAACACTGTGCCACTCACTCCTATGAATTTTCAATGGATTAACTGTAAGTTTATGAGACTGCATCAATTGATGAAAGACCCAATAACATACCAATGGGATATATACTCATAAGTACAAATTTTTTTTCTGTTAAACAAACTCAAACTAAATTACTTATCGCCCTACTGGGGCGACCGTGGCTCAAGAGTTGGCAGTTCGTTTTGTAATCAGAAGGTTGCCGGTTCAAGCCCCGGCTCCGACAGTCTCGGTCGTTGTGTCCTTGGGCAAGACATTTCACCCGTTGCCTACTGGTGGTGGTCAGAGGGCCCGGTGGCGCCAGTGTCCGGCAGCCTCGCCTCTGTCAGTGCGCCCCAGGGCAGCTGTGGCTACAATGTAGCTTGCCATCACCAGTGTGTGAATGGGTGGATGACTGAATGCGTAAAGCGCTTTGGGGTCCTTAGGGACTAGTAAAGCGCTATACAAATACAGCCCCTTTACCATTTCTTCCACCAAAGATCACATTTTGCCTCTCTCTCTCTCTCTCTCACTCACTCACTCACACTTATGGAGGTGCAAAGAGTACCAGGCACAATATGTAATAATTAGGTGCTGGTAGGTAAAATTGAAGCAACATCTATGGAAAAAAAGAAAAAAAAAACAACAAAAAAAAACCACATTGCAGCATCACATTTCAGAAGCCGGGTACCAAGTGGCTGCAGTATTTAAAAAAAATAAATAAATAAAAATCTATTTGCAGTCAGGCTCCACTTTCACTTTTTTCCTCCCTCCATTTTTACTGATAAGTTAAACTTTCTTCTACAAAATGGCCTATTTTTTTTTTTTTTTTTTTAGATTTTCTATTGGTTAATTGTCAAACAAATTGAGGCTTTCCAAAGGAGTGGTATTCAACTTGAAAATGGGAATTAGGAGCGCTTGTTCATTATGTGGTGCTCACACGATTACAATCTTCATCAGCTGGAGTTTCATTAGGGGCACTCAGAGTATTGAACAATGCCAGTTATTCTTTATCAAGAGAACTCATTAGCAGCAAACTTTCTAATCAACACTGGAGAGCTTGGAGAGCTTTAAAAGAGCACAGAGTACAGTCTGATTGGAGGTTATTCAAAAAGAAATATTTGAGTGTGGAAATGAGTTTTAAATTACAAACTGGGCCACAACAACAAAGGTGACGTGGCAAGTGTTACAAAAAAACCCTTAAATCTTTGCAAATGTTAATAAATTCAGTTTTCCATTTATAGATTTATAAAAAGACTTCAGGGAAAACTAAATTTAACAAAATCCACCTGTTCATGAAAGAGGCTGATGCAAGGTTAGAGACGGGCATAAAGCACTAAAAAAGAAAATAAGATAAGCTTAGTCATCCTAAAAGACACTTTTAAAAAATTGAAACAACAAAACTATATGACAATCTGATAAAACATCAGTTCAACGATTCCCTTATACTGCACATACACACATGGCAGACTACAAAAATCAGTCAATGAGCCAAACTGCAGAGAGAAAATGATAGAAAAATAAATAAATAATAAAAAAAAGGGAGTGAGAATGAAATAGAAAACAAGTGAGAGATAAAGCTCGGCACAAATGAGGGGTGGTGGGGGGCTAATAATAATTCCTCTCTGACGAAGGCGATGGGGGTGACAATTAAAAGGCGTCACAGCATCCACAGCTATCTGTGTACATGTTGTAGTGCCTAGTCATCAGCAGCATTGGTCTTCATTAGCCTCAGCCCACATTTATCTGAATCCCAGCAGCCTCCAAACAGCTTAAAGTCCTAGCTTAATTGGAAAACTTTTAAATTTCATGCACTTTAGTTTCATATATTAACCGCCAGGCTTCCACCGCTTGATTTACTTTTCTATTTTGCTTAGGCCTCGGAGAAAAGAGAACTGTTATCAAATCACCGAGGCTTGATTGTTTTCTGCTTTTTCGTGTGTTCTGTGGCAGTTTGAAAAAAAAAGAAAAAGAAGCACAACAAAGAGAAGCGTTTGTAATTCTGTCGAGAATATCACAAAGAAAACATTGTGTTTCTGACATAGGTAAGCATTTTATTGAATTGCTGGAGACACACACAAAAAAAATTACAATTCAGGTTTCTCCCCCTTCTTTGCATCAGGTTTCAGAGATAAAGAGAACAGCTGGTTACAGTGACTTGTCTATAAAAACAAGCTGGAGGGGTTTCAGTGAAAACACTCGAGTTGGAGAAAGCACCTGCATTTGATTGAGATCATTGTTTTCGAGAAGAGTAGCCCACTGCGTTGACTCTTGCCTTGTTTCACAAATACATTTATGTGCTCCCCTCCATACACACACACACACACACACACACACACACACACTCAGACACTAACACTCAGCCTCTCTGCCCACATTTTGATGGAGACCTCTGGATGGGGCCCAAACACATCATCATCTTCATCGTGTGGTTCTCTCAGCACTGGCGGCAGCTGCAGCACACTCGGCATGCTGGGAGCCTAGTCCCCGTCACCCTGGCGACAAGCCATAGCTCAGCAGACATCCCCTCATCTGGTCCGACTTTTATTCTCCTCCTGGGTTTGTTTGTGCACGTACACGTGTGTGTACGTCTGTTTGTATGTTCCCATGTGCTAAGCAGGTTAGAGTCGGTGTGTCTGGGGCTGTATGTGGGTGGCAGCTTGTGAGAGCCACACAACCGTCGGTGCATTTGGAGCACAGTTAGTAAGCAGGTCTCATCCATACCAGCCACAGCAACAAACAATCAACCATTAAAGTGTTACGTTTTCTGACCGATTACATTGAAATTTCTAGTTAATTTTTGTAAATATATTAGTTTCCTTTGTTGAGCAATCGATTCTCCATCACTACCAGAATAGATTCTCCTGCCTTCAGACCACATTCACTCTGTTGCAAAGCTGCAAATCTATTGATAATTTTGCTGAATTTAATCACGTCATCTATTAGAGTAAAAACAAAACAAAACAAACAAAAAAAAATAAATAAAAATAGATGCTTACCACAGCGTCCAAGGGTCCAGAGGGGTGGAAAGCTACAGAGTTAAGGTTAGTGAAGGATGCTGAGCCTAAAGCCAGTTTTAAAGGTCACAAAGGTAGCTCTCTCTTCCAGATTGCCATGGTAACTCATGGTGTTGCACACATAAGCTGCTCTGGATGTAGTTCAGAGCTGTGGTTTAAAAAAGGGCTGCAAGCGTCACACTTTCACCCATCCTTTTTCTGACAATGTGCTCTGAGTGTGATGCAGATGTTCAGCAGAGGGAATATGTTTTATTTATGTAAAATGGTGAGCCACAAGTTGCTAACATGACTGAACGAAGCCGTGCAGTGACGTTGCAGCAGACTACATCACATGCATTCAATTCAGCGATGCAGGAAAATAATGATGTTTTATACTTGGTGCTTATTTGCTTTAAAAAAAAAAAAAAAAAAAAAAAAGGCAGATATGGTAACTATGAATAAATTTCACTTTAATTTGGCCAAAGAGTAAATTGATTACAACATCTCTGCTATTACATCCCCATGCTGAAATGGAAACAAGTTTAAAGTTTAAAAGCTCGAATATGCCACTGTCATGTTAGAAATAAACAGCAGCACCATTAAATAGAACAAAAGGCCACAAAGCTCCCAACACAACCTTGAGCTTTTCTCTAACAGCACTGATTCGGGCATTTCACTAATTACTGCTTCAGTTACTCGAATCTGCCCCGTTAAAACAAAAGTTGGAGCTTCTTGACGTGAGTTATAGTTGTACGAACATAAGAAATGCCAAATACTGTATAGAAAAATAGGATGTAATTTCAAAAACACTCTAAAACAACTCAAGATATGAAGCTGTATCCATGGTTCAAATCCTCACCTGCGTCCTGACCCACCTGCTCCTGTCACAAAGAGGCAAAAATGTCCAAAAAACTAATACTTGTGGATCTATAGGATCTCGCTCGCCACACAGCACACATTCACAAATGACAGATGGAAGATACCCATCATTATCTGTCGTCTCCATCCTCTGCCAATTCCATAAGAAACCCCACCCCACCCACTCTACCACAACTTCCTAGGCTCAGCGGCTAAATAAGACTGAGGGAAAACAGTGCAGAACTGAACAGAAGGCTAGTGTGCCAATTAGACAAGGCAGCAGGCTCGTTTCCTCTGCTGCAAGATAATGTGCTGGAGCTACTTTGAAGGCGCTGCTTCTTCTCTAGGCAACCTGAGGAGAGGCTGCAGACCGCACTTCCTGCCAGTTTCTCCCTCTCTGCTGTCATTACCACATACCATCCACTCTTTGGAAGAGCCAAAGACTTGTGTTCTGGCAACAAGTCGTTACTTCCGTAAACACACTGTGACTCAACCTGTGTATAAGGACCTGCATGGATACAGCAGGTGGCTGGTTTTTGGGTTGTTTTTCCTTTTTTTTTTTTTTTTTTTTTTTTAAAAAGCAACCCAGACAACTCAGCACTATGGTGGGAACAGAAGTTCTCCTTCTCTCACTTTCTCCTCCACAGTGTCTCCATCCTTTCTCTCTGCCAACTCATCCAGACTGCCCCGTTACCAGGACAGCCCCGAGACAGCCTGCCCTGGCAGCTGTCAGATTCTCTGTGCCCGCATGTCTGTTGGCCCTTCTGAGGTGCCAGCTGCATCTGAGAGCAGCATCTCAACCAGGAATATGGAGAAGAGAAGAGAAGAGAAGAGAAGAGAAGAGAAGCAGACAACATGCCCCAACATCCAAACCAGCCCTAAAAATTCCAGCCAAATCTTTGCTGTCAACCAAAGGTTCAGAGAGAGAGAGAGAGAGAGTGAGGGAGGCTTTCTACTGTCATCAGAGAGCTGTGTAAAAATCACTTCTTCAACTTCATATCACGCTAAAAGGACCTGATGGGAAAGCAAGCGTGACCAAATATCCATTACATTTGGGCTGAATTTCAATCGAACTCGGGGCCAAGAGGTCTAAGACAGTTTAATATCCTCGTCCCAGAGGTATTTTTAATCCAACCTCTGAAAATTCCACTCATCTTGGGCATGAAAAACATGAATTATTCATGACCAATATCAATATTTCAAGATATGGACTAATCTAATTGGATTAAAGACGTGTTTAATGAGGCCCTGCATGTCTAAGAGATGCATATTTTAAAACCTGACCATTTCACCCAGTGTTTAATCCTCATTGTGATTTGTTCATCTCTGCTCACTTCGTAGCAACTGAGGCTTAATCAGGAAGTGAAACATTTTGGCTTTTAATGTCCTGTAAGCAGAACTTGTCAGTGTAACAAAGGACAATAAGTGTTCAAGGACTAATACTGAATGTTACTGTAATGACGTCTTTCAATTGAGTTTCACTAAAAAATAAAGTTATAAAAGTTCCTCTCAGGGAATCTGTGATTTCAATCATCTTCTTCTCTTGGCTGCTCCCTTTAGGGGGCGCCACAGCAGATCATCTGCCTCCATCTCGCCCTGATGCTAGCATCCTCTTCTGTCACACCAACCCTCTGCAGGGCCACTCATATCCCAAAATGTTCTTTTTGGTCTTCCTCTTTTCTTCTTGTTCCATCTTCAGCATCCTTTGGCCAATAGATCCATGTTCCCTCCTCTCTACACGTCTCAGCCTTGCCCGTCATTGGCTCCAAATCTCTTGACCTCCTTTTACTTTAGCATTACCTGCTCTATCCATTTCATCTTCTTTCATCTGCATACTGTATTTTCCTCTTTTCACCCACCTTCCTGTTGCCCCTCCTTTGCCATTGAAAGGATAAGACCACCTTTGTGTTTTATATCTCCTCTTTTTGTTAAAGAAAAGCACTATTTTACACACAATCTATGAAGGACACTAGCATACCTTCTTTAGCAAAGCAGCAGGGATCTTAAAAGAATAGAACAGCACATAATTATGTGAAGATCTAGTATGGATCATTATATTCCCTGAAGACCTAGAGTAACTTCTTTCAATAAGACAGTGTGAAGAGTCTGGAATAAATAATATAAATATAAAAACTTAATACAAAAAGGAGCATGGGAAAAGTTGGCTAGCAGATCTTGTACATAGATAAGCAGAACCACAATTGTACCAGGACAGACATTTAAGTGTGGATATACATATATACAAACTGTAGAATACATATAGATAAAGGCTGCAGTAGTCCTAAACAGAAACCAAGTCTCACCCTGAATCCAGAGGAATTCTTCTTCGCTTCAGCTTTCAGCCGTGTTGCTTTCAAAACCGACTTTGTCTTTTTGTAGTCTTGCTTACCTAAAACACATGAAATAGATAAAAAGAAATTAAATGAAGTACACAAATAAATGACCAAGATTGACTGATATTGAGTGACAGGTTTCATTTACTGTTGCCAAACAACCAAAGAGACCAGAGAGTTTTTGTGTAGAAGTGTATTACTCTGGGAACATTGTGAGGAATCTGGCTTAAGGTGACTGCACTCACCATTTTGTATTTGTAGTGACCAAATGGTTTTTATATAATTCATAAATGCTGGTTGTACTCTGGTCTTTATTCTACAGAATAGGGAGGTTGCTGAATGGAAATATAACAGTTAAATGTGAGTTTCTCTCTATGTATTCATGTGCTCAAAAATGGGTGGTGAGAAAGTGAGAAATAAATTGTGCACTACTGAAATTTCTCAAATAAACATATACACGCCTCACGCAGTCTACAAAACACGCGGTTCACCTGTGCTTACTTGACTTCCCGTAGGCTAAATTCTCAAGGGTGAGTCCTGTGGGCAAACTGGCCACCCGGCAAAAAGTATGTGTGTGTGTGTGTGTGTGTGTGTGTGTGTGTGTGTGTGTGTGTGTGTGTGTGTCAGCTGGTTGTCTTGGTCTAATTAGAAACAACACACAGCAGGAAAAGGAACTTTGCTAACAATAGGGTGGAAAGGCAACAGCTTGCTGAACAGTGTGTGTGTGTGTGTGTGTGTGTGTGTGTGTGTGTGTGTGTTCAAGTTGTGCAATTTCCTCTTTTTTTTTTTAAAAAAAAACTATTCTTTCTTCAAACTTATGGTTAAATCTAGATTTGATTAATGGTAAGATGAGTGTGGTGCTTGAAGTTAACTATGAAGTTTTCATGATTTAAACTTGATTGTACTTCATTAGAAAAACAGGGATGTTACATAGTACAGACTGAGACCAAGTCAGCCTGGTGGTTTTTCCTCTTCCAATTAATCCTTGTTTACAATAGCGAATAGGAAGAGAGACTGGAAGATGTATTTTGGAGAGGGTTTGAGAGGGAAAAGCTGAAATAAGCTAGTGGGAAAACAGGTGTAGGTGCGTGTGCGTGTGTGTGTAGAGCTGATTTCCACTCAATAAGGTGTCACTCTTACGGCCCAGTCACAGAGGAAAAGAGGAAATGACCATTAGCCTTATGTTAAGCATTTCACCTGCTTTTCAATAATCTTGCTCCCCCTGCATCTTTTTTCCAAGATCTGATATTCACTTCCCATCTCTCCGCGCTCTCTTTTATCCCCCCCCTCCTCCATTCCTCCTGGTCCTGAACCCTTCGTTCACCTCCCACTGACTCTGTGGAGGGCTAATAGAAATGGGGAGTGTGTTGCCAGGAGCAAACAGCGAGCTAGTGGGAATTCATTACGGGGGGCACTGAATGTCTCCTCCACTTGTCAGAAAGTGGAGAGGGGAAAATTTGATTGGAGGGCACCTCAGGTTGCTCACTATTCACATAACCGTTGCAAAGATTTTCACACTGTAAATGGCATGATGTGAGCATGGACGGGGTTTAAATTTCAATGCTAGATATATATATTGGTTGAAGACATAACCATCTGGTAACAATTAGTACTTAACTGAGGCCAAATCCACCAAGCAAGGTAATATGTAGAGTAGTGTATATGCTAGAGAATCACCTCAGTGTGTGTATATGGTATTCTAATGCTGCTGTGTTACACTGGTATACCTCCTGTAGCTACAGGAGGTACACCAGCAGCTTTCTCTTGTGGTTTGTTTGTGTGGGTTTGGAGCCTGCACAATCTACACGCGCGTGCCTGATGATATTGCACTAGGCTTATGAGTACTCCTATTTGTCATCACCGTTTCCACTGCTTCACCAGCGCCGGAGACATTTTCTGTCACCAATTATCTACCTGCATTGAGCTACAAGCAATCCTCCCATCCCTCCCTGCCTCAGCCTGCCACCCTGAAAAGCCATCACTGTTCTCCTGTACAGCAACAACAATGACACGTCTCAGAGGAACATTAACCCCTGTAAAATGGCCTAGGGCACCTGCTGGGATGGCTTCCCTGATCGTGCCTTTCACTGAAGTCATCGCCGAAGAGACAGAGAGGAAAAGTGAAAGTGGCCTTCTCCCCCCCACCGCTTAAAGCAAAGTTCAGATTCTTCTTGCTTGTTTGTCATCAGGTTACCTATAAATGGAGTCTGATGAAGACGGCTGTGAAATTAGTTTTTATCTTGAGCCATTATTCTGTTTAGCATAATGAGACAGGTAGGGGGTATTAGCTAAAATTAGTCACATGTGATTGTGCACTCAAGGGAAAGAGAGGGGAGGTATGTGATTTGTGTCATACAAATTGGCCATTAAAATGAAGATAGAAGAGTGGTGAGTGATGATAAGAAACTTTACTATTTATTTTAAGTTTCTAATGCATACAATGGAATCCAACAGCCTGAGCCTCCTAAATGCTTCTATTTTAGAAAACAAATACAGATCCAATTCGAACATCCTGTATTACAGCTGGCAAAATGAGCTTAACAATTTTGGTGAAATTTTTAGTTGTGATAAAAAAAAATTTAATTTCATGAATATCTTATTCAGTAATCGCCGTTTGCATTAATGACAGCGCTCAAGCTGAACTCCACAAGTCTGCATAAAGATGAGACATGTTATCAAAAATGGAGACAATGCCCCGAATAGTTTACTACGATATTCAGCACTCCTTGGTCTTCGAGCATCATCGCAAGGATGTAGCTCAAAGGATGTTACGTGCCTCTGAACAGTGGGTTGCTACTTGTTTTGGTGTAGGTGTTTAGTTCAAGCTATCTGCCATTACACTGTGTTGACACGCTGCACTGACAGTCTCTAGGCTGATTATCGTCTCACACCTTTCTGTTACTGCTGTGAATCTTAAAGTTTAAGTCATCGTTAAATTCTTCAGTTGTCCACACAAACATTTTGATGTCTTAAGCCATGCCAAGTGTTTGCTTTTGTTTCCTCCTTTCTGTGAAGCGGTTTGGAGACACTACCCATCCTCTGATGAGATAGTCTTCCTGCTACAGACTGAAATAACGTGTTCTTTATTTAGAAAATGCAGCTGTTTCTAACAAAGCTCGATGCCCTGAACCTCGTGATCATATGGTTTTTCTTTCAGTCTCCCTGGTAATGTTCGGAATAGGGCTGACTGAGTTTTCGCAAAGCATTTGAGAGCCATTTGAAACCTTCACTCCAGTCATGATGTGATGCTAATAATACCCCTCTTTGCTTAGAATAGCAATTTGATTGCTGACACTTTCTCTTTGCAAGGAGATCATTTTTCCCCACTATCACAATGAAGGTAGTAACCAAATCGAAACTGCACAGCCACATTTGTAACAGGTGTGCAACGGCAGGATGTTCATTTACGTCAAGCCTCTAGTGAGTAGATTCAATTCATCTCCTTTTATATGCAACAAACCCTTAGACAACCATGTCTACTTTTAGATTTCTGGTTGCAAGTTCAAGACTGAATTGTTCACAACTGGTGAGACCACCTTAAGTCTTTCATATAATTAACTAAGTACATACTCCATTTATTTAAGTATTGTATATGGGTGTTGGGGGGGGGGAGACATTCTAAGCCTATGTAAGCAAACCTTGAGCCACTATTGGAGCACACTGCAATAGGTGGTCCCCAACTATCTACGTGACCTTTATAAAAAAAAAAAGTCTCTTGCTCTGTTCAACTTCCCCTTACCTCCTTTGTTATTTAGAAATGGAATAGAATGAGAAACATGGGGATCATTTTGTGAATAAATTATTTCCTACTTTGGAGCAACTGAGAAATGAAAGCCTATCATGAACTAGTATAGTTCAGCTGCTTTTATTCGAGTCATGCATCCTCCTATATATAAAAACAAAAAACAAAATATATATTATTCTCAGTCATATCTAAATTTATTCCAGTGTCAGAAAGTATTAAAAATCAAGTACTATACCATTGCAACGAGCTCCATTATGAACCCAGTATACCCCACAGTTCATCTAATGCCATGTCTTCATTTAACCTCCTAAGACCCAAACTCTTCCACGACATGGATGTTTAATTTCTTTTTGATATTTGGCCATATTGGGGCCCGATGAATGTAAAAACAAAGAATTACCAGATTTTTTTTTTTACCTAATTTTTTTTTAAGAAAAATGAGAGCCACAAATGAGGATATTCATTTAAAATTTTGATAGAACAGTAGCAGTATAAAGTCCTCGTAAGTGGATATCAGGCCCATGTAGAGCAAAAGTGAGTATTTTGGTCTAAATAACCCAAAATGTGATGTCCACATATGTGGACGGCAGGTCCTAGGAGGATAAACCATGAGCAAGAAGCACATTAGCAAAGCGGCAGCAGCTCCAAACTTCTGCCTGTGTCAGACAGAGCACAGCAAAAAAGCCAACGCAAAGGAAAAAACAGACTTAAAGTATAAGAATATGGTTCAGAGCACACATATGGACTTACAGTACCACTGTACTCATTTAGTAGACAGGCATGAGGATGACTACTGAAAAACTTGCAGCAATATTCAGTTTAATTGCAAGCACGACTAGGTACACCTGTTCACCTGCTTGTTAACACGAATTACCCATCGGTCAGTAGCATGGCAACAAGTTTAGACATGTAGACATGGTCAAAACAACCTGCTGAAGTTCAAACTGAGCATCAGAATGGGGAAGAAATGTGATGTAAGTGACTTTGGCATGGTCATTAGTGCCAGATGGGCGGGTCAGAGTGTTTCAGAAACTGCTGATCTACTGGGGTTTTCCTAGTCAACCATCCCTAAGGATTACAAAGAATGGTCCAAAAAAGAGAAAATATGCACTAAGCAGCAGCTCTCTGGGTAAAAATGCCCTGTAGATGCCAGAGGTGAGAGGAGAATGGAAAGAGTGCTTTAAGCTGATAGGAGGGCAATATTAATTTAAATTACCACTCACTAAAACAATGATTTGCAGAAGAGAATCTCTGACCGGACAACATGCCAAACCTTGAAGCAGATGGGCTATAGCAGCAGACAGCAATAGTCACTCTTGTCAGCTGAGAACAGGAAACTGAGCACAGTGGTACAGTGGTTAATGTTGCTGCTTCACAATAAGAAGGTCCTGGGTTTGAATGCACTGGCTGGGTGTTTTTCTGAGGATTTTGCATGTTCTCCCTGTGTTGTGTGGGTGTTCAGGTCTCAGCATATCCCAGCTTCATCTCACAGTCCAACTTTCAATCCTGAAACTGGCCACTGGTGTGAATGTGAGCATGACTTTAATGGATGTAGCTATATGACCCAAAACAAGGGCAGCTCTGAAGTAACCACCAATTCATTATTAAACTGATAGATGATATAACACCAGGTTGCTTTAAAGCCAATATATGTAAAATCATTTACTGCCTACAGCACACAGCTATCGCTAAGCCAAAATGACCACAAACAGGGACATGAGTATGTTCAGAGGAAAAAACTAAAATAAACTAAAATGCCTGGAGATTTCTGTGGGTGACTGTTTGTGTTTATGGGGACTAACCGTCCCACATACTGCATCCAACACAGGCAGAGTAATTTTGACAGACAGCCCTGTCTAGTAGTTTCTGAGTGCCCTGGGACAATTCGGGAAACACACCGACAGCGTGTTTGACAGTTTTCATGCTTTGCTTCCGCGTCTATCTGGCATTGCAGCCATATAGTCAGTGACCACATGGTGCGGATCGCTGACATCTGCCAGGATGAGTGGTAGAACCTGAGAACTGATGCCAGACTCTTGGGGTATACTGAGCCCTTTTTCGCTTACTGGAAGAGAAAGGAAGCGAAATAATAAATAATAAATAATAAAGGGAGATTATCCATGATATAACGCCAAGAGATAACTGGTACACCTTGTCGATCTACTGCGCTGTCCTATCTACAGATAGGAGTGAAGTATTTCACCTGTAAGAAGCAGTATATCATGGGTGTTATCTTTTATTTGCATGTAAAATGGTAACTTGTAAAGCTATTGGCTTCCAGCTTGACATTTTGTATTTAAAATTGTGGGTGTCTTTATCTATGTGGACAATTTTCCCTAGTTTTCAACAAGCATTAAGGATCATTGTGACTGAACACTTGTACTTACATGTAAGAATGCTACAGCTTTATCTATCCTAAGGGCATTCAATTACAACAGGTTTAATAATGTTATTAAAAAAGAGAGTGTCAACAGTAGCTATTTGATGGCCATCTGCCATGACAAAAGCACTCCAGCAGAGATGATGGTACAGCTCAACAACCAGCCTGGACTACCGCCGATGTGCCATGAATAAGCTACCTATTACGATTTCAAATTACCATGTGTGGCCCATTCCAGCTCTGAGGAGAACAAGCCCCATGCTCCATTTCAAGACTTCATTTTTCTCCATCTTTTCCCCCCACGCTCTGTTTTTCACCTTTGCTGTTAAACAGTGGTTCAGTGAAATTGCCTGATGGCCGTCCTTTTCAAACAGAAGGAAAATGGTAGAAATTGAGGGGTTGGAGGAAGGCGGCGGGAGAGATGGGACCAAAGTGTGTTACACATTTCTGAAGTGATAAGATGTGCTCAGAAAGAAAACACTAAATGGGGGAAAGGAAAAAAAAAAAATGGACTCGTGGGAGAGGATGTGACGGCGGGAGATGAGCTTGTTATGTTATGTCTGTCTCTCATTTGTTGAACCTATCAGGTTTTGCATAATGGCAGACAGTTAAGGGATATCTTCAGGCTAAATAATTCTATTCTTCTGTCCCAGTATGAAAACATATACAACAGCAATCCCTCTCCTTTATAAGCTGGTGGTGTAAAAAGCTTTCACATGCCTGAGGAAAATAAAATAAAATAAAAAACACAATTGGACTTACAGTGCCATCTTTTTTCTTTAACAATAATAACAAAAAGAAAGAAGGATAAACGTGACATAACTTTAGAAATGGAAATATGAACCGACCAAACATTTTGCTTTAAAACTCATGAGAGCACCACGAGTCCTGTTAACACAAAATTAACGCCAGAAAATACAAAACGTGGAAAAAATGTGAGGATGTGAATCACCACAGGCAAAAGAAATAACCTGTACTTAAAGCTGGAATGAAGGTGTTTAGAACAATGCCATTACTGTCACAGTAACGTCACCGTAGTTTACAGCTTTTTAAATAAATATATAGCATCTCCATGTACTCTGACTTCCTCCCACAGTCCAAAGACATGCAGTTAGTGGGGATAGGTCCACTGGAAACTTGAAATTGCCCATAAGTGTGAATGCGGGTATGAATGTGAGTGCGAATGGTTGTCTATGTCTATGCGTTAGCCCTGCGACAGACTGACGATCTGTCCAGGGTGTAACCTGTGTCTCGCCTTAAGACAGCTGGCACGGGATCCAGCATCCTCCCAGCTTAGAACAGGAAAGTGAGGGTATTATTCACACAGGCTCACAAACATTGGACAACAACAAAAACTGTAAAAACATTGCCTGGTCTGATGAGTCTGCTGCCACTTTGAATGGTAGGATCAAAATTTGGTACAAACAACATAAAAGAGATTTATCCTGGCTTCTAGTAATGGTCTAGGCCATAGGTGTCAAACTCTGGCCCGCGGGCCAAATTTGGCCCGTAGCCTAAATACATTTGGCCCGCGAAGCCATACCAAATTACTATTAGAGCTGACCTACTGGTATTATACAGCTTATTTATTATATATATATATATATATATATTGTTTAGTATCAAGCTTTGCTTGTTCCATATTCAGTTTTTTAAGAAAAACTTGTTTGAGTCCATAAGAAAAGATTCATTCTCACATCTGGAGGAAGATTTTTTTTTTCAATAAATATTAATGTTAGCCCGCGACTTTGTTCCAAATTTGAATTTTGGCCCACTGTGTATTTGAGTTTGACACCACTGGTCTAGGCTGAGGGTGGTGGTTTAATGGTGTGGGAATACTTCTGGCTCATTCTGGTCACTTTAGCACCAATTTGGCAGAATTTAAACACCACAGCCTGCCTACTGTTGGTTACCACATTTATCCCTTTGTGACCACAGTGCCCCTATCTTCTGGTGGCTACATCCAGCAGTATAACACTCAATGTGACAAAGCTCAGAACATAACAAAAATGGTACTCAAACAGCCTCCGTAGTCACCAGATCTCAAGCCAACAGAGTACCTTTGAGTTTGGGGGGGAACCCCAGAATACCATCTTGGATGTGCAGCTCTACAGCAACTGTGTAACAGATCCGCAGTAATTGTGTGATACAATCATGCCAAAATCTGAAGACAAAAGGGGTCCAACCTGGTACTATCAATGTGTATCTATTGAAGTAATCGTATTTAACTACTAACTAAACAAAAGAACGCAAGAAAAGGACATGCACATTTGTGTAGCCAGATGTTGTTGCCACATCTCTTGGACTGGGATTCAAGTCACCAAGTTAAATATTCTTTCCTTGAATGTACTGTAGCATCAGATTTTTAGATTCCCACAGTCATGGAGATCCAAATAAATCTCAGACATCGTGTTAGTTTTGTAACTGCACTGTGCCATCACTCTACCACCTTGTAAAAGGACAAATCATCAGTCATTAGATGTCAATTCTTCAAGGCTAAAACCAGATCTTTCATGAAAAGTTCATTTGCATGACTTTTGTGTCTTACAAGACTACTGTGTCACATTTCATGTTAACAAAATGGGAGTCCCGGGATTTAAAGTAAAACCTTTAAGCCTGCAAAGCCAACAGAGCTTCCCTTTGTATCCAAGTCTGTCAGCTGCCCACAATTATCCAGCTTTGCCACTGGCGACCTTTTGGCTTTGCTCTACACGAGAAAAACAAAAACAAAAAGATATGATAGGTGCACTGATCTTTAAGAAACCACAGCTGGCACGCTAAAGTTGGCTGAGCCTTTGATTGATTCCAATCATATTGCCTTAGTTGGCCCTTTGTGAAGACAGGGGAATGAAGGGGGAAGTAAATACTACATGATTAGAAAGCCAATAAACCTGACAAAACAGCTTCTGACAAGATGGTCTTTAAGCAACATATTCACTGTCACCTGAGACGCTGCTTTTTCATGACCAAGTGGAATTATTTGCACAGTTTGCATAATGGCTGTGAATTTGGTTGAATTTTCTTTTTACTCTAGTGCAAACCAGACACACTTCCAACGCTGTGCAAAGAGATGATGCATAATCCTACACTGACAAATGTGAGAACGGCCACCAAATACTTCCCAGTAACATATTATTATTATTATTATTATATGTGATTTCTTAAATGTGGAATGTCAGCTTGATTTTTTATAATGCAGCATTAATTACGTGTGCATTCCTACACTGGCACAATCAACCAATCAGTGAGGATTATGTCTCAAATGGAATTCGACCACAAGTAGATAAATACAAACTACCAAAAAAGCATCACAAAATAATTACCAGTAGCCTTGTTTTAATTATTAGTTAATATATTGGTAGAATTTTGCTGAAACTATCAGCCATATGTTATATACGCTGCTATAGAGAATTTATGACAATGGAGAAAAACAGTTTGTTGGATGAGTTTTCACCATAGACAGTATGAAGATAGATACAGCGATCATAACATCACCCATCGGTTAATGAAGTCTTATTATGAAGCTTTTTAGCTGCTATAGTCTTGGCATTTTAAAAACGAATGTGATGACCAAGGGGTGGATTGGGCTACAAAGCACTCTTGTCAATCACAACTGCATAAAATCACCTGTAAAATGTTTATGAGATCAGGTCTGAGAGCAGTTTTCCAATAGATTTCTATTGGATTAGAAGTCTTTTTGGCCCCCAGTAGAAGTAGCGCATGTATAAAGCACTGTTGCATTTGCTTCTCTTTTTAGACCTAGATGCTAGATCTATGTTTTGCACTGTGTATGATTTCCACACAGTTCAAACATGTCAGGTCAACTAGCAATAACTAAAAGTTTTCAGAACAGGTCCACAAAATTCAAAAACCACTCAAGTTCCTCTTCTTGTACAACTATGGATAGTTTTCAGTGATCAGTGGAATGTTGAATGCATTTCTCAAAGGGGCTAGATTTTAATTTTCAGGAAGCAGACAAAGTTGCAGGTTGTGTTGATGCCAGTGGGTTCAAGCCTAAAACTTATGGGCTTTAAGCTGTTTAAGATTGGTTTCTCTAAAATTTCTTTGTTACTATACAAGTCTGCTTTGACTATCTCACTAGGGGACCAATTCACAACACGCAATCAGATGAATGTTGAAAAAACAAAAAATGACTGCCTGAGAACACTACCTTAAAATAAGAGATGAGACGAACTTCGAACATAAAGCTTTTTATGGACCAGTTTTTATTTTTATTTTTTTTCCCCAAATACACCTTGTGCGTTATTTCATTTAATTACATTTGATTGATTTGCTGTTGCCGAGCAGCAGTACAGATGACTCACCAATCTGCTTTCTGTATTGATCAACCGGTAATTTGGTTGCACTGGCATCTTTCTTCCCCATCCTCCGTCCTCAACCTGACAGAAAATGAGAATAAAAAACATTGAGACAATTTCACAGTTAAGTCTCCACATTACTCACGATTGTTTGCAACTATACTGCAGCTCCACTCCTTCTGTAGCTGGGGATAATTTATGAAATCTGCAGGAAGGATTCAAGTTAATACACAATCACATATACCGCACAAAGTAGTCAATTTTGATCAGGCAGATGGTTTATCTTTCACATACATCTGCTACACGTAATTAAATTAATTCTCACCACCTACCATGGGTGTTACGCTCTCGGTATGTGCACTTCCTACCCATCTCATTTAGCCTAGCACCATTTTCCTTCACACCATGAGTTCTCTTTGATTACATTGACAGCTCAGAGGTAAGATATAAAGACAGAGAGCTATGAATAATATAAATAGTATCCTTAGGATGTAATTGTACAAGTGAGTGACTACACTTGGGGTATGGAATAAATATGAACATAAAAGCACTGCACAGCAGGGATAGCAAAGACGTACTGGTCAAAGGAAGAAGACTTATGAATAAGAAAACAAAAGTGCTGCACGGTTTGATTTGATATGGTTCTCTCTTCTATTTGGCTTGTTTCAATAAATGAACCTTCTTCAAGTTTAAGAAATATAATAGAACAAGGGGCACTGGTAACATGCCAGATAATGATTAGACAGTTGGCTGTTGTAGTCAGTAAATTGCACTTGCAGATTACACAGTAAAAGACATCCCTATAAACATATAGAGTCATAATAAGTAAGTCATTTTCCGTTTCACCTGTGTAAAGAGGCGTCCATACAGGAAGTGGCGTGCTGAACAAAAGGCTAAATATCACTCCCATCACTAGAGAATTCCTGAACTATTGTGAGACTCTTTTGGTTCTGTACGTCACCTCAATGGACTAAAATAAAGCAAACAAGATGTGAGTGAAGAATAGCTGCCAATCAAGAAGTTTAATGAAGAAAAATTCCCCATTAACCATTTAGGTATAATCAGCCATTTTTAACAGAGTCCTTTTATTTTGCAGTGAAATGAAAAAATCTAATCAATAAGCAGTTTCATGGTCAGGTGTGTTATGTTATTTCATGACAAATGAAAGTGTTGAATTGGCATTCTGTAGCTGTAGGTCTCAATATGACGTCCAAAAATATTGATCAGAAAACCAGATGTGTCAGCGGAACTAGAAACTTTAGGACAAGGCAAATCAACACAACAACAAAGCAACACTAAAGGGCCAGACATGATGATGTGATGATATGAGATTCCTTTCTTTGGTGGAAAAAGAACCACTTCACAACATCTAACCAAGTCAAGAGCACTCTCATAGAGGTAAGTGTATCATTGTCAGCATCTGCAATCAAGGGACTCATTCATGAATGTAAATGAACTCAAGACCACTGGTGCAACTCAGGAGGAAGAAAGTTCAGATAAACGTGAAAACAGAAAGAAAAATGGCTGTGGATGAGGAAACGTTGACGGAAGTGATGATATCTGAGATCCACAGGCCAGACATGCAAAGGAAAACACTTAAATTCAATGATATGAGATTTCTTGCTCCAAACCTGGTGGGATAGCATTTTACAGTCCAGCTGGAGAATGTTGCTTTTGTGATGCGTTTGAAGTCAGAGCTTTAAAACGGCAGAGTAAGTTACCTGACTTGAATTTTGTCGGCTTAGTCTGTGAAACAGATTAAGGTACTTAATAAAGACAAAACTAAAGGCAGAAACACCCACAAAGAAGCAGAAACTAATGGTGGCTGGGGTAAAGGCTTGCCTCGCAAAGCTTCTCAAGACAGGTGACCCTCATGGGTACCACACAAAGGATTCTCTTTATAATTATGTTTGCTTGTCCCATAATGTTTAAGCCTGAAAAAAACTGAGTCTTGATTTTGATTAATTAATTTTAAACCCAATTTAGTTGATTATAGAAGCTAGTTTAAGTATATCAAGTATTTTAACCGTAACCATTCACTGGTTATGGTATTTGGAGATGGCAAGGTTGTTTTTCTGTGCACCTATAATAAAAACAATAAAACAATACTTGAAAGATTTTATGATGTTTAACACAAATAACTAATAAATAAATAAATAATCAAATGAATACAAATGTGTGTCAATTACAAAAAGTACACTACTGGCATATAAATTTAAATGGTATACATTCAAGTGACAAGAACTACACTACAATCAAATTAAATTAATTTAATTGGCTATATAAAGTTGGAATATTACAATACAAAGTTGGAAGATTACAGATGCCATTAGATGTGTTACTGGGGTTTTATCCTATATAAAAATACCATTATAATGTCTTTGATCTACTATAACTGTTGATTTTTTTTTAAAAAATGCCTTATGGCCAAAAGATAATCTAAATAAGAGAAATGAATATGAAGCCAGCATCTAAGCCCACGTAATGCTTTTCTTTACAAAACTTAGGACTGCCTGTTTGTTGCATCAATCCAAAACGCTTGTTTCTCCTGCTCTAAATTCCAGACAGACTCTCTCACAACACACTGCATCAATCAATATTGTAGCCCTTTGTTTAAAATAGTGGGAAAAGTAAGAGTGAATCTAGGGACACGTACGTGTGGTTGCTGATGATACAGAAATGTCCGTCCTGTTCTCTGGGCAAAAGATTTGAGGTGAAAAGATTTACAACTACCCACATTAGACACATAATACCAGCTACCAAATCCTGCTACTCTAACAATAAATGATTATAATAATAAAAAAAAAAAAAAAAGAGAAAGAAAGAAAATGTTCAAGTGTGGTAAAAAGAAACATTTGTATGCAGGTGTGCACATAAGAGGAAGAGTTAGGTGAATAGGAAAAAGTATCTATGTGTATCCAAGAGGAACAAGAGTGGTGGAGAATCTAGAGCTGCAGCTGGGGAATAGAGGAGAGAGACTGAATTAGCATGTTCAAGGAGCGTGGCTGGCTGCCTGTGCTGACTGATACCTTCTCAGGGGAGACTGCAGCTGCCTTGGGAAACCAGAATTTTACCTTACATTAAAAACACTGTTTTCAGCTACATTTCAAACACTCTTAGTGGCAGCATAGAACAAGGATGTATGCACAGCTATTGTTCTCCAGCAGCTGGAAACCAGAGTCAGCAAATAAAAGCAAGTCAGAGAAAGACAAAAGGAGGAGAGGAACCTGTCCAAATGAAAATAAAATGTTAACAGTTGGAGGCTCTCAGAGCTACTGCTATGCAGTATTATTCATTAGCATCACAATAATATACCTAAATTGGAGTCATCAACGTTTGAACAGATACATTTGAGTATATTTTGCATCTGCATCAGTGGAACATAGCAAAGCAGCATGCTGCAGCTAGTGACAGGTGCATTGTTGGAGTTGATACTATAATACATCCCTGTCCATTTTTTCACCTTATAGTCATAGATGACAAGGCGAATAATACATTCCTGTCATTAACAGTGTTAACTGTAATCTCACTTTACTAGAAACCTGAAGTAAATCTGGATTTTTTATAATTTTTTTTATTTTTTTGAAACTAAAGCATTTTACAACAGCCATTTCCCTGAAAGACAGTCTTCAACCCCAGTAGAGTAAAAACTACAAGTCAAGGTTTTACTTGCCATGCACAGGTTAGACGAGTGTCATTCAAGAAAATGCTTACAAATGAGTACATATGAACTGAACCAAAAGAAACAAACGGTTGTATTAAGTATCTGTACAAAAGATTTGTCTTTATCTTGCTCACATTGCCCTCATAATGTTTAAATAAGTATACCAGCCTGTCTGTAAATTTAGCATTTAAGATGATTCACAACCGTAGGCTCTAGCAGGTGAAGGAATTTGTGAAAGAGCCAGAAAATCATTAATGTCAATGTGCTGTAGGATTCATTGAGTAATTATATGGTGATGTCAATCTGGAGAAATTGTTTCCAAGTGCAAAAGTACAGCAAATGTGAAGAAAAAGGGTTTCTTTAGGGTTTACAGATAAAGGTCTGAAAAAGGAAATATCCAGCTCTCTGGTGACAGGAGAATGGCTAGACTCCAGTGAGCTGATAGGAAGGCAACGTAATTCAAATAGCTACTTATTGCAAGCAATAGATGCAGAAGAGCGTCTCCAGACACGCAACATGTAGTGAAAGCAGAAGGGCAACAGCAGCAGAAGACAGATGATCTGATATCCTCGTGTCGGTGTTGTTCCCACATCATCATAATAAATGTTGTTCCAGGTTCAACATTGCAACAACACCAACACGAGGATATCAGATCGTCCGCAGAGGACCACACCAGGTGCCCCTAGGTGTCAGCTAAGAAAGTGAGGCTACAATTTGCTCAGGCTTTGATAGTGGTGGTGAAATGATGTGGAGGATATTTTCTTGGCACACTTTCGGTGCCTTAATACCAACTGAGCCTCAATTAAACACCACAAACTTTCCTAAGTTGTTGCTGCTGTCCGTTCCTTTATGACTACAGTGCACCAGTCTTCTGATGGCTGCTTCCAGCAGAATAACACACCATGTCACAAAGCTCACATCATCTCAAACTGGTTCCTTGAATATAATAATGACTTCACTGTGCTCCAATTATCTCAATTCCAAAAAGTGCCTTTGCAATGTGGTGGAACAGGAAGATGACAAAACCTCTGAGGAATGTTTTCAGTAACTTGTTGAATCTATGCTTCAGATGATTTAGGCAACTCTGAAGGCAAAAGAAAAACCTCATATTAGCAAAGCATACCGGAGTATAGCATTGCATATTAAGCTCAAGTTGCTCCAGGTGACCCAGATTAGTCTGAAAAATTATGTATTCTCGGTAAACTTCAAATTAACATCTTTTCTTTGTACCATTCATGCTGGTGCCACAGTCTGACTCCCAAGCACATGAACGAAGCAAAGTCAGAAGAACAACTTCCCAATCTGGAAAATGTGACCAGTCTAAATGCACGTGAATGTACAAATAGTGTTAGCAAAGGGTCATGCTAAATAGGGCCCCAGTGCCTCACAAAAACAAATAAATAAATGTTGATAAAATTCAGCACTTCAAAGTTAAATATTTTCACAGATTAGCAGCTATTTTCTAAGCTGTATGTGTTTGGAAAGAAATCATTGAAAGTCTTTACCACCAGTATCCATTCAGACAAAGCAAAACCATGATTATTTAGTCTGAATGTTTTTATGTTTGCTGGAACTGATAGGTCAACTTTGTTTCTTCAGTTTATTCTCCCCTCACTGACATCAACAGCGTAAACAAAAATAAGGTCAAATGTAAAAAGGCAGATTTATGATATGCTTGCGCAACAATGCTTGATGCTTGTTGACATTTATTATATCCTTCTATTTCTCAACAACGTCAAAATCCCCAGTAAGTCTTGACTATTAACAGAACACCCATTTAATGTTTCTGAAAGCCCTTTAATGTGTGTGTAAAGACTCCAAAACACCGCAGTAAGTAGAGACGTGCAAGAAGCAGTGTTCATTCATTGCACTGACGGCGATACTTACACTGTGAACGCGTCGACGAGAAGAAGTTTACGATATGCACGGCTGCTTTACGTGAACCCGCAGGACGACCGATTTCACCAATTTTATTTATTGGACTTTGATCTAAATTTCTCCGAAATGCCAACACATCACTTCTTCCGCGGACAGTTCCTGTTTTGCTCGGCAACGTCGATGACAGGCAGCCTTTTCATCCAATGAAACAAGAGTATCTTTCGTTTTGACCAATAGTGGGGCGCCGGGTGGGACGCTAAGACAAAAACACTGGAGTAGCATGTGACGGGTTGATAGCCGGACACTCCCAAGCGGATCCTTTTCTCCTCAAAACTTTTTAACCAGGGTCACCAAAATGGTATTTATTTCTTCAGTGTTTCAGAAAAAAACAGTTTTAGATGTTGCTGCTATGCACAAAACACAAAAATAGCCCATCAGGCATATGACTTTATAACAGTGCTACATCATTATGGACTAAACTGTCAATAATATCAGGTAGCAAAAACTACGAGAACTATTTGCTAATTAAAACATGAGTAATAATGTACAAATATAACGATTTTTTTAATGTTTTACATTAAATGAAAAACGAGCAGATTTTTATGATACTCCCAAAGAGATTTATCTCTCCTTCTGGGACAGAACTGGGGAGCTTTTGCCTGTTAGACATGTGTGTAAACCACTACACTATGGAGCCACATAAAATACTCAGATTATTACATACAAGAAATGCGGACAACTTCACAATATTGTTTCTTTTACTTTAAAACCAAAAAGGTCACTGAGAATGCTCTAATCAGTTTTGATAAGACGTACACTGAGAAATAGGAGCCAGGGTTCAGAATCTTCCATCACTGCAAAATAAGATGATCACACAGACCTGTCTGCACATCACATGCAAGGATGCGTTCACCCTTGGTTATCCCAAACAGTTAAATGTTATTTAAAGTAACAAAGACATGTGCTGTGTTAATTAAATAGTCATGTTCATTTAATTTGTTGTCCTTAAGTTATTCTTGCAGAATATTACCAATGCCATTGTGATCATTGTGGAAAACAATAGCTCTGTTCTGTCACAATTAAAGGAAGCAACAGCCAACCTCATCAAAGATGAGGCAATCTTACTCCACCATGTTCACTTCTCTTTTATCAGTCTTTGTTTTTAACAGTTTTTCCTTGTTTACTGTGTAGAGTTTTATTTCCCCCTAATTGCATTCAGCCTCATTGCTGCCTGGGGCTTAGTGCAGATTATGGGTAGACTTGCCACCGCTTGTAACTTATTGAAGTTTAAAATGATTTTCTGCTCTCCCATGGGCATGCCATTTGCATGCAGCACAGCAGTAACTAATAGATGTAATCTGTCTATAATGTGTCTGTATTACGCTTTACTTCACATGAAGCTGCCATTCATAGGGAGCACTTAAACACTGCCCCTTGATTGAGAAACAATCGTTTGAGTGGCATTTGTCAGTGATGGTATTTTCTTTTTATGAGGAGCAATATTGCTGAGGAAACAGGATATTTTCCATGTATGTTCATGGAAAATGCTTTTCTAAAAATAAAACTGAAGTTATGTGAACTATCTAAGGCAAGTACTTTGATTTCAGACCATATGCTGTAAATACATAAAGTCATGCATATTTGCCAAAAATGTTAGACCTGTTAACAAATAGCCTCAATAAGAAGCCTGAAACTATTGTTTTAATATGGCCATCAAAAGCAGCATGAGTGCAGTTAATGCAGAGCTCAAATGTTCTCTTGTTATTCTAAATGTGTGTGATTAATTTCTCCCGTTGAGTGAAACAAACCAACGTGCTGTGCCTGTCACTCTGATAGATATGGAAAGCATTAGCATCTACTGCTGCTGAGAATGAAAACTAGGTAGGATGGATTTGCCTGATGAACAGCTTCAGCGTGTGGCCTGTACACGGAAATGTATGGATAACTCTTGAAAGGAGATGAGAGGATTTCCCTCAGGATCTGTTACAGAGAGGTGAAATATTTCACCAGTGATTGAAGACTTGTTAAATGAAATTGAGTTTCAGCTGTACAAATGTCTGCAAAGTGACCGCGCTGCAGAGGCGGCATGAAATAGAGTTAAGCCTCGGCCGTTTTCCTAATATGATCATCTGCTTTGTAGTTTGTTTGTTTGCACTTAGATCTATTTATGTGCACCTGCCTCTGTTTCTCGTTTCTCTTTTTTGCCTCTCGCTGCCTGTCTCTCTTTGAACCTCACTCTTTTACACCCCACCCTCGATTCCTCCCTCTTCATCTCTCCTCCTCTCCGGCAGTTATACGGCCTTTAATTGCCAGACATTAAAAAGAATGCAAGAGAAGAAGAATCCCCTGGGGCTACTGGCAGGCTAAATGGCAGATCTGCTGCCATCGCCTCTTTTACATGCAGCAATGAAGACGTGTCAACATAATCTTAGGCAATTTGCAGTCATCATCAGGGGGACTGATTAATTTCTGACTGTCAGTCGTAAACAGTAGAGTGGTCTGTCTATATTTTAAGGTCTTACTTTAAATGTTTTAAAGCAAATTTAATGGTTAGCAGTCAACAAAAAGGCATTCGTATTGACATGGAAAATAATCCACCTGTAAAATGCTGTTAATTGGAGATATTAGACCTCTTATCAAAAAGGGCTTAGGGCCCCTACACACTGTATAATAATAAAAATGTCACACCGTGTGAAGCAGATTCTTTGAATATTAGCCACAATCTCTTTCAGAATGTACACTATCAATTCTGAGGCATGTGAGATTAAGAAATTAATTCCTTGTGAATCTGCAGACACACCAACAATTCCTGTTATTTATCAGTGTCTCTCAGATGTTTAAAAAATGCATTTGGCAACATTTAATGCTGTAATGAGCTTTCTTAGTTTATAGATGTGGGTGGTGGCAGCAGCTACAGTCGTGCTGTCAGAATTTGGTCATATTTTAACTGCAACATGAGACCAATGTAATGCTCAGGGTTTTGTTTTATCAGATTAACTCAAGAGGATGCAAAATTGAACTGAAAGAGATTTCCACAAAACAGTGTTTTAATAATTCAATCCAGAAATATTCAGAAACACACGGTGCCCTCTAAAATATGTCACATGAATTCTTATAGATTGAAGTTTAGTGTTCGCCTTTCATTTCCATCTTCAGTCACGTTATTGGTTCGGAGAAGACACAATTCTTTCCCCTGTTTAATATTCTTATCTCAGTTTTCCCGCAATGTCTGCAGTGTGCGGTGAATTCTCTCCCCTCTCTATCTCTCAGCCACAGAGTTCCCTCTCATTGACGGGAAAACTGTATCAGCACCGATACAGAGCAAAATGAATTTTGGGTTTATGAAATGCAAGGCCTGGTATAAGAAAAAAAAAACTAACAGACCTAGAAAGATAAGTTATCGTGAGGTGGATTTAGCTCCGTTTTGCTCCAGTCATTATCCGGTATCGGAGTCTGATGACTGGGAGTTATCCACTTGTGTGAGGAGGGTCTGGGTATGTCGCGACTGGGCACACATGCATGCAAATGAATTCTCATTGTAAACTGTGTCAGTAACAATCAATATAAAATTAACATTTATGACACGTAGCTCATAGCTATGCTAACTAGATAACCCAGCCACATTGCTCTACGAGCCCTTGTTGTCCTTTTGCAACCAGGAAGGGCATTCAGCAAAATATCTTTGCCAGATTAACCTCATGGATCATCAGTAAGATTTCCATAAGGAACTGGATGAGGTACAGAACAAGTTACGCTAACTATATATGCTAAGAACGCTCTCCTTCCAGTTATCAGATGTTTTAGTACAAGCTAAAGTCAATGTTAATCCAATTACCAGTTCATTTTCTTCCTGAACCTGACCCTATCCTGGGCCAGAGGCTGAATGAAACATGGAGGGGCTGCAAGTTCATCATAGGCCATTGTTTAAAAATTTCTTAACAAATAAATGAATCAAACAGCAGGCTAAATCCACTATGTACCATGCAAAGCGAGATAGTTGGGAAATTTAGATTGCTCATTAGTAGAAGGGATATGAGCTTTTCATTATACAAAGCAAAAATGGGACCTCCTTTTTCATGAAAGGAGTTTCTTCTTCAGCTTAGAAAGAGGGAAGGTGGTTCTGCATGGATCTGATGGTTGGTCTGGCAGGTGCTCTTTGGTGGTTTCTCCATGGTTTCTATGTATCAGTGTAATATCTGGATTTCAGTAAATCACTTTGACATTGATGTTAACAATTAGCTTTATTCATGAATTCAACAATTTGAATTTTTGTTTTCAATTCAAGTGGTTGTCAAGGGCGACACATGTGACGTAGTGAATGTTATGGTAAACAAATGCTCTTTAGGGTATAGATGAGGCATCAAATATTCACAACAAATGCAGATTGGAGAGCGTTGTGTAATATACAATGCTTGTGTGTGTGTGGTAACTGCCTGCACTGAGTTTTAGCTCTGGTGTTTGTACAGGTGCTGCAGTTGGATCTCTGCGAGGTCTCCCAGTGGTCCCACTGCAGACTGGCTGACTCGGCTTGTTTCTTTTCACTGTTTACTCTGGCAAGTCAAGTCAAGGTCCTGCTGAGAGCTATTCTTGAGGTACATAATTTTTGTCACTTTGGGTCCACCACCAGCGAAGATGCATAAATACTCTGGTTTTTTCTTTCGTCTTTTTTTTTTTTTTTTTAACAATTCGGTCCAAAAACACACACATCCAGAAACACGGAGTAAATGATTCGCTTAAGAAATTAACTGCAAAAAAAGGAAAAGAAAAACACTAACTCATCCATCCTCACAATCCTACACTGCCCTCTCAATAAAATGTGGTGGACTCTAATACTACCTTGCCTAGTTGTCGTAAGACAGCTGCAGAGTTCTGACATGTTAATTTCAGCCGTGAGTTGACCTCCAGCTAATTATCCTTCAACTCTATAAACACTAGTAGCACCAGTTAACACCAATTAATGGTCACTAATCATTGCCAGATGCTGCACCTTGAGTAATTTGCCTACACTTGCACTTACAATTTCACACATTCATATGATTCTAAATGTCCCACACACTGACAATGAACCACATTTTGTGCGCCACTATTTCTTGCATGCTTACTATTATATATAGACAAATCTACACAGGGATAAAATCCCATAATGATAAAGCTTAAATGTCTCCAGTAACATCACAATAGTCATATTATATATATTCTGGAGTGTTTCTTCAGAATGGAAGCTCATAAACATAAACCAGGTCCAACTTGCAATGTGCAGCATCTATCCAAATACACCTAATGTTGAAATGCATGCATTGTTAAAATCCTACATGCAGAGAGGGACAAGGTTGATCCCAGAACATGTGAACTGGGCAGACACTTTTAGCAAAATAGTGGATTTTGCTATTTCATGAAAAAGAAGACAGGGTACATTCCTGTTGGCACAGATGTGCTTGTACTCGCACTGCTTTGAGTGCTCAAAATGGAGAAGAAAGGCTCTATATAGGAACCAGTCAATCTACCATTTACAACGAAGGCATATGTACAATGACACGCATAGACAGATGCTCAACAATTACATAAGTATACAAACAAAGCAGGAGAGAACAGTTATAGGACAGGTGGAGTCTTGGAGCTCAAAATAGCTTTTCACTTCTTTTTGTTTTTGCGTTTTTTTTGCAAAGTTAAATTGGGCTAAAGAATTGCAGGGGTGGAGCCTGTGTGCTTCAAAAATTAGTGCCCTACACCCTCACTGACATCATAGTTGCCAGGATTGCAGCTTGACCTGCGGTAACTTACCGGTGTGTTGGTGTTGAGCTTGTATTATCAACAAACTGTATGACTTAATTTTAGTAGTAGTTGTGTATCAGTAGGATTCAGCTGAGAACGGCACAGTGAACCTTTTGAACTGGCCCCCAGGGCCTATCTTTAATGGCAATAATAACATGAAGGCATTACGCATTAGGAAAATAAATCTTAACAGATCCCAACACAAAATAATCTCTGAGCCTCAAATAATTAAAAGCTATATTCGCTCCCTCAGTTCTGTCTGCTCCAACATCATTCTTGATTTGCTGCTTCATTGTTTGTATTGATTAGTCGAGTGCGCACTGTTTGCTCTCTTGCCTGCCAACTGTACTGTTGCCAAGGGAAAGCGTGAACAAACCTCTGCCAGCATCAGCCTCCTCCAGCAACAGCTGTGCCACATATGCTGCCGATCAATATAAACAAACATGGCCTCCCTGCACCAGGGATAAGGATTGACAGGTATGATTCATCTTCTGTGCCACTGGTGGGAGGTGCGAGTAATAATAAGGAGAGATAGATCTTTTCCCATTGCAGTACGGCCACTGGGGTTAGTAGGGGTAGGTCAGAGAGATCATTCGCCCCCCAAGGTAACTGGCAGGGTTCCCCTCATAACCCCTCGCAGTTTTGCTGAGGATTAGAGCAGCGTGAATCCACCAGGGCTGTAATTTGCGGCGTTCTGTACACAGAGTGAGCAGCAAAGATGAATGTGGAACAGGCATGGATCATTGGTGCCGTGCCAGTCGCACTGCAACTGAGCATATTTAACAAAGACAGTGGGGAAGATCACAGTATCCGAGTGATTCATAACACTCTGCTATTTAATAAATACTTTGTAAGCTGCACCATTTCAGCATATGATCGTCTCATCAAGCGATTTGTGTTTGATGCATCTCACTCTCAAAAATAATGATGAAATTTCTATGCAAGCGCCATTTAAGGATTTTGATCATTGCACTGTGGTCCTTTGTGACTACATGACAGGAGTTCAGCGGCTTGTACATCACGTATGCCATTGTCTCAGGGGCACAGCTGAAAACACAGGCCATGGAGGACAATAGCTCCATAGAGTGGCTATGACGTCGCCTTGATGAAGAGTAATGGCTTGAAACAATATTTCCCCAAGGAGTAGAATTGAAATCTGAACACTGTGATATGGTTTCATCGCCATGCAATTTGGAGATGTCAGATCAGTTTTGCTGGGGCCAATGTTGTATGATGGAGCAAAGCACAACCACAGGAGGAATGGGTGATATACAGACGGCAATGCTTTTATATGGGCTGCACAAAGCCTGCAATATCTCACGGTGAAGGGTAAATAAATATGGTATCTGAGAAAGGCATCCAGTGGTAAGTCAGTCATTTTAATGTAAGTGTTCTCTAGTTGATGTCGTTTGAAAGAATTCATTGACACGTGGTGTGTTTGGTCAAAATAGTGATAGCGTCCTGGAGAACAACAGGTTGGGGTTAAGTTTAACGTCATAAATTTTTCAATATATACATTTCTGTTCATAAGTCTTGAGCTGCCCTTTACATCTTTATAGTTTTCTAGGAAAAATGGGAAATAGGTGCTGCAACGTAGTAAAATATGCAACTGAAATATGCAATTGAAATGCAATTGAAATACAACAATTTCAATTTTCAATTTCATCAATTTCATAATTCAAATTCTTCAATAATGTTGAGGTCCAGGCTCTGGGGAGGCAAATCCATGACTGATGACTGATACTTGCCTGATACTTTTACTGCACCGACAGTGTGTCCAGAGTTCATGGTTAAGCTGAAAAATTACGCTGTTGCTAATCAAAAAATTTGCAGATGGTTTTGCATGATGGATAAAATACATATTTTTTTGTGTGTGTCATAACCCAAGCTCAAAGTTAAATGTGTTATCTTTGACGTTTTCTTAGGTGCGGCTAAAATAAGGCGAGCAAATAACATGTTTTGTGACAGGCTGCTAGCCACAAAGTGCCTAAAGATCTAATTTAAACATGTTTTTTTGCTTAGTTTCACTGGTCCTTTAAACCTTTTTATATACTCAAGTAACTCATAGGTCACAGTATAGGTCAAAATATATACACTTAAGAGGTGGCTCAAAAACTTTGCACAGTACTGGAGAAGCATAAAATATTCTAGCTGATAAAGTGACCATATTCCAGCTTTTTGGTAACTTTTTTCAGTACATCTAAATTGTTTATTTTTATTCAAGTTCTCACATTTCTCCTAATTTGTCAAAGTAAATATTTTAACAATTATAAAAGAGCTGTCTCCGCTGGAGCTCATTCACAACCACAAAAATAAACCGTTTACATTTAATATCCAACAATGGCAATGAACCAAACTTCCAACCAAGAAGGCAGTGAAAAAAGTTGACATTTTGAAACACAGTGTCTCCTTAAACCAAAGCTACTGGAAAAAAAAAAATAATAAAATGTCTTCAATCAGTGTTACTGATACGGAGCTACTTAATAATCAGGTTTGATATTTAGATAAGGGTTGATTGGTGCATTTAAATCAGGCCCATTGTGTGGTGTAGTCATTAACAAGACCACGGCTCTGTTGGACGCCTTCATCACGCAGGCTGTCAAAAGTCACTGCTGACAGTTTCCTCTGGCAGCCTCTATACTTCACACATCGACGTCACCGCGAGTTACAGCGGCAGGGGATGAAGCCAGGTCGAGGCGATGCGCAGGGTTAAATTAACCGATGGGCTCAAACACTCATCTTACTGGCAGACTGAAAATATTTAAGTCAGGCGAAGTACCAATCATTGCTTTAATAACTAGAAATCTCAGAAGAAACATGCTTAAATGGTAAACCACCGACTTCAAAACAAGCATCAAAACTGAATGCTGCAGAGTCTGGAGTCAAGACCATGGCAACAGCCTTTTTCTTGCTTTTTCTATGACTAGAGCTGCACAGCTGTGCAGATAGTTTATTTGTTTACTTTATTTACCAGTCAATTACATTTTAATGCGACTTGCCTAATGTCCACATTCTGTCTTCAGATGTGGTATATGTAATGACTGTGATAGATAAAAGACAGTTTAATTATACTAGACCCTAATTGTGTGCATGCAAAGCCTCTATTACAGCAGCCTTGAATCTATACCATCATTGAGTGGGAATGAGCATAATTGGAAGTCTTTGTCTGATTGCAGATATCAGAGCTTCTTAGAAATGCGATGGCAAATATTGCCTGTGAGGCCGCTAACAGTGACAACATTGGTAGAAATTTAAAATAGCAAAAGTGCCAAAGCTTGACGACTGGTGTTGGGCAGAAGGATGGGGCAAAACATTGATGAAGACGATACAACATAAATTTTTACTACAGCAACAGCTGCTCTCCTTTATATATCTAATGGCATACACAGCATCCGGCCACACAGTTATCTTTCTGTCCTGTGCACAATCAATATAGTAAAAAGTTGTTAAGGGGCACCACAATATTCTAGTCGCTCCTCTCAGTTGCTGTGGTGTTGTTTTAGTCCCAGTGTGATGCCATTCATTACTGCCCTGTCAGAGCTCTCACGACTCGAGGCTCAACAACTAATTGCGATGACATTTTCAAATACGCTCAGTGCTATGAGCCACGAGCAGTAACAGCCACACACGGAGCCCTATATACTCCAACGGTGATATAAAACCTTTATTAGAGGTTATGTCAACAAAAGTCACCTCCTGGTGCAGAGGCAACATTATTTTCCACTATTTTCTCTTCATTATTTTTGGAATTTGGGTGGTGTAGTGGAGGTTGAGGGCTCTTTATTTTAGGTGCCCTTTTGATCCTGCGCTGAGAAAAAATCAGACCTTATTTGAAATGAAGGTTAAAAAGTAGAAAATGAGGAAATAGGAGTGAAACACGGAGAAGATTAATTTGTTTTTCCCCAATAATTGCACCATTATTACGAGTTTTCGTGAGAAATCCCTGGACTGAGCCAGAACTGTGTTTTCTTTAGTGATGCAACAGCTCGAGCTACACCTTCAAAGTTTAAAACAAGGAATTTGTATCATTTATTTTAGTTTTATTATTTTCTCTGTGAGACTGTGAATTATACACCACAAATGAAAATGTAACAATGAATTTTGTACTCCTAGAAATCTGGATCTATTCGGACTATTGCACTTTATTAGTTGCCTGCCTGCTCATAACCTTTACATATGTCTTTAATTTCTCATTTGAATTCTAATATCTGTTGATAGTTAGCATATATTCCTGTTGTGTATATTTATTTGGTGCTTTCTTAGATGTCTAATTTTATCCTAATTCTATCAATAGCAAATTAAATGCTCATTTATACTGGAAAGAATTACTGACCCAAAAAGTAAAACTAGTGTTTTTCTTATAAATCAATATTTTTTTTAACATAATTATTTTGGACAGAATTTTGTTGGCAAAACATTTTATGTTCCCTGCACTGCTGCTAACATTTACAATTCACACAGTGTATCTACTGAGTAGTGTATCCATACGCCTGCTCCACAATGTAACAGTTGCAAGCTGACGCAATACAATCTGTGTTCACGCTGCGGTGTTCTTAGCTTGTGTGGTCAGAAAGAGAAAAGACAACGGGGTGCGAAACATGCCTGGTTTTTATTGTAATATTTTTAAATTAAAAGTAAAAAAGACAAACCCAAAACATATTACCTCAGTCCTGAAGAATGACTAAAATTACATCAGTTTAACGTGGCTTTACATTTTAGATAATCATTTTTCTTTCCTTTCTTAGACATTGATTTGTTGATGCAGAATGTCATTAACAACAGCGCAAACTCTGCTTTCTATTGTCGGTGGAATTTGGATTCACTTATTTTGTGAAGAAAATACATGATTGGAAAATGGATCTGTCTGTTTATGCTTTTTATGACTCAGAATATCCAGCCATCCAATTCAGCTTCACTGGACTAAGACTACCAATCAGTACAATTATTTTAACTCAATGAAATTAGCTGAAGCTCGTATATTCATTTTACCATTCTGTGCACTTGTGATGGTGACGTTTTTCTGCAGCATTATTTTCAGAACCCGTGTTGCATTTCACTGTTGTGACTTTTTAAATTATCTTCAGAGAATTTTATGAGCTTTCCCCTTGTTAGCATGTCTGACTGGACTAGAGAATGCTCAGTTGGTCCACTTTTCACAGAAGCATCAAATGACACGTCAAAATACAATTTCTAATATGAACATGCTCAGAGCTTGAAGCAGAAATTCTGCGTTATCTGTTATCTGACTGGGATTTTAGGTTTTGTAAAGCCAGCTAACATGAAGAAAGCAAGGCTGTGTTAAACCTGCTTTGTAGCGCAACCCTCAGATGTCAGAGTCAACATTTCTTAGTATTTATCATCCGATAGAAGTTCATTTTCCAGCATAGCTCCAGCTGACATTGTAAAGCAGTGTTTAAGCGTTCCACAGTGAATCGCACTGTCCCTATTAATATGCAGGTTCAAAAAAGTGCGATTAGCCACTAGAGAAAGAGTTTCACTGTGAACACACTGCTCGAATTAGCAGCACAACAATCTCAAGTTTAAATCAATTTTAAACAAATATTAGCAACAGAATCACCAGCAGTACCAAACATCTTGGGTGAAATATTGTGCGCATACCTGAACACTCGAACACACACACACACAGATGGTGAATTATTAATATATACACCCTGAATCGCATACGCTGTTGGATTCATCAGTGATGTGAAGACCCAGTAGACTTTCATCTGTGCTGCAGCCTGATGCTTTTACATGTTGCAGGAAAGTCTAAACTCTGGATCTGGAAAAGTCCTCACTCCTTCTTCACTGGGACACTGATGATCACAGTGCTATGGCAGTCCATGCCCTGGAACACTCACCGAGATATAATTTTGTCCTCATGAGAAAATGTTATCACACATTATCATATACTGTCAATTAACTTTAAATTAGGCTTATCATCAATTAATTTAGCTGCTAACTAACGCAAACAATTCACAACCACAGTCATTTACTTTGTAAAATAAGGTTTCCAGAGCTCCACCAGACTGACTTGTAGCATTCTCCTTCAAGCTTTTGTCCTCTTGATCGTTCTTAATAGGAGTGTCGTTGTCCTTTGCTTTCAAGTTTTCCCCTAGCAAAAAGCCCGCAATTACGTGTATGACTGCTGTGTCGATAAGATTACTGTCTTTATCTAGGAGGAACAAAAATATACCAGCAGTTAGTTTTGCGGGGAAATTATTTTATTTATTAGTGGATTGTGCACGGCTCACCGTAAAACTAGAACAAACCAGTTTTCAGATTATTTAATAAGAGCAACCTGGAGTCACATCTTTTACTTTGTTGTTTGTATTTTCTCTCAGCCAGAAACAATGGGAAAGCATTAATGAGTGAGGGTGCTGAATAATGATTTGATTAAAACAGAGACATGTGCGCACACACACATAAATGCACCGCCACTGTGTCCTCAAAACCTGAGAGACATCGCACATGAAAGGTGCTCGACATCAGAGGGAGTCAAATTGGCCTTGGCTGGGAGGATTGGTCCAATCAACCTCCAACCGTATAATTAGTAATTAGATTGGGATTAGAGTCAACTCTGAGTGGTGGAGCGTGGCCAATTCAAATCAGCATATGAAATGTGATTAAATTAATAAGAGAAAAATTGAAATATTAATGTCCTCTTTTTCCTCTGGGTCTCAGTTTGATTGGTTTGAACTTTGGTTAATTATGGACTCACGTAGAGTAAAAACATTGTGGACTATTTCTTATTAAAGTTTGTTTTAGTGCTGCAAATTAACATACCCTCAAAATTTAACATCCAAATAGGCCAATGCGCTAATCGTCTTTTAATTAAAAATGACACCACAAAAACCAAAACAGTCGATGACAATGCAAAAATATTATTTTGACTTTTATGGATTGTCATTTAGTTGTGTGTATCATTTGTTTGTTTGTGTGATAAAGGGGCACACACATCCTGAATGTGACTCTTCTGTTTTTCTTTTCTGGTCCTTTCTGCGTCTCTTTCTGCTCGTGTGTGTTACATGCAGGGCCAGATTTGTCAGCACGCTTTGAATATCAAGGGGAAATCTTTTGTTAAGAAAGGTTAATAACATAAAAAATTGCAATACACAAATAAATAAATACCAAGCTCACTTATCTGAAAAGAATATGAAGTTGCCCAACCAGTTCAAAAACCCATCTCAAGCACAAGAAAATCTCTCACCAGCTGATTATTTGGAGGAAGCAGCACAGTGAAACTGGAGCCCCTGAGGGTCTGTCCTTCCTTGAGACTGTCTAACTGGCCTTACCTTGAATGTTCGCACTTCAGTTTCCTGAAGTTTTTTTTCTTCCTGAGTGGAGGAGGTCAGGGTAGATTTCATGGTCTAACAGCCGTGGAAATAGGAGTCGGTGGCGCTGCGCAAATAGACGTGGCGATTTGGATTTAAGTAGCTGCAGATAATTTACAATCAGCTCCTTTTCACTCCTCCGGTAACAATTGTGTCAAGAGAGTGACCATTTGTGTCAAAAGTTTCCTGCATGATTAGTGCTTAGGCATTAAAAGGATTAATTCTTAACAATAAGCCTGTCATTATGATCTGGATTTTTTAAAAAGATTTAATAAGCATGGCGATCAAAAGGGTTCTTAGGGAAGGGTGACAACCATTCATTTAGTACGGACCTCCTTACCTATTAAGATCTCATTTAAAATTTGTCCGAATTCCATTATTTAAACTTACACTGTTCACTTTGGTGTGCCAAGGACAAATGCATTTGAGACTGTTTCTTTGGGAACGTCGAAGATGTATCCTCAGTTTTCCAGAGTAAAGAGGTTTACTAATTCATCCCATGACTCGCAGATTCATTATATATGGATGTAAACCTGTGTGAAGCGTTGTGGCATGAGTTTTTGAGCATGTATAAAAGATTTCACTCCAACAAGCCATGTAAGAAGGCAAGATGTTAAATATTGAAGAGGCAGCAAAGCTCTGGTGCAGGTGTTTTGTGTTGTTTTATCTTGTGTTGCATTCTAGTAATAGGGAAACGCCAGGTGTGTTTTACAGAAATCTATCATCTTTAATACTTTGATGTTAGGATAGGCAAATAGGAAAAGAAGGAGAGAGAGAGCAATGGTGGCAAACAGAGAGAGACCGAGACGATTCCATGTTGTGAAAATGTGCGAGTAATTGTTTTCCCTGTTTGTCTCCTCTGGTTGGCATCTGGACAAGCTTCCTCACCCAGGGTACCTACATCACCTGGCTATCCTCCAACCACAAACAACTCAAATCAAATTTAGAAAACAAAGAGGAGCTTTTATCATGTTTTAAATTACTGGATTTTAAAATTCATTACTTTAGTGTCTTTTTTCAGCAATCTCATCGGTGTCATTTGCAAAAAAAAAACAACATTTGTACAGAGAAAATGTTGTAATGTGTACTTTTTTTAGGTACATGTGTTTCACTGCTTGCAAATATATCAGTCACATGGCAGGAACTTAAAGTAGACGCGGTCAAGACGAGCATCACAGTGGAGATGAAACATCACTTAAGTGCCTTTGAATGTGTTTTGGTTGTTGGAGCCAGACAGCAGTTTCACAAACTAATCATTTACTTTCAAACACAACCATCTCTAGGGTTTAAAGAGAATGGACCCAAAAAGAGAAAATATCCCATAAGCGACAGTCTGGCCAGAGGAGAATGGCCAGACTGCTTCTAGCTGATGGGAAGTGAAAAGTAACAGGTATAATCACTGGTTACAACTAAAGGATGCAGAAGAAGATCTTTGAATACAAAACACACTGAACATTAAATAGTCTCACCAATACTGGATAATAGAAGATTGGAAAAGCATTACTTGGTCTGATGAGTATCGAGTCTTCTGGTGCAACATTCGGATGGTGAGGTCAGAATTTAGTGCGAACAGCATGAAAGCAGGGATCCATCCTCTCTTGTTTCAACAGTTCAAGCTGCTGGTGGTGTAATCGTGAGGGGGGATAGGCTCTTGCCACATTTTATTTAAACATGAGGGCATACCTGAGAATTGTTGCTGACCGTGTCCATAGCCGTGATCCATAGCCGACTGCATGCTTTAGGCAGGATAGCACACAAAAGCCAAATCTCAAGCTGGTTTCTTTAACATGACAGTCAGTTCACTGTACTCAAATGGCCTCTAACGTCACCAGTTCTCAGTCCAATAAAGCACCCAACCTTTGGGTGTGGTGAAGTGGGAGCTTCAACTCCTGGATGTGCTGCCAACAAATCTGCAGCAACTGTGTGATGCTATCATGTCGCTGTGGACCAAAATCTGTGAAGAACATTTCCAACTGTTTCTCAGTTTGCAACGTAGAAGTTAATAATATGCAATATGTAATAAACCTATAACGACTTGAGGGACCTTTTCTTAATTCATCATGTCTAATTTTGATGCTTTAGATATGTCTTGCCAAAAACACTTCTTGATGCATTCTTAGTCCAAGCACATTTTTTATTCATGTTTAAAGATGGCCATTATGTAAAATCATTATCATTTTTTTTCCACAAAATTGTGACTTTCAAATTCAAATGCAATGGGCTTTCCCCCCCAAAACACTTATTTCCATCAGGCACTCATCAGTTATTCAAAACAACAACAGAAAAAAGTACTTTATGATTTTTCTTTTTAAACATATGAAATTTCAGTGCTTTCGGTGGCTTGATCACAATATCAGAAGATGCATGTCATTTTCATTTAAAAAGATAAGAGCATTTTTGCCAGCCCGTTTTACACTACATTTATTGAAAGAGAATGATTCTTGGCAGAGGCATCTATTATGTTTTATTAATAGATGCATGTACTAAAGAAGGAGGGGTAGAAAAACTCGTGCGCACCGCTTGTGGGACGTGATCACTCAGTGCATTAAAATGTATGATACAAGGGAGCTAGTGAGACGGTTATCTGTGTGGAGAAAAAGATGAATAAATATTGAAACATCTTTATAAAATATTAACGACAACACAAACAATGTAAGTAACTAAGGGATTTAGGAGTGGCCAAAGAGTCCAGTGGGGATAAATTTTCAAGTGCAGCAAAGAGTACGCAGTCATTTTAGACTTTTTTACTGAGCGGGAATAGAAGCAATTTTCTGAAGCATCTCAGACGAACTGCTTCGCAGTATGAGAAAATAAATATTTCTTTGAGATCACAGGTTTCCCCTCAGAGAGGCCCGTGTCTTTAATGCATCACTGGGAGACAAGGGGGGGTTGGGGGAAAAAAGCAGTTGTGTATAAAATATGATGACTCCTGGGATGTTTGATTTATGATGGGTGCAGCTTTTTGATGCAATATTTACCTAAAAGAGTGCTTGTAAGAAGAGGGACTTTTTTCCTGATGGACAGCTAGCGTGGTTATCAATGGTCTCATTGTTGAATCGATAAAGTTTCCATCTGTGTCCTGGATTTGCTTTGTTATCCTGTCACTTGCCATTGCAGTTAATATGCAGTGTGTGTGCGTGTGTCTTATGATGGTGCAGCTCCTGTCAATGCTCCCTGAAAAATAAATACCAAAGATTTTTAAATGTAGCATCTGTCCAAGTTCCTGTTATCAAGTTTGCACTGTTTGTGGCATCAGTTTGGGCAAATTTCTTCACAGCCATTTGGTTAAACTTTAAATTTCCAGTAATGCATTTTTTCTCCCCTCATGCTGATTTGCAACTAGCTCATGAAAATACACATAATATGTAAAAGAAACAAAAAGACAGTGGTGTAAAAAATAAACAACTCACTGCTGAGCAAATACCTTATCAATAAACAGGCTGTGTTGCTGAAGATTGCCTCAAAAATGTTAAAGTGAAATAAAAAACTCTTAGCCATACACTCTGCGGCTGACTGCCATGTACTTTCGATGTTTTATTCAACCTGTTATTAGTGGTGCGTCAGTACTTTCTCCACTCAGAACATCTGTTTTCATATTTTTTTACTTCTGCAATTTGATGGCAGCGTAGTGCTTTGTGAACACGAGAGAGAGAATCTGTCAAAAAAAAAAAACAAACAAACAGACTTTTACTTATATGTATACATTATATATGTATATAGTTGTACAATGGTGGACCCTCATTACACACGGCCAAAGTTTCTGGTAATGAAGTTAGTGAATGTACAAGTAAAAGGAACAAAACTCATGCTTCAGACTTCTCTAAAAGTTCCACTTCAATCATTTTTTGCTACTCTTGGTTCTGCCGAGAGTCTGGTTATCCTTATTATGGTTATTTCAGTCACATAGTTCTGGCACAGCATCCCACCCATGATGGACAAACAATCATAAGAAAGGCTTACAGAGAGATACCCATAAACGGAGAGACAAAAAAATTGCCTATTTTTACACAGTGTATTAAATCCGGGATTAGGGTTAGGCTGAGTTTATGGTAAACTTTGATAGAGTAAATTGTGACTCATGCAAAGCTACTCTAGCAGAATAAGCAGTGGAGCTTAGGATAAGAGCAATAGTTAACCTTTGAGTTTAGTTTAAATCCATATGTGGATGTGCAGACAAACCCCTGCAGCTCTTTCTGTGCTAATGGAATTTATTTTCACCAACATATATTGACATGGACATACGCTCTGGTTGAAAATGTTGAAAAATATGCTGTTTTTAACTTGGCTTAATGAATTTAAAAAGTAACTGAAAGAAGTGGAGTTCCTAATAAGAGCTCCAATTAGTCTGAATGCATGCTGAAGAGACTTTGATCGTAGCATTCCTCAGGCCTCTGGAATGAAAAGTTGAATATTTCGCATCATAAGCTCGGTCACAAAAAAATCTATTCCACTCTTAAAGCAATTTGCTCATCACCCATTTCTTTGTAGCTGGCAGCTGGTCAGTACAGGACATCCAGGGCGCTCACTGAGTAGGTAAATCTCCTGTATGATAAACCACAGCATACTTTTTTCCCCATCACTTGTCATTTCAAAGACCTCATAGTACCTTTTCTCCCCAATAGAGCACTCTGCTCTCAGGTGGTTTACATGTGGTTCCTATGGATATTTAAAAGTAGAATGGGACAGCCTTCAGCTATCAGGTGGAACCAGCTCCCAGTTTGGATTCAGGAGACAGACACTATCTCTACTTTTAAGATTAGGCTTAAAACTTTCCTTTTTGATAAAGCGTGTAGTTAGTGCTATAACCCTAAGCCATCCTTTAGTTATGCTCCAATAGGCCTAGGCTGCTGGGGGCTTCCAATGATGCAGTGGGTGTTTCTAAGTGGTTAAGACACCACTATGGACTTAATCATTTGTAAATAATAGCAAAGAAATGTAGCTTTCCTCCTCTCAGTGGAGGTGTGCATTTAATTGGCATTCTTTCGGCATCTATCATTGTAATTAGATAAAGTGGAAGGTAAATAAGATCACACTGTCCTATTAAGCAATATTGGTGTCTTCAAAATTCTTTAACATGGGCATATGTTAAAAAATGGTGCAGGAAGGCATTATGGAAACACAAAATTCACTCGCATAAAAGACAAACGCACGCAAGACAACACACAACCCCCGCTCGCCCAGGTCACGTGTCCTTGTCCTGTCTCATTCCTTTCTGCCACCACAGTAAGAATTCTTTTTATTCTCTACCAATCAAGCCTCCCTACAACCACCCCTGTGCCATTTAAGTACCAGGCCCTCAGGTGGGAGCCTGAGGGATGGAAAAGAAACGTGTCTGCGCGTCTCACGCGTAGGAGTCCACAGCTGCATGCCACGTCTGCTTCCCCTGCCTGTAGACATGCTGCCATTCATCGCCTCATTACCATGGAGGAGAGGAGGAGAGGATGGGTGAAGGTAGGCTGCACAGACTGTAATCAGCTCCCTGTTGCTGTTTTTCACGCACTGCATATCACATTTGAGATTCTGCATGCTCCATAGCCTCCAATAATAAAAGTTACCATAAGCTGACAAGTAAAACCAAAAAAAAACACTTAGCTTGACATGAGTGTTGTGAATCACAAAGTTTGAATAGGCAGGTAATGGAGATTCTGCCGATCTTTTATTAATGTGTTATTACAGTCAGCACTAAATATCTGTTACAGTATAACAAAATCATTGAGATTCACTGTGATATGTTATGTAAGCTGTTCATGAAGAGAAAACAATTTTTCTACAGTCTGTACTGGTTATAATTATATTTAACCAGGCAGGCCACTCGGGATAACATTAGTTAACAGGAGGTAGCATAATGCAGGCGTCAAAAAAACATCCCTATTTTAATTATGAGTTATCAAAGCAAGACACACACAACATTCGAAGCCATTTTGTTTATCAGTGACAGGATTTTGTTTAAATACAGTGTCTTAGATGGGTGTCAAAGTATACCAGCTTAGCAAATAATGTAACAAGATGGATTTTCATATCGTGGCGCCTCCTGTGTTTCAGCTCTATTTAAAGTTTGGCCATAAATTAAGCAGTAATGCATTATTCATGGCACCACTTCTACACTCTCCTGAGGGAGGAGGCTGGGGTGTTGTGCAAAGTGGGGATCTCTCTTCTCTCTCTCTCACTCTCTCGTCCTCTCGTTCGTTTTCCGTGCCGCTCTCTCTCCTTGACAGCTGTCTACATTATCTCGCTAATGGTCTGAATCAATGAGTTGCTCTTACACTCGCGCATGTCAAAGCCACAGAGCCGTACAGGTCTTTGACACAAAGTTAGCAGCAAATTAATGGTCTCTATGTAATGTGAAATTCAAACAAGCCGAACATTATTGTGGTCAAAACACATTTGATTTGATTTAAATGCTAGGCATCTCTCAACATTTGTTTTCCTTTTATTGTACTCGCGTTGGTTACGGATGGCAGAGGTAACGTAGCACCCTCCATTCAGGCAGAGTAACAAAGAAGTCATATTTCAAATTCATAGGACACTTCTCCCTAATTTACTTGCAAACTGAAGCAGGCTGCAAAACCAATTTGCTCTCAGACTCCTGGTTTTGCACAGCCACGTCCAACCAAGTGTGAGTGATAAACACAGAAATGAAAGGAGGCACGGTATAGAAAGAAAGATACAATATAAAGCGAAAATCGCAACGGTTTTCTCAGTGAGCACTGGAGAGCCGAATGTTGTAAATGCGGAGTTGTGAATGTAGCATGGTGTTCCTCTCAGTGGGTGAGAGGTGGATAGTGGACAGCACCAGGCTGCTTACTTGGGTCTACCATTGCTGAAAGGAGGGGGGGGCAAAAGTGTTGACAGCAATTTCACCACAGGGTAGGCACGCACACAGGGTGCCCCAGGTGCCCTGGCCTATACACAGTGTCTGATTGCAGTAAATTGTGGTGCTGTTTTTAGTACACAAACAAAACTTGCTCTGTGTGTGCGTTTGTGGAGAACGAAGGAGGGGCAGAGGAGCCTAATGGTGCACGTTAAAAGCTTAATGTGCAAAATGCAACACATATTAAGTTTCTAGTACATTTCTGAGTAAATACCACCGGTAATGTGTGTTATTGTTGCTAAAATACTTTGAGATTTGAATGAGGTTGTCGGTACTGTGGGTGTGGTTTGAAATCTAAACTAAGAGAACATAATTGGTCCGTACTGCAATATTCAGATATGTGGGAAATTTGAGGAGAAAGACAGAGCCGCGTGCAGCTTCAGTTTCTTCATAAAAAATGAATCAAAATTCACTCCTTTGCTACAATCAAACTCTCTGCCTTTTAATCAGACCACAGCCTTTCACCAAAAACTATGACAACTTTAAAAAGTGATTACAGAAATGCATTGTGGGGGGGAGAAATGATGAAGCATGGCCGGTCTAATAAGCTGCGACATCTCATCTGAGATTCCCACTCCGTCTAACAGTGCACTTACTTTCCAGAGAGAGAGTATTCTCGTCCTATCTCATCCATCTCGCTTATGCAAATGACTGTCTTAATTTGGTTAGGGCGTAGAGTCATGTGGGAGATAGAAGAAAGTACAATCTTGTTTACATTAATGGGTGATGTTTTCAGCCCGGTTAACCAATTCAGAGGCTCATTTAGCCATGCTGAAAGCAGGAGTGAGAAGACTAATAGAGCACGTTTGACCACAATCAAGAAAGCAACTTGTTTTTCCAAAATTAAAGAGTCAAGCTCTAAACAGACATCTAAACAGCCCTACAATGTTTGAATTTTCATTTACCTATGCTGTATGTGTTTTCCAACTGTGAAGAAGTAAAGTAGAAATCGTCCATTCTAAGCAATGAGCAAAAAAGATCAATAACAGTCTGTCTTCACAGCTCGTTAAATCTCTTCTGTCACGTCTCACGTGCAGTATATGTGGCACAATGTGACCCTACTGCACAGATAACCATTGAGGTGTGAACAATTTCTCCACAGAAAGTAACAATAAATGTCTTTTGAGAACAAAGAGCTGAGGCATAACAATTACAGCTGTCACTGACCCTCCTGTGATAACCACACAGAGTAAGAGAGCACAGGAGAATAATTACAGCCAGCTGTATCCCAGCCAGTTTGCAGAGAATGTCCACTCCCTGTGATACATCAGTCTAATTTCTCTCGCTTTTTCTCATACTTTTATAGAAAAGAAAAAAAAGGGGGGGGGGGGGGGGGGGAGTAGATGATTGATTTTGCCTTTTTTCACCGGCTCTAACACCACCTCTGGTCAAGGATAGGTGCCAGTCATTTTTCCATGTGATGCTATAATAACATGGTTTATGAAAAAAAAAAGCAACATACAGAGATAATTATGTTTGCCAGTCTTTTATAGATGAACATCATTCACACAGATCAAATTTGTGAGCTATGTATCAAATCATCTATCAAATTATGCTTCATCCAGTGAAATCCCAGAAAGCTGATTCTGTTCATCTAGACGTTGCTTTTTCAATGGGAGAAAACGATGCTGATTAAATGATTTTTAAAATTCTTTGAAAAGCTAAAAATATAAATAAATACATTTAATATTCATGTTTCTATATTAAAGTAAACAGTGGAACATTGTGCAGATATTCCCGCCTGCCAGATTTTCTTGGATTTCTTGGATTTCCTGTCACGTAAAAAGACTTTTTGTGATCACATGAAAAATTAAACATAACTTTATGCTTTAATAGCTAATAAATCAAATAATGACAACATTTTAAATACTTTGTTGCTTGTCTTTAGAACAGGTAGAATCCAGGCTTTCCAGGAAGTCCACTTCCTATTCCTCAATGCAGAAACTGCACAAGTTAAAACTGAAGTTCAAAATGAAAGTAAGCAAACTGAACATAAATGCCAATGGGCAATTATTATCCTTCCAGTGCCTGTGCAAGTCATAACCTTTAACGCCACCACGACGCACCAACTCTCTCGTCCTCTCTCTGCAGCAATTTCCTTCGCCACTAGAGCCTGAGAGTAGAGTCACACCAACACGCTCCACTGGGTCCTGTGAAAAGATGCCCAGTTAGTGTGAAAGGCTGCCTGAGGGTCCCAGTGCACATGTGTGTGGGTATGTGAGTGTGTGGGCAGGTAAGTGGACAGCCACTTTATTGGCTTGTAGTAATGCCAGCTTACTTGTGCACTCTGATGGGTGTGACATTCACCTTGCACGCCGCTGTGGCCATTCACTCATTCGCTCTCAAACAGCCACATGTTCAATCAACCGTACAGAGGAAAATTCTTGGTTTGTGCTTCTCTCACAAATATTTAGATACTTTTGCAGACAAATACACATGCATGCGGGGTTTATTTTAATTTTCTTTACTTCGACTTGAGGACTGAATTTGCAGAATTAGGGTTAGGGTTATGTATTATGTATTTTAAACTGGTGGCAGCAGAGGGGGGGGAGACACTGATGCCAGGACTTCCACCTTCAATCCAAACAGTCTGTGAAAAAGAAAAGATATCTGGACATGAATATGCAGAACCGGCTGGCCATAAACCTGATTTTTAGTACTGGAAGCGTTCTGCTTTCTGTGCTCCTAGTTGCAATGCCCGTCAGATTGGAGCAGGCTTTTACTGCATGCAGGTAAGAGCAAAAGAAGCACCACATTTTCTTAAGATTAAAAAACTAGAAACACTGGCTATTATCAAATACAAGTTTAAGTTGTTATTCAGCTTTTAACTTACCTGATTGATCAAAGGACACGACTGGAAGTCTGGGCTTAAATGTCAGCTGTCTCCACAGAGAGCTCGTAAATACTGACTGTGGTAGGACTCGACTTAAGCGGTCAAAGAAGTGCAGGAGACTGATGCTGTCCAGTGTAGCAAGTGATTTATTCACCATTTTGTGGCCCAAACAATATTTACAAAGAAACAAATAAGAAACTCAACTCTATAATTAACTCAATTCAAATAAACATAACTGAACTTAAATCAACAGACATTAAGGTCAAACTGCACACAGCTACACTGACCTAACCCTTTTTCTCAAAACACCTGAGTTCGTCTGCTTAAATAGTCCACTTAATCAAACAATTTCTCCTCTGGACTATTCCATTCAGTAGGTAGGTAAGATGAACATGATTATATTCAATCCTCTACTACTCCTCTTGACTGGCAACATAAACTCTGTGGTGTAATCAATACATATCACAACAGTAAATCTATTTCTTTATAAACCCTCTAAAATCAACTTTATTAAATTATAAGAATTCTTCCCCTTCTGCACTTGGTCTCTTCCTGTGACCTCAGATGAACCCAGAAGGTATAAAGCAGGAAGTAAAACTACATTTCCTCCTTTTGTTTCTGGAAGATAGGTAGGTAAGGTAAGTTCTAAACAATACCAATTAACAGTTGAAATAAAGAACATGTTAACTTAACAAACTTGTATGAATTGATTTAAACCAAGATGTTATATTATATAATCTGTAAAAGTGCAAAACATAAACAAACCCGGGATAGTAGATGTTTGCCTATTGCAGATTACATGTGAAATATGGTTAAATCAAAACAAGAATGTTAACTAAGAATGTAGACAAATGGTCTTCTCACCCACTTTGTCACACTGACTGAGAGGATCAGTCAGTATTTAGGGATAAATTTCCAAACTAGTGAACTATAAATGCAAGTTTGTAGTGTTAACAAGAGCAATGATAAGCAACATGTGATAAATACAGAAAATGTAGTTTATGTACAATGTATGTTAATGTAGTAAAGCTCCAGTACATTCATACTTAGACACTGGTAGCTAACCACTACAGAGACGTCATAATGTCATCAAACTCCCAAAATGTTAAACTTGTCTGCCAAAAAATGGGAAATTTTAGGGAAGTGGGTTGAATGTGATGTGTGCCTTATGTACAATTTTCAAAAACTAACTCGAGGTACACACTTGCACTTACACTCACACTGTACAGCACATGACGTGTGCCCACACACACACACACACACACACACACACACACACACACACACACACACACACACACACACACACACACACACACACACACACAGAATCCCACCTTGCTGAACTTCTCAGTAAGTCATATTCTGATGCTGTGCTGTGTGTCATTTTAGCAGCCTAGAGGCAACGGCTGAACTCTTCTGATTCGATATGCAAAGAAAATACTTTTTCCAGAAAGAGCTGCAGTTTGGGACCAAGGTGTTGTTCAGTCTTATTCCTCACACAGACATATTCTTGTTATACCTTCAGATTTCCTTCAAGCGTGCTGCTTTGGGCCATCAATGTAGATATGAGCTGAAATTCATTCCTTGAAATTCCTCTTGGTTTCACCTCCTGCGGATGCTAAAATGCAAATGAGCAAAAGTTAGAGGAAATAAAGTGATAACGTGAAAAGCCAGAGATGATGGATAGTTGCTTTCATTAAAAAGTAAGTGTGATGGAGCCCTTTGACCAAGCTATTTCAACACATCATTCATTATTGAGGGCTCATTTGTCAATTTTACATCAACACACGCTAACTGTTTTCTCGCTTCTCTATGTGTTGTATCAGCCCACGCAGCTCCTCGTAGCCTCGCAGTGTCTCTGTGTGAGCATTGGAGCCATCTGTCGGGGTAAACGTGTTGTCAGAAACAGCGAAAGTGAGATGACAGGGAAAAGACGCTCACCCCGAGGCACTTCCTCTGTCATCACTCCAAGAATCCCACTGTGCAGACCATGAACATTAACTTCCCAAAGCACTCTGGGTAATCACTTTCTGCCTCGCACTAGCCAAAACAAAGATTGCAGGGGATTTTCTGATGCACACAGTTGGCACATGGAGCAGGAACTGACAGTGAATGAACACTTCATTCAAGAATGTTTTATATAAACAGCAAGTGTTGAAAATCGGGGAGATGTGAAATAGACAAAGCGACTTAATTTGGGGAGAGATCAGCATGGCAGATCTTTTGTTGATGCTCATGCTAATGAATGCTTACAATGAAACCATACCAAGCTCTAGTAAGTATTTACGTCCCTGCGGGGCGATATTTGACATCAAAAGGCAATCTGTAGCTCAATGCTAAGTGAGTGTATCAATGCTCTAATCCACTCAAAGTTTATTTTTCTTTTCTGATATAAAAACCAGCAGTATTGAATCATCTGCCACGGTACACAACTGATGTATGAGTAAACTGACAGGCGGCTGCTGAGGGGATAAACAGGTAGAGAGACAGGAAGAAAGACACCCTAACAAAGAGATTCTCTCACACACACACACACACACATCCAGCTCATTCAGCAGCACTGACCAATTTATTTTCTTCAAACTCCACCTGGACGTGAGACAAATAGAGTCATCTGCTGGCCAGTGAGGTGACTATAATTTGTTTGCCTGCACGACTGTAATATTCGGTTTCTCTCCAGGTTAAAACGCAATTACTTCCTAGCAAACACGACTCGGCTAAATCGGCCACAAGGCCCAGTCCAGCCATCTGTTGCTTTCTTGTATCAGGATGTAAGCATGGCTGGAAAAAAGTCTCCCAATTAGACGTTCCACAGACGAGATTATCGGCCCTCGTCTAATGCATGTATACGCGTTTGTATGTCAGCAAACAACCACAAAGCATACAAAGCTCATAAACATGCCTGCCAAAATGTATGCACATACCAAACGCACACACAAGCAGACAAGCATACACATGCAGAGCAAAGCCTTGTGATTTAAAGTCTGCAATCTGGTAGAAAAAGGGAGCAGCTTAGATTTGCTTTCTGTGATAAGACTCGATACATATGGAATGTGTTTTTTTCCAAACTCGGCTGGGTGCCCAATCACCTGAAAGTGTCTTCTCTTCAGTTTTTGCTTGTGCAAAACTGTGAACTTCAGCCCGAGAAATAACTTTCGAGCACCGATCTTCCACATCCACAAGAGCCTCTTGCGTCTGCCGATTGCCCTGCTTTCAGTTATTTTGTGTTCACACACCTCCAAAAAAGGCTCCAACATTTTTTTCTATCACATCTTTGAGGGGAAATTGAATTTTAAAGATGAGCACTGCGGTGTTGCTGAAATTAACCTTAAATGCTACGACTGAGAAGCTAAAAACATAATTTGTTCATTAGATTTGCAGTTTTGTTTTTAACGCCAAGAATCGGGAGAGAAACAGCAGTGGGGTGTTGTTAGGTTTTGTTATACATTTGGCACAGACATAAAGAGTCTTCACACTAACAGCAATCAGCCCCAGCACTTCCAGCCCTTTGTGTGTATAAACCAAGGCAAGAAATGGCCCCTTTCTCATCCCAAATTACACCTTCTTTGGGTGCAGCCCATAAAGAAATTAAATAAATACAATATGCAAAACCATGCCTAAGCTAATTAGCAGCAGGCTCCCTCACAATGAATGAAGAATACAATTAATCAGTGTGTGTGTGTGTGTGTGTGTGTGTGTGTGTGTTTAGGGGGTTGCCGATGAACATATTACTGATGCTCCCTTTGGTTTGGCCCTGCTAATCTTCAGCCCCGTGTTTTTATTTGACAACATTGTTCTGTAAAATGTACATGCTCACAGTTTTGCATACACATAAAAAGAGGCAGTGTGGGTTTATTTTAAATGCCATTCTTACAATAGATAATGCATTAGGGAAAGTCTGCTATTTTTAATCGCATTTCCATTCCCCTCCCGACCCTGGTGGAGTAACATACCACTACTGTACGAGATAAGTCTGTTTGTTTTCACATCAAATTTTCAGCTCAGTTCAGTCGCAGCGTGTCCGCAGTTGGACCCTCACCAGATGCAAATCACAATGTAATGATGTGGGCCTATTAATAGATTAGATACAGTCTTGTCTGCTGCAATTTATTAAACATGATTACACATCTTGGCAGCAGTTCCAGCTCTGCTAACCAACCCTGGAATGAAACTTCACACAGTTTGAATCAATTAAGTCATCAGTTTGATTGTGTGTTTTTTTTTTTTTGTGTTACAGATCTTTAATTAAAAGTCTTTGTTAATTTATAGAAAGCCCCAAAATAGCCAAGTCTCGTATTGTAGTTGTCACTGCACATGGCAGTAGCGTCTTTCATTGTTAAATGGTAAGAAAAAAATGCTGCTCAAGAAGTCATTCAAAAGGCAATATTTTCAAAATCATTTAAAGAGCTTAATTACAAATATACACATGTTCGAATCTTAGTTATACGAATCAATTTTAGAAAAGAAAATGAAAAAGTAATAAATCTCAAATCATGACGTTGCCAAAACTACTGCTGTCTGCTGGTAGTCCAAGTCTGGAAACTGACAGTGCATATGAACTGCATCAAAGCCTTCTGCAGTGGCAAAGTGCCACCCGTAACAAAGAGAGCCTTATGGCTAGGCCTGATCTAACATACAGCACCCCCCACCCTCCGAGCTGACCCCTGTCGGCCATCAGCACATCAGAGCAGAGGCAGACAGTGGACAGTGGAAATGCTGGACCTCATCTCACCTCTCAAAGAGCTTTGTGACCCTGTTGCTCCCAGCTGCATTCACGCCGCCTGACACCAAGTTCAAAGTAATTTCTTCTCAGTGTGTGTGTGTGTGTGGGTGTGTGTGTGTTTGAGTCTGCTGCGTATGTGTAGGGTGAGAAGAGAGAGTAAATTAGGGGGTTTGCTCAGACTGTTGTGTTTATGTGCTCATGGGGTTGTGTTCTTTTGTGCAATATCTGTGCACAAAAGCATGTTTTGAAAGACACACTGAAATACATATGCACCTATACAGTATATGTGTTTGTAAGTGTGTGTTATTATTACAGCCTCTGTTTAGCTGAGCCGAACAGCTGTCACAACAGTCTGGTCTTAGGCCAATCCTGCTCTTCTGAAAGGAAAATAGAAATATTCTCCTTTTCAGCAAATCTGCTGCAGAAGAATGATATTTTACATATGCAGCGTACACTTCTTTAAAGGTTCGAGGACATTAATTTCTTCCTTTTTTGTAATCAAGTCAGCGTGACATGAACATCCCTCAGTTTTTTAAAAAAAAATAAAGAAGTGCTTTTCAAAGAAAGTGAAAAAAATAAATAACTTCCATATCTCCTTTTAGATTTGGGTTTCTTATCAGGAAAAAAACAAACGCCTTTCCCGTGTTGTGCGAGACAAGCCAGAGATAGAAGTGAAAGAAAACGAGTGGATGAGCAGATGTAGGTTGATGCACCTCAAAGGACTCGTCTTAACCCCATTCTCCCCCCGCCATTTATTTCAGCACAAAGACATTTTCTTCTGTCTACGAGACCCATTTAACACATGAGTGGCAGCGAGCTCGCGAGGGGGTGAAGGTTCATAAAATTGATGTACCTCAACATCAGCTGACCTTTGTCAGACTGTTCTGGCTGCTGATGCTTTCTCTGATACACGCAGCGAGTTTCCTCCAGCTCAACTGATTTTTTTTTTTTTTTTTTTTGATCTAACATCATCGCTAATGCAGTTCAATTAAAGTCTCCCCAAAAAGTGCCCCAATGAGAACCCATTTTGTGCATTCAAGAATTTTTCAGAAGTAACTGATCATATGTTTAAGGGGACTAAGGCATCAATTTCATAGCAGGAAAATCTGTATGGAGGTGTTTTCAAAGTGGATGCATTTCACAATGTAGATGAAGGCAAAGAGGCAGTCAAATAAAAGAAAACGGAGACACTATAAAAGCTTTGAAAAGCATTTCCAAAAGAATGCCGGGGTTAAATAATACTTGTCAGTATTGAGCAAGAGTAGAAAACGAAGATATATCATCGAATCGATGCTGACGACGCCGAACACGATGGAATGAGATACTATTTCAGATAAAGTGCTGATTTCCGATCTCTGCAGTGCTTAGTCGGGGCACATTTTTGACACTTCCTACCAAAAGTATTAACTAACTGAAGCTAAAGCACCTCAGCTACAGTAGTACAGTTTGTATAAAAGATTTTATCGCATTTTCTTTCTTGTGTATTTCTGTCATTCTATTTTTTGATGCACAAATGCTTTTATTTGCCTTAAAAGTCAAATTTATTTATTTATTAACCCAGATTACTAGTTTCATTTAGACACAACGGTAAACAAGATTAATTGCACTGACTGTCACCTTGAGTTGAATCATTTTCTTTTTGCCTATAATTCATTAAAGATGTAACTTAAGCGTGAGCTCATGCGAAAACTTTGACTGGAGCTGGAACTCACTAAATGTTTTAATGAATTGAAACAAAAACGAGCCAGCGGAGCGAGGACACGCTATCAACTACTGACTGGCCTGGCATTCTTTCACAGCCCACAATAAAGCCCGAGACCTTCCATGTCATTGCCATGAAACTAAAGCTTTAATTTGTCATTGTGTGCAGTGCCAGCAAAACATGCCAGCCAAGGAAATAAATAAGACACAAATGAGTTCCTCTAAAAAGAGCCACGGCGTATAGAAGTGAGCAGAAGCAATTGACAAAACGGTTCTTAATAGGCTTTTCGACGGGGCTGACTGAAATGACGGCTAAATTTCTGCTACCACATCAATTAGTAAAACTTTTCTTTCTCTTGCCCTCTTTCAGCTCTGAAAAGGCTATGAAATTGCCACCGCCCGGCACAAAAAGAAAAGCCTTTTATTACGCTTGCCTTTCAAACAGGCTGTCGACAAAACAAGTTTTCTGCCTGCAGTAGTGAGCTATTTGGGACCTGAGAGGGAGGAAGACACAGCAGTCACAGCATTTTTCTGAAACAGCTTGAATTAAGCGTGGCAGCATTTGCATCAATGTGTCTTTTCCCCATATGGTGCTCTGAAGATAACCCATGAACCTACTTCCATCTGCAGAAGTCACACTGATAAGTTTTCTTTCTAATCAACCAGATGATTACATCACTTGCCATTGCTGTGCGACTGAAATGTTAAACTTGTGTTTCGATTCAAACGCTTTAATTTAGTGCTAGTTTATTTATTCACGAGCAGTGTTGTGGAGTTTATAACACTCTGTCACTCTGATATTGTTGCCTCACTGGTGCAGAATCTCTCATTTTAACCTCAGCTTCAGCATCCAGGCCATCCAGCACAGCTCTGGTTAATGCTAAAACAGGTGATGCGGACATGTGTCCCACAGGCTTTGTGCCCTTGTGCCTCTCTACCACCGCCAGCTCAAAGACGGCAGAGAGCGCTGATGACATTAGACTACTGGGGCCACGACCAGCTGGCCACCAGCTCCGAGTGGCCCTCCCAGCCCCAGGACAAGCATGAAAGGGCCCCTCAGTCCTCCAGGGAGTGCTTAGAGTCTTGTCAAGCATTGTGGCCCTAATGGTCCCCCACAGCCACACTCAGTATTCATAGCTGGCCATTATACTCAAGCGAATCCAATCGCTTTGCCACGCCTGTTGGAGTCAAGAGGGAACGTCGCCTCCTGTTGAAACTATGGCACTGGGCAGAGCTTTCTCTCTCTCCCTCTCTCTCTCTCTGACATTGGTTTAGTTCACTCTGCGTCCTTCACCTCTCCTCTATTTTCTTTCTAATTTCAGAGCTCTTTTGTTTCCTGACTTCTCCCCCTGCCTTCTCTTTCTCTGCGGTCAGCTGCTGGACTGTATGGGGTTGACAGGACCCTCCAGGCTCACCAGTAGTCGCCACCTGTCCAGCTTCGAGAAGATGAAAGGTCAGACAAAGACACAGCAGACATCCATAAGTCTGGAAGGGAAAATAAGATCCTAAGAGGTTGCTCTGAGCGCCGAGCTAAATTGATTTTTCACACCATTTTTCCTTTTTTTACAAGCTAGAGATCAGCTGTTTTGTATGTAAATTATGATTTGCATTGTTTTGTTTGTTTTATTTCTTTGTTTGTTTTTTGCATGACAGAAATGACACAGAGCCGAACGAGAGCAGTAACAGGATGCAGCTATGTCGAGAGCTGTAAACTTTCATTGAGGCTGATTAAAAGCTCACAGCAGCATACATAACTAATTCCTTCCCAGGATCACACGCACCGCAACGCGTAGCTAACCCCTAATGTGCAGCAGTTCTTTAGTGTACAAACCACAAATCTTCAGTCTCAAAGTCACCCTATCAAAGCTGTTATCAGCCGAGCTGGGAGGCACTTTGATGTCCCAACTGTCTCTCAGGTGCACACGGGCCAATTAGTGTGAGTTCTCTTTGTGTAGAGGTTGTACACAAGTGACCTGATGCTTGATGTCACTGGGAGTTCAAAGGGCTGACAGAGTCAAAGAAAATCCCCGTGGGGCCTACATGAGTGAGAGTACAGCCTCTGCTATGCAAACACAGCACACACACACACCCCTCTCCCCCATCCCCCTCCCAAAGCCCCGGAGCTCCAGGCAGGGGAACAATATCACGTCGAGCCGGTGAATTTCTAATGCAGAAAGGAGGAGACATGTGCACGCACACACACGAACACCAGAACACAAGCATTAAAGTACACACACCTACCTAAAAGACACAAGCACACACAGAGATGAGGAGAAGACTTGGAGATTAATTCAGGTTTGTGTGCAGGGAGGCAGGTAAAGAGTGGATTGAAAGAGAGTTGAGAAAGATTTTGTCCATAGGGAAGAACGATAGGAGAGTCAGAAATACAGTTTGAAAAGTTGGGTAACTCATATCGATTGAACACATGGCTTCAGAGAGGGGAAACTTTTTATTATCTGTCTGTAGTGCGCCTTGTAGAACTGTGCTGCAGTAAAAGTCATTTAAGGCAGGAAATGTCCTAAATATCCCGAGTTCATAAAACTCGGAAGCTTTAGTTAGAAAGATTTGATCTATAACAAAGACCAAGGAGAACAGTTTATCTCATGAAACACCAGCAGACCTGCTAAATGGGTAACCATTAAAACAAAAATCCCTCTTCTGGGTGAGGACCCTGATTTTCAAAGAATCATTGCTGTTATTTCTGATTGTATTATTTTTTTATTTTCTTCAGATTGTTGTCATGTGGGACTGCAGGCAATAAAAGTTCAAGAGTCTTCTTCGAATTCTTTCTACTATTGCAGTCTCTGGGTTGTATTCAAAACCAAAGTGGCTAATGAAAACTGTATTAGACTTTGTGATTGTTTGTTGTGCTTGCACAGTATAAGGGAAACACACTGGCCCGCCCAGCCAGAGCTGATGATCTGATAGATCCAATGGGAAAATGTGGTGAAAATCCTCAATATTACAGAACAATATGACACAGTGATGCTAATATTATATTAGTGTGATATGGAATCATTCTTTCAAATCTTTTTAAGGAATCACATTAATGCTTCTTTCTTTTTCTTTGAAGGAAGCTTTCTTAAATATGGCAAAATAGCTCTTGTGTTATGATTAGCATCGTTATGCTGCCTCGGGCTCGGCTTAAGACTTTGGGTTGTAAACAGAAACACTGCCTCTGAGCCCGGGATGCTTTCATATATAGATGCTTAACAGGCAAGGAAGGCCTAATCTCCTTTGCCTACACCCCAAAGCAGCTAAACTGTAAGTGGGTAAAGGTTCCAGTTTGTGTTAACTGTGGCTGTTCTATTCAGATGGCTTTTAGATCCACCAAGTGTCAGATCAAATGGTGATTGTAGGGACTGTTGAAACTGTTAATGGACAAAACTTCAGAACCACTAACTTGACCACTGGAACGTCTGTTTTTCGGATCGTTCTGTCTTTTTTGAGTCCATCAGTTTTGATTATTTTACTTTCACACAGCGAAAAAGGTCAAGTGAGGCAAAGACCTAAAGGATTCTCGCTAACTGCTTAGTGTGTTGAAACACTTCATTTGATTGCGTTTGCAGAAATCAGTAACAGAAGTGGATGTTATTAAATCAAAATTGCTAGCACTTGCCCTCACATGCTGTTCAGATCAAATTTCACAATTTTGCTATTTGACAACAGTAAAAATAAAAAGCCCTAAATTTTATTTTATTAGCCTGAAATTTGAGGACTCTTCTTAAAATGACCCAAAATACACAAAAAATGATTGATTCTTTTTTTCATATATTATACTGTTGTACATGTGCTAAATTTTGTCACTGTGGTTGTTCTCGGTTTTATTTAACTTGTATGTATTCGGATGTTTTTTTAGATCCATCAAGTGTCAGTCTCACTTGGACTCGATCAAATTCTTGAAACTGTGAAACCGTACATGCCATGTCTGTGTGTATTTTTTATGAGATACTAGTGACAGAGTTCAGAAAGACTGTCTGTGTTCCTGTAACATTTGTTCAGGTTCCCAAGTGCAGAGACATGCACCTGCTTGTCTTTGAAGGGTCGTGGGACAATCTTGAAATACCAAAATAGTGAAATAGCATAAGCGTGATCTTCTATGTTGCACATGAGGAACAAACGTCACACAGAGATTAATGGATGTGTTGACAAAGACATGAGATGTGTCATGGTCTGTGTGAGCAGCTGGGTGTGGCCTATATGGATCCCTGCCTCCTGTACCATCCTCTCACCCGGGCAGCGCACCTGGAGTTAATTCATGGCAATCAATGGAGGGTATTTATAGTCAGCTTGACCATTGCCTCACCGCCAGTTTGTCAACCCACCTAAGTTGGTAACAGGCTCGCACTCTAGCTTGAGATCCAAGTTCTTGTATGCTTACCTTGTCTTTTTTGCTCAGACTGGCCCACTACACCACGAGACCACCACTAAGATTCTGGTCACAAACCCTCACAGGATTTTCAGCCACACTCCAGGGAGTATCACCAACCGCACTAACCTGCCTGCCCTTCTGCCATCACCACCCACGCGGGTCGTGGAATACTCAGGTCAGACCTTCTTAACACTCCTCTGCCAGTCACTCGGACCTCTGCCTCCCCCTCCAAGCCTCAGCCTCCTCGTGCCCAAATAAGCCACTCCATCTCAGCAACCACGACAACCTCTGGCCCAATCCATGCACCCACTAACACCACCTCTCTCTCTTTCTCTAGTGCTTCCGGCGAGCACCACGCCACCAGTCACCGCTTATGTCATGTACCTCGGGCTACCACGCTACAATTCTCTACCTAGTATTATATTGTTTATCGAGATACGCCAAGGTTCTAGGTTTTGTTTCTCCTTGTCAATCTTGTGTCGTTGTAAATAAAAGCTTCTTTGGTTCAACTGTTCTGCCTCCTCACTTCTATCCCGCACTTGAGTCCAGTTCTGGTACAGATGTATGTGAGGTAGACAGAGTGTTTGAAGTGGACAGAATAAAGACTACTTATGCATTCTAAATAGATCTGTAATTCAAAATTTCATATAAATACTTAGTATGAGGGAATCCTTGGCCCAGGTCAAAACTGACCCAATAACATAGTGTGAACATAAGAAAATTCAGCAGTATGTGAGGGTAAATAAGGAAGGGTTAATAAAAAGATTGGTCAGCCGATGGGTTATTTGGTAACAAAGAGCTGCATACAGTCATTAACTGACATACTAGTATGTAGTAGGAGTACCTAAAGGAAATTCATTATTTATTGTTTTTCAAAACATACAAAAATTAAATTACAATGGCTTAAAGACTGTATTTCAGCAAATACAGCCCCTCTTTTTGTCTCCACATGACTGTCAATATGCATCCAAACCTACAAATAGATTGCATATGTAAACCAAAAAGCCTCTGATATCACAGATATAAAGTAAAACTTCACAGAGATTCTTGGTAGTTAATTATACATGTGTTGTTGTGTGAACAAAAGCATTTCATCTGCCTCAAAAAATATATACTGCTCAATTTTTCACCTACGTTGAGGTGCAGCCAAGTTAGTTTTCTTATGAGACATCAAGCTGTACTCTTGTTTATATCCCTCATCCAACCAAAACAAGTGTACATGTATGTGTCTACGTGCACATTTTTAGAGGGTTGTAGCAATCCCAGTAAAGAAATTACTGAAATCGGAGCGCCAACAACACACCCAAAGACAGGAACACACAGACTCACTCTCAAGCAGGATGTGAAAACAAACAAACACACATACTAACAGACACACACTTCATGTTCCCTCTCAGTAGTATGGATAGGAAGTTGGCCCCCTGTAGCATCACCTGCAGCCAAGTCAGAGGGCACCATTAAAATTCAACATGCTTTCACGAGCCCCCCCATGACCCAGGAAATGTTTAGCATTCTGCTCACACACTAAACACCAACAGCTAGAGCTCACACAAACCCTCCACATCTTCTAGCTTGCTCTCTGAACAGAAAAATATTGTGAATTCCAGTCTAAGTGCATTTGTTTAATATAAAAAGAGATATTTTGCTGTTAGCTAAAGGAATTTGTATTGTGCTAAGGGAAAAAAAATCTTTCTGTTTACATCTGTCTCTTTCTCATCTTTTCTTTCGGAGGTTCAAGGACGTAGCACTCCGTGACAGCACGGAGAAAAACTACCACGCCATGCCTCAACATTTTTTTTCTCCTGTTATTAAGTGTTCTATTTCATAAAACATTTCTCTACCTTCTGCAATGAAGCGAGGGAAATAAATAACAAGGCAGGAAAAGCATGTGGGGGGGAAGTGACACAAAGGTTTACAGCAATTGTTGTGATTCCCCAGAGACTGAAGGAAGAAGAAGAAAACACTGGAGCTAGAGAAGGAGCCGGACAGAGCTGAGGAGAGACAGGTTAGGCAAACCAGGCGGCGTACAGAGTGCAAGGGGCCTAGATGTTGAAGAAACTGTGGTTACCATTACACAAGGCCAATGTTAACTCAGGTGTTTAAAAGAGAGACTTTAGGTAACAATTTTACAGCTCACTGTTGGTGAAGAGGTCGAAGAAATGTTCATGTCTCTAAAACAACCAAAAATTGAACTTTTGTATTTGCTCAGCTGATTTTCCTCTGGTCATCCTGTTAGCAAACATCTTTTGGGGCATTTTATTGAAGCTGCTTCAAAATGCATACAGTTCCTGCAAATATGCAAACTGCTTTGCAACCCAGTCTCATCTGTTTTGTTGCATTTCTGACTCCAACCTTTATGATTTTTGACAACGAAGCTTGCTCTGACCTTCGAGGGTCACTGCCCCAACGTGTGGCTGCTCCTCTTGTGTTGTGCCTTTGTGTGGAACGATGGGTAGTCCCAGAACAGAGTCATGCAGCCAAATATAAAATTACCGCAGAAGGAATAATGATACTAAAAATCTTTAAAGTGGTCATAAAATACTTGAAAGTCACAAATCACAAAAAGAAGTTGTGCATTTTAATCATGTTAAGGTACTGTAATTATTTCCGGCATGTAAAAACTATTAAAACTCACCTGTGGTAGAGCAGAAATGAGAAGGAAGTAAGAGGAATAAGTGCATAGGTAACAAAGGAAAACCATAGTGGAGGAGAGAACACACCGAGATAACTCCCTGCTGCAAACAATTAAGGAACTTAATGTCCATTTACCAGCAAAGAAATAGAACATTTGAAGGGCTATTATGTGAGAAATCAATGACCTTGATGAAAAAAAATGTTACACGAATAAATCACTACAGTTTATTTGCCTTGTGTTTTCTGCTAACAGGAAATACCTGTAAAATATCCTTACATAAGTGACACAGATGTTGCTCAGTGTATCAGAGAAGATGCTTTTCTCACAGCTTTCCTGTGTGTGTGTTTATTTCTAGAAAGAAATTGTAAATTTTGCTCCATATTTAAATTATTTTTCTTTTTTAACTTTTTTTGGATGTCTCCTCAATTACATGTTCTTTTGACAGTTTCTTTACATACACGTGTATGTGCAGGTGTAGATTTCACTCTCTTTAAAATATTTATTTCTGCCCATAACTGGAAATGTATTTGATTCTTAGTAAACACACATTCATATCTCTGCAGCTATTTATCGAGGGTGCCGAGCAGAAGCAGCATCGCAAAGATTTCATTCTGTCTGGCAGGAAAAAAGGAGTGAGAGGAGGCACTCATGAAGATTTCAGCAGACCTCTGTACCTTTGAAATAGTTCTTTTCAAAAGCAGCATAGCGTGTATCCATACATATTTCATCTCTATTGCTCTGTGCATGCTCAGAGAGGCAATGGGAATTATTTATGTGGTCCAAGAAGAGAGGGAGATAAAGGAAAAGGGGGAGAAAGAGAGAAAGAAGGAGACAGACAGGTCCGACACCATTCAAAAGAAACCTCATCGCACGTTACGCGGGGCAGAAGCCAAAGAGATACGTGCTCAACTAATTAAACATCTAAATGAAGTCATTAAGTCTGTGGCCTTTTTTATCCAACTGCCTCTGGTTAAAAATAATTAAATCTCCCCTAAGTTGCGCTCTGATGCTCTCTCTCTCTTTGCTTCTTTAGCCTCCACACCTTTCTGCAGCTTTGTTTCGTAATACAACTAAAAAGACGTTGGCAACGAGCCCAAAAACACACTGCTGCATGCTGCTCGCCTCATACTGCGGGCGATTTGCGTGCCATGCTGGCACTCGTATAAACAATCACGCGGTTTGATGCTGCGTGGTCTTTACTCAGCTCAGGGAGACGCTCTTGCAGGCCACTCACGATGTGTCATTAAAAAGTGCACAGGCCAGCTCTGGGAGAGGTGGTGGAGAGGATTCATTTAATCGTGCGCCGGGTTTACATGTGCTTTGGATGTTTGTTGAGTCCTTGTATGTGTGTTGTGTGGCGAATGCGTGCATCATCTGCTGACTTCTACGTGACTTGTCGAACCTGTGACTCTGCAGCGGTGGTTCTGGATGGGGAGAGAATAGCACATGTCTATAAATGTATATGTTTGTCCGTTTCTTTCATTCCCATTTCACCTGGCCTCATTATAGCCTGATGTATCTATTCTCTGCATCGCAGTGATCTCCATAGTTTCCATGTTTTGCTTAGAGGTCCAGCTGAACTAATTATTTCTTCTTCATACAGTTTTTTTTTTAAATTTAAGTCAAATAAATACTCTGAAGTGGGAATCGACTTGCTGAAGGATGTTCAATTTGCCAATACCAAAGAGCCGAATCACTGCACGCCTCACAGCCATGACATTAACTTACTGAGTGGTAGAGAACGAGACAAAAGGATAAGGATGTGTGTCTAAAGTGGGTGGGTGGGGGTAGGTGGTGGGGGGGCATATTTGTCAATTAGTATGCAAATTCATGCGGGTGCCTCCCTCAGATATCCAATCAGGCTGTCATCTCAGCAGGGGGTGTGATTATGAAGTCCCTATGAAGTGTGGCTCTTGGGCTGCTATGCAAAATAAAGGACAGGGGCAAGCCAGAGACAGGCTTACACACTGTTTGGATGACCGCTCATTGTTTGGGGGTTCACATCAGAGATGAGCGTGCATGTGTAATCTTTGTATCATGACTGATGCAACCTATGTACATGCTTTGAACTTAACCAATTTGAAGATTTGTCTTTGCTTTAAAGTCTCTTGAAAAGCATGCACCGTTTAAAGGCGTTATTGTTTACCTTACATGGAGCACCTTCTTAAATTCCATTCATATGCACGAACATGCTCGAAAATACACCCTTTTCTTTACTATATACGAAAAAAGGAGCTGCAGCATCTTTCTTTCTTCGACCTTCTCTTTATCACTTCCTCCTCCTCTCCATTTCTTCTTTTGTCACTGTGTGTCACTTTGCCTTGAATCATTTGTGGGCATACCTGCATCAGATGTACACACTTCCTGCGTGTTTGTGCGTGCATCACGGCTGTCACCGCTCACTCTGCCTGTCAATGTGGGGGGAAATGGCTTGTGAGAGATTAAAGCTTTGTCTTGTCATAATGAAAGGTTAGAGCTGCACAGAGATCTGAGTCCAATGAAACGAGAGGGACAATACAGACAGAGAGACAGGCTGAGGGGAGAGAGAGAGAGAGGGAGAAAAGGAAAAAATAACAGGGGCGGTGGAAAATGAAGATCAGAGGCACTCAAGCATCACCCTGGTGGAGTCTCGCCATTTTTCTCCATGAAGTCAATCAGGCGAACGACAGACTGCCACTGACAAATGTTGCCTCAGAGTTCTCTTTCTCTGTCTTTTCCCCTCTGCTGTTGTTAAACCCACAGATCAAGACGCGAAAACTGCTATCCAGCTATCTCAACTGGATAGATGGGCAGAAATGGCAATTACAGAAAGAAAATAAAGTCCATGTCCACAGAGCAGGGAGCTTTCACCTGCTTTAATCGTGTCCTTCAGAGCATCTTTATATTTTGAAATTAATGTAAAATATTTTGTCTTTAAATTCTTTTAATATGCACCTCACCTGCTTGCATGTTATGTTATGTTATGTTATGTTATGTTATGTTATGTTATGTTATGCATTTTTTGGCATTCTTTATCACTCTGCCAATTTATCATGTGAACCCTCTAATAGTATACCACAGCTCCCCCTAGTGGAAGGGACAGATCCAGTCAACCATGAAGAAGACTGGCTCTTTTCCTGAGCTACCCAACAACTGACTGTAATAATGCTGATCACCTTTATTTTTTTAAGTGTGAATCAGCAATTCTATAATTGTATAACTGATTTTCTTTTTGTTTCCTTTTTGTTTTAATTCAATATTATATGTTTCAAAAAGTTGTAAAACTTAGCTGCAAACAACATGAATCATGAGGGCTTGTGATTACAAAATAGTTGACTTTTATGAGCACGCTCATGAGTGCTATCCACGCTTCTCAGCTTTGACTGTGACAGTGTTAACAGCAGTACTCTTCACTCACAAAGTGGTGTACACAAGCTTTTCAAGGGCTAGAGTGGCAAATCCAAAAAGGGCACCTCTTCTTTGCACGTGGTTCAGTTTTGCCCTGAGGGGTGACACCAAAGTGGTGCTTGAGCTAAACACGGGGACTTTTGGGACAAGCAGAAGGGCACTTCAACTGATCAGAGGGACACTTGGATAAACAGGGGCAAGAGGGATGGATAACCAGAGAGAGAGGAGTCTCCCTGTGACACTCAGCCAGCCCTTCCACTGTGACATGGGGGCAAATCAAAGAGCAGCAGCAGGGCACAGTCATTTTCAGTTTTAATAAACATTTTTGAAAATAGATATAGACACTCTGATGATTTGTGCCAAAAGTGACGGCTAGAGTCTACTACACACATTACTGTTACACACACAGCATTTTTTTTTTCAGTATGTGTCTACTGTTATGGGGAAATGTTTGTGTGATGGCAGCCTTGACTGCAGTGTGTGACTTTTTGTGCTTTCACATATATATATATATATATATATATATATATATATATATATATATATATATATATATATATATATATATATACATACATACATACATATGCAAGAATTTAAGGTTGTTGTATTTTTAAACCTTTGACCTTGTGTAGCACATGTTTTCAGAGTCACTAAAGGTCTAAAAGATACAGACTTCTCCTTCCATCATAAGCTGTTAGAAAGGAAATTTAAGATTCAAGAACAGTTGAAGGGCAAAATGCCATTCATCATCTTTCCACAACAGCCAGGCGAGGATATCCCCGACAGTGCCTGAGACTAAGACACATACATACATGTACATGCATGCACGCACAAACTCGTGTAAGCATGCATACATGTATACACATCTACAGACTACCACCGGTCTCCCACAGAGGAGGAGAGAAACAATGTGTCCCAGAAAAGCCGAAAAGATACCTCATGTCCCAAAATGCCTCAGGCTCTGTACCAAGAAGTGAGCATTTCCAGACCTCTGGCTGGATCCTGCTGTGCTTCTGGGCACTCGGTACCCAAAACAAGGCTGTTGCAAACACAAACAAATGAACTGTGGCAACTGAATTACACACAAGTGACTAATTTCGTCCCCTTTGCTCAGTTCATTTGGAATAAAATCAACTGGAATCAAAGAGCGTCGTTCAGTGGGAAAATATGTTTATCTTGTCAGTGCATGCCACTAAAACCTATGGGTCACTTTAAAAGCAGGTATTAAAGCCCTTTTCCACCCAGTTAAAAATCTTTGTTTTGGGTGTAGAAAGCAGCATTTGACACATCCTCTTGCTGCCATTACTCCTTCAAGTGTTTTTTTTTTCCTTTTCCTTTTATTCTTAGTGCAAATTGGCCTTCACAGTGTCAGTTTAGCAACACGGGAATCCAAACAAGCTTGTATAATGCATTGGCCACCGCTGGCACCGTGGCTAGCTTGTGCAGCTAAAAAGAGAAAAAGCTGGCTGTTGTCTCTTCTATTCTGCTCTGCACTGGCATTACTATTTTACAAGCAAGTAGGCTCATTACAGAACCATATGCTTGGTAACGATGAAAGCTGTGGGTGCATCCCTTGTATGAGCTGGGATGCTTAAATTATTAAATACACCGCCGAGGCTTGATTCAGATGTGGCAGGCAGCCCAGTTCTCTCCTACACACACACTCACACAAACACACAGAAATGAATAAAGGCACAGGGAAAAACTTCAAACACCTTTCCTGTGCATTTAGTGTAATGAACAATGCCTTAATTGAGATTGGCTAATTACCCAATTTCAAGATAATTAATATGATCCTAATTAGCATATGTAAATGGGACGTTGCATAATTGAGAATCCCTGTTTTGAATTAGATGGCTCTAAAGTGAACCCGCACGTGAAAAGGTACAAAGCAGCTATTAAGAGTTTGATGCCGCATTAAAACAGGCCATCATTCAATGTGCACTGATGAAATGCTCAGCTTCACGCAGATGTTCAGAAACATTATGGAATGTCGTTGATTATTGTTGATATGTTTTTGGGACATTGCTAATTAGAAGTCATTGCCTACTTATCACTTTTGTGCCACTACTTAAGCAGGAATGAAAACAATCTTGGAGCTGGAAATTGGCGTTCATGTGCAAAACTGGCGGCGTGCACATTCAGCACCGAGCTCATCTGCGCCCTTGGAGCTTTGTCAGCAGAAGCGTTCCTGCAGCCAAGACGTTCTCAGCAAGATTCTATAGTTATTATTACGGAAAATGCATATTTGGCTGCGTGCGTTGCTAATCAATTAATGCAAATGCTGCTAGTTAAAAATGAACATTCTTGTCAGTGTCTTCACATGTGTGAAATATTGACAAACTGCCATCCTGTGCCTGCTATTAAAGGATATTGCACACAAATAGGTGAGGCATGTTTGAAGCTCTGTCTCCCTCAAAGGCTACAAAAACAGTGAAGCTGTACACGTGTTTAATCTACTTAGTCCGATACATAAGGCATGCTTTTCATTTATAATTTTGTTACCTTTTATGTATGATTAGGTTATTCATTAAAAGTGCTTGTTTGTTTAGTATACGTGCAAAAGTCTCACATGCAGCGAGGAAAAGCTGATGCAGCTTTGTCTTCCTACAGTTTGGGCCTGATATCGCCTAACGACATGGGTTGTCTGACCCCTGAGTGGAGGAATGACATGTTGTCCTTGGTGTGAGATAATATTGATCTGGTAGCAAGTGGCAGTTGACTGAGCAGGCCTGGGGGGGCGAGCAGTAATGGGAGGGCCAGAGGGTGTGAGGGGGCAACCGAGCACCTGGCTCACCCAGCTGGTAGAGAGGCTCCTTAGGCATACAGAGGACCCTGGCTGGCTGGCCCGCTGGCTGGCTGGCTGGCTGACACCCACGCTAAGCCACACACACAAACACATACACACATATAGACAGATAATACACACAGCACAGACAGAAATGCACATACTCCTTTCTTCTGTCTATCTCTCTCTGGCTCTCAGTCACTCATACACTCCAGGCCCTGTCCAGACTTGTGGCATCAGTGCTGTCAGGACACAGGCCTCCATGTTGGATTCAATCAGCAGCATTGTCAGTCAATGGCACTTGTGCACACACGCACACAGAGACACAAAGACACACGCACGCTAACATACACACTCAGGCAGCGGCTGCTTTCCGCCTTGGCAGAAGGGGAGCATGTTGTCCTTCCAGTGTGATTTCCTCCTTTTCCCTCCCGCCTGCCATCTCTGTTCCCTCTGCCCTGTCAGCTTTGCCCCTCTCCTTGTCAGCGGCCATATGGCTACCCCCCTCGCCCCTCTGTGTGATCCCCTAGACTCCTTCCCCATGCCTCATCCCCCTGTTGGATCTTCACTGACAGTTCTAAATGCACCACTCACCCTCAAGATCATTGGACTTACAAAGCAGGAACAACACTATAACCGCTGAAAGCATTCAGTTTGTTCAGGTTTACAGATGATCCAGAGGTTTTTAGTTTGTTTTTAGTTTTAGCTATTTTAGGGGGATATCTGTGTGTGCAGGTGACTATTACTGTGCATAATTATTAGGCAACTTAACAAAAAACAAATATATACCCATTTCAATTATTTATTTTTACCAGTGAAACCAATATAACATCTCCACATTCACAAATATACATTTCTGACATTCAAAAACAAAACAAAAACAAATCAGCGACCAATATAGCCACCTTTCTTTGCAAGGACACTCAAAAGCCTGCCATCCATGGATTCTGTCAGTGTTTTGATCTGTTCACCATCAACATTGCGTGCAGCAGCAACCACAGCCTCCCAGACACTGTTCAGAGAGGTGTACTGTTTTCCCTCCTTGTAAATCTCACATTTGATGATGGACCACAGGTTCTCAATGGGGTTCAGATCAGGTGAACAAGGAGGCCATGTCATTAGTTTTTCTTCTTTTATACCCTTTCTTGCCAGCCACGCTGTGGAGTACTTGGACGCGTGTGATGGAGCATTGTCCTGCATGAAAATCATGTTTTTCTTGAAGGATGCAGACTTCTTCCTGTACCACTGCTTGAAGAAGGTGTCTTCCAGACACTGGCAGTAGGACTGGGAGTTGAGCTTGACTCCATCCTCAACCCGAAAAGGCCCCACAAGCTCATCTTTGATGATACCAGCCCAAACCAGTACTCCACCTTGCTGGCGTCTGAGTCGGACTGGAGCTCTCTGCCCTTTACCAATCCAGCCACGGGCCCATCCATCTGGCCCATCAAGACTCACTCTCATTTCATCAGTCCATAAAACCTTAGAAAAACCAGTCTGGAGATATTTCTTGGCCCAGTCTTGACGTTTCAGCTTGTGTGTCTTGTTCAGTGGTGGTCGTCTTTCAGCCTTTCTTACCTTGGCCATGTCTCTGAGTATTGCACACCTTGTGCTTTTGGGCACTCCAGTGATGTTGCAGCTCTGAAATATGGCCAAACTGGTGGCAAGTGGCATCTTGGCAGCTGCACGCTTGACTTTTCTCAGTTCATGGGCAGTTATTTTGCGCCTTGGTTTTTCCACACGCTTCTTGCGACCATGTTGACTCATTTTGAATGAAACGCTTGATTGTCGATGATCACGCTTCAGAAGCTTTGCCAATTTTGAGACTGCTGCAATCCCCTGCAAGATATCTCACTATTTTTGACTTTTCTGAGCCTGTCAAGTCCTTCTTTTGACCCATTTTGCCAAAGGAAAGGACGTTTGCCTAATAATTATGCACACCTGATATAGGGTGTTGATGTCATTAGACCACACCCCTTCTCATTACAGAGATGCACATCACCTAATATGCTTAATGTTGAGTAGGCTTTCGAGCCCTATACAGCTTGGAGTAAGACAACATGCATGAAGAGGTTGATGTGGACAAAATACTCATTTGCCTAATAATTCTGCACTCCCTGTATTCTGCTGCTAAACATATGTTAAATCAAGATTTCGGCCACTGTTTTGTAGATAATGACAAATACTGAATAAGAACTGAACGATGTTAGATTAACTAAAGCTACCAGGAACATAGACAAAAGAATATCCTCTGTTGTCTGGTGCAAGCATCAACCTCTTTAGGACTTGTTGGGTCTCTCTGGGACTCGTTTTCACAGGGAGCTGTGGGTGAATGTCTCTGTGTAAGATGGAAAATCAAACTGTGATGGAATGCCATAGCCCACACCATAATAAACACTGTGACAGGGTCTTTCTGATCGCTCACACGGTTGTGGGACAGAGAAAGAGACAGACGAAGAGCAACAGGGACTGCCAGTGTCACTGCTGCCGGCCAACAGATCTGCCATCAAGACTAGGGGCTGTAAAAATGTGATTGCTAAAAGCTAATGTCAAACATTATGTTGAGCTGTCATCTGCTATTAGAGTGGATTATTGCCACCGTCTTGACTCCAAGAAGGACCCAGTGAAAGGAAAGGATAGCAAAGAAATGATGGGAGAGCATGATGGAGAGCACACAAAAGGTCCTCCTGACAGCAAAATAGTCAAAGAGTGGAGAGCAAAAGACATTTTTGATGTCTAGATGTCCTTCAGACATTCAAAATGTCTAAACAATGAGGAAGTTTCATGCAACCCAAGTGGTGACAGGCTGAAGACTGCAGCACATAAACTTTAAACTGCAGTGATCAGCGCTCATGGCTGAAGGCACTGCGCTCTTAATAACTGTCATAGTCTATCAGACCAAGACTGAGTGATTGCTGGTAACAAGATCCTTAAGTCCTAATAGCCTCCAACTAGTCTCAGCCCTCAATGAAGTTGAAAATCTAATTTGAGAAAAAATTTGAAATGTGGAGGTTACAATTGGTTTTTCAAGACAAACCACCACGGTCGCTTTACCCTCTGAGTTAGTGAAATCATACCTCAGTCACACAAAAAGATTTCATTGTACAAAATGAAATGGCTGTTACTGGACAAATGGACAGGGTTATCCATGGTTCCAGTCTTGTGCAATAAAGAGAATTTATGTTGCATCACAAGACGGACAATTAATTTGTTTCATTAAATCATCAACACAAGGCATTTTAGTGAGGGTACAACAACTATAAGCTCCACATTTCAACTTTTTTCTTGAAATTTTATTCTCAAAATGATCAATGATATTTCTTTTCTTAATATGGGCCTGATGCTCCTTCATAGATAGAATATATAATTTTCAATTTGTTACCTTTACCTTTGGTACCTCAATTACTGTAAAACTGTTAAGCAGTTATGATAAGCTTTCACTTAAAATTTCCAGGGAAACCACTACCTATCCTACTTTTGTGCTTAGACTTGATTTATGCTGTGTAATATTGTTGTGTCACCACTATTGCACTACAGTGCTGCTGCTGGCGCTATGTAGCAATAGATTGACACTTTGAATTAAGCAGTCTGTCATCAATAGTAGCTCATCGAAAAAGAAGGACAGGAATCTGCCTCCATTTCATTTGCAAAAATAAATTCTACCACCTGCAACTCTCTTCAGTATTTTTTTAAATATAAATCTCATCATAATATCATAATAGTATAACATAGATATTATTATTGCAAATGTCCTTGAAATATTGTGATGTAATTTATATCGCCCAACCCTAATGCACATCCAGGATGTTAATCTCCTGTTCTGCGACATCCCCAAGGTGCTGTAGAGGTCATATGGGTACAGACAACTCAATATCATGTTCAAGAAACCAGTTTGAGATAATCTGTGACATGACACATTATCCTGCTATCTATTCGAATATCAGAAGATGGTTACACTGTGGTCATAAAGGGAAGGATGTGGTCAGCAGCAGTGTTCATGTAGGCTGTGGTTTTTAAATGATGTTAAATTGGTATCTATGAATGTACAGATTATTGATGCAAAACACAGGCCTGCTGTTACATCAGTGTTAACTAAGTTATTATTTTTTCAACCTTGAAGCTCCTTGAGGAGAAATAAAAGGGAAGCGCTGCATGTTAAGGAGTGCGATTTAACGATTTACATATATTAGATAGGTTACGTGAATCTTTCCTTCAATTTCATCAACGATGCAAAACTGCACAAGTGGAGCCAATTACACGACCTAATTTGAAAAATCTATCATCCTTGAAATAGTCTTTAATGTAGCCATATAGTTCGATCGATTGCGGTGAAACCCTAAGAAGAACAAGTTTTAATTGAATCCCGTTTACTGTTCTGATGATCGTCTTAAAGTTGCCAGCAAAGCACTTCTCTTCCTTCATGACCAGCTGCCCGTACGTCATTATCGCCATCACATTCCAGGAGCCGTTAATACATAAAAAGTAAATGTACTAAAGGTCTAGTTCTTGAAGTTAATCAGCTATGTTCACTGTGCTCAGGAGGGCCAAGCCCAAAGGGATTTTAGGGGCACTAAATCTGGCATGGTGCTGGAACAAAATGAAGCCGGAGCATCAATCACATCAGCATACACACATGTGACTGTACACATATACACACAGCCTGGAGGGAGGAAAATGGGAAGCTTCAAGCCAGAGAAGTAATGATTATTAATAATGGCAGCTGCCCATTAGGACAGTAAATCAACTCGTGTACACACATGCAACACAAACACCAGTACGCACAAATACATACATGTAGCACCCTGTCATCTGTCAAATCACATTTGATTATCTTGACATACACGCACACATACACACTTTCATGTTGTTGACATCTGCAACTTGGTGTGCACAGACAGAGAGGAGCTCAAAGGCATCACGGAGTGTACTGTGGAGTCTTCCACCCCAACTGTTTCTGATAGGTATGTTAATGGGTCACATATGTGTGTGACAAATGAACTTTGAAGTGACACAAACAAATGATAACACGGGTGATGGTGGAGGTGTAGACCGTCATCATAACTGATAGCATGTCTGTCATTGTATGTGTTTGCGTCACTGTGGTACATTATCTCTAACAAGGAAGCAGCTGGCTCCAACTAATTTCTAGACTGAAATATTAATATCGAAAGACCATTTTTTTGAAATGTTTAATATAAAAGCAAATGGTTTGTGTACAAAACTCCAATCTTTTCTATACTTTTTGCCACTCAGTATATAAAAAAGAGGCATTTCTTGTTCATCTGGTACTTCAGCTCTCATAAGCTCATAAGCATGAGCTCATAAATGTCACGGATAAAATACACAATTGATCCAGTTGACTGCGTGGTTGATGTAATGTCCAGCCTGGGAGGTTTAAGTATTTTACAACACTAAGGTGTGAACAAAGAAAGTAGAGTTGGAAGTGCAGTGTTTCAGTGCTGTAGCACATCTGAATAATGTTCCCCGTACAGTGAGCTATAAAAACTAGTGGCTATATCTTAAAAGCGCGCTCACACGATTTGTGCATTATTAGTTTATACTCTATAGATGGCTGCACATTCTCAATTGCTGCATTGCTTTGTTGCTGAGAAGAAAAACTGCCTACAGTGCATATGTTGTAATAGTATGTTGCAATCTCGTCTAAAAACAGAATTCAATTAACGTAAAACCCGTTTCAGTCTCACGTGCTACCTAATAAAGCTGCACAAACGTGTCCTTGATATACCTTTTGGTGCTGTTTTTGTACACTAAACTCAGCTTTTCCATTAATAACTAATGAACTGTGCACAGCTACACTAACTCCTTGCTACAGCACATTTGCACACAGCAAGCCATGCATTGCAGGCACAGTTTCCTACCCCTGCTTTGTCGAGCGTAGTCGCGTGTGCCTTCAAGCTCATTAACTGGAACAATAGCCATGCTGGCGAATATAACAAATGACTGCAGGATTTACTGTGAAACAATTAAATATTCTGAAGCAACATACCCCTTGTAAAGCAAAGACACACATCTTGTATCTAAGTTGAACTTGAACATGAACACAGTATTACAGCCCTCACTAAGATCTGATGATCTATGTGGGGAAATCAATCAATGATCTTCAGTCTGGTTTTCCTACAAGTTGAATGAGCTTGCCATAATTTTAAACTTCTTCCTGCAGCAAGCACATAATTTTACACACTCATCAGAAAAAAAAGCCCAACTTTTTTATTCAACCAAACTTGAATCCAAGAGCTCCATCAAAGATAGCACTTGGAGCAAGGCTTAAGGCTATTCTGTCGGTTTCACAACGCCTAGCACTTTCCCATTCAACAGAAGCTGCTCTGAGATAAAGTCTGTTAAATATTGTGTTATATCACATCTCACTGGGTTTGAATTATATATGATTTTCTTGATGGCCAAAAGGTTCAGTTCCGTCTTTGAGTCTGATATCATCAAACAAAAAAGCTCTGAAATAAAAGAAGATGAACGGGAAATAAAGAGGGCTGCAGAAAGAATGTCTCCCACACCATTTGTCCTCAGTGTGACTGCATTTGTTCTTTTGTCATCCTGTGGGTATGAGGGAGTGATGTTCCCTGTAGACAGCTGATACTGACCTTGTACAAGGAAATCAGACCTGGAGAGAGAGAGTACAGAGAGCGCAGGTGAACGAAAGAGAGACAGTGACAGAAGAAGGGAATAAATATGTGTGTGTGTGTGTGTTTGCATTTGTTTGTGTGTCTGCAGATGTGTACAGTAGGTGCCTGTTTGCCTGTCTTGTCTGTGACAAGCGTCTGGTATGACTGTACCTCTGTGTATATGTGTGATGGGTACTTGCAGCGTTTGTGTGTACGGTCCTCCGTGCCTGTGCGTGTATGTGTGAATGTGAGACAGAAATGAAAGGCAGGAGTCCCATCTGTTGTGGTGTAATGACTGTGCTATTTGGAGGCAGGAAAGGTTTGGTGTGGGAGCAGCTGGTACCTCGCCCGGTGACCTTTTAGCATTCCTCCTCTCACCATCTGACAGATGTGTCAACTCGATTATTTCAAAAGGCCCTGAATAAATAAGCGATTGTGAGAGAGCGCCGCCTGCTAACCCAAAGAGTCGACCAAACGTAGTCTCCACGCACACGTAGGTGCAAGCGGATGCAACGAGAAATATGCCCGCGAGCATGCAAACACACGTGCAAAGGCAAACGGTCGACACCAGCACATGCACAGCAAACAGCACAATCAAATTTGCCTCGGCTGAACAAAGTAAATGATCACAGAGGTGAGGGGGACGCATCACCCCTGTTGTTGCATCGCTTGTTTCCTACTTCGCTCGCTCTCCTCCCCGCTCCCTTTCTTTTCCTATCATCCGCTAAATAGCTGTTGAGTCGCTGGTATGAGGCTTGGTAAAAGGGGTACAATGGGGGTGAATTGAATGCCATTGTGGTTCAGGTGCCCTTGGAGCACCGCTATTAGCTGACTATGGGTGGAGGAAGGGGGGGGGGGGGGGGCTAGGGCTGGGTGGTGGGGAGCCTCAGGTGTTGCTGGGAGGCTGCCGATGGACTCTCATTCCCTGGTGGAACCACCAGCGGACGGAAGGGAATGGGAGTCTGTTGTGCATACAGCATGTGTGTGTGGTGTGTGTGAGTGTGTATCGCAGTGTGTATAAAGGGGCGGGGGGCTAATTGACTCACTGAGTGATTGGGGGACTGTGAAGAGGCGACCGCAATCAGACCTGCCCTGATAGAGTTTGATGCCTCCCTAAATAGTTTTCAAATGGAGGAGCAGGTGCTGTTTTTCCGAAGCAATCCCCACTGCCCGCGTGTATAAGAGAGGAGAGCGTGTGCGGTCTTGGTTGTGTGTTCGAGCGTGTCAGTACATGTGCACCAGAAAGACTGTATCCAGGTAATTGTGTGGGGTTTTGTGTCATTATGACCATTTTTTTATTAGACTAATAGGAGAGAGAGAGCGATCACAATTTGTACAATATGTGCATTGTTCCATTTATCTATTTCGTCTGCACTGAGGTTGCCCCTACTTTTATATCTGACATCACACGTTTCGCACTTCAGAATATCAAAAACAGACTGAATGAAAAGACAGAGCTCCAAATGCACAAAAAGGTAAAAGATGACAAAAGAAACTGAATCTATGTGAGAGAGCGGTGAGAGAATACAAAGGAGGGGATAAATCCCACAAGGGAGCCTGCGTTACCTCAGAATTCAATTTTGGCGGGTAAAATTGGAGAAAAGCCCTTCATTTTGTCTACTCCTCTGTGTTAAGAATGACTTGTGCTGAAAATCCTCTAATGCTCTTGTGTCAAGCCCCAGGGATTTTAACCGGCCTTGGACCATCCATCTCTCAGCAAGTGTGAAATGGCCTACATCAAATCATGTCCAGTCCTCTTGATTTCACCCAGTGGATCCAAACTTGTTTGGGCTGGTTATTGGGATGTCATGCTTTGAGATGTGTAAAGGCAGACATGGCACAGTCCATTCTCTCCCTGTTTTATTGCCTTGTTTTACATCAACTCCATATGACATGCTTTGAATAACCCACCAAGTGCTTAGGAAAATGGATTATTCAGACAGAATTTATAACACTTCTGGCACGGGAGTAAAGACATGTGGGAGTGCTCGAAACATATGCAAGAGAAAACTGACGAGAATGGATTTGCATTTTTTAAAAAGCCAGTTTGTAGCTTTTTTTTTTCATCAGTCCAAACTAATATCAACACAACTTAGCACGGATGCAGAATTAACACTGGGGCTTTTGCCTGCTGGGTCAAGACCACGCACAAAATCTGTGGTCGTTCCTGGACTCCTGTCTCTGTGCCTCTGTCAGCACAGCAAGTACTCCCCATCTATCATCTCCATTGATCTACAATAATGACAGATGGTCGTTATGGGTGGGGAAGACAGATTGCCTTCAGCACAGCGTGGCTTCACAGGCAGGTTTAGGCAGCACAGACTGTGTGTGTGTCTGTGTGTGTGTGTCTCTGTGTGCGTGCACACTTATGTATGTACATTTGATGCACTGGAATATCTGATATCTTATTTTGTCTTATAAACAAAGGCTTAAGTCCATTTGCTTAGCACAGAAACTTTAACCATCTAGGGAGGAGCTATGGCTCCATAATAAATTAATGTTTAATATGCCGAGGAAGTTGAAGAAAATATCATCAAACGTAAGCATCCTCCACAAATTTCTATAATAATGCACATGTGCAGGTATTTCTTTGCATGTCATTCCTATTAGTATCTAAAATGTTTACTGAATTATCAACAGCGAACATCTGTCAGAGTTGGGGGGGTGAAAAAAAGGAATTCTGTGTTTTTTAGACACCTAAAATCCCATTAGAGAATCTGGGTCACTAACCCATTCACTCATGTAATGCGCCCAGACACTATCCAGATGCGTAGCATGTGGAAGGAAACAGGGATGCTTACTTTCCCCTATAATGTTTAGCTGAATTGTTGCATATTATGCATTTTGTATGGGGAAGCAGAGACAGATGCATCTTTACTACCGGTACTGTTTCATGAGCAGTGTGAGTGTTACGATCGACTTTTTTCTTTCGTTCTTTGGACTTAACCTTTCCTCAAAACACTGGCAGCTCTGACAAATTCTCAAATTCTGATCTTCACTGTCAAAATTCGATAACTGAGTCAAGACACAAGATTTGCAAAATATGAATTTGTTTTCATTTTTTAATAATTATATTGACAAAAATATGTGTAATTAATGTTTATAACCAAGCAGGAATTAATCCCAGTTATCTATATATTTTTTTTAACATTTTTCAATCACAATAAATAATAGAATACCCTTGTTTATGTAATTTGCTAAGTAATTAGACACATTTATTTGCAATTTGTTATGACAAATTTGACATGGTTTTAATTGGGTGATTAATCTGTCAATCGTCTTAAGTGATTTTGTTTGTGTTGCTAACACTAAAAGTTGCAATTCAAAATTTTCTTGCTTTGTCTAACAGATGTAAGTAACTAAAATTGATTTTATTTTATGTTATTATTTATTATCACCCCAAGACTTTTTGGAAAGGCCAACCTTCTGAGCATGCTCCAGGAACGCAGCAAGACCTTAGTAGTGAGGTCGGAGACCGAGGGCACACACCGAAGAGAAAGGGAGATTTTGTTTTGTGGATTATTGCTGCAGATTTAAGTCATTTACCTATATTGTTCCCAATCAAGGGCCTTTCCTATGAATATTTAAGCATTCGATGGTGTTTGTAGTTTGATGCAGACTTTACGGTTCGTGACAATTAATGATGACACTTTACTCTGTTGTTGTGTTTAAAAGCTTTTGTTTCTGCTGAAAATAAAGCTCCTAAAAATGAGTCATCATCTCCAGTGTTTGATACAAACACAACATCTGTATAATCTGAGACTCCACCTGGGTCCACACTTTCTCCTACAGCATGAATGTCATTATGTCATTATATTATGCTGCTATTCATACTGTCATTATATTAATGCTGCTATCCTGTATATATTGTACATACTATTGTTTGAGTACTTACGATTGTTTTTTTGTACTTTTTATATTTTACATTTATATTTATTATTGAAACTTGCACCAAGGGAGTGGCACTCCAATTTCGTCGTACTCTGTACAATGACAATAAAGGCTATTCTATTCTATTCTATTCTATTCTATTCTATTCTATTCTATGAATGGCCATCCAGCCCATCTGAGCCAGTCTGCAATTATGAGGTAGAGCTAAAGAAATCCACTTTTTGTGGAAGGATAACATCACTAGCTCCTGGCACAAACGGAAGCAAGTACAACAGTTGGCAGGAATTAGAAGAGGCAATAGCTAAGGAACTTCATGAGGCGGAAGGTCTGACCGGTCAACCTCGAGGTAGTACCTATAAAGAGGCAGATTTTGAGGCAATGAGGAGGGTCCAGATGGATAGTTTTCAAGAGGATTATTAGCATTTAAAGCATTTTAAGCATTTAAAGACTGGCCAACCAGTTCAGTGTGCAAGCCAATTACTGTGCCTGAGTTTGACAACTCCAGTATGCTTATCCACATTGGAGGTTAAGACACAGTGAAGATCCTGACCTTGATACATTGCACGCTATTGTCCTGAATCCCAACCACCAGAACACTAGACTCCTCATAAAGGACTATGACTTCTGGCTTTATCACTCTGGACCAATAGTGCCTAGCCCTAGAAAAAGTCCTAAGGACTGTGCTCATTGAAACTGAGGCCATCCTGAATTCCAAACCACTATGATATGTCTCAGCAGACTTTGCAGACCATGATCCTGTGGCACCCAATTCCTTGTTGATAGGGCGGCCAGATGGCTCACTACCCCAAGTTGTGCATCCCAAATCTCCTGAGCAAAAGAAGATGGAGACAATTACAGGTGCTTGCTGACAGATTCTGGGCAGCCTTTATAAAAATCTACTTGCTTGGACTGCAAACCGGGGGAAAGTGGAAAAATTCCTTACCAGACATCAAAGTCAGGATGGCAGTGATACTGGTTGACCCTCAGTTACCTCGTCTTTATGGAAGATTGGTAAAGTGACCAAGATATTTCCAGGGCCTGATTGACAGGTCAGAACAACTGACGTACAGATAAACAACCGCATGTATACAAGACCTTTCACCGCTTAATAGTGCTCCCAGAGATGACAGATCAAGAATACAACAGCAGGACATATTGTAAGTCTGCCTTTCTAATGAGCAAATTTGGAACCGAATTTGGGGACGGCTGTGTTGGAAAGACCAACCTTCTGAGCATGCTCCAGGCACGCAGCAACAGCTTATTAGTGAGGTCAGATGTCGAGGGCGAATGCCACTTATTAGTTCTATATTGTGTGTAAAAATCGTAGCTAGCTCGATGACCCGTTTTTGGAGGGAGCATGTAGTGGCATGTCAATCCCACTATTGGCCTGTGTAGCCACTAGACTGCTGGATTTTAAATGCCCTAATTATTATAGGGCCGGGCAGTTTGGTTTAAAGATAATCCTGTAAAAAAGTACTGATTTAAGAACTGTTGACAGCTGTTTAAGTAACTTAGGATCTAATATAGTCATATTTATCTATATATTATTATTGTTAATGTGAGTTTTACTTACATGTTCATTCACTCACAGTCTCATTCCTACTGTTGTTATGGTGCTATGGTACTATTCTGGAGCATGAATACATCCTCAGAATGCATTTTGGTGGGCTGCTGTGTTTTCTAACTGACAAGACAGGAAGACACCCTTTAGGTGGTGGTGGGGGGGGGTGTTGTTGTTGTTGTTTATTTTTTTTATTTTAGTTTTTTTCCTTGTCATTTTTAAAAATAGCATGAATTTTTTTCTACTCTTGCATCATGACTACTGGACATTATTTTAAAAAGCAGTCGTAGGACGTTGGCTGTTGTAGTGTAATTATTAACTGAATAAAAACAGTACAGCAACGAAGTACCATTGCACAAGCTCAGATACTGCTGAAGGCACAGTTGTTCATTAGAAGTTTATTTGTTCGGAGGAGTCTTTATCTACACCTTATCACAGAGGCAATTAAAACAGTGTTGTGTTTCAGGTCACACAACTGCCGAACTTCTTCTTCTGTTTATTAACTGCAAACCTTAACAGTCGTTCTATCTACAGCTCAGTATGATTTATTCATAAGTCTATGGATCTGCATAGAGCCATGTCTGTGTAGCAGTCGAGCTTGAAGAGGTCGATAAGTGGTCGATGAGTATTGTGCTTATAGGGGGATTATTCATCATTCTTTTGACTGTTCATCCACCATTATGTCAGTGGACATCAATACTAGACTTAAGTTACCATTCTTATTGCAGTGAAGACGGTATGTGAGTTGTCATTATTTTGGTAGTTATTTGATACATTAGCAGGTTTTTCTGGTCACAAGGTTGGCTAAATCAATAACTCTGTCCTATGGGAACATAGAGGGGGCCGTACAAAGGAAATCACATTCATATTTAAGTTCAAATATCAGTCGAGATGTCATTTAATGTAACACACCTCAGGGATTCGCAAATTATACTTCATCATTTACGCGAATGGAAGCCTGATCAATCATGAAACGTATTATAAAAACGTATTACAAAACATGGGTGCAGGGATTACGATCTGTGAGAGTACTTATTTACAAGATCTTCTTTGAAATGCTTTTTAATGCTTTTTATTGTTCTTTTGGTCTTTTAATACTGGAAAAGGAAGAAATTCTTATTCTATCAGGAGGAAAATGATAACTTGGAAGCACCAGTTTTCACAAAGTTCAATGATAGAAGCAAAGCTTGTGCTTGATTTAACTTAACTAACAGCTGGATTTAGGTTGGTTAAAATGGGACCTAGTTATGTTAACCTTGCTGTTGAGTACGGCAAGAATAACATCTATAATTTAAAATAGTTATTGGAGGCATGGTGGGGTTTAAATCGCAGCACTGTCCCATTCCTAACTATTATGAACTTAAAAGCCTCTACCCTCACTATGTCCCAAAGGTCTCAGCAGCGAGTGGGGGGCTCTGTGGGTCTGGCACCAGCTCCATGATTTAGATGAGCCCATAAAAATTCTAAATGGAGATGGGAGGCTAGTTGCTTAATTGACCTTTATTGGGATTTCTGCTTCATTTGAAGACTGGATATTAAATTAACATGATAATTCAGGCCCAACGTGTTAATGCCACTATTGACCCCCCTCCTCACCCTCCACATTTTAATATCACCCTGTAACTTTTATGGCTTCCATTGATTTAACGCTGCTTTTTATTAACTGGCTTTAATTTTCCATATTGGCACACACTCACACAAAGAAGGTTTTATTCCAGTTGAGCGGTGCACTGTTACAGGAGCGAAGCTTTATGGGGCCATTTCTATTAAAAAACCTCCCCTATTCTTACTGTGACATATATAAGCTGTAACATGGAGATGAGATCTTATATGTATAGGAAGTGGGACAGTAGCTGTAAAGCTCACAGCTTTCAGTGGAACAGTTCAATTATTATATTGTGACAAAGTGTTTTACATAAACATCGCCAGGATTATGGTGCATAATAAAATTATTATTCATAAGCCATAAATTACCAGTTTCATTGTGCAGTTAAAAAAATAACACCAGCTAATACTAGCACTCATACATATATATATATAGATAATATTAGCTTTTTTTTCTGTAACGAATGGTATCAAGGGACCCAAATCCACAGGGGTTTGGTGAAAACATTTACTGAGTTGATTTGATATTAAACTTTAAATAACATAGCCAATCATTACTACCTTATACACCCAATCATCACTCTAAATGACAAAGGTCAAAGCCTCTGCTCAAATTCAGATAGATAGAGAGATGGATGAAGAATTTGGTTGGCTTTAATGGAGGAAGCAGAGAGAGCGCTACTGTCCCCTTGTGGCAACAATGTGAACTTTGTAAAGCTGATGCCAGATTGTCAGCATCTACAGGCAGGTAGGGTTTTAAAAAAGTGTAGAAAATGATACTTCGGAATAGTGTTGGTCCAAAACTGTCATAGCGGCGATGATGGGAATCCTGCTGATGTCTGATTAGTTTGCCGAGGCAGCACTCAAGTTTGAGGCAGAACAACACTGGAACGCCATCCACACATTCCATCCAGATTGTTGCAGCCTGTGCACGAGTGTTCAAATGAGCACGAGCTAGTTTATTACATACACCGATCCTAAAAATAATGCTCCCTAATATAACAGCGCTACTCTAAATCCTGAAGGCTGAACTGCTTAATTTAACTTGAAACTGTTTCATCAAAGTAAGTCATTCAGCTGGTGTGGGGTGTTTTGGAGAATGCTGTGTTTGGTGCTGTTAACATGTGTTCTGATTATTTTGTTCAACCCAAGCAAAAATGATGGAATAATGTCCTTCTTGGATGATCCAGTAAAAGACTGTGTGTGTGTGTGTGTGTGTGTGTGTGTGTGTGTGTGTGTGTGTGTGTGTGTGTGTGTGTACGATAGTGTTTAAGAGCCAGAGAGAGTGAGAGAGCACTTAAACTAGAGATGGGACAACGCTACACAAATACACACCAGGCAAATAGGGACACACACTGCCAGTCTCACAAAAAGCCAATAACGCACCAGCACATTAGAGGCGAATTGCTTCCCGTATGCAGCCCCTTTTCCCCTCTCCTAAGTGGATGCATTATCATTTTGTCTGTCGCAAAAAAAAAAAAGAGGAGCCAAAGAATATGAATATGCGTTTACATCTGTCTTCCATTAATATGCATGCCTGAATCCACATCTCAACACAAAGCCAATTTTCTGGCCATCTGTGGGATGGCTGGTGGAGGTAATGAATATTCTTTATGAATATGTTTTATTTTGCATGGTGGCGATACATCATGAGCATGCCGTTATCTCTGCCTGCTCTCTCTCTGTCCCTCTTGCTCATTCTCTGCCTCTCTGAGGTGCTGGGAACCTTCACTGCTCAACTTGATGAGTTTAATTAGACTGTAAAGAGGAGGGATGGATGGATGGATTGCTGGACAGATGGAGGAAAGGCTGGATGGAGGAAGTGAAAAAAATATCTTTTACTGCACAGACTCCCTCTCTCTCTCTTTCTCTAATCGGAGCCTTAATAAGCCACACACCTGCTCTGAATGGTGATGCTGGAGAGAGAAATACGGTTGAAGCTAATAGCTATCATGACTTCTGCAATAACTAGTCTGCACTCCTGATGTTCATTTAATTACCAAAGTAAGTTATGACTGAGATACACCTCACTGAATACTCATTGTCTTTATTAGGATTTCTGTTTGGTTGTGCACACAAGCAAAGTTTCTTTCAAAACTTTCTCAGATTTTGGAGGCTTTGGGTTTGATGGCAGTAAAATATTGAATTATTGAATACTTCTGGTACATACGCTATTTTAGGTCCCTTTCTGGCTTATTACTCTTGTAACTCCTTATAATAACCGATTTGTTAAACTGCCCTTAACATTACTTTAGCATTTTTTTCCATAGTACTGACAATGGGTGTCAATGTAAACATATCACCACAAACCACTGTCCTAACTACGAGAACTACCCAACATCTTTCTTTAAGTATTTAAGGATGTAGACGTCTTTGCTGTGTTTGTCTTACCTACAGATGGGTATTCTTTATAGACAGAAGTGCCTATAAAGAAGCATGCTTTGTTATTGTTTGTTAATCTGTAAAAATGTAAATAAAATAGTGGTTACAACTGTACTATGATTACAAGGAGCAGCGATAACTGACATACCAGTGCAGTACCTTGTATTTTTGAATGCTAACCCAACACTGTGTTTGATACTAATTGGGCACGTAGATTCTTAGCACACCCAGTTAAGAAATAAGGATAGGGAGGTAGAGTGTAGAATATATCAGCCTATAGGCACCTTTATACATCGCATCGATGATTTAGACATCAGTGACAGTATTACTGTAGCCTGCATGTCTCTGGGGCCTTGGCACAGTCCATTGGCTAGTAGTGTCCTTTAATGATTTATGATTGAACTTAGCCCGTGAACTCCCCAGAGGATCCCCGAGAGCGAGAGGCACAGGGAGTGACCAGTTTTATGGCAGGACTGGGAATCAATTATGCTAATGGTGGCTAATGAATGCACTTGAGGGAACTGCTCCCGCACTCAAGGGCCATTTTTTTCATTTGCATATTGATGGCAGAAGGACAGTGGCCACTTTCATCCGGCTCTGATGAAGGACTGCTGAAATGGTTCTGCGTGTGTTCCCTTTACTCTTCCTTGGTTCTCTTTTCTCTGACCGTTTGCTGTCTTTAATAAAAACGGTTTAGGACTACACAATCGTTTCCCCCACAACACGGAAATACACACAATACACAACTGTGCTGTCAACCAAGCCTCTCCCGTCTTTTTCAGTAGTCTGAAGTCATTTTCAATTAGGGCCATTTTGTGGTCAGTCACTGATGAGTCCTGGAAGTGCTCCAGTTTCGCCCCAGTGGACCCTGATAGACACCGTATACAGTAGTTTAACATGCATTAAGTCATCTGTTTGCAAAGATAGACATCTGGCTATACTCTCTCTCACTCCACTAAAATGCATTAAGGTAAATAACGCCGGACCATGAGCGAAATCACTATGTCTGATGCTTCTCAGTCGAGTAAAGAAGGCAATGAATATGAAATGTGTTATGAATAAGTTATGCGGTTGCGCTGACCCAGCAAAAAAGGACTGGTTGTGAAATTAAGGCTTTTTCAATATGCAGAAGTGTTGGCTTCCTTATTCACTGAGATAATGAAAGTGAGCTGTTAATTAACTGTTTAAAGGAATAGTTTGCAATTGCCAAATTCTCTTATTCGTTTTTTAAGCCAAGAATTGGAGATGAGAAGGGCCGTACCATTCTCATGTGTTTGTTAAACAGCACAGTGTGGATGTTTTTTCCCATAGCTCCTGAAAAGCTTCAAAATGTGGCTGATGTACACAATAAATTTCTCATTAAAAAAGGTCCTCATTTAAAAACTAGTATCAAAGTACAACCCTCACAACTTGTCTTTGCAACTCTTTAGTTTTTACATGGTTTAAATAAAGGAGCACATGTTGTGTTAATTCACATCATAAAAACTAAGTGAACATTTTCCCCACTAAAGCTTCATGTAGTATTTTTAGTAGTTTATATTTATAATATAATATGTTTATATCACAGTTCAAACAACTAATGACCAGTTCAATTCCATCTCAACAGAAAACCACAACAATCAAACTATCCCTTTAAGGAAGCACTTGGCAACAGTGGGAAGGAAAAACTCCTGCCATCACCCGCGACCTGTTGGCGGTAAATGGAGGGAGACTGGACGTAAGACACGCTGTGGAAAAGAGCCGGTGTTTTAAATATAAATCTGGTTTAAAATTGGTCAGCCAACCCACAAACAAAAGTTCATGATGACCTTCCTTTAGCAGCCTGTCAACATAGTCCTGTACCGTGGGAACCCTGAACATAAGTGCTCAGGAGATGTGACTAAATAACATCCAGTAATAAAAAAATAGTGGGTATTTATTTTCAATCTACTTCAAGAAAGGACAGAAAAACACTTTATTAACAGAGTCGTGGACTATTATACCTGAGGAAGATAAAGTTTTGGGCTGACAAATAACTGAAACTTCCATGAGTGATGCTATCACTCTGTGGAATAGGCAGAGGCAGACAGGCAGTGTTGGAGGCTCCCACTAATTTGATCTGGTGACATTTTCTTCTCCAGCTCCTCAGGGGGAAAAGAGCAGCAGAGACAGAGTGAGGGAGTTAGAAATGGAGGTGCTTGGAGAGAGAGTAAGAGAGCGATAAAGAGGGAGAGAGGGAGCGAGAGAGTGATGGCGAAGGAGACACTAATGAACACAGACAACAAAGACCCTAACCTGAGCTCCAAGCCCCTGGAGACACAGAGAGGTTTTTCATTGGGTCAATAAAAGCACTGGACCGTGTCTGCGTTGGCTTGCCCTTCAAGCACCCGCTTAACTACTGAGGGAGACTTTTGTTCAAGGTTGCAGGAGTTAAAGGGAGTATCACTGAATTTCATATCTGAAAATTGCAGAGAGTGTTGATCATAGTCTGTTGTGTGCAGAAAGATCTGCGACATCTTGTTTGAGTGAAACCAAAGCGCACAGGGGATGTGTTACAGTCACTATGTCACTAGATTTTAATTCAAAGCTATGGTTCTGCTGTAATAAAGTTTAGTTAGATGCAAAATCTCAATCAAACAAGGCAATCATACACTGATAAATATAGAACCTCTGTTTTTTTTTAAATTTAGACTCACTCAAAGGGAGCTTTTAATTGCATCGGAGAATAAATCAATTCTTAATTTAAGGACTATTTCAAAGTTAAACAATAAATAACTGACACCAAGGTATATGGAGAAAGGATGACTATATTTCCCACTGGATATTTCAGAGTTAATTTCTGCAAGAGAGCAGCGCGGTGTCCCTTTGCCAAATCGGAGGAACGTGGCAGTTAGAGGAAGGAGAGAGAGGTTAGCCAAAATCAGCATGATGAGTTATTGACTCTTGGCTTGTAATTTCATTTTATGCACCAAGTGGCATACAAGATATCACACTGTTCATAATCCTCAGCGTCCCTGAACACACACGCGTGCCTCCCACTGACTCCTTCTTGTTATTAAAGGGGAATCTAAAGCCGTATGTCTTCCTCCACTGTGGGAGGAGAGCCTCGAGTCTGGAGTCTTCACACCAGGACTCACACCTGAAGGGAAAGCGCGAACATGCACACGCACATGCACAAAAACACTGGGGGATATATACTTAGTTGCCCTACGAAGTCCCCCCACGTCTGACATATGTCACTCCCAATCTGTTCAGCAGGCCACACATATCTCTAGTGGGGTACTGGCACAGCGGCACAGAGGGCTGCAGAGGGAAAAGGCTGGGCAGAGGGAAAAACAGAAAGAGCTGAAGACTGAACAAGAGGGCACAGGGGGACGGAGACAGCAAGAGAGTGAGAAGAGAGCATGAAAGAGGCAGAGAGAGCTGCTGCTAGTGGTTGCCACCCTTTCCGTGCTAATTGGTAGTCTGGAAACAACACCATCTGTTCTTTAAGAAAGTCAGATGCACAATATAAAAATATGCCACCACTCCTGAATACATTTACAAGCAGCCAAGGCAAATAACTCAACAGCCCCGGGCTTCTTTCAACACAAGGATCCTGTAGGACACAAGCTAGACAGGCATCTGTTATACTTGTTATAATGTTTAGGGATGTTAAATCTAGTCCTGGGTTCCTGCCAGGGAGTGCTGAATAATGTAAATATATGATGGTGGAGATGCATTGAGAAGAGGTCTGCAGAATATTTTTTATGTATGAAGTAGGAAAGGAGAAGGAATAATTCAGAGTCCACCTGTAACCATGCAGATTGCCATTTGCATCCTAGGAAAAGGCACAAATGGAAGTGGGGTGCCATCATGTGGATGAGTAATGCAGTTACACTTAAAAGAAGGAGAAGAAATGCTGCTTTATGTGTGCCACTTAATTATCAAATAATAAAGAGAGGAAAAAAGTGGCTGTAGATGTGGACTATCAACACTTCAGAAGTGATATTCATAAAATGAGATCTGACTTTCATCTGAATATAGTTATGGGCTAATGCTTGAATTATGCTTCAGCAAGAAATCTACATCTTAACGTATGACGTTAACTAAAACTTCTTTTAACCCTACACCATAACCTTCTACATAACCTGATGTGCACCTCTCGAGAACTGTAACTACACATCTCGACGACGGAGTGACTTGAATGGCGTGGAAGGTTGTAGTGTGGGGGGAAAAGGAGTTTCTGGTTATGATGTAAGTTCAGACATGTTTTCCCCGAGAAGTCTCAATCAAGCTTAAGCGGATAAAATAATCACCTATACTTTTTATGCCTTTGTTTCGCACAGCGCTCATGGTGAAAATTAAACAACTCTTCAAATTAATAAGTCCAGATCCTCCTGCAATTAGCAGTTTATAGACTTGTACAGGAATTATTCCTACAATCAAGTCTGAACCGAACAGTCTTCTTTAGGTCACGCCACAGCAGTGCATCAGCTGCCCTTCCAAGGACTTCTTGACACAGTTTTGAGTTTGTTGTTCAGACCCTGAGGTGGCCGGTTAATCCAGATCATGGTGCTCCTTCCACTATCACTCACATTTCAATGCTGCTTTGCATTTTGGGTTAAATATTGTTAGACTACTTGTTGGTATTTCTGAAGGTGTTTTCTTTTAATCTCTGGTTCACATCACGAAATCTTGATGACATGCATGATGTGGGTCCAGAAATCTGAAGTCCTTGGCATTTCGCTGAGTTGATTGAGTGCACCTTTTCCAATCTCATCTTCATACCCAAAACAGCTGACTACATAGCTTTGTAGAAAATTAATTAACATAGATGTTCACAAACCGGGACTGTGTACAGATAAGGTACATGTGTGGTTTAACCTGGTTGTGTTTATTGATGACTGTGACCTTACGTGACATTCAGACCACATTATATGAGAAATAAATCCTAGTGAGTCAAACTTTTTGATCCAGTGGAATTACAAAGATTATTGCTGAACAAGCCCAAAAACTCCCCAGCTCCCCTTCATGTCCACATCCACACACCTAGTAGCAATCACACTGATTCACACTAATCACTCTCACACACAACAGTTGGAATTATAGGAATGGATAAAAATTGGGGGGGGGATGCTGTTCAATGTTCAAAAATAATCCTTATATGTGGGAGTAAAAGCAATACTAATGCTTTTTTTTACTGCACAAAAGAAATGGGTTTAAATGTTCATTAGACCGATAAAAAAATAATAATAATCCAGATGCTAGAAACCATCAATCTTACAATGGGAAGGTTCTATGAGATGCATTTAACAAAAAAATTAATCTATACCAACATCAGCTGTATTGGGGAGGATAAACTGGGTTCTCTTGGGATTCCAGGCACACAGCTCAATGCAATGACCGTGTTTTACATCTCCAATCTGTTACAGTGGGATCTCCCCTGCTTCAATCCCATGGATGATTAAGCGTGATAATTAAGGTTTTTGGACATTTTCCACAGAGGAGCAGACGTGGCAGCTGGTGACATTCATGCATTCCCAAACACAGAGGAGGGAATTACAATGAGGCCTCCATTCATTTCAGTGATCACAAAGTCTGCTCTTGGCACCAGTTCAAAAATAGTCAAGCTGTTGTTGAAAATGACTATTTATGGCCCTTTTTGTTGCAATATACCTTAATCTATTTGGGAAACCGATGGAGAGCAGCCAAATATTTGGATTTTAGAGGAAGGAATTTGGCACTGTTAACACAAAGAAAAGAAATACTATTATTGCAATACTATTAATATTTGTAATAGTACAGCACAATATTACATATATTAATGAGATTGAAAAGCTGCTTTTTGTTAGCACCAGCCCATGTTGCTGTATGAGAACGCGGGGAATAAATTACCAAGCATACACAAACATTAGGTTTTCAAGTTCATCAAAACTATGTGAAAAATACTAAAGTGAAACAGATGGATATTTAAAAATTTCATGGTTATGATGACAAGGTATTCATACAAAGAAGGCATCATTGTTGTTTTAATAAGAGGCCTATGTCTCAGTTAGACACTGCATTATACAGATATGTATTATACAGTCTTGAAGCATTCAAACCTTATGAGTCAGAGACATAAGAATTTAGGCTGTGTAAGAAAGGTGCATTATAATAAATATATATATATATATATATATATATATATATATATATATATATATATATATATATATATATATATAAATATATACCCTCTGATATCTGGTTCAAAAAAAGACTGACACTGAGAACACTTAAGGAAATCCTTTGCTGCTGTTCTTTATAAAACCCTACATCAACTCCCTTTTTTATGACAGGCGAACACACGTCAGGATGCAGCACACATTTCCGCGTTATTCCTTTGGGATGTCGTTTCTTAATCTAGTATAATAGTGTAATTATCATTGGTTAATGTTATTTGCACTGCTGTTTACTAAAATCTCTTTTTTGTACAATATTATTTTTCAGTAACTTTTTTTCCTCATTTTATCAGTTTTGTATATAAAATTTTGCGCCATCTCACATTATAATCGTGTGTGTCTATGGTACTTTTAACAGTGTTGCCTCTGTTTGTCTGTTTGTCTATTTATCTATCGAGGTCATCCCTGTAATAGGTAGAGTAGATTATTACATTAGACATGATTGCATACCTGTCCATTTTCCGTCATCTTGAGAAGCTGTAGCTGTAAAGAAAAAGCAACTTTTTCAGTGGCTTCAAAGAAAAGTAAAGAAATAAAAAAAGAGAGAGAGAGAAAGATGGAGCGCTTACAGCTATAACGACTCCATCTCCCAGGATTCCTTTTTGCACTCCTAAAGCGGAAACGCTGGAGGGACTCCATGGAAACGGTCCACTGGCGTGCTTGCCTGATAGAAAAGAGCGTTCATTGATAGCTAGCTAACGTAAAATCAGAGATTCTATCAACGCGGATCTACCCGAACATATTTCACACCGTGTGCCTGCAATGATGAGCCGTACGCCTGACGCGAGCGCGAGGTAAGAAAGATCCCACCCGTCAAACACATCCCGTGTTATTTAGTGGGGAGAGTTAACGTTAGCATTAACAAAATAATCGGACGTACTGTACATAAAGGTACATAAAGGTAGGCTAGCAGTTAACTAGTTAACCTGTGTCGTCACGCTTCTCATCGATAAACTGCACTCATAACGAGTTATTTGTTCGTCGGTTAAGCCATAGTTAGTGATGCTATATAGCTATAGAGTCACTATTCACTGAACGGGCATGTGTTTATAATACTAAAGCAGCGCACTTACTAGTTTAGCTGTTTTATTGCATGCAGCTGGTCGAGTGACCGTATAACCAAAGAGTAATGGAGCGAAGGATAACAAGCCAGGATGCATCGCATCTACAGGATGTTTTGTATGGATTGCTACTTGCATTTAGATGAAACAGCAATAAGTAATTTTCACAGGCCTTGTGCAAAATAGACGTTTATCGTTTTCCCTACTCAAATATATGAAACCGTTTATAAAATTATGTTTCATTACTGCTGTTGATGTTCTCCTTTATCCTTTCCAGGGATAACCAGACAAGGAGGATCCAAGAGAACATCACCAATGTGGAGAAACATTTTGGACAGATGTGCCAACTCTTTGCTGCCTATGTCAGTAAGACAGCCAAGGTACGAGACAAGGCAGACCTTCTAGTCCGGGAAATTAGCCTGTATGCAGACACCGAAACACCAAGCCTTAAGAGGGGGATGAAGCAGTATGCTGACCATCTGGCCAAGATTCAAGATTATCGTCAAGCTCAGGTGGACCTCCTTGAATCCTTACCATCAATCATTATTTCGTGTTCATATCCATAATTTAAATATTGGGTAGAAGAGAAACTAATGCAGAGCTGGTCTTGTAGGTGGAACGACTTGAATCTAAAATCATAGAGCCATTAAAAAGCTATGGAGCTGTGGTGAAACGGAAAAGGGTAAGTTTTACTGCAGCCTACTGCCATGTTGACACTGATTTGAACCACACATCCATCCAATAAGGTGCGCTGGAGCCTATCCCAGCTGTCATAAAGCAGGATTTGGAGTACAACCTGGACAGGTAATCAGGTTGTCACAGGGCCAACAAGGATTTTAGTGAATTTTTTCAGTGCCTTGTTGTGACTTTTTCTGTCAGATATTTGCGTGTTAAAATCCAAGATTTTACACACAAATTCATAAATAAATTTGTGAAATTTTGCAATAGTGTCGCTAAATGAATAATTCATTTCAATTCAATTTTATTTATATAGCACCAAATCACAACAACAGTTGCCTCAAGGCACTTTATATTGTACAGTAGATCCTAAAATAATAGATACAGAGAAAAACCTAACAATCTTATGACCCCCTATGAGCAAGCACTTTGGCAACAGTGGGAAGGAAAAACTCCCTTTTAACAGGAAGAAACCTCCAGCAGAACCAGGCTCAGGGAGGGGCGGGGCCATCTGCTGTGACCAGTTGGGGTGAGAGAAGGAAGACAGGATAAAGACATGCTGTGGAAGAGAGACTAAGAGAAGAGGGAGAACAGAGATTAATAGCAGGTACGATTCAATGCAGAGAGGTCTATTAACACATAGTGAGTGAGAAAGATGACTGGAAAGGAAAAACTCAGTGCATCATGGGAGTCCCCCGGCAGCCAACATCTATTGCAGCATAACTAAGGGAGGATTCAGGGTCACCTGGTCCAGCCCTAACTATATGCTTTAGCAAAAAGGAATGTTTTAAGCCTAATCTTAAAAGTAGAGATAGTGTCTGTCTCCTGAATCCAAACGGGAAGCTGGTTCCACAGAAGAGGGCCCTGAAAACTGAAGGCTCTCCCTCCCATTCTACTTTTAAATACTCTAGGAACAACAGGTAAGCCTGGATGAAGGAGCCTAGGGGGCAGTGAGGGACGCAGAACAATTTGCTGTTGGTGTCATTACTATGGCAAAGGCACATGAGGGCAGTATTGTCTTAATGATAACATATCACTACCTCTACAAGCCACTTTGACCCATTGCCAGCACTCTTCTCTGCTAACCACTATTTTTTTTTTAAGTATATCAAGAAGACATCCTGTGGTATTTCACAGACGCCGCACTACTGTCCAAATTGTCTTAAGTAAATGTTTGCCTTGTTTGGCTTTTAGTCCTTGTCTGTGTTTACTTGTATTCTGCTCTTGCATGCATTCATTCATTTTAATTTTTAAAAAAGTGTGCCCTCTCCTTCAATATGCTCAACGGCTAAAGTCACAGAGCAATTAAAAACCTATGGTTGACAGTACAGTTGAAGATAAACCAAAAACTTGCACAACAGGATCTACTGGAGATCCTGATCCTCACTGATGCACACCAAATTCTTATATGTTAAGTCATGTTTAGCAAACTGTGCATTACACGCTACCACTATTAATTCTTTTGATAACTTCTGGGAATTTGTGTATCCGTGCAGGAGGATCTGAAGACTACTCAGAGTGCCAGAGACAGAGAAGCCAAACAGATGGCTCAGCTCGAGAGGACCAGGCAGAGAAACCCCTCAGACAGGCAGATCATTGTATCCTTGACTTGTTTCTCTTCAGTTCTTTAAATCTCTCTCTGATACCAGATTGACAAAAAGGCTTCAGTGTTACAACAGCCATCTGTATAAATAATCAAATGAATGCCTGCTAATATCAATTCAATTCTTCGTTAGTTATAGACATCAGCTTAGAGCTGTTTGAAATGTTTGTTGTGCCAAGTTTGGACAGTTTAAGCTTATATTTCTTAAGTTTCCTTGACTGAGCTTTCAGTCTCAGGTGCGTCCCATGTAATATGTGTTTTCATCAGTGGTAATGTATGAATAGAAATATGAAAAACATTCCAGAAACAAACTCACAAGCACAGTGTAAATTCTTTACAAGAGCTTAAACCAGTTGGACATTGCACCTGACTTATTTTAGTCTGTTATGTTTTGAGTTGAGTTTTATATGTATATATTGTTTTTGCCGTTAGGCTGAGAGTGAACTCCAGAGAGCCACCATGGATGCCACACGGACCACGAAGCAGCTGGAGGAGACCATCGATGAGTTTGAGAGGCAGAAGATCCAAGACATCAAGGTTTACTTTCTGTGCACCTCAGATTATTAAGTACTGGCTTCAAACTTGCATTAAAGCATTCACACTTGAGAATTTTAAAGAAAACATATTTAATTAGTAAAAATTTGGAACCGTTAAAATGCAATAGGAATGAGTAACTTATAAAAAAGACCGAATGACAACTGACCCGACCTGTATGTAGTACAGTTAATGTTATTTTAAACTATAAATAATAAACCTAAATACATAAGTTTACAGTTTAAACAACTGAATTATCAAAAAATATGATTTTGAGCTGTGTTTAACACGGTCACTAATAGAGGAAAGGATGCAACATTCAACATTTTGTTACAGGTCAGATACTTAAATCCTTATATTAAATTCAGTTATGATAGCTTTTAATTGTAAACATAGAAATTAAGATGGGAATGATTGAACAGGCAAGCAGTACTTGACTACAGAGTAACAAATGGCCACATCTGCCGTTCACAGCAACTACTTGCAGACTTTTATGTCGATCGTGGTTCTTTGGACGTAGCATGGAAATATCTGGAAAGATTTCCCTGTTGTGACCATGTTTCACCCTCAGTTAATGGTGTAGAATTGTAGAGGCGTGCCACTGGTGTGTATGTATGTGTATGTGTAACATACATATGAACGAGCAATCATTGCATTTGATTTATGAGCGTTAAAAACTGACGTACGTTCATGAACCGATCTCGATCATGAAGTTTTTATATATAATTTTTTTATATATTTTTGTGTTTTTATATTTAAGTTTTTATATTTAAGTGTGTATATATATATATATATATATATATATATATATTAGTACAAATCTTGGTTTAATTAATATTGAACTAGTCTGATGATGATAACAGTTTGGTTTGGATAACTCTGGTGAAAGGAAGATTATTATAATTATTGCTGTCTGCAGTAATTTATATTTCATAGATTTGCTTTGACTTAGTAACCCATATGGAAAAGAAATAGTAAAAACTTATATGTGATTACTCATGAAAATGGCCACTTTCATGAGTAAATCATATAAGGCTTACATGATTTACTCATGAAAGTGGCCACTTTCTCATTACTTTCATACATTGTTTTAGTAAGTATCCAAAACATACAAGTTTCATTATATAATTTTTCAAGGGATCTTATATCTGTTTTCACTCTTATATGCTTTTCATACAAGTTTCACACAAGACAGATACAAACTTTATAAGATTTATATATATCTTTTCCATATGGGAACCATGCACATACACATGCACATACAGCCCAACATGCACAAGAACAATGTCAGAGGTGGGGAAAAGCAGAAGTAACAGTAGTGCAGGGCCTGTTGCAATAGGGCTAGCATGTGTGCGGCGACTGTGGACAACCAAACAGCCCCACGTAGGATTTACTGTGATATGTAGAAAGATATCAGCTGATTTTGTGGACTGTCTGGACTGATCCTGTGCTCTGTCTGCTGTCACAGTGCACTGGTCTGTCTGGTCCATATTGAAATATTCAGTATTTGATATTCGTGTCTTCTCTCACTGTAGAAAATCTTTTGTGAGTTTGTGACAGTGGAAATGTCATTCCACGCCAAGGCTTTGGAGGTGTACACCCTGGCCTACCAAAGCATTCAAAGTGTGGACGAGGAGGAGGACTTGGAGGTAAGTTGATGCTCTGCTCAACAGTGGCCTTGGCCTTAGCCAAATGGACATACTGAGGTTAAAAATGTACATAAATGTATATACATCGTCAGGTTATTTTAATACATCGGTAATAACACGGTCTTATGCACCCATCTTTCTTTGAGTCAATGCTCGTACATGCACACACCCTTTAATTTACGTCAGCGTTTGAAGTAACCTGCATTGAATTCTACACAATTCATTCAGTCATGCTAACTGGGTTGCTTGTGTTTACAATTTAATGAGAGGTTTGCTGTATTATTTTTAAGAGAGAAAGCGCGTCCTGAAAAAACAAAGGATCAATGATGTTCGTCGAGCAACGTTCCTCCTGCAGTTGCCCTTGTGTTATTTTCCTCCACCCCTCGCTATCTCATCTGTGTGTTTTTGCACTGAATCATTTGCCTTCCATTCATATGGAAGCAAAACTCCTCATCGAGACAAGGCTGTTTTTCAGTGACTCATAGTACAAAGCATGGGAGATTGAATCATCTGAAACGGGCACAATGACAGGCATGCAGATAATCCTGATCGAGAACCATGGCTGAATTTGTTTTCTACACAGTGAAAACCACTGGGGTGGTTTCAGCAGTAGTTTGTGTTTGCTATGAAAATAATAGTTTTGGAGCTGGTTTAAGGACATGTGTGACATTAACAGACTGTCATTGCTGTCGGTGACTTTTGTTGTAGAGTATTTTTACTTTCTCTATCTGTTTGTGTGTTTTTATCCGAGTCCCTACTTTTAATGCATTGTAAATAAAATACCCTGAATTTAACCTATATGACCTTATTGTACTGTTTGCTATGCCCCGTGGGCTTGTGTACAGGTGCTGCTTCCATTCAGTTTTGTCTCTATAGAAAAGTACCTCTTTTCAGCCCCTCTTACTGTCTCTGGCAGGTGTTCAGGAGTTCTCTGCACCCCCCCGACTACCAGTCACGCTTAGACATAGTGCGAGCTAATTCCAAAACTTCCCTTGATCGGACCGGGTCCTTCCTGAACTCAACAGGGACATTACAGGTAAGATACAGTCAGTGATTAAAAGCTCCAATACAGAGACAAGAATTCCCCAACAAGTATCTGTAATGCCATTCCTTTTCACCTTTGGCTTTGAGTGTTGCACAAGTTTCATTGCGATGATAAAATTCAAAATTCCCTTCTTCCTGTTGTGAGCTCAGAAGTCTTTCTCATACCACTCATACGTGCTTGATAACAGTGAGTCTTATCAGTAGTTGCAATGATTATGCGTGGAATCACCCTGGCCATCAATCGGTGTTGTTTTTTTGTTACCCATGACATTGCATCCAAGGAACATCACGCATTTCCTCCTGCATTCAGTTTTACCCCAGGATCTTAACAGTGACACTGCACTGTTTTGTGATTTCATTTAATTTTTTTATATATTTGCATTCTAGACTACAATTTCTCACTAATTGACAAATAAGAATTTGATATTTTTAATTAACTGTTTTCCGTGGGTCTCGTGGAGTCTGTTGAAATGTAGTGTCTACACTGTAGACTCTACAGTATCTACAGATGCCCATATTGGAACTTGCAGATACAGATTGCTGTACGCAGCTGTCACTAGAATATGCCTCAGATATGTGTTGCGTCACATCTTGAGATCATACTTTGGCTTCGCTGATTAGGTTTGATTTTTATCTGAGAGAAATTTGCAATCACTGCTAAACAGAAACGACATTTGCAGTCAGGAAAAAGAGGATTTATGACCCTGTTTGCATTAAGGATGAAGCCAGAATGGAAAGTTGAAAGTAGAGCATGTTAGTGGACATGGAGAAAGTGTCCTCATTCTTACATGAATACCGTTCACACAATAAGGAAGGTACTTTTGCTTCCTGGAGCCAGACTTTCTTATAATTTTTACAGTGGTCTTGAGCAGTAGTTCTCCAGGCTTTATGGTTTCTCTGTGTTTTTTATTTGGACATTGGCTACTTTTTCACTCATTTGCAGTGCAATGTGGATTTTTTTAAAGGCATCCAACATTAAGAAAAGAGCTTTGAATGTCCTTCAAGAAGCCTGAAGAACTATTCCTGAAAACTACTTAAAGGCATTACCAAAAAGTATGAATAAAGATGCCAGATATTGACTTTCAAGCTTGTTAAAACTGTACAAATTCTGTTTTTGATTTATGTAAAAGGTAAAGACACAGGGAAGTGTTGGCACGTTTAAAAACAATCTTTTTCCACGTATATTTGCACATATATGGAAATGTGTGTGTACATATATCTATGTTTGCTTATGTTTCATCTATGTAAGCAAATTACAAAGAAATAATGGGTAACCCAAAACTTACACAGTACTGTATAAATACATAAGTCAACCCTCATGAGAAGTTAATGTGAGGAATGTGGTCTCAGCACACTTTGCGGTGTGTTTACACCTACCCTTCATTGTTTCTACTAACAACCGCGACTGAAGAAACAAAGCAAAAAAACAGATTCCTTGGAAGTTGAGCTTAATGATTACCTGCCAGGCGTTTTAGTTGCATTGACTGTTTATTTGTTGTCACAGCAACAAAGAGCTGGTAGTCGTCAGACGAGAAAAGAGGAGGAGGAGGAGGAAGAGGAGGATGAAGATGAATCCGAAGAGGATGTTGACGAGGATGAAGACGACACAGATGATGAAAATTAAATACTCAAATTGTTTGGTTTTGATTTTATGATAACAGAAAGATTAAAAGGCAATTTATAAATGAAAAGCAGCCTCATTGCCAAAACCACATCACACATCTGCTCTGAGCAGTATTGCAGTGGTAGTGTTGTAGCGCCGTGATGCTTTGTAAGAGATCTACAATTTGTAATCCAGGCTCCTGTTGTCTTTGCTAGACTTTTATATAACACAGAATAAAATGTGCATTATTGGTCGCTTGCATTTAAGAATAAAAATATATTTTTATGCTTTGCATTGTTTCAGTGAATCAGTTTTTCTATAATAAGCATACCCTCTCTCCCTCTACATAAAAATGTCGACAGAGAGGTTGATTGTTATTTTAGAAATTGTTTGGCGAGTGAATCAGTCTAAGTGACAGTAGTTACGTGACGACTGCAGTTAAAAGTGACTCATCTCTTCCACAGACATGCAAAAATGGTACAAATGAGTTCGGGAACATTTTGCACTGCACTGTCTGTGTTCATCTGGAAAAAAAAAACCTTGGTGTATGTGTGCATTATGTGTAATTTGAGATGTGCCTCTCTGTATATGGCACTTCATGAAGCCAATTACGTGCATGTGGGTTACATTATGTGTTGTCTGCCACTGTGTCGGCTGATGGCCGTCCTGCATGAGTCACTCAACACATTTTATGTTCCTCATCTGCCAGTGTCATGATGAATTCTTTTCTGCCTTTGGTTTTATGCACACAAACACATCTGTACCATTATCTGTTCAACACACATGATATGTGCACACTTTGACACCTTTTTTTTTTTTAATAAGTACAAGGGCGACCAAAAGCAACAGCAACACTTATTTTCTCGGCGACGGAGATAAAAGCTGCGTAGGTGGCGTGTCATAAGCCCTCCGCGTAACAGCACCCTAATGCATATAAAGGTTAATGTGTGTGGCATTGCAAACATGGCCACGCTAACAACGCACTCACGTACCAGTTCAACTTTGGTGTACTGTGGATCTGAATGGCCTGCGTTGCAATGAGTCATCGCCTATAAAATGTGTGTTTGTGTGAGGGAGTGAGTCAGAAAGCTTTTCCAATCGCAGATAAACCTAAAGGCTCCACTCCCTGATCGCAGCATAAGAAGGGACAAGGATTTGTGCGAGAAAAGAGCCTGAAAGGAACATGAAGAGTCATGCGCTTTAAGCAGAAAAACAGGGTCTGGCCATTTTCGGTCTAGAGTCAAAGGTACACAAGTAGGCAAGAGTTGGTTATGAGTCACTATCTTAAAACAAAGGTTGAATAACAAACACGGCGAGCAATTCAAACAACAAGATGCAAAGAGAAAGGAGGAGGGCTGTGGGGTGAAAGAAGGACAGTTGAAAGAGGTCAGTCACACCTCCTGGTCCTTATTGACTCTGACTCATTGCCCCTCAGCACCGAGCCACAGCTATCAAATTTAACACCCACATCACATGTCAATTGCTGCACGGCTCATTGCAGTTACTTTCACATTCTGCGTCTTTCATTTGAGCTTCATGTCAAAGTTCCCAGAAACCTTCCCATGTTCCGCAGGTATTTCTTGTTTCGGCATCAAATTGTTACGCATTCGTCAGATGTTTGCCATACTCAACATTAATTTCATTCTTTCAGTGTGCACAAAAAAATGATCAATCAAACAAAAAAATTATTTAAAAAATCCTGCTTCTTCCAATTTTTGAAAAAGCTGAGCCACTCCTAAACACCACTAGAGGGCGATGTTTAAAAGTTTTGTTACCTGCGCTGTTCACCTCAGAAAACTGATATGGAGACACTGTGTTCTTTTTAAGCTTGTGGGTAGCTGTGGTGTATGGATTTAGCTTCAGGCATCGCATATGCATTTCTTAGCCTGCAAAGCCTAGCTTTTAGCATTCATACAACATTTTACAGCATGTATTACTTAACCGTGTCCCAACACTGTTAATGACTCAGTCATTCTGGCCTCCACCTTGTTTGGGGTTAACAGGTTTTGCAAAAAAATAATAAAAGGCCGATCCTCGATGGAGTCTACCAGTTCATTTATACGTAATGTGATTTAGTCCTTCTGGCATGCACCGACATTAAAAACAACCGCAAAACAGGTGGGAATTCACTTTTTCACCTCAGAAGGCTAACACAGTTTGACAGCTGAGCTGCAGCCCTTTCTGAATTTTTCTTTTCCTGAAGCTTCGCACGTTCAGGAATGTGCAAATGTACACAGTGTATAGGGGAAAGATTCATGGGTCAAATCTAATAGAGTCAGTATTTATGGCGCCGAAGTCTAGGGCTGCGTCTCCTATAGATCAAGCGCACAAAGAGCTAAGGATTCCCTCCTCTCTCCTTCTGACTCATCTGCAGTCATCCCCAGTGATGAGTGTGCCTCGCTCTGTCAGTGCTCGAGTGTATTTGAAGTGCAAAAGCCACAAAAGTGAGTGCTTTATTTGTGTATGTGCCAACATAGCTCCGAGATCTCAATTGTGTCGCAATATTTTAATAGAGCAGGTAATTTACATGTCTGTGTCTCGTGTGTGTGAACATCTATAGAAGTGCATGTAAATGCACACGAATGTGTGCTGCACAGCCCTACAGTACAGTTGTTTAGAATATTAAATACAGTGCCGTGCTGGCGGCTGCTATAAAATCAAGAGGCAGCATAGCCGGAGTGTGACTCACACACTGACTCACTGACAGCACTGCCATGGCGTGTGTATGTCTCGGTGCATGTGTGTGTATGTGTGAGAAAGAGTGCGTCTCACACTAAGTGGTTTCTCTGGCAGACCTGCTGTGTGTTGCTGGTGTTCGAAGAAGTCTAAATCTTGCCACATTTGCTGGATCTCACACCAGCATGCAATGCTGTGTGTCTATATTTGTTTTGGTTTTTCTATAAGAGAATATTTGTTACATGTAGAAAAGTCAGAGGATCCACAAACTATACTGAGTACCAGTAAATTCAGCCTTCGCACGGGCATTGCGAGTTAATTCACTGAAAACAGCCATGCAGAGAGAGGTAAACTCACTCAAGTGTTTATGATCCACAACATTTACAATTTGTTTATTCTCATTTAGGCCCAATCAGAGCTGAGTTAGATAACCCAGTGTAATAGATCCAGGTACACACCTGGGGACAAAGGGGACAAACTTACTGAAGAACTAAAAAAGTGCATAAATGCCAAGAGATGAATAATTTATCTATATTAATGCAGGAGGAAGCTCGTGTTTGTGAAAAGGCTGTCATGATAGGTTTTAAGACTTGTTTGCAGAGAAAAATTGCACGAGCTGCAATGATTATTATTCTCAGTTGTGTTAATTAAGGTTCCACTGACTCAAACGTGACAGGCATTTTTGTTCATCAGATAAAAAAAGCAAAGCACATGGATTTCTCTTAAATGAGGAAATAGACTCGTTGCTATTAGTGCACACTGACTGAATATGCTTACAAGTGTAGTCGACCCCCCTAAAAAGGCTCCTGAGGAGACCAGAAAACCTTGAAAAGTCCTTCCAGTTATTTTTCGACTGTGATGCACCGCTTGTGTTTGAAAAACTTTTTAAAAATGTAATTTAAGGGAACTTTTTATGCTTATTGAATCCCCCTCCCCCCGCAGCTATATACATGTGTTGTGCCTTTTTATGTATCTAAGCAAGTTTTCATGGGAAACAGGAGCACTGTATGCGTGCTTTCAGTCATGTCGTGTTGCCACTGTGAGACCAGACTTCAAGGTGCTCCCAAATGTCTTGTTTACATGTATACAGAAGGAGCTCATCCTCCTACTTCCCTGATTTATGCACCAACATGAAAGGCAGTGAACTTGTTGTCAAGGGCAGTAACTCATAACAGTTATTGTACAGTATCTGCCGCGTATTCCGGGATTGCAGGTAAAACTCTAAATCACTGTGCTCTACACGAGGGGTATAGTAATGTAAGCTTCTGTTGGTATGTGTCAACTCTGGAACAGAATATTATTTGACGGCAATAAAGTCAGCGTGACTTCTCGTTTGCTTTCAGATGCCTGATAGCAGCGTCATTTGGTTATTCCCGCTATGCATTGTTTGCAAAAGAATAAGGGGGAAGTGGGAAACCTGGTATTTATGTCCATGTGGGTGCGTTTTTTTCTACAGACCAAACAAAAAGTAAAATTACGAAAAAGGCCAACCATGCTTGCGGAAAGGATTACTTATCCTGTTAAGAGTTTGATTTAAACTGAGATTAGAAGATTTAAGGTCACTTTCCAAGTAAATATTAGACATGGAATTAATTAAGTCTAATATTAAATATTCTTTGATATACGGTGCAACAATAGAAAGACGTGGTGAAACGAAGTGCCTTAGATACGAGTGCATAACACAGCTGTTAAGTCATGTTTGCTAAACGGCTTCAGATACTCGCGTGTATCTGCTGGACTTGATATCCAGGTTTGGCTTCTTACTCTACCTACTAATCTGTTTAACCCTGTAGCTGTGTAGATGTTGAAATCATCTGCTTTTAAAGGAAGAGAAAAAACGGGAAATTAATAAGGACACTGTACACAATGTAGAAAAACTGCATTCTATGCTGATGTTTTATTGGGACTCCAGCTCAGGAACTGCTGCTAACATCTTGGTGCCAAATACCACAAGGCCCTTCAAGGGGTCTTTTAGAGGTCACGCTAAAAGACCACCATGGTAGGCACTGGTGGTCTTTGTTTATGGTCATTATTGTTATTTGTTTTTCGTTTTGCGCTAAGGTCTAAAATTCCCCAGAATAATGAAGAATTTTGTCAACAATCAAAATTTGAAAGATGCAAACCACGATCACATTTCCTGCACCCTCCTTATATAAGCATGGGACTCATATGGGTCGTAAACATGAACAAAGTTATCAGGCTTATTTTGCCTAGTAGCAAAAACTGTCACCTATGGATAAACTTTGTCACATTAAATAAAAAATGTGGATTATCGGTATATATTTTGTAAGACAGATAAGAAATTTAGTAAAGAGTAAAATGATCAGAAGCAATGGATGTTACTTTGACTTACAATGACAGAAGTGAGCAACTTCTTTCTCTACAGTTTATGCACTGCACAGGCTGCTTTTTCCAGGCACAGCAGCGAGGCAGACCTTGACATGGCTCTGCATAAGAGCTTTAGCCTCGGCGTGTAGCGCTGTGTGTAGGTCTGTGTGTGTATTCAAAATTCTCTGTGTCTGCCTTGTTGTTCTGTCTCGTGCCTATCATCAGCCAGCAGCCTCATATCTGTGGATCCTTGTAAGCCATTTTAGGTGGTGGCCAATTTCAGCCTCATGCCAGGTGAGCAGCAAATGTCTCTATAGTCAACCAACAACTTCCTGTTATAGTGCTACATTTAACCTGCTGTACATCAGCCTTATTAGTTCTGCAGTGCATCACTAGTTCTGTAAACAGTTTCTGAATCTTAGTTACAAAATTATTTAACCATTTTACTGTTTCTATGTCATAAGTTGTATTTTGCATTTACACCAAGAACCAAACCTGATACAAATATGCCAACGCATCAAGATGAAAATCATGATAGCATCCATCTTTACAGGCTTTAAGCAGCCAAACTGTTCAAGTGAAGAACTGCAGGTGTGAATATGTCACACGGTCCATCCAGTATTTTTATAAAGTGTATAGCTAGCTACACTGGCTGCTTACAGCTTTGAAAGCCAGTTATCCATCTTTCATGCTTATTTAGTGTGCTATGGTTCACTTATTACATGAAATTAGCTCATGGTAGATGGTGATAGACAGATGGTTTATTCAAAAAACCTGAATTTTTTTGAAAGCCCAAACAGTTCACAAGGCTGACTTGCCGAAATGTTTCTGTCAAAATTTTCTAAGTCAGGCAATTCCCATTTGATGACAGAGGTCAGTAATTTGCACCAGAGGTACACTTCAACTGTGAGAGACAGAATGTGAAAAAAAAATCCATGAATCCACATGGTAGGATTTGTAAAGAATTTATTCGTAAATCAGGGTGGAAAATAAGTATTTGGTCAATAACAAAAATACAACTCAATACTTTGTAACATAACCTTTGTTGGCAATAACAGAGGTCAAACGTTTACTATAGGTCTTTACCAGGTTTGCACACACAGTAGCTGGTATTTTGGCCCATTCCTCCATGCAGATCTTCTCGAGAGCAGTGATGTTTTGGGGCTGTCGCCAAGCAACACGGACTTTCAACTCCCGCCACAGATTTTCTATGGGGTTGAGGTCTGGAGACTGGCTAGGCCACTCCAGGACTTTCAAATGCTTCTTACGGAGCCACTCCTTAGTTGCTCGGGCGGTGTGTTTTGGATCATTGTCATGTTGGAAGACCCAGCCTCGTTTCATCTTCAAAGTTCTCACTGATGGAAGGAGGTTTTGGCTCAAAATCTCACGATACATGGCCCCATTCATTCTGTCCTTAACACGGATCAGTCGTCCTGTCCCCTTGGCAGAAAAACAGCCCCATAGCATGATGTTTCCACCCCCATGCTTCACAGTAGGTATGGTGTTCTTGGGATGCAACTCAGTATTCTTCTTCCTCCAAACACGACGAGTTGAGTTTATACCAAAAAGTTCTACTTTGGTTTCATCTGACCACATGACATTCTCCCAATCCTCTGCTGTATCATCCATGTGCTCTCTGGCAAACTTCAGACGGGCCTGGACATGCACTGGCTTCAGCAGCGGAACACGTCTGGCACTGCGGGATTTGATTCCCTGCCGTTGTAGTGTGTTACTGATGGTGACCTTTGTTACTTTGGTCCCAGCTCTCTGCAGGTCATTCACCAGGTCCCCCCGTGTGGTTCTGGGATCTTTGCTCACCGTTCTCATGATCATTTTGACCCCACGGGATGAGATCTTGCGTGGAGCCCCAGATGGAGGGAGATTATCAGTGGTCTTGTATGTCTTCCATTTTCTGATGATTGCTCCCACAGTTGATTTTTTCACACCAAGCTGCTTGCCTATTGTAGATTCACTCTTCCCAGTCTGGTGCAGGTCTACAATACTTTTCCTGGTGTCCTTCGAAAGCTCTTTGGTCTTGGCCATGGCGGAGTTTGGAGTCTGACTGTTTGAGGCTGTGGACAGGTGTCTTTTATACAGATGATGAGTTCAAACAGGTGCCATTCACACAGTTAACGAGTGGGGGACAGAAAAGCTTCTTACAGAAGACGTTACAGGTCTGTGAGAGCCAGAGATTTTCCTTGTTTGATGTGACCAAATACTTATTTTCCACCCTGATTTACGAATAAATTCTTTACAAATCCTACCATGTGGATTCATGGATTTTTTTTTCACATTCTGTCTCTCACAGTTGAAGTGTACCTCTGGTGCAAATTACTGACCTCTGTCATCATTTTAAGTGGGGGAACTTGCATTAGTCACACCTGGATAAAGTCCCAAATGATTATTTTAGATTTAGCTCAAAATTGTACCTAGTTACATGTATGACGATGGCTTAGCCCAATACTTTTTTCCATATAGTATAATCAATACTATATTTTTTGCACGACTAAAATAAAATGTTGCTATTTGTGTCTAGAAGGAGGTGGAACTATCTTGCAAGCTTCCTGTAGGTTAATTCTAATTGACCAACGGCAATTTTAATATAGTGTGATTAATAGAGGTGAACAGACTCTCTGTAGATGGCTGGTTTCTGTATATCAGACCAGCTTCTGAAAGAAAAACAAAGAATACAAAGCACTACAGAAACTCCAAACGACATATATATAACATTAGTGTTGTTGTATTTTTCCCTCTTTTTAAACAGGGCTTGAACCTGGCACACTTTTCAAGCCTTATTTACGGTATAATTTACAAGAATGTGTGAAGTGGCTAAACGTGCACAGAGCGTCATAAGGAGCGGAAAAATATTAGTCTGCATTCTTGCTCAACAAAGACAGCTTTCTCCTTCCACGTTTTGAAAAATCTGAACACAGCGTTTCCCCTTAATGCTCGTGCTGCCCATGCCCCCGCCCTCTCACTCTCCCTAAGTAGAAAAATAAAGTGAAACTAAAGACAGAATGTGACATGAGAAGCTGTCAGGCCTAGCTCGGGTCAACAGCAGGGGGTCAAAGCTACAGAGTTATTGAGAGAAGTGTTAAGCGTCTCTCAGGGACACTTTGTTACATGACATCATGGTGAAAAGGGAGGATGAGCTGTTTGCATGTTTGCGCATACATTTACAATTTTTACAAGGGTGAGAAGAGTCCATCAGGCAAGCTAGTCCGTCCTCGTGTAGACTTTACTGACCTCCTCACGATCCTTCACTGATTATTACACAACATGTCAAAACAGAGACAGGAAGCCAGCTACAGCAGTGCAACCTGTCTTTTAAAAATACAGTCAAATAGAAAATGCAGTAGCATCACACAATAAGAAAGAGAGGAGAATCACGCACAGACTCTCAGACCCAAGAGGACATTTATAGAAGAAAAAAAAATGTGTGAACATATAAACAAATGCTTTCACCTACACACACACACACACACACACACATATAAATAGAGACACAACAGTGGCTATGAAACAGCCTGGGAACAGCTAGTCCACTAATGAGGTCTATCCCATGAGGATTTAGTACTGCACAGAGGAATGCAGGCTCATGACTGACCTGCCCTGTCACACACACACACACACACACACACACAGATGGAGGAACTTTACTGTCCGAGAGCTACCCTCTTACACATGAATGAGAAGTGGTAGAGGGTATCCAAGACTAGGGTACTTATAATCTGGTTGGTAGTGCGCTGGAAACAAACATAACAAGCACACTGGGGAATTTGACACTAATTTGAGACGAGAGCAGCGCGGGCAGGGAAAAAAGGGGGGAACGGGCTAAGAAAACAGAATGAGAAGAGAGAATAAATAAACAAGGGCACAGTCGGGTCAGAGAGACACAGAGAGAGGGACACTGAGTTATGAGGATATGAATCTCAGAGTTTTATTTGCACTTAACATTTGTTCTCAGGACTGGCTCATGATGTGGATGTGAGAGCCAAAACGAGTGAGTTTACTAGAACAGATCTGGTGTCTGAAGCAGACAGACCCCCATCACTGGTGGCCCGCTGACGATGCCTGCTGCTAGCTGAGAGACAGACAGCATGGGTGTCCATCTCCGTCAGAACTCTCTCACATAACAAACCAATGTGTTCTCCACTAGTGAAAGTACAACTTTGAGATAAATAACTTTATAAACTAAGTTTGTTTTGAACAAGCGTTACAGTATATGAACCGTGTGGCATAAAAGCAAACAATCTCTACTGTGTTCAAATTATGCTGAAGAAACTCTGGATTTACAATTTAAGATGTTTGCACCACACTACAAAATGATTGTGTCTTCTCTTACAATAAACAATGAGCTGCTCCCCAAAATGTATGATAATTTGAGCATTTCGTGATAATTAGTGGTGATAATCAGCACAGGCATTATCTTTAGGTTCAAATATGTAGCCTGCGCCTTTGTTTATTCTCACATGATAAGATACGTCTTTTCACACCTTCCCGGCCCATGTTTGTTGCGATAATGACGAATGGGATGAGAACGTTTTGTTCTCCCAACACTTGTCGCTCATTTGTTCATTGTTTACACTTCAACTATTAACGCGGATATTTTTTAGAGCTTGTGAGACAATAGTAAAAGATCTTGAGAATGCATTTCAACTTGTATTTCCTTTTTGCACTCCACACGGGCTGTTTATGTGCACCCAGCAAAAGCCCACTCGAACGAGATGCTTCAATGCTGCTCAGACTGCCAGTATCAAAAATTATGCCCTTTGCTTCTGAATTTCAAATTAAAATAGTTACATTAATGTGTTACCTTAATCAGGTCACATTTTTCAGTAATGGAGTAATGTAAGGCATTACTGTGCCAAATTCAACAATCACATTAGAGTTACAATTATGTCCTTGCTTGCATTACTAAATTCCTAGATTATCTGCTTTAAGGGTGGATAGAAAGGCAAGAAAAAACATACCTTTGTCTTCCTGCACACTTGTGCTGCAATTGGCTGAGTTCTTCAGCAGGGAGGAGAAAAATGCTGGACCGGTCAACAACATTTGAGGAGTGGAATGGTTACTGGTTGGTTATCAGTTAACTGTGATCTGCAGTTAATTATTTAACTTGGCTCATTTATATCAGAAGAAATTAAATTATTAAAAAAGAAGAAATCAAATGACAAATCAAAATGTTGTAGGTTGAAGCTACAGCTTATGTAACACCTCCCCCTGAAACAACAGTATGAATGAACTGCATCTTTAACATCTGGCTTAAATACAGAATCACGACTGAAGAAGAAAGAAAAGATATATATGAAAGCTGTGTCCAGGACAGAAAGAACTGCATTTTACTGCTACCACAACATCATCTTTGTAAGCATCTGCACAGTCAGCAGGCTAACAAAATTAGCCAAGAGCCCAGAGTGATGTTAAAGCTGAAGGTATGCAGAACCCAGTCCAGTAGCCAGAATTGGATCTTCAAGAGGTAACAAAAGCAATGATGATCAGTCATGTGTGTACTCATTAAGATTTGTGTTAGTGTGTAAATTTAAGTTGTTAACTGGTAATTATGTAGCAATCCATTTCTGGCACATGTTACAGAGTAATGCACAAGTATTGTAGCCTAATGACTAGGGTAACAAATTATTTTCTCCAGGGAATAATTAAGGAATATAATGCAATTTACAGGGCACGAGAAAAAGAATCATCCAGTTTCAAAGTGTTTTTATTCCTCAGCCGTTCAGCCGTTAGAAAGAGGGGATTTGTTCGTTTCACAGGGTCCTGGTAAGCAGCATAATTACACTAGTGGCTGCAGTGACTTTGAACGTGCTCGCAAAGTATGGGATATGTGTTGTGCGTCCAGAAGGGGAAACATATATTGAGCAGCATGTTTTAAAATTTACCACAAGTTTGTATGTCTGTTACTTTAAAGAAATATAGCTTTTTGAAAGTGGATGATTCTTTTTGATACATACTTTGTGATACATTGTGTGAAACATTACATTTATTGAGTAAAGGCCCAAACACAGATGATAAAATATTAAATAGCAATAGTAATATGCAGAAAACATAGTTTCCTATTTTTTATTATGGACATCTTCTTAGTTCCACATGTTGTGACAGACAACGCTTTCTATTTAATGCTAAAGATAAAGTACTTCCTGCATAGCAGTGACCTGAATTTTGTGGGTATTCTGCCAGATTTTGACCTGATAACAATGTTTAGGGATGGAAGAGTTTATAATCACCATGAAAGAAACTTGACTATGTTTAATGTCATGAAAATCCTTTTAATACTTCACAAATTTCTCTTACAACCACAAATGGTTATCTTGCAGTGCCTCTAGGGGATATTTCAAAGGAATGACCAAAGTCATTATGATTCATCATAGGCTCATGAGCTGTCTCCACAGTGGCAATACATCCAGCAGATATGTTTTACTGTGGAAGTTATATTTCTTGAGAGAAGGCTCTCTGATAACTGTTCAAATATTTTTTCAAAAACAAACATTATGTTCACTACACCAAAAGGATCTCAACAAAGTCACTAATGGATTCATTCTGTAGTCACCATAATTTCCTTTTTAAATGGAATTAAAATGCAACAGCTATTGAGAAATCTTAGTGTAAACTCGAGCTGTGGCCAATGAGACCAACTCTATAACTGAGCTGTAGAGTTGCATTACGAGTGTGTGTCTGTTCAGTGCAATGGTCTGGTTATTGTTAATTATTACAGGTTTCATTAATGCTATATAGCATTGTTCGTGTGCTGACACTACCCTAGAAATGACTGCATTTTACTAATGTGTACACATCCCCTGAAATAAACACTGGGCCACTGCTAATCGTCCATGTGTCAGCCATGCGTAATACCATGTCACAGCCCCCATGCATCTTGAATGCCTTCCAGGTCTTTGTTTTGGAAAATGTGGCAGAGGTTGCCATGGAGCCTGTGTTTGATCTTTTGTAATTAACCGAGTCCATTGATTGCACAACGCTTTGCCCTGGCTCATCTCCGTCAGCGGGCAGCCCCGGACATCTTGTTGAACACCACAATAACCACCGTTTATGCAGTCACCTACCCGCAGTGATTTAACCTTACATGGCCTAACAGCGATGAAAGGAGCACAGGAAGTGGAGGGGGGGTAGGGAAATAAAGATAATTTGAGTATTTAGCAAAACTGAGGTTTACTGTTTAAGACATATTTTGATTCTGAGCTTTGTTAAGTGATTACTGTTGATTACTCTGGTGATTACTTTGTTTGTGATGGTGCAAGTTGTTACAAACCACATATTGACTCACAGTCAATCATTCCATTTTAAGCTGATTTTGCAGATAAAAATTAATTCTTTTATTTTAAAAAAACTTGTTTTTGTTTTTTTGGTTTGTTTGTTTTTGGGGAGGGTAGCTGGCTTGCTGCTAATTTGACCTACTTGTCATCAACCAAACTACAGACCTGCTATTATACATTCAAAATTAAAACCTTACACTAAACTGCGCATACAGCTGTTGAATTACTGAGGATTTGTCATTATGGTTTTGTCCCCTTGTAGATATGACTCAAATTCCTCTGAAAGGCAGTCACTATATCCACAGTTTCATGCTGAGGAAGCTCTAAAAGGTGACCACATCCCTCTGTTTGGTTATTGTCCCTCAGTGGTTCAGTCACTGTGTCATGATGAATGTCTGTCACACAGGCTGGTTTCAGTCAATTAGCCCAGCCTCACAACCCCAGAGGTGGCAATCTTGTGCTCACATGGCCCATCAGGGGCGACCTTCACATGAGGGACTGAGCTTCACCGCACTATGGCCAAGCCCTGGGGTGGGAAACTGCCTACTCTGGCCAGGGTCAGGACAGTGTGAGAGGTAAAAGGATGGATATGAGGATGAGCTTGTAATTACTAGAGAAAGCACTGATTTTGTTTTGTTTTTTGGACCTTAAAAATGTGTGAAATTAAAGGCAGTAGCTAAATTAAATTCTTTACCTGTTTTAGTACTACACATGATGTTGTTGTTTTTTTATGTTTGTTTGCTCGTTTGTTTGGGGTTTTTTTGCTAATTTTATCTGACTGACGTGAGAAGAGTCTTTTTTCTTCCTGAACATAACACACTATGATCTTAATCGGGTAATTGTCTCCAGGGGATTTCCAGTGAAATGAATTTCTCCTTTTCCTGGGCTTGGTCTTTGAAAGTGTTTGCAGAATGGCGCAATAACCCCACAGCCGAGTTTATATCATAACCACAATTAATGCCATTACATGGAACCTAGATGATGTAGACATGCTAGACTCCATGATTTGTGTCTGGACTTTCCCAAAGCTGCGGTGAAAATAAACTTTTTATTTCTTGCTTAGTAATCCTAGGTCACTGAGGGTATATCCCTTGAAGCAAAAGTAGGAGTGGCTCAGTGAATCTGAAGGCTGGAAATAAAATATGTAACAGCAGACCACCCATCATAAAGCCACGGTACAAGAATGAAAAATTCACCAGATTTTTACCAATGCACATTTCAGGATAAACTGCGGTTTATATGCTGGAGGAGATTGTTGTGATCTATAAGCCAAATAATGCTAAGATCATGCAGTGTTATACCGTTTACAAGCTTTGACGATCATTAAGCAGGGGCGTGTTATGAAACTAAGGTCTGCTTGTGTTAGAGTCCACTAAAAGCATTGGAATATGTGCGAGCAGCCTCGCTGCAGTAAAATGAGGTGTTTCTAATTTGAGGGCTGTTAAATTGAAATAAATGGAAAAGCAATTCTGAAATGCAGTGAATTGCCTTGGATGAATTTCCAAAAGCTGTTTACTGCATTTTTCTCTGTGCGAGAGTGTGTGTGAAGTTTTAAAGCGCTGGTTGCTGCACAGTTGTGCAACTGCGGCCCATTTGCCCAAAGCAAATAGCAACATTCTAAGAAAGAGGAAAGGGGGGTTGTGCATTGCAAATGTTCTTTTTTTGCATGTTTTTCCTTTCCATTTTCCACTAATGTCATTTGCGTTTAATCTGCAGGGTTTGCACAATTTTCTGTTTCACTTGACGTTGAGCAACACTTTGATAAAGATCACAAACAGTTGTGGTACTCCTTTCAAAAACACCTCCCTGAAATGCGCAAAGGCCTGGATCTGAATCATGTGTAGTACCTTTTTAATAGCGTTTTAATCATAGTGTACAGTGACAGTCTATCAGCGGTTCTCGAGATTTTTGAAGAGGTCATCTGGTTTGCACAAATGCATTGCTAAATAGGTGTTGGCTCAACTTGTAAGAGCCTGTAAGTCTGCTTGCATTCCTGCATAACCACGGTTTGCTGGTGAAAGCTTAATGTGGTGTACTCACTGAATGGAAACTAATCCAAATGCCATTTGATTAAATATTGTGCAAAATATTGACCTGTACACAATAATACGTAATGCACTGAAAATGAAATGAACTTGAATCTATAAAAAGGAATCTTAAAGCAGTCCATCTAGATGTAGGTATAAATCTAAATTAGATTGGCTTTATCCGTCAGTAAAAATGGACCTCAAAACAACAGGAAAGCGGAACACCTGTGTTGAAAGTCAAATATGAAGGATGATGAAACAGATGTTTCAGCAACAAGGTAACCCTGTCAACACTGAACTAACCAATACCATTTGTGTATACATGTGTGTTTGTGTACCCTTGTGGAGGGGTAATATCCGCTCTGCCTTCCTGGTAAACCTTTGTTTACTGTCAGCTCCGCAGTCAGAGCGATTTTACCAGAAGTCTAAAGCCACAGGAGGAGGTGCACAAATGGGATCACCAGTAGGGGAACTACTGAGGCTCTGATTTCAGATCACTTTTTCGATTTCCACTCCTGATGTAAAGAAACAAAAAAAAAACCATACTGCAGGCAAGTTTATTTAGTTCGAGAAGTGACTTTTTTTGCCCTGTGCCACTGTAACTGAGTCGTTTCACCAATGGGAATCCTGTGTTTACTGACCACACAAACAGCACTCAGTGCCTGGTACCAAGATTGCTTACAGTCACTAAGCATACATATGTCAGTCTATTAGTCAGTGCACTTCCCCATGTGGTGGCATACGGATGTCTGCTCCTCCCAATATCAGGATGTTAAGTCAGTCATCTGTTCAGTGGTTCTCCTCTGCCCAGTCTAATGCTGGTGGAAAATCATCCTGTTTTACTGTCACATGTTCTTAATTGCTGTCCTGTGGCAACAAATATGGGCAGCTTCAAGGGGGAATGAGTGCAGAAATGAGAAATGGTGGTTTGGCAGTGTAATTATAGAATCTGACTGCTGTTTGTTCTGAGCGCCTTGCACGAGATAAGACTCGTGAACAGTATTTTATGAGGAAGTCCTTTTATGTTTCTTTTATCTACCCAGCTGCAGATATCACACACTGCTGTGCAAAAGTCTTGAGCCACACCTTGGTTTTTTAGATTTTTTCTTTTCAAGGGCTCAGACTTTCCTGTAGTTTTTGAGTAAAATGTTATTGAGCAATAGTTCTCCAGGTATTCTGAAGTTGATCTTTGGACAGTGGCTGTTTTTCAGCCCAGTCCTTATTCCTGACCATTTTCAGACAAATCTTATTTTTTGGTTTATTAAGCCACTTAAGACTCACCTATGAATTGATCATAACAAAAAATAACACCTTACTCAAAGGGCTGAATGACTGTTGTCTGTATTCAGGCACTTTGCTGCTAGATGCATGTTGCAAAAACTTTCCATTTCTTTAGTTGAATCTGTGAAAAATGGAAAAGATCACCCAGTTTGACAGCCATTAGATTCTATTTTTGCACAGATATGGGGATTCCCCATGTGATATTAGCTGAAAACCTGATATGCAGTGAGTTCTTCAAAAAAGGGAGGAAACTGAGGATAAAAGAAGAAGCAGTAAACCTAAAAAACTATCTATAGCAGATGAACATTATCTGGAAGTCATGTCCTTAAGAAATAGAAAAAAAATTCCAGCAAAGACCTGACACCGCATTTTAGAGATGTATCTGGCTCTTCGGCTGATCCAGCTACTGTATACTGAAACCTCATCAGAATTGGTCTCAGTGGGAGACTTACTGTCAAGAAGCCATTCTTATGGAAGTGAAACATGGAGAAAAGACTAAGGTATGCCAAATTACCTAAGAACTGGACTCCGTGGGCAACATGTCTTTTCAGGAGTGATGAATCCAAATTTCCATCCAGGGGGCTGGAGCCTATCCTAGCTGTCCTAGCTGTCCTAGCTGTCCTAACTTTCACGGACAAGTCACCAATTTCTTCCAATTTCAACACTGAAGAAGTGTGAGATCATGATGATAGAGAACAGAACAAAAGAAGAGCTTTGGATGTCCTTCAGGAAGACTGAAGAACTATTCCTAAATCCTGTGCTGAAGAAACTGCAAGAAAGCATGTCTAATAGAGTTCATGCTGTGCTGCAAGAAAAGGGTGGTTATTTCAGCCTCATCAGGAGTGTACAAACTGTTTTTGCCTTCATCGCTAGATCTCACTGTGCGTCTTTCCCATTAGCAAAATATAAAATACCATGAAATAAGGGGTGACTCAAAACTTTTGCCCAGTAATTTTAAGAATCTACAAGAATCGAAATCATTATTATGTAAAAAAAAAAAAAAATGTTGAGCCTGCTCAGCAATGCCATTATTCAGTCATGTTTTGTGGCAACGCAGTGAAGAGGCGGGTGGTTGTGCATATTTAGGCACGTATCTGTATGCCTCTAATTGTTTACAATATGACCTTTTCTTGACTTTAATAAGCTGCCCCCACTTTCATGGTATGCTAATTGCAAGTAGCTCATCTCAACTCCGCGTTGCCCACCACATTTTCAGTTTATCAACATATGATGCAACATATTTCATATGTATCCCATTCCAACACCAAAACCCAAGGTCACATTTTAATTGGCTGCAGTGTAGCTCTGATACTCTCATGTTCCCAGTAATGATGGGTTTCCGAGCTGAGCGAATTTGTAACCACCCTCTTGTCACTTGAGTCATCGCGCCCTGTGCAATCCTTTGTCTGCTAGTCTGTACAAGGCATAACCAACAGACAGCAGAGCTTTTGAAATGCAGCAAATTTGAAATGTAAAAATGTTCCCTTTTTTTGTGTTTGATTAATGCCGCAGACCACACACTGTGTGGGGGAGCTGTGGAATTTTTTTTTTTTCCCTTAATAAGCACGTTTCAGGTCAAAACAGGCTGTTTTCTTTTCATACATATTCATGTTGCAGTGTCTGTGAAAACAGGCATGTCTGAATCATCATAGCACATCACAAGGCAAATGTGTGTGGATGGTTACTTCAAAGTGAATGTCATTTACTTCCCAACAGAAAATCACTGAAAATTATATTCATTATCTGACTCTAACAAGCTTTCGGTTTTCCAGTTCTTCATTACACTGCTGTGTGAAATCATTCCTTTTGGGTTTTTTATGCACAGTTCAAACAAATCTGTAGCTCGAAACTTTTTCAGAGCTACATTACGAACAGACACTTCATTGTCCACGAAGCTGAGTTAAAACTTCCCCATGAATAAAACAAGGTTTAGTCATAAATTCATGCATTTCAACAATAAGAGCGTCTGCTGTGCGCAGAGACTGAGGCACGCCATAGAGAGAACGTTTTTTATCTTTCTCCAGCAATGCTTCTGCCATGACTCTTGGACAATAAAGGAAGCACTGGAAAGTATGCTCCTGCTCCGGATTACACATTCCACTTTCACTTTGAGATATCTTATCTTGACAAATGTCTTTACAAACATGTTTCTGACTGCTCAAGCCTATATTAGGCATTGAATGCTCTCCTGTATACACCAGATGAGACAAAGACACCAATCTTAAATACCTGGTACGCCACATTAAACAACAGATTAACACAGATGACCCACAGAACTGCTGAGTTATCACTGCAGGAGCTTCAGGACTTGTACAGAGTCCACATGTTAAAGCTTTCCTGACTAATATTTGTCTCTTTCTCACCGCAGTCCCTGCTGTTTTTGGATTAACTGTATTTTCACTTTTTAAGTAGCAGCATAATTCTTGTCAAAATGATTCTCTCGGTTATTTGTAGAGTGCTGTGTTGATGTTACATTAGATAACACCAGTCAGGAACTGAGGAAGAATATATATAGAGAGGGAGAGACAAATTTGGGTCCACTGTGTCTTAACATACACTAATACTTAATCTTTAAATTCAGCTGTTTTCAGTCATATTGCCACAGGTGAGTAAATTCATCATCTAGCCGTGCAGTCTAACTTTACAAACAATGCTGTAAATGATGTAAATGGAGTGTGGTGCTGTAATTCGGTTTGTGAAATTTCTTCCCTCCCTTAGAATCCACAATCAGCTGTAAGTGGTGGTGCTGCAAAGTGGAAGTGTTCAGGAGCCACAGCAAGTCGCCCACGAAGTGGCAGACTACACAAAGTTACAGAACAGGGTCACCCCTGCTGCATTTTTAGTATTTTATTTGTTTATACAGCAGAGACGACACACAGTAATATTTAAACAAAATGCAGCTGATGAAATATGCATGGGGCTTCTAGCCACAGCTAATTAGCAGATCTGAGGCGCAGTGTGTAAAAGTCACCACTGCATAATAACCCAATAACCGGGGCCTTCTGGACCTCCTCTGGCATTAACACCAGGACAAAAACTTTTCACTGGAGCTTCACGACGTGGGTTTCCGTGGCTGAACAGCTCCCATGGGTGTAATGTGTAGGTGGCCCAGTACTTTTCTGTATGAATAGGTTTCAGGCAAAGAGTAGGTGACCTGCTCTATATCATGACAAGTCACAGTCACCCTCCTTTGTTAGGTGCTTTCATGTACATATAGGTAAAATCTTCTGAAGTCAGAAGACTTTCCAGCGCACCAACATGTGTCAAAATAATAAAATGAAACCATCTGCTTGGCATTCCTCATGTACAAATAAAGAAACACCAAAGATGAATAATTAAAATAAGGAACAGCTGCAATGATTATAATCATCACCAGTTGTTATTCCCATTTTAAAGTATAGCACAACATATTTGCTTGTATAATAATATAATCAAATATACCATTTGTAGTTGATTTAACATTCATGACTAAGTTTAAATATGCACTTTTAATATCTGTATATAAATATATTTCCTATACAAAGGTCTCTAACTTCACCCCCAAAAACCTTACACCGTTTAAATTTGATCTCTTTTTGTATCTTTGCATCACTTACACTGCTCCTGCTGTTTGTAGGAAGCTCCCTGAAAGTCCCAATCTGCAGTCCCACATGCATGTGTGCAAGTCTTCAGTTTGCTTTTTTAGGTATGAGGACACAGTCATGGGAAGACAAATTCTTAGTAAATAGCTCAGGTGATGAGGGACGATAGAGCTGGGTTGGTGAACACGCATTTTCAGTGCACTGTGAGTGTACAGTGGCACATGCTGAAACTCAGGTTCTTTTCACCACATGTATTCCCTCAGACTTATTATACAGGATATTGTAGTGGAACCCCACAGTGGCAGTCTGAACCTCTGTGCTCCGGTCACATTCCAGACATAATCTGTCACCATTGGCTTTGAACAGTTTCAGCTTTTTCTACTCGAAGCTGCTGTTTGGTCTCTGAGTCGTAGCTGAACACTTCACTTCTTGACACCGGTGATGATTTGTGGCACGAACGTTGGGCAAGTTTGACACAGACGTCAGTGTTTGCTCGGTGTGGAAGTTTGAGGCCTGTGGTAAAAACGCAATGCCAGCACTTCCATGACCTCTGTCTCCAGAGGTGACCTTGGAGGGCTTAGGGACCAAATTTAAATAACATAACTAATTTAGTTTTTGCTTTTTGTGGCTGGAGTTACAGAACTTATGAGTTGCGCAGCATCTTCTCTCTTTTTTTGGCAGTTTAAAACAACTGTCAGACTAGTAACATATCACGGACCATCCAGTTTTAATAAATTGAGCGAAAAATTACTGTACATATTTATTGTAACATAAAACCGCTGTGCTGCTGACTCTGAAGGCAGATGTGTGCATCTGATCTGTGGCTGCATGGAACATTACATCCCATCAATCATTTAGTGATGTAAACATCCCCTGAGCATAACACATTTCCAAATGCCCTTCACAGAACGAGCTAACGGAAGGAGGAGAGACAAGAGAGAATAAATGCAGGAGGAAGAGAGAAGACAGATGATAACCAGAGGACGGTCAAGAGACGGAGTGAAAAAGAGAGAGACACTGAGTCAGAATTAAATATCCTGACTGAGGAGTATACAGGGATTTGCCGAGTATCCTGCTCTCCCCGTGAGAGGATTTGTTTGGGCTGGACAGGATACATAGAGGGTACATCTGGACAGATTCAGCTCAGATCTCACTTCCCGTATTGTGTGGGATTGAGGGTCATTTCCTTTAGGGACAGTTGATTTCCGAACTTCATCATGAGTCACTGTATGTGGCTGTAAATGTATAAGCTGATTTGTTATTTTCTAAGCGTGTAAAAACTTGAGCATCCTAATAGTCATTAGTAATATAATTGAGCTCAGTAAATTAATTACTCTTATCTGCTCAAACACAGTGTCAGCAGTAAAACAATCATGCAGGTTATACATTGTCATAGTGAAGACTCTATCACCAAACTGTCCATAACAGTGATACGCTTGAGGCCTAGATTTGATTTTCTGTTTATTAAGTGATTATTAAAAGTGTAGCCTAGTAAAATGAACTGATTCACAAAATTGTTATTTTTGTAAGTTTAATGGTCTAATATTGAGCTTTATTGAGCTTTTAGAACTGCATGATGTGACCATTGAAAGACCGATGACCTGTCCAGGATGTAACCCGCCTTTTACAGGTATTACTTGTGTAATTACTTGTATTTTATTATTATTTGGGACGTTGTGCTGTCAACATTCAGACCTGTGTTACAGGCATTTTTTAACCACTTGTAGGTGCGGATTTACCTTTCAACTAGACCGCCATTGAAATGCCAAGTGCAATTCCATTAATGGCCACTTGATGCTGGCGAGTGAGTCCCCAGTAACTTCAAGACCCAACCTCAGCTGCCATATTAATAGATTCACTGACTGGTACAAAACAAAAGTTTTGGTCTCTTTAGCTAATTATATCCTTCATTACAACTGTACAGAGGCTAAATGTTTTTATACTCCAGGCATTTTCATTTTATTGAGGCTTAAAGTCACCCCTGTGTGTGAACACAGCAGCTGTAGCCGGGCGTTGTCTGCCAGACCTCACCTTGGACTGGGCCTCTTGATCTTGTAAGTGCTCTTCGTGCTTTTTGTAGCATTTTAATTAAATTTGTAATACAGCTCAGTGAAGCTCTAGCATTTTATTCATCTGTTGCTAAGCGCTAATTGGACAGGTGATTCCCAAAAGAAAAAAAAAGAATATAAATAAGCGACTTGAGGTAGCCAACAATGAAGCTTCAAAATGCAGCTTCACAATCTAATGGCTATGTCAAAGTTGTTAAGTCCATCTTTTATGTACAGTCTATGATCAACACTTTAGACTGGCAGCCAAGTAAAGAATGTAATTCACATAGTTCAAATTCAGGTGTGCGGACTTCCTTTTGACCTCTAAAACTGGTTTAAAAAACAAGGGCCTGTTTACACTCACATCGCACAGGTTGCAAACATCCTAACTCTTTACCGTTGACTAATTTAGAATGGTGAAACACAAAACACAGTAACATTGTTGCAATGACAGCTGGATGTCATCATAACAACATTGCTGAAATCAAATAAGATACAAAATGTAGACAACTGGAAATATAGTTTAAAACCCTCCAGGCACCATCGCAGTTCTTTGTTTATTTATTTTATTGTGACAAGAATTTATTGTGTGCGTCACATAAATCCATAACGTTGTCGAGGGAGCTTCACTATATGACTTCACTATATGGCTGTTTGAGTCTGAGTTGACTTGCACAGGACTGGACACGTCAAAGTGCTTGTAAAACTTGAGGTGAGCGTTACACGAGCTGTGCCTGTGGAGGTAAGATCAGCCGATCATGGTGGTCCATTTTACAATCTGTGTCATTCTTTTATCACAAGTTTCGAGCAGGCGAGAAGGCGTTACATATCTTTTCTCGTATATTTATGTCTGAAGCACCTGGAAATTACAAGAAGAATGTAGTTTGTCTTTTAGTGTTTTGTTCCTTCTTCTCAGTCCGGCTGTTTCCAGTTACCTTTCAACCGGTGAATAATATTTACGCCTGAAAAAGACGAGGATAACTTTCCATCTCCGACAATGTTCCAGGAGCATCTGGCTTGTGTTAGAGGAACTTCATTGTGTGTGCATGTGTGTGCGTTGAGAATGATAATCCTAAGAGAAGTGTATTGTTTCACTGTCTGCGTTCTCCCACAGGGGAAGTCAGCTGCAGTGAGTTGCACATGCATACAAACCACAAACTATCCCAACCAAAATAGCAGAGAAACACCACATTTACACACACAATGGACCTCCCCAGTCTGTGTACTGTACGTGTAGGAAGGGGATTCTTGCTGTGCTTCCTCTTTTTTCATGAATTCATATTCACAGCCACACACATACGGAGCATTCAATGGAAAATTTGTCATTGATACATGCAGCATACCACTACAGTCTGTGTGAATGTGTATATTTCTCCTGCTTGTACCAGGAAGTTGGCCCTGATCTTCCCCTCATCGGGTCAATGAACCTTTTGTGTTTTAAACCCAAGCACTGACTATGAGTCACCTCATAGTATCACATTTATGAGTGAGTAAGGATTCTTGTTGATATCATTCAAACAAACAGAAAGTTTAGTGATGCCGCTGACCTGAACTTCTTCTCTAAGGATTCACATGACGTGTTTTTAACTGCCTTCTGTAGCAAGTGATATTTTCATTGACCTCTGACTATTAAAAAAGCAACAAATCAAGGTTACATTTCTAAGGGTCATAATAAGACCTTGAAAATGGCATGATGTTGCATGTGAATATGCAGAATCTGTATGAAAGGAGCTTTCTGGGTTTTGTTTGTGGTATATTTGGTACTATTGACACAATTATTTTGTGCAAGCATTGGTTACACGCAATCAGTCCATGACAGGATGTGTACTAGTAAAACTAAGTTGAAGTTTTAGGTGCCTACTAGCATTTTCAAATGTGTTAGCGTCTCTAAATGGGTGAAAAATGAACCTAAGTGCCTGAAACCTGCGTTCTATTTAATGGCCAGTAGGAGGCAACAGCACAGACACACACAAAAAAGTTTGATTGTGTGGAAATCTATGAGAAAATGATCTTTTGATTTCCTTGATCTGTGACCTCAGTAAACACTTCCCTGAGGAGTTTATGTTACCAGTTGAAGGTGTCAAGTCTTATTCGTGATAAAATGATGTTTGTTTGTTTGTTTGTTTTTCTTAAATTAAGGTCCAAAAGCAGGAAAAAGTCAGAAAACTTTGAGGGGCCTGTTTTTTAATTAACAAGTTGCATATATGTGAGTACGCAGCTTTTTTTCATTCAGATCCACCTGTCATGTATCCGGCTGTTTCAAAACACCAAGATGGCAATGGTAAAAATGCTGAGCTCAGTGGGGCTTTACTAGTCAATCGGTAATCTGCCAGTAGGTACCGACTCTGGAGCAGGAAGTCCTCAACCAAATATCTCCTGAAGTAGCCCTAAAATATAGGCCCCTGCCACAAAGACTAAGACAGCACACTAGCCACTAAGCTCCCAAGCTTTTACAATACTAGTTAAAATTACAGGAGCTAGCAGGTTAATTAATTTTAAAAAAGGGAAAATAAGGGAGGCTTTTTATCTCTTTTCTCTGCTTTGTGCTTTAAGTTGACCAGCTGCTGGGGACACCTTCATATTTACTGCACAAACACGAGAATGGTATGTTATTTTACACAGATAACTCCCGGGCGAATAGATGACTAAACCTGTTTCCAGAGATGCCACAATGTTGTTTTAAGCATCATGAAAGATTCCTTAGAACACAGTTCAAGTGAACATTCATTTACAAGCTGAAAAAAAAAATATTGATTTCATTTCAGCATTTTTCGCTTTGGGCTTTTTTTTGTTTGTTTGTTTGTTTGTTTGTTTGTTTTTTGTGCATGTGTGTAATCAACATCTCTTGTTCTTTTCAGTGATGGCACGGAAACCCGTCATAGCCATTGCTTCTATGTAACTGTTGTTGTGAAGAAGCTCAGACAGCATGATGAACGTCAGCCCACCAAAGAAATCTTCTGCTGTTCATTGCTGCTTTCAGATTGTCAGCCCTGAAGGACTGCTAACACTGTCTACCCTCTGGATTTGTAAGGAGTAATTAGCATTGATAAATATTCATCGCAGATGTGAAATGATTTGTTTCATAATCTTCTTTGAGCTGTTTGATTTTCTTTGATTAAATGGTTAGCTTGAGTGGTGGTTTTCAGCAGAATTTGAGCAGCTAGGTGAAGAAATCCCCGAGAAGCAGCTCTCTTTCCCTCCTCCTTCTCTCCACGCCATGAAAACTTCACCCTTTATTTCCAGGCAAACCTCCATGCAGGTTTGAGCTGTTCTCTTAGATATACAGCCAGGCGCGGTAAAGAATAATAACATGTCAAAGACGCTCACACCACCACAGACCACAGAAAATGGAACACGCCTCAGGGTGGATAAACGCTTCAAGATTTCTCGCACTTCTCTTGAATTTAATAAGTGCCCCAAACCCCCTGCCTACTGCTCAGGATCAGAGGACAAAAAGAGGAGAGAAAGAAAACAGTACTGAGACACTATTTTCATTTTGACCTTGCTAGAAGATAGCAGTACAGTTTTGTTATTTCAGCTACTATGAAATATATCCCATGGCTGCTTGAGACCACCGATGTAAAAACTTAAATTGCATTTGTAGGTTTTTTGTTTGTTTTTTTGTTCCTGATGAATCTCCTGGGACATGGACAGTAAAAAGAAAGATTTGCTCAGATGGAAAATCACACAGTTGTTCGTGCTGATGTTGATTAGAAAATCAATTCCCAGGAATTCCCAGCCCAGCAGAACTAATATGGCTTTAATCTATTGCTTGGTGTACTACAGGGATTACAGTGGTGCTGCAGGACCAGGATTTAGTCTTGAAGTTATGTGCATGTCAATTTGCAAATGCATCACAGGAATGTGGTAGCTGCTTATTGCCAGTAAATACCTTCACTTACCTGAAGTAATTATATAATGTAGGTACAGTGATCTTAAAAAGAGCTTTTGGTTTTATTTTAAATTAAATTTTAAGACAAGATTCTTGTACCCCTTCTTTTCTTGCAGCTGTTGGCTTACTTTGTGATCTGTTAAAATAACTTTTGCTAAACCCTCACAAATCTCTTGTTCAGTTTGTTACACCGCTGCTCAACCAGGATTTAAAAGGACCAGATCAACCTAACCCCTTCAGAATTCACCCTGAGGGAAAATGACATAACACTAAACACTGAGGGAAAATCAACACTAAACACTGAGTCACAGCCTGGTAACTTGCCTAACACCTAAGCCCTGTCTCAACACTGCGGCGCAAACAAGCACAGCTCCTCTTCAGCTCGCTGAGCCACGAATAGAACATTTCTGTCCTAATTTGCGCGATGGCCCTGTCACGACTACATTCACCGAGTGCCCCATGCAGCCTGTTTTTGTTGCAAGCTTGAAAGGCAAAAATGAACTCGTGAACCAAAAACCAGTATCAGAAATGGGACACTTGCACAAGCACTAAAGCCCAAAATTGGTTTTGCACTCTCACTGATGCACAGACTGAAGCACATTTTCAGACTGCAGTGCAAAGTAGTTGCAGATCCCATTCACAACATACGGTGTATTTCTGTAGTATTCTTTCTAACTCAGAGAAACCAGCTCGCACGACACGCACAAACCTCGGGGCTGTTAAAGCGGCAAGGCATGACAGATCACGCTGCCTCTCCATTATTACGTCGTGTTACGATTAATAATGCATGTTTCCTGACACCTTAATTACCTCCGCCCACACCCTATACACACACACACACACACACAAACACACACACACACACCTTCAGTCAGCACAGGCTCTGTTAACATTAACGCACACGCTCTTTCCCTGTGAAGCGAGCACATCAACAGCACCCATGATGAACAGTGGATGAGCTGCCTGAAGTATCTGCAGCTGTCTGTCCCTGAACACACACTGCAGGACATGCTGCTCACTCGGCTGTCACGCATCCATAGTGATCCCATCACACTGACTCAGTGCTCAGTGCAATGAAGACAAAACCTGTTTCCTGCAGGTCTAACTGACTGGGTTAAATTTGGTGCAGTGAATCACCATTCAACAGAACCTGTATGACTATAATCTCAATGGGGCCTCTTGACCTAGAGGCTGAGATCTGTAGAAAAAGGTTATGTCATGGAAGTGTGTACAATGTTGGCATTTACCCAGTCTGACACGCTTCAGTTTAGAGAGTTGAAAGAAAACTTTGTTAATTCTGCATTAATTGCATTTACAGTTTTTCTCCATTGGTTTGGCTCATTTCTTGAAACAGAAATTACATTCTCAAAATAACATGGACAAACCTCCAAACCTCTTGGCAAATGTTCACAACAGAATGGCATTTCTCATTCATTTTATCAAATGGCAAATGCCTAAGTACATGTCTCAATTGTCTCAGTGCATCTTTGCAAATGATTAAGTACAAGTAGCCTACAGTTATACAGTTAGCCCACATTTAGCACATTTTCCAAATGAATAGATCTTGTAGATCTAAACTGATTAGTTGATTCTCAGTCTAATGATCATTCTCTCCAAAACATGTCAGCATGATTTCATTGTATAAGTACTCGCATGCACAACTGTCTGTTCAATTGTCAAAATTGGTCAAGAACATAATACCATGAATACCATATATGAATTTCTTTGAATATTTGATAAATTGATGACAGTCATTGACAGTCAGGTGAAACTAGACTAACGAAGGGGGAGTGTGACACACAGGTGTGTTCCATGATTGTGTGCTGCCAAACACAGATATATAGAGCTTGACCAGAGCCAGTCCGATCTCTGAACATGGATTCATGCTTGAGTGTATGGAAGGGCCGAAGACGTGGCCGTAATATTATTGGCCACCTGGCCACAGTGGATGTCCCAGGTCAGCGAGGGGGCAATATAACTATGTGTGCTGCCATTTCTGAGAATGGTGTGGCCACTCACATCCCCAGTCTTGGCCCATACAACACACACAAGCTCCTCATCTTCTTGGATCGCCTTTATACCGATTTTATCCCTGAAAATGAGAGAGGTCTCATAGGGCCTCACCTACCCATTCATTTAATTTTGTGGGACAATGTCAATTTCCACCATAGCCCACTCATTAGGGGCTGGTTTGCAACGCATCCAAGGATGGTCATGGTCATTCCTACCACCTTACTCTTCTTTCCTCAATCCGATAGAGGAGTTTTTCTCTGCTTGGAGGTGGAGAGTGTATGAGCATCATGCTCAGGATCAGCCGTCCCTGCTCCATGCTATGGACGCAGCGTGTGACGACATTACAGGAGATCAATGCAGGGGACCAGACGGACAACAGCGTGTAAATAATCAGGAGGGTGAAGACAGTGGACAAGAGTGGGAGAATGAGTACAGCGACCACTGAATAAGTCCTTGTTTTTTGATTTTGTGTTCATACAATTTACTACTGTAATGTACATTTTCTTTTTACATATGTATAAAACTTTCTTTGCGTGTGAATAACAAATGGTTATAATTTCCTTGGTAGTGTGAGTGCAATCTGTGATGTCAAACCTTGGAGGCTACTCTTTTCTGTTGTAAATTGTTGGTCCTCTGCCATAGTGACAAAACATCTAAACATTTTGTATGGCAGTACTCACATAATGCCAAAGGGACGATGCATTTTGGGGGCACTGACTATTCAGATTAGAAAGAAATGTAGTTTTGACACATGAGTGAACTGTTTTAGGGGAGATATGAGCTTTTGCAGGTGGACCATGTTGTTGTGATCAACCATCCAGGTTTATTTTGACAAAAGCACCAAGAATGATGAGAATGTCCGATCTGTGTCGAGAAATGAGCCAAAGCTATTGAGAAGGATCTTTGCCATTTTGGAGACACTGACTGTTTAAATGAGAAAGGGATTTAGATTGAAGCCCGAGTGGACAGTTTTGGAAGAGATATGAGCTTTTGCAGGTGAGCTATAGTGTTGTGCTAAACTGTAAGAGTGTTTTGCCAAATGATCTTAGAGTTTTGAGAATGTAATTTCTGTTTCAAGAAATGAGCCAAACCAATAGAGAAAAACTGTAATTGCATTTAAAATTGTAGTGATGACTCAGTTCCTGGAGCTCTGTAAGGTTGAGTCTTAATTTTTCCTGTTCCTGGTTTTACATCATGAAAATATGAAGAGCCATCAGCCTAAGAGGCGATCATATCAGACTGGATTGTGCTTTCATCCTTCAACAATTTTGTAGCCTTTACTTCCTCAGTGTTAAATCGTGGTTTTGTCCTGGAGACCAGTTACTCACTGGTTGAGTATTTCTTCATTAGTTGGCAGGTGGCTGCTTTCAGTTGCTAGGTAAAAACTGTTCACAAAGAGAAAGCTGATTGCACCTGTAACCCATGGTCCAACTTTGGTATGCTGACTTGCTTGCAAACACCAACTAACTAATGCGGGAGCAGTAGTGAAACTGTGAACACTGTCAGCCATCTGCTAACAATAGCCAGCAACCACTGGGCAACCAGTGAGGGCATATATACTATTCCCTAGCAACCAAATGCAGCTAGGGGTTCGCCAACAGGTCTCTCGGCATGTGTAACTGAGGCCTTTTGCCTGTTTTCATGTTTTTTAGATAGATAGATAGATAGATAGATAGATAGATAGATAGATAGATAGATAGATAGATAGATAGATAGATAGATAGATAGATAGATAGATAATGATGTAAAATACCATAATATACAAATTCATTTGCCTCTCAATTATAGGGAGTTGTCCATACCCAGGGGCACAAGAAGCATACTCCTCTCTATTTTGTTCTTACATACCATCCATTCTATGTCATACATTCGTACACAGAACAGCATGTTCTACCCAGACAATTTAACCTCACCTGAATCTACTAAACTGACACTTTATGTAGTGATTTTCTGCTAGAGAAATCTTGATTTGCATGTAGTAGACTAAAGAACCCTAAAAACCAGCTCAATTGACTCTGTTTCATTCTCTCCCCCCCCCCCCCCCCCCCCCCCCATTCTGTGTTCACTTCAATTCAGTTCAGTCCAATTAATTTTACCTATCTAGTGCCAAATCACAACAAAATACACCTCAATGTGCTTTATATTGTAAGGCAATAGATCATACAATAATACAGAAAAAACCCATCATATGACCCTCTATGAACAAGCGACAGTGGGAAGGAAAAACTCCCAGGAAGAAACCTCCAGCTGAACCAGGCCCTGGGATGGAAATCCCAGAGCATTTGACCCTAGAACTGAAGAAGCTTCTCGGATGACAGGTGAAACGTCTTCAAGCAACTTAAAGAAGTCCAGACGCTTTTCTTTGCAAGCTCCTTTGACTACGATGACCTGGATGACTGAAAACCTTCACAGACATAGTGTCTGTCTATGTAATCCAAACAGCAGGGAGCTGGTTCCTGGGGCCTGAAAGCTGAAGGCTCTGCCTCCCATTTTACTTTTAAATACTCTACAGGTAAACCAGCTGCCGGTGAGCAAAGTGCTCCACTGAGATGATGTGGTACTATGAGGTCTTTAAGATAAGATGGGGCCTTATTTAAGACCATGTATGTGAGGACAAGGATTATAAATTTGATTCTGGACATAACAAAATCCAAAGTGTTGTAAGTTTGGAGTCATCTCACTAGAGTGCAAATTTCTAGGGAGGTTATCCACATCGCTAAAGTGTGCGGGCTGATGGATATCTAAAGCGGAGATTATTTCAGACTATTTACAACTTTATGCAAGTCAGCAGAGTCTATTTTTGAGAGCCACGGTTCACATCAGGAATAGCAAACTCCAAATGTCCATTTTCTGTCTGTGTTTTTTATGAACATAAACATAACCAACACCTCCAATCCTGTGTCACTGGCTAGATGAAAATCTCTGACTGTTGCCAGGCTATTTTTCCTTCTCCTCTTCCTCCTCCTTCGGCCCCTTTATGACTGTTTGAATCATGCGTTCAATATAGAGAAGAAACTTAAAAAGGGAATGCTTTCATTCATCGTGTTATTTATAAATATAGATGAACGACTGACCATGAAATGCTGAAATCGCTGAGGAGCCTCAGATGCTCATGATAATATTTTAGCCTGGCTGACTACATGGTGCACTCCTTAAGTGTACTGTCCACCTTATCTGATATGTAACCGGTAGTGCTGCCAAGAAAAAAAGGAAACACATGCTAATGTAAACTGTTGCAGACTACTGTCCGCTGGTCACTTTTCATTTTCTGCAGCTTGAGTACATGAATATGTGTACGTGTGTTATATATTAGCAGAATTTTGCTGTACACATACGAAGAATAATGTCTATACCTCTTCTTCCACTTCTGTAATAAAAGCCTAATTTGCAGCATGCACATGCAAGTTTAAAAAAAAAGACTTTATAAGACATTTTATAATTTACAGTAACAACAATATTAAGTAATAACATTTTGGCGCTTCCACGTTTGGTTATTTGAGTGAGCAGATCTCATAGATCAGGTCTCGTGCAGGTTCTGAATGAACTGTTTCAGGCTTTGTTCCGGATGTTTCTTGAGATTTAATTTGCCCCAGTCGGCTCTACAATCTCCCCTTAATTAGCAAGCTGTACCGCCACAATTCACCGGGGACGAACGCCTATGGATCCATTCCTTTGAAAGACTCGAGTGCCAGTTTCACTAACATCATGTGTACTCCTTTATGATGACATTCTGCCATTGAAACTCAAATACAAACTTCATGAATGTTAACCCACATTTTCAACATCCTTTAAAACTGATGAAATGCCAAGAAACGCGGGGCCTAATTTTCAGCAGCCACACAGTCTGCAGTTAATGGAGCAATGCTCGGCTTTCATCTCTCTCCCGTGAGTTGTAGCGCAATCATATCATTAAAGGCTCTGCGTTAGGTAATTTGTGGAGTGACAGGTTGTTGTAGCCTGCTGAATGGTAAGTGCGTTTGTATACTCCCAGACACTTTTGTCTTTTCCTCCTGAATGGTAAGCGCATATGCGTACACACAAACAAACACTTTTGTCTCTCCCTCCTGTTCCTCGCTTCCTCTTTCTCCCAATGGCCTGGCCCTCGTACAAGCAGTGTGTTCCAATGCATGGGAAATAATTGGCCATCCCTTTCATCATAGGATTATAAGAATAAATCTCCTTTTGGAGCAGAGAAGTGCTAACAGTCATTGAAATCCTGTTACATGGGGTATTATCCTGCAATTAATTGCTTTTTCCAAACGCTAAGCTCCTCTCTCCCCCTCGTGTTCACACACTTTGATAAATTCACTACTGGTTGACTCACTCTGGAAAGAGGTTGGGGGTTAAGGGACTTGTAGAGGGGATTGCTAACAAATACGAATCTTTTTTTTTTCTGTAAATCTGTCTCACTCGTTCACTTGAAGTGTCATTAATGATGATCCAGCCTCTTATGTTTTGGCTGGAGGATGCGCTTTGCACCCTCGGTTATTGAAATGAAAAGAGACTTGAGGATTTGCTCGCTTATGAATATAATTTTGTGCAGGTATGTTAAAAGCGAGCTCCGTTTTTGAACAAAAGCCACGGCTTATCTTTCATCACGCCGCACAGAGGAGATTAATGATGGTTGACACTTTCATGTGCCATCTTCTGAGGTGGTGTTTGTAAAAGAATATTTTTAACACGGCCGATTTAATAAATCAAAGCGAGTGACACCAGGGGGAAAGGGTACGAGTGGGAACACTAAGAAAGGACAAGTGAAGAAAATAAGAGGCATTTACATATTTTTAGCTACAGTCTCTATGGTCTACCAGTGGGGCAGGCCACCCCAATCGTTGATGCAACCATAAAAAGAATCTTAATGGCTCTGCTGATCCCCTTAACTTTTCTCACCTCAGTCAATCACAGTGTAAAGCCGCTGTGACTTTATGGTAACACAGAGGCCGTCAAAGCAACTGGAGTGATAATTTTGACTGATCTGTAATCAGTCACCTCTACTTCCCTACCTCTTTTTCCTTTTTCCTCAACTGAGCGGACAAATGACGCGATTCACTTCTTGTTTCCTTTCGCTGTGTTTTCTCATTCCACTGACAGTGACATCATGGACTCGGCCTGTCTGAGCAAAGGCTACTTGTGCAACCTCAATGATGGGCCAGTGACAGTATGGTGGTGACGTGTGTGTTTTGCGGCTACAGCACACACACACACATGCATACACAACTGTCATTCACTTCCCATTAACAACAGGAAACCCCTTGAGTCATCCTGGAGTGGAACTCTGAGAGTAAGACGAGCTATTTCAGTGAAATCATGTGTTGAAGAGTGACTGATAAACACAGAGTTGTGAAATTTTTGTTCTTAGGACCTGAAGGGAAGTGAGCTGATCTTTTCAAATGAAATTCTGCTGATGTAGGGCTGAAGGGGGGTGCCTGATACATGTGAGTTTTCCAGTTAAATTGCGTTATTGCACCAAAAAAGGATAACTGCGCTGTTTCGCTTTGAGTTTAGTGGGTTACAGTGGGTGAACGTAATTCCCATTTTCTCACACAGTGCACTTCTTTCATCTTCAAAGTCATTTTAGCCTCTTATGTGTAAGATCTTAGGATGTTTAAGCTATTTTGTGTTTGTCTTGTGTGCTTATTAGTGCTGCTTATATAGTCACAATAGAAATTAATCAGCTAGTTACACCAGCCTGCTTTCAACTAGAAGCATGTGTTTATTGTGTTAGTAGAGGCTGGGTTACAAAGTTACTCATAAGGATTTTTAAACACCAATGCATGAGTTATCTTCTCAACCAGGTGAACTAGTTAATGGAAAAGGCTCAGAGGCCAATTAGCTGGTTAATAAACAAAAATCAATTAAAAATGATCAAAGACAATCACTCAGTGCCTGAACCATACAAGGCAGAATGGATTAATGTTTCAAGTTGTTCACTCCTAGTTCTGACTCTACCATCTGCATTTTGCATTGGACCAGGTAATGCTTTTTCCAATCTTCTATTGTCCACTTTAAGTGAGCCTGTGTGAATTATAGGCTGGTCATATTCTTCTGACCTCTGATATTAACGAGACATTTTCATTCAGAGAACAGCTGCTTAGTGGCCTTTTTTGTACCATTCCCTGTAAACCCTAGAGTTGGCTGTGTGGGAAAATCCCAGTAGTTCAGCAGTTTTTGAAATGCCCAGGCACCAGCAATCTCACTTATACTCACTTTCTTCCTCATTCTGGTGCTCAGCTTGAACTTCATCAGGTTGTCTTGACCATGTCTGAATACTTAAATGCATTGAGTTACTGCCATGTGATTGGCTGATTAGATATTTTCATTAACGAGCAGCTGCCAAGGTGTACCTAATTAAGTGGCAGGGCAGTGTACATATAGAATATAAATACATTTCACTGCATTCAAAAGTTACAAAGTTGTTGGGCTTTTTTGTCCAAAAGACTTCATACATCCTCAGTCACATCAAGAACATCTTTACGATTACAAATTGATCAGTAGTCAAGACAAGAGCCTATAGTGGGCCATGATTCGGTCCACAGGCCATTTGTTGATAAGTGATGGCCTACATGGTCACCAGATCTCAAACTGGTTAAACCAGAAAAAACTGTAGACCAACCATGCTATAGCTAGTGTATCTACCCATCATATAATAACCAAAAAACTTTCTTTGCTCAAAGCAGAACTCATATCAGTAACACCAGGTTATGTCTATGGTCAAATACTACACCTGTGCTTTGAACGACACACTGCCCTAAAAGTCATTTCTGGATTTACACTGTTGGAGATAACTCCACGCCCCACGAAACTGCTGACAGGTTATTGCCTCAACCTCTAAACATGCCTTTTGCACTGCACTTCTAGACCAAAGCCTATTTGATTCTTCTTATTATGTTCATAGCTTCTGTTCAGGAGGGTTACGCATCCATCTTGATAACAGGTCTTGCACTTACTGCAATTAACTCCTCTGAATGTAAAATAAATTTTAAACTAAAACAATGCCTTGCTCCCCTTAGTTTGTGCAGGTTATGAGTGCTTTGTGACAACATATCAGTACTATTTGGTTGGAAATTTGAAGAAGAAAAATATTATAGGTTCTCAGTCAGGAAGATCATGGCAGTCTTGAGTGCTTGACTTGAGGGCCACTGAACTTGAAGACGTTTGTTTTCTCATCTGAGAGTCTTCTTTAGTTCTGATAGAGTGATAGAGAATACCTCTCATGGATCTGTCACCTTGGAGGTGGTCTTTTTATCAGACTATCAAATTTTCAAAAAGAAGTCACACCTTGGCTCTTGCAACCCTAACAACTCAGATGAGGACATGGTTGGTGACTCTCAGAACACAGGGTTAAATCCTGGGACTCCCCATCAGCTGGTAAAACTGAGGAAGCACCTTCATTTGCGAGGTCTTCAAAAACCTATAAACAAAACCCAGATGCCTTCAACTCAGGCTCTTAATATTATAAAATATACAAAGAAAAAACATTTAAAGGAACTTCCTGCCTTCTGAACCACAATAAAGATGACAAAGCATGTAGGTTTGCTTTGCCAATCATTCATTTACAAGAACTGTCAGCCATAAAAGACATATTAACATTAGATAGCACTTCGTGTGAACGCTCTGTGGACAGCAGATGAAGAATTTAATTTTTCAGCTTAACTTTACAGCTTCTCAGAAGACCTTTGGGGAAGTCTTTGTGCTGAGTATGTGCAAATATGACACCTCCCCTCTGTGAGAACAAATGTTTTCAATCACAGGGGAACAATGTGTAGGGGTGTGTTCCAATGTAAAAACAATTAATGCTATAAAACCTGAGCTGAAAATATTGTAAAAATTAAAAGGATGCATGAAACCTAACCTGGGATTGAATAGCACAAATATCTGTGCTGCCAAGGAGCCAGTGAGTCTAAGCTAACCTACCGTGTCTCAGCCCAAAGGATCAAAGAAAACGTGATGGACAGATTGGGATAACTAACAAGGACTGCAGAAATTTTTGGCCAGACTACAGTCTGGAGTCCTTCCACATGAAACAATCTCCATCTCAGCTCCTGGTTTGATTGATTGTCCTTGAGGTCAGTCTAGGTTGTAAAAATATAGAGCATATTCAGTAGGAATGATTATTGCGGATTGATGGCTAATTTGGTTGGGACCTCAACACTTGAGTTCATGCAGTTCACAATATGGGAGCTTATGTGAGAATATACACTAGAAAAAAGGAGTACTGCATGCTTTAAACCATTTTTTTTTGTTTTAGAGGCAGAATTTTTATCTTGACAGAATAGAAAGGCAATAATTTTTTATTAAAAGCATGCAGTTTAAAATCCATTGGCCCACTTCTATCTCCCACACTCTAATTCAGCATTCATAGCAAACTGTCAGCTGGCCAGAGAAACAATGGTAATGGCAGACAACCAGACATTTGGAGAAAACAAATTCTACTTTGCAAATGTCATAAAAGAAAACAGGCTGCATGATACCAACAGTGGAAATGATGGGCTTGTGAAAAGACTCATATAATGTCCCTACTTCCTTCTGCTTCTTCCAGATTTACAAGAATAGGATCCAAGTTCAGCTGTAATTATACTTAACTGATATCATGAAGTTTGTGAAGCTGTTACTTTGTCAGAGAAATACAGATCAGCTTTCCTTTGCTGCAGAAGAGTTTTTGGGGGGAGGAGTTTAAGATTTGAGGTGCAGTCACTAAAATCATTTGACTAATACTTAACAATGATAATAATTTTAACAATGTTAGCAAATAAATGCATACTACCAACAACAGATGAAAAAAAAAATCAAAATTAAAAGTGAAAGTGAAAGTTTCACATTTGGGTCAGTTCCTGTCTCAAAATGTCAAACTTTACAGTTGAAATAAACATGCTGGGGAAAAAAGGTTTGGGGCTTTACATTAGATAAATATGCATAGAAGATTCAAAATATTTTTCAATCGTAAAGCTTTGCAAAAAGCGTGTATCGCCTTTTAAGTGGGTGCTTATCCAGTCACTAGCTGTTTGCTAGCCTGCTAGCTTGACTGATCTGGAGCTCCCATTTTTTCACTGTCGGGATGCTTTTGGAGCAGTTTTCATGCAATTAACTGAAAAGGATGTGAATAGTTTTATGTCAAGTTTAGTAACAGTGCTTTGGTGAATGTTCAGTCGAAGTTTGTTTGTTTCTCTGCAATGCATGAATGGACTCTACGGGTGCACCTGGCTAACCAAGTATGTGTTTGCTTGTCAGACATGGCCAAACATGCTCACATCTGTCTCCAAAAAAAAAACTAATAAAAAAGATTAATGCGAAATTACTTAACTGAACTCAACAAACGTGCGATAACGGGACAATTTCTGTGGTGTTACCATCAAGATAGCTAACAGATGTTTCTCCATCAATTGCATGAAGTCAGGTTATGTCAATAGACGCTAGCATTCACTGGTGCAGTGGGTAACACATAGCGCAGAGGTTCTTCATTCAGATCCTGGCTGCGGGGCCTTTCTGTGTGGAGTTTGCATGCTGTCCTTGTGTTAGTGTAGGTTACCTCCGGGTATTCTGGTTTCCTCCCACAGTCCGGAGGAATACATGTTAGGTCAACTGGTGATTCTAATTTGGCTATAGATGCAAGTAAAGTGCAGTATGTAATGCTTTTTTGGGTCAAAAAAAGAAAGAAAAAACAGTTCTAAATAAAAACAAATCTTTAATCTTTTTTTAACATATTACAAAACTAAACTAAACTTTAAAAAAACACACATGAAAGAAGCATTCTCACTGTTTACTCATCATGTTTAACACAGAAACTGATAACATGTGGAAGATTTAACAGTTTTTTTAATTATTATAAAGCATCTAAAGTATCAACAGAAAGAGGTAGCCTAAAGCAGGCTGAGCTGATTCTGGTGACTATACATCTAACTTGAGTTACTGTCTCACATCTGCAGCTCTGTTAATTGCATGTGTCTGTGTACGTTGGTAAAAATGAGCATGAATGAAAAGTAACCCACAGTGATGCCTGGATGTCAGCCAGATCAGACTTGAACTATTCTCAGAGCAGATCAATTCCCAGTCTCTCTTTATTGCTGCCAGTGGTGAGTGACTCAGCTAATTATAACAAGGAAGATCATGCCCTGAATACTGTTTTCACTTCTAGCTCACTGGCTACTCAGTAACACTCCTACTCAGGCACTGTATACATGCACATACCCACACACACCATGAGGCACACACTGGCTGACCGGCTATATATACTGCTACAACCTGCTGTTCGGCAATAAAATCTACATTGTGTAGTCCACAGCCCACATATCTTGATGTGACTTTGCGTGATGTGATTCCAGCGTGAACTCTCAGTTACACTGATACAAAATGTGACCTTACATGCACACACAAGCTTTCTTTAATCATAGCCAACACAAATAAGTCAGCTTTTCCAGTATCCTCCTAAACACCGTGTCACGCACAAACAGACTCCAAACACACATAATCACTTTGATGTCACATAACAATAAACCTTCAGTACCTCTGCCTCCCATTCCCACAGTGACTGCTCATCCTGTTTGTTCGACTTCTTAAAAAGAAAAAGAGGGAAGGCAGAGAGAGAGGAAACCTGTTCCCGTGCCTGCTCAGCAGCATGACAAAGACACTTGCTCACAGAGACACGCATGCATCAATCAGTTGAGTGAGTCACCTTTTTCGTAGGACGACCACTGCGCAAAGAAAGAATGCAAGGCCTAAAAATAACAGCCATCATTCCTATGGAATCTGCAGCTCATCCATGTTTGGACAGCCTGCAGAAACAGGTTTGCATGACCTTTTTGAATCAAGCTGTGCCCAACCGCTGTGACCTGGTTAAGTGTGTGACATGTTGTGGAAGGAACCGTGTTAGAGATGTGAAAAGAAACGACTGGGAACGGCCTGCTTCTGATTGGCAGGATTGGCCGCACTAAAGAGGTTTGACGGTGCACACGCGCACACCGGCCAGCTGGTGCTCTGTGTTTTCAGTGAATGCTCAGTGAGCCTCTGCTGCAGCCACTGTGCTCATTCAACATAAAGCAGTGGAAAAAGAGAACTCTTGCACAACACGCACATGGTCACACGTGTGCACACACCCCGACAAACGCACACAAACATGCACATTTATAATTGCCCAACACGACTCGTCTCAGCGCTCATCACAGGAATGTTTTTCAAATATATCCTGCACTTCACCCTTGAATTTTTGACGGTCCATCGTTCGCTTGATTCCTATCATTGCATAATTCTCATAAAGAATTGCACAGCATTTGGCTCCTTTGGTAGAGGTGCTTGATGTACAAGTGGTTTCACCTTAGCCCGGCTGCTATGATGTTGTTTACAGAGCCGAGCTGGCATATTTTTCTGTGAGTTCTTATAGCCCAACAAAACTACAGCTTTACGGGGGTGAGTCATATCCACAGACCCAGCATGGGAAAATATCATGGTGTTGTTAAAGCCAGAGTTCAAGCTAGCACACTGAAGCTTTTTGTATGGGCTGGTTCACACCTGAAGCCCAGCGTTTAGAGAGCAAACAGTTCCGGTGCCACGCAGAGGTCTGTGGAGAAAATGTTACAACTGGCAATAAAGGGCAATAAGAGCCGAACACTAAGGAACAACTGAGTCAGACAAGGTACTTCAAGGATTGTTAATTATTGCCTAAAACATGTGCATGCTTGATGAGGCAGCTGATAAGTAACAGATGATTTCTTCACTCCTCTCATCAGCTCCTCAAGTTCCTTTGGTATCAGCAAAAAAAAACTCTTATGGGGGAATTTGAAGATTCATGACACACTGGTTAGGAAAAATAAATAAATAATGTTTGAAGCATATGCTCACGCAGTCGTCTGAGAAAGCTAATACAGTGGGTAGTGTCATCAGAGTCGCGCTGAGCAGGATTGCTCAATGGTTGTGTCACCAGGAGGCTGGACTGGTCGGGCGGAGTGTTTGAGCTCAGAGCTCAACATCACTGGAGCTCACTCACTCTCAGCCACTCTTTGAGTGTGAGGCGGTCTCTCTTTCTCTCTGTGTCCTCTCTCTTTTTTCCTCTCTCTCTCTTCTCTCTCTCTAACAAACACTGACTCTGGGCTATGAGGGATCGGATTTTTTTTCCTCTCACCAAAAGTACACAGACCTCAGAAGCCACGAGCACTCACTCTACAGAAGGACGTCGATTTGGATTATTACCAAAATCCGCTGAAGTTTCTTTTATGTGTCACCAGTGCTGAGTCTTCTACGGAGAAATGGAGAGCACAGTTTGTAGCTTATTTTAACCGTCAAAGGGAGCATCTAAAAGCTGACGGAACGGACCTCGCTTCTGTTTTTTTCTTTTTTTTTTTTGCTTTCATGGTGAATCGGCCTATGAGGATGAACTTGCAGTGGAGCAGCCGGGCACCTTGCATCCGCGCGGGGAGACTCGCGCACAAGCGGCTTGATTCAGACGATCAGCCGCCGGCCAAATGCGCCCGGCTGAGCGCCGAGGCTGGGGACACGCAGGGACTCCTCGGCACCTCTCCCGGATCCCCGGTCAGCCCCGGCTTAACCTCTGTCCCACCGACTCACCAGGGACCGTCCAGCATAGGATCGTATCTACTTCTACCTCTGGCGGACCGGGAATGCATGCACAGCGCGATGAACACCGATACTGGCAATGAGCTACTGTGTAAGGTATGCGCAATCCAGTCATTGTGCAATTTCTTTGAATGAAGGATGTTTCAAGACATCCCATTGCCCAATACCCTGTCTGACATGTCATCCGTATTTGGCTGACTTTTTCACCAGATGTCATTCTCACGCGAAATGTGTCACGATTTCCGTAATAAAAGTCTTACTTCATTGTATATATATATTTTTTTATTTTTTTAAATGTCTGAACCTGATAAGGTTCCTTTCATTTTTACACGTCGTGAAAGAGCAGCCAAACCCTGTGCTGCCTGTTTTGTATTGTGGAAATTCAGCCTATCATACTGAAGCCCACCAATCCTTGGCACCGGTGCTTCGCACTGTGTCTGTCAACTGGGCTCATTTGCATACACGTCACCGCAGTACGCCACGCTGTGACACACAAAAATGCAAACATGTGAGGCAAAAAGGCTCTCGTGATAAGGATCTTTCCCGATAAGGACAGGGTCCTCCACTGTTCCAGATCCCTGTTTATTTTGCATGATAGACCTGCAGGCGTTTGGCTTTGTTGATTAATAAAGTTAATCGCTTCATGCTTTGATGATTCATTTGTCACGCGCTTGCAAAAGCAATGTATTGAGCTGGAATCAAAGCATATCCCAAGCCTTTTTTATGTCGCTGCCAAATTTTCATGGTTGTTTACTTAGATGATCATTAAGAACACACTGACCTATTGCCTCGTCCTCCTCCTCCTCACACTCACTTTCTCTCTTCTCCTCCTTACCCATCTTTCTAATTTCCATCCTGCATCCCTCCTTTTCCTCCCATCTTTCTTCCAGGTCTTTGATATGGGGGTATACCAGGAAAAGATCAGAGCCTATGGTATTCTACCAGCACACAAGAATGTGGCCGGCATCAGGGACATCATCCTCGGTGAGCGCAAGGCCTACGTGTTCCTGGATAAAGACTTTGGGGACATGCACACTTTGGTAAAGAGCTGTCGCCGACTAGACGAGGGACATGCCTGCAGGCTCTTCCGTCAGGTGGCCCTGGCCGTAGCCCACTGCCACCAGGCAGGCATTGTGCTGGGTGACCTGAAATTACGCAAGTTTGTCTTCACTGATGACAAAAGGTGAGGATTCTAAGTCCTGCTGCAGCGTCAGATTCACCTGTCACGATTCTCGAATTGCTCTCAGTCCTTAACACTGATCTCACCTATACAGATTTATTTGAATGCTCTCAAACGTCTAGTGTAGTGGCACATGCCAGTGAAAACACAGAGCGAAGACAGCAGCAGCTGATACACACACAGGCCATGTGTGCAGATATCAATGTGGGCACAGATAGAGTAGGAGGTTCTGTACTTGTGGAGGCAGACTGCTTAGCTTCCCAGATTTTCGCCCTCTCTGTCTGTCTCCCTATTTCACTCTCGATGTGTCTCTTTGTATGCAGTGTTGTGTGTTTGTTTTGCATGCTTGTGCACAGGCAAGCATGTGTGAATGTGGTGGGTGGTAGTTTGGCAGAGCTGCGAGACGAGGCTGCTGAATGAGAAAATCATACCTTCTGTGGTCTATATCTTAGAATGCATTTATTACTCATCATTTATTAATAAATTACATCATAGCAATGCTGCAGGATAAATGGCGTGTCCAGCAAGATTTCATTCACTTACATCCATGAAGTAGTATGCTTTGAACCTGCTCCCACACACACACACACCTACACACACACACACACACGCACACATCTAAATGCCTGCATCTCCCAGTGCCAGATATAGTTCAGGAAGATACACAAAATCCATGCTTGCAAAACTGTTTGTCGCCTCTTTGCCCTTGCGTCACTCTCTTTTCTGTAAGCGTCCACTGATTCCCCCCCCCAATCCGGCTCTCCAAAGGGCCTTTTTCATGGAGACTTTTGAACAGTAACATTCTTCAGTCATGACCTCTGGGTTAGCTGGGTTACAGTCGATGAATGAGAGCAGACAGCCAGTGAGAGAAGTTGAAGTTAGTCGCGTCCCTCTGATAGCTATATGGCTGCAGAGCGATGAGTCACTGTGTATATGGGCAGAGGGGAAGAGGGGAGGGAGGGGGGTGTTGCACAGCTTTTTTCTTTTTTTCTTCGTGCGTGTGCATGTGTCCGTCCATGCATGTTCGCGCATTCAGAGCTGTAAAGCTGCGGTCCATTGCGAGTTCAAGTGGCTTGTTGCTGGCAATTCAGTATTTCGTTAACGGAGCGACGGCACTGCAACATTAATGTTGGTAGGCTGACCTGCTCGACCCGTGAAGATGTGTGGTGACGGCATCTTTTTTTTCTCATGCAGACTTCTCTGTGCACTTTTTGTGGTAACATTTCAAAGCGCCACTACAAAAACAAAAAAAAACTCAAAAGCATCCTGTCGTGACTAACCTGCAGGCTTTGCTGATAACATTAAACGGCTCTGTGACATAATGGAATTTGGCGGTATTCGTTTCCAGAAAATCAGCTTTGTTCACCCTGAGATCACCTCTTTTGCTCTTTTGTCCAAACACAGACAGACAACAACTTAAGGCTCACTGAGCTCTTACGATTCTGCATGACCTCATTTATTCCGTCATCCATTCCTCCAAAATTCACAATCAGGCATCTTTCAAACCCCAGCGCACAAGCCGTGATGCAATGTCCTGGCCAACAATGCAGCGGCCGAGCCAGCGACAGAGAAAGTCACAACATTTTGACAAATACTAGCTGCATTCGCGCACACACTCGCACACACACACAGACATACACAGTGCAGTTGGGAGAGCCAGTTTAGGAAAGGTGACTAGCACTCTGAAGCATGCAGAGCTTCACAGTCAGGCCAGCCTTCCCGTGCGTCACTGATGTGGCAACAGCCATTTGAGGGTAATTATGGGATGGCTGGCGCCGCAAGTGTGGGACCCAGGTGCAGATAGCCTCGGCTCGAGAAAGAGAGAGAGAGAGCGAGAGAGGAGGAGGAGGAGGAGAGGAGATATGTACTCTCAACAGTAGGATGAGTCATTCTCTCCACCCCTCTAACTCTCTCTGTTCTGTTTCCTTTTCTGTCTCCATCTCCTTTCTCCTCTCCTGACATATCTCCTTCACTATCTCGCTATTTAAATATCATTTGCTTTTCTGTCTTGGTCCTTCTGGCTGTCACTCTTTTCATCCTGTCTCCGTGGCTTTTTCTTTGTCTGCAGTCAGTCCATCTGACATCTCAAGTGTCTCACTGGGGCGAACCCCCGAGACTGAGATACAACAGAACTCTTTATGTGCGCTTCACTTGATGAAATCCCCTCAAGTCATTATACACAAATTAAATTAGAACTAAAAACAGTCTGTATCTGCTGCTGTAAAAAGAAAAAAAAAGTCGAAAAATCCATGACATATTTTTTTACCCATGGAAATGGCAAAAGTTTCCCATCAAATGTTCTATCTTTGCGCAAGAGCGTTTCAGTGGTGAGTACCTCATCCTGAAAAAAAATGTGCTCTCACAGTCTTAGTTGCTCTGCTGCAGGACTAAATGTACGTCCTGTCATTAACTTGGCTAAATATAGCATTGTGTGTGTGAGAGTAAAGAAGGAGGAGGAGGGTGTTGGTGTAGTGTATTTATGTGTGTTTACATGACCATGTGAGTGCCAGGAAGTCATTGGAAATTTGCTTAGGCAGCTCTGCTTCTTAAACGGGAATCACAGTGGCGCACTTGGGTCGTAGTAAGTTCACTTCTGTGTGTGTGTGTGTGTGTGTAAAACTGTCTGTCCATCTGTCTGTTGCACAGATTAAAGCTAGAGGAAGGAAACACACTGTACTTATGCTGCTTTACAGTAAAATTAAAGCCCTCTCTTGTGGTTATTTTTGTGGGATAGCGGTTTGGCTCAAACATACATATATTGACATTTTGTGCTATTGAAGTCCATTCCAGATATCTTGACCTTTGTTTTTACTTGCTTTACAGGACGCAGGTGAGACTAGAAAGCCTCGAGGACTGCCGCGTTCTGGAGGACCCCAAGGATGACTCTATGTCAGACACCCACGGCTGCCCTGCCTACGTCAGCCCAGAGATCCTCAGCGGTTCCACGCCTTACTCCGGCAAGATGGCCGACATGTGGAGCCTCGGGGTCATGCTGTACACCATGCTGGTCGGCCGCTACCCCTTCCACGACCCGGACCCGGCCACACTTTTTTCCAAAATTCGCAGAGGCCAGTGCTGTTTGCCTGAAGGTTTGTCTCCCAAGGCCAAGTGTCTGCTCCAGAGCCTGCTGAGGAAAGAACCCTCTGAGAGACTCACAGCAACTGAGCTGCTCGCTCACCCGTGGTTCCACGTGCCGCCATCGTCCCGGGAAGCGGCGCTGGGTGACCAGGAAGTAAGCTCGGCCGAACAAACGGTGCCATCCTTTGATGCGGAAGAGGAAGACGACCTCTTCTGCTGACGGATTCGATTTGAGCCTGACTGAGGGACCAAAACAAACTATGAGGGATTCATTGTTGTTTTGTTTTTGTTGTTTTGTTGGTTTTTTTTACATTGGCACTTTTTAGAAACCCATTTGTGTACTGTTGTGTGTACATACACCCTCAAGCTTTCTACAAAATCTTACTGTACTGTATTTTGTTGTCGTATACATGTTACTCGCTAAGGGCATTGTTCACAGTGATCACTCATTGTGTTTCTGTATGTGTGATTTGGAAATTATTTGGTGCTAGAAGAATTAACCATGACAGAAATAAGCCAGATCGTGTATTTTTAAAAAAAATCTCCACAGGCTTCTCTGAGCGTGTCACGGGAATTTAATACCCAGTCGGAGAGAAGTCATTGATGTTTGTTCTCAGCGTGAACTCATGAGGCTTCATAAAGCATTAGCTGAATCTCGAGCGGGAGGCGAGGAGACCAGGATGTTGTTCCTCTCACTCTCTGACCAGACTGCAGGCTTCACCAGCTGACTCACCGATCAGCTCGAGGACCGCCAAGCACGAGCTTGACGTCTTGAAGCAGACAGTGACATAAAGTGAGAAAGATGGATAGCAGAGGACTGATGTGTCATCCTCAGCGGGACACTACAAAGGTGTCTCACTGCCAATCTGGCACTGTCTCCGCGAATGGAGCGCATTTACAAATTTCACACCACGCACAGAAGGTTGAGACAGGCAGGGTGTTACTGGTGTAAGACTGGCAGAAAAATGGTAAGAGCTCGACACACACACGATGCTGACACAAGTCCTTGTTAATGGCTAACAGAGAAAAGTACATCTCGGTCATTTTATCATTTAGAACTGTTAAGACTGTTTAACATTTATGGCACAAGCTCAAAGCTGAATATCTTGCCTAAAGGTTGAATCCGAACACAAATATGAGCATCAGTCCATCCAGCATGTCTGAAATCCTGCATATGTGCAATTGCCATCAGCTAAAACCCAACACTAATGCTTCTGGTTTAACTACCTAAATGCTGGGAGCAACTCTGGTTTTAAAGACTTGGCCACATGAATCAGCAGCATCAGAGATTACTGAATAATTCCTGAACCCGATGGCATCAGTGGGATTTCAATCAAAGAAAAAAAAAGGGAAAACAAGCACCGATGCAATCAAAAAAAAAAATCTGCATTTGTTCATGAAATGTGCCAAATATGCACTTAAATTAGAAACCGACGCATTGCAGAAAAATGAAGACTTTCCCAGCTGAGCAGTCGAGCCTGTTTTGTTCATTTCTGTCGGAACATTATGTGAACCTGTTTTGCTTTAACAAAAGCCGAGCTGTGTGCTGAGTGTTGTGCCCGTATCACTGTGTTTCATAAACTGAATGACTCTGAATCAGTCGCAGTCAGGCGATATTTGATGTTGGTTGTCTGTTGATGACTCAACACTTGAGCGTGTCTGCAGAGAATGGTGATGACCTTGGCTGGAAGAATCTGTTCAGACTGTTTCACCTCTTTAGTGGTACTTTTTTATTTTTTATTTTTAATCTCCCCCCTTTCCTTTTTTCTTGTTTTGAAAGCTACGGATCCATGGAGACCAGTCTTCATAGTTGGTGACATTTTGTACCACGCTCTAAGATACACTGTTCGTTTGTGAAAAGCAAATAGAGAGTTTCAGCCACATTCAAGCTATTATAGCCAGCTGTTTTGCTCTGGTACAATTTATTGACAATGGTACTAAATCTGGCACATCAGAGAAGCGTTGCGCATTAATTTTTCTTCCTTTTTAGTCACGCAGTAGGCTAATAGAGCATCTCGCGGTTCTTTCTTTCTTTCATCTGCTTGAGAAGACCAGATGGAAGGAGACTCGTGACAATCGCAATTGTCCTTCACAGCGAAATTAATTTAAGAGGTTAACGATGTTGTTTCTGTTTCATACATGTAGAGTGAGTCACGCCTTCATGTGACATGTAAGCTGACACGGGTGCACAATCTTCATAATGCACTGTGAATTATGTATTTGTGACACAACCTAGAGGCTATTTTTAGTCCGGATAGGTTACACACAAGAGTTATATTCATTGTATAAAGTATGTAAATATGTATATTTGAAATATGTGTGGAGTTGTTGAATAAAGATCACATTTTTCATATTCTCACAGCATGTTATTATTTATCACTGCCACTTGTCTTTCGCACACACAGCCATACTAACGCCTGCCCGGCTCTGACGCGCGCCTCAGAGGTTTTCCTGGAAGAATTCTCTCAGCGCCGCTCTTCATCACCGTGAGGGAGAACAATGCGATTTCCCTCAGCGCTTTCAATTTCATTTTTGCAAGAGAAAAGAACCGAGGAAAAGAAAACTGCCTCTCCCGCTTTCTCCATCTCTGCCTCTAGCCGTTTACTCTTCTCTGACCTTTGTGTAATGTAACATTTAACTCCTCAAACACACAAATGTCAATAGTGGGTCAGTGTTTCTTTCCTGGAACACACAAGGGGGAGCATAAGCGCTGCACTCGTTCTCTTTTTCTCCAGCTTCAGCAGTAACCAGGGGAACTCGAGGTCATCCCATCAAACAGTGAACAACAGCACTATTTGAAGTCAAATACTTACATGCTTTCATATCCAATCCTTGTTTGCCTGTGAATCATTTGACCTATAAGAGCTTGGCATATCTCCACCCTCTGTGTGTTATGACTACCTTAGGCATGGCTGGCCGGGGCTTGCGTAAGCGTTGTTCGTGTGTGCGTGTTCATGTGCATACCTGCCTGCATGTCTGTGTGTGTGTGTGTGTGTGTGTGTGTGTGTGCGCGTGTGTGTGTGTGAGAGAGAGAGAGAGCAAAAGAGTCAGATTAAGTATCAACAGGGTAACTGGAGTGTCTCAGCTGCTGGGAAGCTGCCAAACGATTGCTTAACACATCAGAGCCGGGCTCCTCCAGGAATGACAACAGGGCCCCCGAAAAGTAGGCTAGTAGAAGGTCAAGTAATGAATATCTGGAGACGTGTGTTGGGGGACTGTGTGTCTGAGAGGAAATTTGATTGTGTGTAGCAAGCGACAACCTCTGGGGCTTAAAAATGAAGCCAACGCGGAAGTGCCGAGTGCACTTCCTGCAAAGGCCACCTCAGGTTAGCTCCAAAAGAGAGTACATCCCTATAGACTGCCATGCTACAACATCCCTTTTACAGCATTAAAAGGCATGTTTATGGTCTGGAGCAAACACAGACGGTATAAAAGATGAACGTAGCTACCATGATGTCATCCTCTGCTGTCTAAACTTCCATTTTGAAGCCTTGACGTAAGCGTTTCTTTTGCATAGCCATTTGCAAAAAACAGACGTGACTGACAAGTAAACTAAACAATGAGTGTTTAGTTTACAGGTAATCCTTCAAGTATGACCAAGATGTACTAAATAGATTTAATTTTTTGATTCAGTGTGACCTAAAACGGGTGTCTGAGCCCAAAAACCCATCAGCAAAGTGTTTACAGAGGTTAAAACTGAAAGCTGCTTTCCCTTAGACTTCTATGAAAGTGGAAGTCTTTTTGGAGCCACAGCTTTTGTTATCTGTTGGCCTTAAGATAGAATGCAGGTTTGAGGGAGTTCTAACTTAATTGTAATGACCCGTAAGATTCATTCTTGTTTTCTTCAGTCTATGAGTACAAAGGATTGCATACCGGTAAGGCTTAGAGCAATGCTGATTGACAGCTAGGGTTGAATGGCAGGATGTGCCAACACAGGGAGATGTAGCCAGTGGCTACAATGTCAATGTCAAGCATTGTCAAGAACATGTCAAAGTAACAAGTGACGATATAACCCCGATTATATAAAATATTGCTTAATCAGAAGCTCACATAGTCTGACGTCTAAAAGGAAAATAAAGGCATAGGCCTATGCCTTATAATGCATAACAAAAATCTTTGTTTTCTGTATGCACTTCCATACAAAGACAATGAATTCCTGAAAATCTCCACCCTGGAAAGAGTTTTAGAAAAGGTCAATTTTCAGTGACCTAACAAGCCGTTTGCATGTTGCCAAAACACTAAAATGCATAGAAAAAGCTACGTTTACCAAAATACCCATACAGGTGTGGACAGAGCTTGGATTTTCCTAAGGTTAAAAGTTAGGGTCATGGCTACTTTGACAGATGTGGCAATTGTCCGCAGGTCATCAGCGCCATTGATTCAAACTCCAGAACTGGATTGGTAACTCCAGTTCAGTTGTCAGTGTCTTTTGGAGCACTTTAATAGATTTCTCTGTTTAATATAGCTTCAATTATGGTGGGTGGAATTTTTATATTTTATTAGCATATTGTCTAATTAACAGCATCTGTGGCTGAACAACAGCGATTTCTCATGTCATGTTACGTGACATCATGTGAGAGTTGTCCACTATATTGAAAGGGATACAACTAACAGTTGCCAGGGAAAAATTGGTTTTTCCTGACTGGTTACAAGAAGAAACTAGTGTCAATGAGAGTGTTCCACCAAAAACGACTTCTTTGGTTGCTAGCAGCCCAAAGCTGTTACTGGTAGTTTGTATGGAAGACACATCTTGTCTTCAAATGCTCGCTACTAGCTCCGAGCCGCGCGGTTCGAAATGTACAATGTTCACCTTCAAAATGAAAGTTGTGCCTCGATGCAGCAACCACCACATTTCAAAACATGTAACTTTGTGTTACACTTTTCATAAACTATACATAGTTTGTTGTGGTTGCTAGTTCTGGTTGCTAGCTCCGGTTGCTAGCTCTGATTACTAGCGAGCTGCTAGCAAACTATTTTAAAGCCAAGAATGTCATAACCACCCATACCAGTCTCAGCAAAAAGCTCAGACTGTAAATTATTGGTGTATGTTAACTGTTCAGTTGGGACCCTGCTTATCTTACCCTAGTACCTTCGTGTCAGACAATCATTAGTTTCACTTTTAACAATGATTGTCTGATCTAAGAAGGCTATTTAGTGCATTTATTGAAATTAAAGTCATGGTTAACAAAAGTTTTTGTGGTAAATATTAACTTAAGGTGAGGTGTTTTGAAACGGACTAAGGCACACTGTGTGTCTGTGTGAGATCATCCTGCCACAAGTGTAAACTTTATCCTTCCTTTTATCCGGGATCATTAAAGTTTCCCAACCACCTAAATGTAAACAGCAGACTTCACAAACTTCCCCAAAGCATTATAGCTGTCCTTGTTGGATATTACGCTCACTAGGGCTTTATCAGATACTTCCTTGATTATCTATGATGTCATTTCATAAAATAAAAATGACAACAGGGTAATTTATAGTATTTCAGTGGATTTTTAGAAATGATTTTAAGGTTTGTAAAATACATAAATGACAGAATAGCCTTTTCCAACATTATCTTTCATTTAAAAACTATATGCTTTGTTTTTCCATGTAGCTCAAACGGGAAAAGGTGTAATTTAGGAGTCTTTCTGATCTCCTTATTACAAAAATGCCACATGAGGAAGTGAAACGGCATATCTGAAATATAACAGTAAAGCACCTGCTCTGATGATAAAAGTGTTATGCCTCTTCCTGGAACTTGTTGGCTTGGTTGACCACTCCGGTGATGCAATGGAAAATAGCCTCCTCTGTTTAAATGACATGTTGACCTGATTTATTTCATAATACGAATCCCCAGAGGAATGCGGGGCATTGTGTTGACGTCGTTCGGGAAGGAATGCTTTTAATAAGGTTGGTATTTTCGCCTTTTCATCTTAGATCACAAAGGCATACCTGGAATTTATGTGACAAGACAAAGCTGTGATCTCTGCTGCGATCTTGTGGAGAAACTGTAAACTGCAGCTTTGCGTCAGATCATCTCCGCTCAGTAGCCAGCTGAGTATTTCCTGCATTTTATGACACTGTTGGGTACAGAGGTATGTACTTACACAAAAACAATTGTATGCTAATTGTATGTGTTCCTGATTCATGTTGTTACTTAGCAGACATACACATCTAATGTTAATATTAATAATATTAATACAAATTAACATAATAAATAATAATGAATAATATTACTAAAAGATTAGTATTGATCATTTATTTATTTAAGGACACCTCAGATTATGTAAATCTTGCCTTTTAAATACAGAACTGACAAAAATGAATAAGAACTCTGTTCATAATAAGTATATTTTAAAGCATTAAACCCAATCATTCTCATTCGTTGTCTGCTTTTCTCTTGTTTATATTATAAGCGCATCGAAGCTGAAGGACCAAAAGTCTCAAGCCACAACAAGGCATCAATTTGTCCACAATTCACAACAATCACTACTCCCTCTACAGTGTTGCTTACAGTTAATAAATAAATAAATACATGAATAACTACAATTTACACCCAAAATGTTAACTTTAAGTAGCTTGATTACATGGAAATTTTCCATGTCATTTAGTTACAAAATGCAAAACATTACATTTATTGGAATCTGGTCAAATGACATTTACTGGATTGGTATACATTCAGTTTATACCAAGCATTTTTCCATAATGATTAATTGTTTAAGTAAATAAACCTCTGATTTTATATATTTCTGTTGCATTTTATTCAAAATTATTGCTTCATATGTATTTTATCAGAGCAAAAGAACTGTTTTGGTGTAAAATTTAATTCAAATTCATTAAACACAGTGATCTTCTCTGTAAAATAATGGAAAGGTCAAGGGCACATTTAACATTGTTCTGAGCTAGGTTAGGGCCAGCCAAGATCTGGGGTCAAGCCTTTGTTAGATTAAGATTCTTCATGTTGATTCCAACCTGTCTCCATATTTATCATGCACAGTATGAGAATTTTACCAAGTGATGTGATGGTTTAAAATGTCACTTTGCTGCACAACTTGCACATGTTAGTTGCGTTGCTGGAGGGAGTGGTCATATTAGCTGGTTCCCACATTAGGAGGGTATGTTTGGGGCCTTCCCGTCACCATTGCGCTAACATTACAGTCACTGCTATGGCATGCTGATGTGTTTCATGCTTTTTATGGACTTTGTTTACAACTGACCACGTGCTCATAAAACTCCTGAACTCAAACGCTTGTATTTGGTGTTGCAGGAGATTAATTTGTCCTTGATTTGATTGTGGTTTTCTGACAAGAAAACTTTCTTTCTGTGCCTTACACATTACAGTAACCTGTGTACTGTGATGGATCATGAGCTGAATGGGCTACTAAATCATTGATGTTGTGGTTTTATTGCTTTGTTTGAGCAAAACGAGACACTGTAAATCATCAAAACTGAAACTTGGGACTGTTTTCTGACCAGACCATAAATTTTTAGATCCAATTTATGTTTATTGTTCATGTTTCTAGCATTGTTTTTCCCATCCTATGCATCTTATGCACTCTTCCTTGTACATATAAGCATGTTTACTTGACATGAATCTTATTTATTCCCGTTATTGGGGCATTGCTGTCTCATCCTTGCATGCTACCATCACGAATGGTAAGAAATCAGCTGCAGAAATGTGGTTGTTCCACACAAAATGGCAACCACCTCTTAAAAACACTGCTCCATAGCTGCTGGTGGTCAAAAGTACAGCAGGGTAATCACAAGAATAATCAGCAAATTAATCAACAGCGACAAAACTCGTTATCCTTGGAAGTAAATTCATTTTTACAAGAAAACATGGAAAAGTGTAATTATCTTTTTCTGACAGCATGAACCTCCACTGGAGGTAAATGGAAGTGTTTGGGTGTTGTAAAACATGGAGGAGCAGGATCAGGGAACATCTTTCTGATGAGGTTATGCCCCCTGGGAGTGTGTGTTATGATCATGATTGTTTTCTATTCAGAATGAAACACATAAAAACATTATTAGGACATTAAAATATGCTGATGACATGGCAGTAGGAGGTCCGGTTTACACGATTGTTTTTATCGTGGCTGATCTACAAAAATAAATCAGTTCAAGTATCATGAATCTATCTCTCCTACTGATCAACAAGCTTGTTGTGAACTGTGTGAACCTGTTCTACTTTTCCTCATTATCTGTCATATATGCACTCCAGTGGCACATGCTCCTACTGAACATGGCCAAAGTTCAAAAAATGAAATCAGTGTATGTGCAAATAATAATAAAAGTTCAGGCTTCAGACAGCCAATCAGAAAAAAGTTGGCTTAAAGGGAGGGTGAGTTACAGTGTGCTGTTTGCACCAATTTCCAATATAAGACTTATATGCACCAAAATGAGTTTGATGTTAGTATGAAGTCATACAAAGTCAAACAAAAAAAGTTCTGATTCAGTGACGGGTTAGGTTAGGTGTTCCTGAACTGCCTGCAAATTAACATGATACATACACTCATCAGACTCATCATTAGGTACAACTTCTTCCAGCTGCTCTCCTTCTGAGATTATTGCCTCTTCCTGGCAGCAAATTAGGAAATTTTAAGTGTTAAGCAAATATATAAACTGCAACGCTATGGAGCCACTAACTGTTCAACTCCTCATTACGACAAATATATAATCAGCCAATCACATGGCAGCAGCTCAGCGCATTTAGGCATGTAGACCTGGTCAAGACAATCTAGCAAAGCTCAAACTGAGCATCAAAATGAAGAAGAAAGGTGATTTAAGTGACTTTGAACATGGCGCAGTTGTTGATGCCAGACAGCTTGGTTGGAGTATTTCAGAAACTGTTGCTCTGCTTGGATTTTCCTACACAAACATCTCTAGAATTCATAGAGATTGGTCAGAAAAAGAGAAAATATCCAGTGAGCTGCAGTACTCTGGACAAAAATACCTTCCCTGATAAATCAACTTTGGCATGTGGTGGAAAATCATAGATGTCCTGCTGGCCGATGAGTACTACATATCAGTAGTCAGGTGTAAAGACAGATAAGAACAGTATAAACTTGTTTTCATTGTAATCTTTTATTTCTATACAATGTTACAAATTATCTGCAGGTTAAGTGAGTATGGACTTTGGCTTAACTGATATTGGGGTTATGTTGTTACTCGGAATGAAGCATTACGCACTATGCAGTGCAAACAAACGTCAAGAATTTACAACGCAGATAACAGATTGAGCTTGATGATAACAGATCGTTCCACTGGGAACTATAGTTAATTACATTTTTCTTTATCTCCCTGTAGTTTGCATTCTTCAAAACCACAGTTTAGATAAACTGTTGATTGTTGTAGCACTAAGACCCTATATATGGGGAGTTGTTATTTAGCAGCAGAAAGTTTTAAAGAGATTATTAAGCTGTAGGTCTTGAGGCAGAAATATGTGTTTTAAAAAAAGAAAGAACGAAAGAACGAGAAAAGAAAGAAAAGAAAAAAGAGGGAGAGAGACATTTATTAACCAAAAATAATGAGAGCAATGAAAATTGCCCTAGGAAGCAAAACTAAATACAAGGAAACTTAAACAAAACTTCAGGGAAGCGCAGTCTCACTGCTCTCTCAGGGTCTATATGCATGCCCTAGATGTAAGAATATATATATGCACTGTGCATCCATATGTTTGCAGAATGTCACATGGTTATGTGCACTTGCTCACTGCTCTGAACCAAATCATGGGGTTTTCCCATGATGCACTGAGTGTTTCTTCCTTTTTCATTCACCTCTTTTCACTCTCTGTGTTTATACACTGTGATTTAGTTATTATTAACATCTGGCTCTCTTCTAGTGTTTTTCTTTTGTCTCTTCCCCCCCCAATGTGGCAGATGGCTGCCCCTCCCTGAGTGTGGTTCTGCCAGAGGTTTCTTCTTGTTAAAAGGGGGTTTTTCCTTCCCACTGTTGCCAAGTGCTTGCTCATAGAGGGTAATTTCATTGTTGGGGGGGTCAGCATTTTTGTAGGGTCTTTTCCTTACACTATAAAACACCTCGTGGTGACTGTTTACCTTGATGCTTTAGAAATAACATTTAATTGAAGTTATTTGAATTAATTAACAGCTGATATTCAGAATCACAGGTGATCCACAAATAACGGACAGAAGTTAAAATATTGAGCTCAGTTTAATTAACATATAAGCTCATACATCGGAATAACTACAAAAAGTCATTAAGTGCCCAGCGATCACTCACTCCACTGATAATATTTGGAAACAACATGTTGTGAGAAGAGGACAGAGTCAAAATCCTTTTATAATCTTAAAAGCCGAATTTGAAACATTATTCACTTTAATGCTGTGTCATTACAGTGAAAAGGCAAACGTAACGTTAATGTTACATTAAGCATAGTTTACTAGGGATTAGAACCGGTTGGAACATTTCATATGTCAATTACAGTCAAATTCCAGAAGAGGGTGGTGTTTTCATGTATCTGCCACATTGTCCCCTTTGGCTGGAGGAGTGTCCGGTTAGGATTAAGGTAAACAGCAATGTTAATGTTATAAAGAAAAACATTTCCTTATGAATGAACATGTAAGTGTGCTGAAATCTACCAAACAGATGCATTTCTAATTTCCCACCACGATCATGAAACATCATGAAACAAGATCCGATCTGTGTTTTAGGGGGGTCTTAATGCACAGCAGACCAGAACTGTTTGGTTGCTAAAGTGATCAAGTCTGAATCAGTAACGTTCAATGTGTCATCACATTAGTCATAAGGATGAAAAAACTCTTAAATTATGTACAGTGGCACCTTAAAGGCTTCTTCTCCTGCGCACGCCACGGTTATTATCTTGAGAGCATCTGCATGTTATTTCGCAGTTTCATTAGCATTTGTTCCTCTTAGCCATAAAGAAGATTACTAAGTGTCACATGAACCTAATTTATGCTTCAAATACCGGCAGTGTATGATGAGTTCTTTCCAATAATCTTCTTTGAGTTCACGCCAGAGAAGCGTGCTTGAATTAAAATGGTGGGCAGAGGGTTCAACTTCTAACAGCTGTGGAGTCATTTGGAGTCAGTTTCCATGTTTCATATAAAAGCGCAGCATTCTTTAGGTTCATACAGGCATATATGCTCTCATCCAAGAGGCTGTGAGGCAGTGCCCTTGGAGGTGGTCCTGACTCACATTTATCATTTGAGTCATCATAAGCCAGGCCACGACAAGGTGTTAAATAGGCATGCCATAGCTGGGGTCAACGAGAGCTATTGAGGTCACCTGAGGCAAGGTGTCAGTAGGGACTGCAACACCTGGGAAGGTCAGACTGCATTATATATAGCTGGTGTCATAAGCCACCGCCTCTCTTCAGCTGTGGTCATTCACAGTGGATGTTGTTGCCTCATTTACTCCTCTCTCAAACCATCAGTCTTCTTAGGAGAAACCAAACAGTGGCCCCAGTGACAGTAATGACTCACGCCTCATGTAAAGACTGATTAATAATGGGACGAAGACCTTAAGGACCACCTCCAAGGCTCCCACTGTGGGTTTAAATACCTGGAACTCTGAGATTGATTTTAGAACTACAGAAGAAACTTCTTCACAAACCCAAACAAGTCCAACTGCCTTCTTTCTAAGAACTCAAAAATAGCTGGTGTTGTTTGCCTTAATTAAAGCAACATTCTTCATCCACTGCTATTTTCCTCCAGTTGTGCTGCTCTTTGTCTTTCTTACATCGTGAGACACTGGTGAACCTCCCTTTTCCATTAGACCACATGTGTCTCTTGCAGTGCAGAAAACAGAAAGAAAGAAAGGTTTAATTCAAGCTGGCAAGCATACAGTGCATGTTCTACATCCCACAAACACTCATCAGTGCATCCATTTATCTCTAAAAGCTGCAGCACAATAGGAAATAGGCTCTATGTCATTTCAGGCATGGAATCCACTGTATGTTTCCCGTGCAGTTTCCTAGAAATGTGTTATTCCACCGCCAGCTCTGTGCACTCAGGCTGTGGTGTTGACACTAACTCATGCCTGCTGCTAATGGAGACAACGAGGTGCACCTGAGCATTCGTGTCATTCATGAAACCCTGCTGACACAAAGCTCTGAATAATTCTTTGTTTTTAATGCTGACATGCTGCACTTACATTTCCAATCCTGATTATTTCTGGTCAAAGTCACGATGGCCTCAGGGTTCCCCCAGCGTGTACTGAGTTGAAGACTATTGTTATTTTATGCGCTCTAAAAGACGTTGGAGAAACACAGGTGCAAAACAAAAATCAAAGTGTGGAAAGCAAATTGTCCCTTTATTCTCTGACTCCCTTCGAGATGCATCGCGTTTTTCAAGAGTGACAGGAACTTCAGCAAGAGGCCTCGAAACCTCTACAAATAACAGACAGAAAAGAACAAAACAACAAAGTGAAACAAGATGTTCAGCTACCTCTTTACTCCTCGAGTACAGTGGTGTCTTTGTCTTGTTGGAGATACTGAAATGAAGGGGTGCACCGCTGTCATCCTGCAGAGTGTTTTTACTCAGAATCGCCCTCTCATGCATGTCACTCATGCTTCAAAGGGCACGTGGTATCTTGTGCTTTCAGGGCTGCCTTGTTCAGAAGCCACAGTGTCGACCACCCAATACCTGACTTTTTGTTTTCCCCCTGCAGACCCGAGAGCTTGAACACGATCACCGCCATAGACCCGCATCTGTGAGGAGAATAGAAATTAATCAACTTTGTGTTTTTCATCATTCATGGCATAAAATGTAATCTGGAAGGAGTCGATTATTTCTTATTGAAAGGTACAAAACAGCTTCCAAAATGTGAAAGAATATAAATGAGAAATTAAACACTGAACAGTAAGAAACTTCTCGAGGATTAAAATATGTCCATTAAAATACGTAAGCAGTTCTCCTTGAAGCCCTGATATGTTTTTTTGTGTGTTGCATGAAGTTGTGTGTTGGACAAGCTGCTTCATTCCCACCCCCATGTAAAAAGAAAAATCGATAAATCAGCAGTTTCCCAACTAATGTGAGAGGAAAAAACATTGCACCGACCAAAGGAATTAGCTCAAAATGAAACAAAGAGCACAGTGTAGGGGGATTGGCCCGGGCCACACGGCCCCGTGTTCGCTGAATGAGTATACTGTGGCTGTAGCTGCAGCCTTTCATGTCACTGGGCTTTGTAATAACTCTTGTTCTCTAAAAATGCCCATTAGCCAACTTGCTGCTCATTTCATTTCCAGGATTAGAAGTGGAGCACATAGGTCCCTTTGTACTTTGGAGGAAAAACACAGATCAGCTGTACACAGCAGCGGCATTAACCTCTCCCCTGCTCCTGTACTTACACCCTAAACTGCACGCTTGAGAGGACAGTAGCGAAATAAGAGGTCGGAAGTACATTTAGAGGAACTGGAGTATCTATCAACTTTATACTATTACACTAATAAGCAGCTACATTTCAGAGGATTGCACTGCTGTAATTCCAGAAATATAGAGTTAAATTACCTCTGTGTTGCCATATGGCTAATTTGAATCCAATTTAAATGTAAATGTAAATGTTAATGGAATGATGATCATCAGTTAAAAGAAAAATCCAGTAATAAAATAAATATATTTGTAATTTTTTTAAAAGAGAAAGGGATTCCGAGCATACTACTTTTTTCATAGAAAGTATAAATTACTTATATTTGCACACAATGACAGAATTATTTCAGAAATAAATTAAAAACTAGCAAGTTTCAATATTATTAGCCCCATTTTATTGAGCCATAGCACAACCACTGCTGTGCAATGATGCATTTTAACTTTGTGATGCTCTAGCCTTGTAAAACAAGTTAAAACGGAGGGTTATCTACCAGTTTACACACAGTATAAAACTTCAGCGAGGGTTTGAGCTGTCACTCAAGAAAGCATCGTGCCGAAAACAAAAGAAGTCAGTTTAGACTTAAGAAAAAGAATTATTGATGCTCACAAAGCAGGAGATGGATATACAAAGTCATCGCTGCATTCCCAAGTGTCAACTGGAATGAGGAGTATCATCAGAGAATACCATACAATAAACTGGTTAGAGATGTGGCCAAAGACCCCAGAACCACTGCCAAGAATCTACTGGATAACTTGATAGCATCACTGGAACACTGAACAGGATTGGACTGCGAGGTTGCAGACTGAGGAAAACTGCTTCAATCTAGATGGATGTATGGTAAGGACAACCTGGAGAAAGTTTATGTATACTGTAACTGTTTCTGTTGCCTTTTGCTGTAATCTGCTTTGCTACCTTGTGTGAAGAACTTTGATGGACACTGTCCTTTTTAAATGTGCTATAGAAATAAATATTGATTGACTGATTGATACTGATTCATAAATATTTTGTGTTATTATTCCTGTGGGGATACTTCAGCGTGTCTGGAACTGGAAATCTCGTCAAGACGGAAAGAATCGTGAAGAAAGAAGGAAATGTGAAGACTTTCAAAGAAAACTTCAACCAGCCAGTTGAAAAACTGGGTCTGAGTCATCTCTTTGTCTTCCAGCACGACAGCGATCCAAAACATACGTCACTCCTGGTGAAAAACTACTTCCAGAAAACCAAAGTGAGCGTGAGTTCACATGACATGAGTGGGCTGCATAAGGCCCTGACACGAATCCCAATTCAAATCTGTGGGATGAATGAAGACAAAGCTAAATGTCAGATGATCATCGAATCTGGAGAAGCTTGAGAGATCATCAAAGAAGAATAGACGGGGATCAGGAGACGTGTGTAAACGACTAGCATCAATAAAACTACCATGCTTAGAAAAGCTGAGCTAAAAATTCATTTGTCATATCCTTTTTGCGTCATTATGGCAAACAATTGCTTTTTCAATCAGTAGACACATAGCATTTATCATTTACTTGGATATCAATCAAATATTTACTCTCCTTTAGCTTTGTGTTTACCAAACCATGCACAACAATGCAGAAAATCTCTCTTCAGATGCTTCGCCAGCTTGTGGCCAGCTGTCTGCCTGTCGTTTGGTGCCAAACAGGTAAGGCACTGCAGGTTTTTAACACTTTTTTTGACTTTTTCACTGAAAACACGTTTCTTGCTGCGTATAAAAGCCGCAAGAGTCATGAAGGAAGTTGAACTGAGACTTGAGCAACTAAGAATGAAACTTGCAACACTTGAATTTACTGTGCAGAAATGTGGGGCATAAAATCGGCCCTTAAAAACAATAATAATAATAAAAAAAAACAGTCAGCCATACAAGGATTGTGAAATTAAAAAAGAAGGAGTGATATTTTGTTACACCATGAGTAGCTTTAGGGTTATTAAGCAGGAACTGAAAGCTTGTTGTATAGCAGTTGTAGGCTTTAGTGGTGTGTGAGTGGTGAAGATTACGTTTTTGAGCAGTATGTTAAATGTGAAAAACTGTGGAAAGCTGCATGATAACAGAGTTGTATTTAAAAAAAGAAGACATGCACTTTTTACTTCTAATGTTATTATTAATTTAACAAAAATGCAGAAGTGTGTAGCAGTAAGTGCACCTCGTGATTCAGCAGCTTGCAAAACCACCATTAGCAGCAATAACTTTAAGTAATCCTTTTCTGAATAACTTTATCAGTCTTTCAGAGCATTGTGAAGAAATTCCTTCAAGCTCAGCTTTCTTAAGGTCCCGCTACAGCGTTTTCAATCAGGTTGAGGTCTGGACTTTGACTGGCTCGTTGCAATATTTTGAATCTTTTGTTTTTCAGTCATTCTGTAGTACGTTTTCTGCTGCGCTTGGGATTGTTTTTCTGTTTGGGCCAAGCTTTAGCTGTCAAAGAGATGGTATACAGAGGAGTTCTCTCAGTGATTCTAAGACTCTCAGGCCCTGCGATTACACAGCAAGCCCAAGTATGCTGTGTTTAATTTTCACTAAACGTGGTGCTTTACATTATTACCAGACATATCCACTTTGGTCTTTCTGGCCAAAGGACATTATTTCAGAAGTCATGTGGTTTGTTCTGATGCTGTTCTGCCATTTTCTTCTGAAGACGCTGTCTCTTGGCAACCCTTCAGTCCTTTTTGCAGTTTCTCTGATGCACAGTCTGACTTTAGGGTAAATTTCCTGGGGCATTCAGTCCTGGAAAGAATGGAAACTATTTTCAGTGTTTTCCAATTGCGAATAATCGTTCTCACTGCAGAATAATGGACTTCTAATTGTTTGGAAAAGGCAATGTAACCCTTCCCAAACTTGATAGGCAGCAGCAATTACTTCATTTTACTAAAATCACTGCTGATGTCTTTCCTCCTTGGCATTGTGTTAACACACATTTGAATGCTCCAAACCAGCAAACTGGCAAAACTTCAAGATCCAAGTCTTGCCACTTGGCAGCCATCATGGCAACACTAATGCTTTTTTGGCTGAACCCCCCCCTTTTTTTTTTTTTTTTGTTGACTTTTCTCAGCATCATTAAGTATATTGGTTTGCCAACAGCACAAACAGGCCCAACAATACTGTAGCATGGGCATGCACTGCAGTAATGATTTGGTATGCCTGCCAGCACACAGCTGAAAGTGTTATCAACCTCAAAGGTTCAATGCGCTTCACGTTTCCAGGTTTCATTGTTGATGGGTAGAGCGGGGCAGGTGCTATCAAAAGCATTTAGGAATTCTCCTTTATTTTTCTGTTTGGGATTCTTTGAGTGCCACGGCTCTCTCATATAATTTGCCTGATGGGAATTTATTGGAAGGTTAAAATACACACATTTCTTGACCTTTATTCAGGATTGTCCTTTAATCCAGTAGTTGTTCCATAATCAGTGGGTGGATAGCTTGGAGAAAGTGAAAACATTTAATTGAGTAATAATATTGTTCACATTCTGTGATTAGTTCCATTGCCGGGGGAGACTGCAGGCCACATACGGTGCCTGAACTGTGCCAAAAAAGGGGGGGAGAAGGAGAAGGGATTAACCAATCCACATACTTGCTCGATGGCCTACATCTCTGTTTCTCCATTTATTCTGAGCTCCTCATCGGTGAGCCAGGGGGCTATGAACGGGGGAGCAGTACGCGAGGTAATCTTTCACTCCTTTGCATAGCACAAAGACTTAGCTGGAGATAAGCTGCACGCCGCAGCATGAAAATAATATGAAACACTGCGTGCTTGACAAAAAAGTTTGAGAGATTTTAGAAGATGTAGAAGAGCTTATACACATTCAGGTATGCAGGATCGAACATAAAGAGAAAATATGTATGCATACGTTACTTTTAAATGTAGCAGCACTATGACTTAGGCTGTAAAATAAAAGCTTAGGGTAAATTCAGCGTTGGAACATGTGGGTGGTACATGGTTTATGGGATCCTGTGGTTCATTTACTCACTTCTTTTTGCACATAACAGGTAGCTGCTACATTCATGAATCAGCAGGTGATGGATGGAGAGGCACTTTAAAGCACTCAAAGGCTGGAGGAATGATGGACACATGAAGAGAAAAGCGAGACAGGAGTCGAGAGGAAGACGGCAGAGCGTTAGGAGGGAGACAAAGGGAAGGAATGGAGCGGCGGGATGTGAGAGAAAATAAAGCAAGACTGAAGATGGAAAAGGAGAGGGAGAATAATAGAACAGCAAGAAGTCAAGAAGGGGTGTTGCAGCAAGCTGGGAGCGCAGTTTGCATGGCTCCACTCTATGGGGGACTTTAATTACTTTTCAGCGTCACTGCTTCTCCTGGTCATGAGCTACATGCTCCGATCACCAGCCTCTGATTATCAAGCCTTTGTGAGGGCCTCCACCCGCTGTCAGGCTGTAATTAGGTTTGCGCTGGAGAGCGTCTCAGCATGTCAGAAAGCTTACAAAGCCATTATCCAAGTGCTCTCTTTTTCTGCAGGCGTGAACTCCTCTGTGCCGAGGAACTCAAAGGTGAAGGCCTTTACATACATCGAGTGTGTTAAATGTTATTTGCAGATTTTTCTTTTTTTTAAGGGGAATTACTTCAGTTTCCATTTGTTAGCACAGTGTTGAGGTTAAAGAAAGTACGTTTTCAAGGCTAACTTTGAAAGAGTAGAGTAAAAATGGGAACTGATTGCGAGAATAAGTGAGATGATTCATAATGAGACTGCATCGTTGTGAAACTCTTAACTATGCTCAGTCACTCTTCTAAAAAAGGGAATTGCTGCCTCACGCAACCACCTTTCTTCACTGTGTAGTTTAAAAAATGTCTTAAATATAAGCATAAAGTCATTTCAAACACACCTGTCCCCGTGGTCACGATGTGTGGATACATTTGCAGAAGGCCTTGATCGGTCCAACACACTACACTGTGATTCACCAACTTTCCTCTCTTATCACCATTTACACATTTTTTAACTTTATTTTTATTTGCGCTCTTAGACTTTTCTCGTTTCTGTCCTCATTCAAGCATGCTGTTTTTCATCCTCCAGCTATACTCAATGAAGTGTAACACCTACTGCACTTAGTACTGTCTTTAGAGTTTGAAGTAGAAAAAAAAAGCTGTTTTCATTTTGTTGCACCTCTGCAATGCATTTAAAAAAGTCAGCCTTCCTCTACTCCAGGATCATCTGAAACATAAAGTGAGAATTCAGGAAGCATTTTATGTTTCAATCAGTGAGTTAATGGCATTGTTTTGTTATGTGGCATACCCCAAGTATCAGCAGCAGTTCCTATTTAATTTGCTGTGAAAAGGCGTCTAATGCACTGATATATTTTAGAACATGCATCTGTAATCTACTCTGAAAACGCACAACTATGTTTCTCCTTAAACTGGGGGAGCACATAAACCTCTCTTTTATTCTCTTTCGTTACTCAAATTGGGGTGTAACCACAGACTGTATATAAAAGATGGATGGGCTTCGGGCAACATCACCTCTTGCTTTGTGGACTCCTCAAACTGAAGTCTCAACGGTACCTTTAAGGCCACCTAGATGTTGACTTTTTGTAGCCAAATTTTGCCAAATTTGAATGTGAAAGTGTTATGTTGCGGTACAGTGAAAAACAAAGCACACGCCTCTTCAGATCTAAGGTTTTTATATATCAGGACATAATAAAACAATGCATAGCAGGCCTGAAAATTGGGTAAATGCAACCTCAGATAAACAGCAGCATGACATATTACACCATGAAATCATTTTTTAAACAGCAATTAAGGTAAAACGCAGGGGAAGTAACAACCAGGCGCTGAAACTCAAACCCACTTGGTTAATACATCATCACCAAGTGTGAGCACTTCTATAAAAACAGAAGTTTTGATCATTTGTTGGCCCGGAGCATTCGGGCGTGTTAACACAAAGCCAATGAGAAAAGTCATCCACAGTGATCTTAGAGAATCATCCGGGGAAAAGGTCAGTTTAAATTCACTGTGTATCCCTGTCATATAAACAAACACCATCCAGATGTATGAATATAAAAAACTAAATCCACCCACACACATCCATTTTCTTGACTGATTATCCAATGCAGAGTCATGGGGGTGGCACTGGAGCTGCTCCAGTGGTCACTGGGCTAGTGCTGTGGTAGACCCTGGACAGGTCACCACTCTACAGTAGACATAATATACTCCAATATAAGTTAGAGGTCCTAACTTATTTTGTACCAAGCTGTACACGTGCCTTGAAATGCTATGAAGTTGGGCGAATTCACATGCGAGTCTACTGAGTCTGACTCACTTAAGTAGCGACTGGAGGAACTGCAGGAGGTTTCATTTTTCAACCTAAGCGGTTGATACTTGACTGTAACCCATGAGCCTTCTTCTAATTCCCGACAAAGAGATAAACCTTGCTCGACACCTCACAAGTGCGCTGTTACCTGCACTTGTCTGAAGGGCACACCTCTCTCAGCCATGTCATAAATCTGCACAGGGTCTCTGAGCCCCGTCCTTACCTTACAGTCCAGGGTCTGCATGCAGAGGAAAATTAAAAGTGCCGGACACTGCGCTCCATCCCACCAGAGTCAAAACGTTTAAGCTTGTTGCTCTTCTCAAGATTAGACAGATATGCATTTTTTAAAGTAAAGTTACATCACGTGACTCACTGAACTTACTGTGAAAGGAAAGCACAATGCCACAGTTCACTTTTAATACTTTTATGCCAGTTGTATTCACTTCAGGTCAGATTAAACCAGTTCAGAAACTGATAGACAACTGATGACAACATCTACATTTAATTCTAAAGGCCGAAAGCCCTTCCTATGAGACAAAGCTGTGACATACCTTTAATTAAACAAGTTATGACACTGGCATGGTTTAGGACAGCGTGTCTTTTAAGGTCAGTCACTGGCACATTATAAATCCCAAATGCCAGTCTCTTTACAGGAGATTTGAAGTGGAGAAATGAACTTAAGTCTCACAGCCGACCTTGAGGTAATTTTACCACTGAGCACACACCGCTGTGAGGATTAAAAGGTGCAGGTCTGAGAGCCATACAAGCTAGGCTGTATGCGGAGAACAAAACCTGGCAACCCAGACAAAAACCGTGTCAGTGTTCAAGACGAAACAAAACAATGCAGTAAAACAGCCCACGTCACAAAACTGCAAAACACATTATGACCCTAGAGAATTATTTTAAATAAAATATTTATTTGACGTGTTAGAAATGTCACAGTTGTGGTTACGGCATCCTGCGCTGGGGATTACAGCACAGGGTGGGTTCAGATTGTTAAACTGCGCATTTTTTATGGATTACATGTGGAAAAAGAAATTAAAGAATTTCTGCAGCAGGTGCAGAAAGGAAATAAGTATCTTAAGGCTCTGTGTCAATACAGCAGGAAGAGGCGCTTTGTTTCCACAATTGCATATTTGAACAGCGATTCACTAAAACAGACCAGTCTGTAACATATTACATGATGATATTCATCTGAGATTATGTCTACCTAATTTTAATACCTCCTAAGGGCTTGATGATTTTTATTAGGTCCTGACACCTTGGAATTGATAACACGTTGGATACTGACAGACCCTTACTCAGACATTAGACATGGATCTATGCTCTCGCACAGCACACTGACATTAAACTTCTCACATTTGCTTCTTGCCTTATGGTTGGTGAGCTGTATTATCTGCACTTAACAGTTTTTAACCCAGTAACATGTGCGGTGCCTCCCCGACAAAGGTTAGTCTGCTTTGCTGACTCACTGTTTTGTTCAAAACGAGCATACAAAATAATACAAATAAGGAAATGACGAAAAACTTCTCTTGTTACCTAGTGTTTCACCATCACTGTCATATTAGACCAAGACCATAATCTAAAAGTTCCTAAAATGCTTAGTAAAAATTAAATAAAGAGGTAGTAGGGGTTACAATTTTCTCTCATTTTGAACCAAGAGATAAAGTAACGGTCTTCGTTAATGCCAGTGTCCTCGCCAAGTTTCAGCTCACCACTTATCAAATCTCCTTTGGCCAGTAGTCCAACTTTCAGCTGAGTGTCACTGTCTTCTAAAATATCCTGCTAATCGTGAAGGAAACAGACAAAGGGGGCAGGAACATAGCTTCCTTGGCACAGTTAACACAGGAGATTTAGAAGGAAGACGGTTAACTAGCTCCCTGATTTCCACTACTTGGCTCAGCTGTCTGTTCGTAAAGCCTGACTGGAACTACTGCTTATGTGGAGCTCTGTATCCTGGCAACCATAGAAATGGCCAGGAGATGTGATTGGGACTTATCTCTGGCCTGAAGCTAAAACATCTCTGGGGGTGATTTCTAAGGCACAAATATGTCAAATTTCAAACCATCTCTTCGGTCAAACACGTCCATTGTTAAGAGCAGTAAAACTCCAGGCCTGGAGTTCCTTTAAATACGCTTCATTACACCCACAATTTACATAGCAAGTAATATCTTCTCTGGGTGGCAGATATACTAAAGACTCCTCGTATGAACTGTTTTCTGGTTTGTTTTTTCTTTTCCCATCAAGAGCAAAGTGTGTCAGCCACCTTTGGTTGCTCTCATGCGTGATAGTGGCCACGTGCCTCTTTTCAGCTTGTGTGCTTGCGTCTCAGCAAAGGCAACCATCAGAGGAGGCTGTGCTCCCCGATCAAACCTCCCTGACACATGGCAAGATTTTTGTCAAGCTTCTCTTATAAGGCGGCAATGCTACCAATTACCTTCGTCCGGCCAGCCAGCCATCTCGACAGTCTGACAGATGACTTTGACCTCAGCAAACACAGAAGGCTTCTTGTGGTTGACACATGCGGAGGTTGATGGGTTGCAGCGCGGGTATGGAGGACGTGAAACTTATTCTCACACCGAATCCAGTACAGTACAAGCCTCCAGGCAGGCAGGCAAGGACAGGTGACTTACCTTGATGCCGGTTCCGTTCGACCCCCTAGAACAAATGCACCCCCTATGTAGTCTTTTCACAAACACGCACAAATACACACACAGTGACATATTCCCTCTAATGATAGGGTTCATAACCTTCTTCCTGCTGAGGCTTTAGAGCTCAGCCATACTGTTACAGAGCCGTGAGCCATGCAGTCTCTTGTGGGAAGAAGTGTTGAATGTGACGACTGCCTCGAGGTAGAAATGTCAATGTGAGGGCAATATTAACAAAGTTCATTCATAGAGCTACCCTTAGCAAAAGCACACTGCAAACCACCTCACATAAAGCTGAAATAAAAACCAAATTGCATCAATAAAATGCTCAACACCAACAAAGAAAACAATAGCAGGACGTTTCCTTCTGACGGACTGTTTAGCTCTGGAACCGTGCAGGCTCCCATTCCACTAAAAAGCACCAGTATTCACTTGACTGTGCAACTTGTATGAACTGTGAGTTTTGGAAAGCATATATCCCAAATCCTGACTCCAAACATTGTTATTAACACTTCCTCCCATGGCACACGCTGTTAAAACACCCTCGTGTTAATCAGAATAAGGCTCTCCAGCGTTACGCTCCCCATGCAAAGACTTTATCCTTTGTTTTTTGTTGCTGATGTTATTATCATAATCAACCTTCTTGCAGCAGTGGAATTTCCTCTCCTTTGGCTGACCCACCACCGGGCAGAGTGATGAAAATGCACCTCATGAGTGTGAGCTCATTATTCTGAGCTTTAACCACACTGTGAATACAAAAACAGAGTGAACTTACCTGGGTAGGAAACATCATGCCCAATAAATAACAAAAGAGAATTATTTATGAAGAGGAGGGGTGGTTTGGTTTTGTTCTAGCTCTTTCCAGTTAATGACTATGTGTTCACTGCCACACTTCTTAAAATCTGCATCAGACAGGATGCTTAAACATCTAAAATTAGCTAAATATTTTCAGCAATTAGCAGGATTACTGTGTGTTAAATATTTGGCTCTAATTTTCTTTTTTCTTGAGCTGCACAGATGAATAAAGCAAACAATGCAGTCATAGCTCACTAACATTTTACAATGATTGTCTTTAGATACTTCTAACTTGAAGTTGTAGCTCTTAAAATATGTTATATCAGCAGGGACCTGTGGATATCAATTAAAGCCTGATGCTCACTAGTGTTCTCCATCATGCCGGCCTTGGGTTAGTATTGTGTTTCAAGGTTAGAATTTGAAAGTGGCTCTTGCGTTTGCCTGGCAACACCTGCAGCACAGGAGGTGAACCACATGGTGAGTACCTGACACACACCTTTTCACTAATATGCTTCAGGAGGCAGAGCAGCTCAGCCATAAATTGGAAGGTCAGCAGTTCAATTCTGCCTCCTCTCAATGTGTTTTGGGGCAAAATACTGGAGTCCGAAAAGGGATTAAAGTGGTCAAAGAGATACAAAAGCATGTTGTAAATTTTCATTTACCATCTCTTGACTCAGTTTAGATTAGGTTAGGGAAAGTATATATGTATTATATTTTAGTGTTTTCCCTGCCGTAGGTTATCGTAAACCTCATGTTTTTAGCTTTTGTGTGCACATTGCTCTCACAGAGCCAGCCGCCATATTTAACGTGATACAACCTCCTGGAAACTGTTGCCTCTGAAACTGGATTAAAAGAAAGCACCGCACCAAAAGCAAAAGCCTCCTTCTGTTTTGCTTATAGTTTTTCATGTTTGTCTACAAATACTTGCTAATTACTGGCCAAGCGGTAGCACAACTTGCGACGCAAACAGGAAATGAAGAGAGTTCACTTTCAAAGTTAAAGTTGTGTCTCAGAACTGCAGCCAACGTGTTTCGAAAAGTGAAGCTTTTGTTTTGAAAGCAAATCCCACTTTAACCCTTAGAGCCAAGCGTATCGTACATGATACATGTTTTTGTGAGTTTTTGAGACGTCTACATCATCAGCGTGACTTTTTTACCCTTAAAAAAATGATATAAATTGCATGACACATTTTTAATGACTAAATTGCAAAAATATGGCAAATGTAGAAAATGTGATACAAATTAAAACTCATATATGCAGATTAAAATTTGATATATTTTTTTATATATTTTGTCTAAAGGTTCAACAAACACTCCATTGTCAAAAAATGGCAGTCATGTTAATGACATATGGTTTGTGGTCATGTGTCCGCAAAACGTCAGTAGTTTTTACTTGCATTTCTGTATGCAGCAATAAACAGTTTTCACATGAGCTCATTCAAGCTCATTCAACATGCCAGGATATTTTTGCTTTGCCTGCAATCCAGCTGAGCTGTTACACAAAGGCAGTCATTAGCTCAATAAGTGATACAAAGGTTTTCCAACATAACAATAAGTATGTTCACATGAAAGGGGTCACATTGGTCCATATGGCTAATCACAAAGATGTACAGACCCACTGGCAACAGAAAAGCTGATTCTGTAATAATAAAACTGTTTTACTAGGAAAACATGAAGAGGGTTAAACAGAAAACCCAGACTGAATGCAACACAGCTGCTGCAGACACATCAGTATAAATATGATCACCCTATAAAAAAAAAACACTGAATTATTTAAAAATTGCTTGCAGCCTGGAAAAAGCAGGAATAAAGTTGCTTATAATAATTTATATTTGGCACCAAATTATGCTGTTTAGTGGAAGACATAAACTTTAGACCCTCCAAAACTTTAGCTCATCCTAATTTCCATGTATTGAGATCTAAGAGATCTTCCAGGAGTGCAGACACTCTGCTCAAGAGTATTGATTAGTTGGTGATTGGTTTCATAAATGTTGAGCTCTAAACTTGAATATAGTCTGTTCTAATGAAAGGATTTTACCTTATAATATAAAGTGCCTTCAAGTGATTGTTGTTGTGGCACAATATAAATAAATTGAACTGAACTGAATTGTTAAATGTTTAACATAAGTTACAGTGATGATGTATCTCAGTTAGAATCCAACCACCTTCATAATACTGTAAAGTGTAGAAGTGAATTCATATGTCATTTGATAAATAGAGATGTGTTTATGATGTAATAATATGTACATTTCCGTTTATATTTACATCAGGGGTCTCCAACTCCAGGCCTCGACGATCACACCTGATCCAAAGTAAAAAAAAATGGTTCTAGAGACCCAGAATGTAACAACGGACAATAACACAAACTGAACTGTGGTGATTCTTAAAGCCCTTTGATAGAGTTATTATCAACAATAATCTTGATTCAGAGAGCTGATGTAGCTCTGTGGTTTTCAAACAAGAACAACTAACAACTAATTTTGAAGCAACTTTTATAACAGCAGAGGTCAGCTGTGGGTTTGACAGCCTGTTGTTAAAAAAAAAAAACATTCAACATTCAAAACATATTAGTAGGTTATGGCCTGGAAATGGAATACGTACAATTATTTAGACTTACATGATTTGCCACCTGCCAGTTATCCAGATTGTTTTTGCTGATGGAAATAAAAATAAAAAAAGGAAACAGTGCAGCACTCTTCTTTAGTATTTAGAGAATCTGACCAGCTCTTATTACGGTCGCTTCACTCAGTTAGGAAGCTTTCTAAACAAATCTGACGACACTAACACAGCCTTACTCCAGTCGTGTTATTCGCCTGTTTGCAGATGAAACTAATTAGTTGTGAGCTGTTCCAACAGGTGTTTATTATTTATTTTTATTCATTTATTTGCCCTTGTTGTCCTTTTCTGAAATGTTTAGTTGGAATTAAAATCCATATAAACATATTTCAGTTGTTGTCCTTTAATAATTTGTTTTTCTTTCCTTTTTTTCATATCACTGTATCCTGTATTTATTTCCACTTTACATGCTGTCACAAGATTGTAATTTGAAGTATATATATATATAAAGTAAGAAATATCCACCTGAAGTAAAATTACTTTTCCAAAGTGACATTTCTGAAAAGAGTGACGCAGAATTAGAGCCATGATAAAGGTCAGAGTTCACCCTCACATGTTGGGGAGGTGACTCAGCCAGCTGTTATCCTTGCATTTGACACTCTTGGCATCTGGAAGCCACAAATTTATGCAAATGAGCAGCAATTAGTTTGTGGATGCTCATTTGGCCTAATGTACTCCCCAGACACGACTAGAGATCAAAGACGAGATAGCCGAGGGGTTTCCAGGATAGGCTAAAATTTCATGAATACTGATATGTCATGTAACATCCTGGCTGACCTCCCTGCAGTCAGAATTCTGCAGAATTATGTACCATACCAGAGGAGTCAATTTTCTCTTTTGGCAAAGCTGTTAGTGACAGCACCTCAACCGCCTGTGGAATCATTAGCAGAGGAAGCTCACCATACTGACACTATCTGAACAAATAGCCTCTCAGAAGAGACAGGTAAGCCAAAGCCTCAGACCCTGTGGAGAGAAATGTGAGTGGCTACCTCCTGAATGCTGATTAAGTCACAGGGGAGGGCATTCAAGTCCCAGCTGAATATCAACGATAAAATTAAAATGCCCCTACTTTCTTCAGTTTTCTCCTCGGTTTCCCTGAACCCCTGACCTCAGCTGCTGAAGTGAAAAATGAACAACAACCTAAGATCAGATTCTGAGAGTGATCGATTGCTATTCCGCTCCCATTTCACAATGAAAATGATAATGACACGCACTTGGAGCAACACCTTGGTCCCCAGATCTCCAGACAGATGGCATGTGGCAGTTAGAGCATGTCCTCAGCTGCGTGCAGCTGCCCAGCAGAGAGAGGCTGTCGCTCAACCATCTACTCGTCCCCTACACTCCGTCGGCCATCAAAATTATATGACCAATATGCTCCCTTTCAGCGGAGGCTCAGGAGAACATGCCATTATGGCCCGTTTACATGATGTGCTCCATCCAATATAACAGAAAGTGTGAATGTTTTGAGTTTATTTAGGCCATAAACCTTAAAAAACACCAGATCGAAGTGGAACAGACTCATTAAGAGCGTGTATTTTCCTTCATATTCATAATTTAATCCTTTCATGCAAACTTGCATCTCTGAAAAGGGCCAAAAATCAGCTGATGGAACCGAAAAGATTGAGCAAAGTCAGAAAATTACTTTTTTTTTTCTTTTTGCTCGAAAATAAGTGCAAGCAGATGACAGTCAAGACGTCCATACATTCATAATTAATGTGAAAATTGGCATTTTGGTGCAGTGCAATTTTCTGTGCTTTCAAAAGCATCGCACTTTGAACAAGTAATTACTCAGGCAGCTTCGTGAAAGTTGCTGTTAATTTGTTTGTTGAGCGAAAGCTGCAGACACACGAGGAGGAGAGACAGAATTCAAACCAGTTTTGGAGTACCGCTTTACTGCCTGCTACTCCTTTTTCTTGTCAGCCTTCTTGTGCTTTAAACAGCCTCTCAAGACTTTAAAACAGACTAATTATTTTAGACAGTGGCACTCCTGTGGCCTGGAGGGATCCAGCCCGATGCGGTCTGCATGGAGACTGTCACATAATGAGGGCGCAAATGTCGGGATGGAGGCAGGGGAGCAGACCTGTTAGACACATGCACACCGATGGCAACACAATCTTTTCAGTGTTTGCAGAGCATTTCATGATAACACCTAATCTTTGATTCTATGTAACGTGCTTATCTTTGTTTAGCATTTGTTGAAAATGCATTAGACCCTTACATTAGTTTATCTAATGTTGTGTTTCTCTTGTTTTGCTAGTGCTGGGGGAGCGTCTGTCAACTGCTGAAGTTTCATCATTTCATGGTGTGATGACAGGAAATATTTACTCTGAATTTGAGTTGTTATTTCAGTTTGATTCATTTGATTTGAGTTATTTTGGATGGTGTGACAGCTCAGACAGGCTCCATCCCTCCAACAACCCTGAGCTGGGTGGTTGGATGATGTTAAGTTCAAGCAAGTGTTAAATAAAATGCTTTGTTTCTTGCATAGTTAGTTATTTTGTCTGTTTGCTGGTCCCGTGTTCCAGTTCCTCTTTGTGCTCTGTTTGTTTATTCCATTTTCTGGCACTTTAATTTGGTCTTGTTTAAAGATTTGCTGTGTTGCGTTTGTGCGTTACTTTATCATCCAGCCTGATGCAGCTTCTGTTTATTTCACGTCTTATAATCTGGCATTTTTGTACAGTGCCTGTCTTCCTCGCGCCTGATCAGCACACATTCCATGTTCGTATTAGATCTTTGATAAATATAGTCCACTCTCTGGGCTGTTTAAAGCAATGTGGAGTTTGAATCTTCTCTTCATGCTTCCTCCAGTTTCTTTCCACATGCATGCATGTTAACTGTTTGGTTATCTGCCTTGTTAGCCCTGTGATGGATCAATGATCTGCCCCGTGTCCACTGGGATAGGCTCCAGTACCCACTACTCCCACAACCCCATTTGGATAGTTGGAAAAAGCAAGACGGAAAATGAATACATGTTTAACTATGAAAAAAAAACTGCTAGCTAATGGCAGAATTATTTTGGATGACTTGATTTTTCTAGTTAATGGATACTGAATGGTGACAACGGCAACTGCAAAGCAGTTAAACCTTAAATATGGAACTAGTGCCAGATTAAATAAAGCTAGCATCCAGATGTTTAGATATGCCTCTCTAATTAAACTTTGTCATCATTCGTAGATGAAATAAAAGCATAAAGTATTCATTTATGTAATTTGTTGAGGTATGTTTGTTCCTCCCTTTGAAAGCTGCCTGTATATGCAGCTGTTTAAACAGATAAAGGAGCAATAAAGAAGAAATGTTAGGCTACCACATCCTTTGACTCACAGAGCCCGCCCTTGTGTCCTCCAATTTAGCGGCTTAATGGTGCGTTAACACCACAGAGAAAGGACTGTTTGGTTACAGTGTGCAAATTTGCGTTTGGTTTCCAAACCTCACATCTCACAGTGAAGTGACTTTGAGAACAAAGTATTGTTCTGCAAGGTGAGCTAGTCTTCTGGTGTACAGTAAACTGTAGTGAGACACGACATGCGACACGTCAGGCTGTTAAACACCACGGATCGTTTTACTCAAAGGAGTCAAGCTTTAACGAACCTGTTCGCCGAAAGCTTTCTGTGAACAAGAGTTTAATAATTGTGTTTACTTAGCTGATGCAAATTGTCCTGGCTCCAGTTGGGGGACATTAAAAACAACACAATTAATTTGACTTCAGTACCCCCAGTAAACACAAGGCCCTCTCCTCCCAAAATGACCAGTTCAAAGAGCCACTGCCAGCAAGCGTTGCCATGGGAAAGACCAGTATAACGGCAGCTATAAACAAAGCACACACAGACAATGAAGCCACCTGTCTCTTCTGCATCTTAGCCCGCTCGGCTGAGCCTCTCATGTGTGGATCTCAAGCAAAAGACTTCCGCTTCAGGCAACGCTTTGGGAGAAATGCTCTGGCAGCCTTCCCGGTAAAGGGATGCGTGCAAACTTAGTGAGATAAGCACAAAGTGAGTCCAACAAAGCGTATTCTGTCATGTCATGATTGCAAGACTTTAAATTTTAAAAGAACAATTCTTGGAATGAAATCATGATCCATGAAAAATACAGAACTCAGTGTAGTTTTACTGCTTCTACTTGACTTTCTTGGTCTCATCCGACCATAAACTGTCTAGATAACAGACGCTGTCATTGTGATGTCATGTGCTGATTAGTTTGCTTAGCCCTCTAGAAGTCTCACGACTCAGCAGTAATCTTGAAAGGCCAGTAGGAAATTATTGTGGCTGGGTGGTTAAGGCTAGAAAAGTTAGCTGACTTTAGCAGTTACACTTGCTGTTGTGAAAATTTCCCATAAATTCCACTTTAAGGTGATGTGAGAGCCAGCCTCTGTTTTATGCCCCCTGTCAGTAATTAGCAGACAGGCAGCTGTCTGCTAATTAGTCTGGCCATGCCCTAAATAATGCATAATTTGCAATTAAGTTCTGGAAAAATGGACCAAAATGTTTTTTTATACCATTCTATAAGCATATTTCTTTCTTCTTTGCTGTGAAAATTGGTATTTTAACAACTGGAAGGAGCCCCGTCCCGTGGCAGACTGAGTCTACCCTGCCTCTCGCCACGCGACAGAAACAGTCCAACGGATCTTTTGGGAAAACAAGAAAAACCACATGATAGTGGTTTTTCCACTACGAGTTCAAAGACAGCCTAGCAATGGGCAGGCACAAAACAGGACACTTCAAATCTGATTGGCTAACGGGAACAGGTATGACAGTTTAAACGCAGGTGATACTAATAAGTGCAGGGCAGACGTTTAAAAGCAGACAGGTGGACAGGAATAAGGAACAAATTAAAACAGGAAAGTAAACAAGAAGTATCCTAAAACCATTTCAAAATAAAATACATCAAATATCGCTGATAAATAGGAACGCATCAGGCTAGACAACACAACAAGTCAAACCACTGATGCTCACCCTGCTTTCTTCTACATTTATGCTACTGTCACTCTCTATGTTAGCGTTTGCTATTATCCACTAATTGCTGCTCCATATTGGCTGCTCTTCAGCAAAGGTCACACAGTCTTGCTTTCAAATGAACGTTGGATCCATCTCAGAATGACCGCCTCATAAAATCCTCATTATTCAACACACCAGTAATCAGTCATTGTGATTTGCTGAATTGCGTTCTAGTTGATTTTACCCTGATCAGTCATTTCTCATTTCGGCCGTCTTTCAACTATGACATCACGCTGTAATCCTTGTCCTGGAGGCACTGGGAAATTTTCCTGGAATGACTCAAAAGACACAGAGAGTGGTGGCTGCGTTGCACCCGTGGCTGTGTTATTCACTATCAAAAAAAGGCAGGCGCAATCAACAAAAGCCTTTCCCAGCATCCCCTCCCGTTTGTCTAGACAGGTCACGCCACAGAAACAACAGGGCTCGAATATTAAAACGTTCACATTCCTTTAGTGCTCACAAACTTTTTAATCAACTTTTTGGGGGGGAAATGAAACCGCGGCAGCCCTCAGTGTGGGGGCAGTTTGTTGATCTTTTTAGTTTATTTTCTCATTTCTAGTAAAAGCTGTGTGTTCGTGCGCCCTTGTAAATCTGTATGTTGCTGTCCTGAAGTGGATTAAACAAGGTTGTTTATTTGAGGGCACTGATCTGCAGATATTTTCACTGCTGTAAAAACATATATTTTAATGGAATCAAGTGGACTTGTTACTTTTTTGTTGCTTATAAGAACAAAAAAACACAGGAATTCAAAAAGCTATTATGTGCTGTAGATGATAATTTTGTTATTGTACTCTAGTGTTATCATCATAGAAGTAGTTGAGCGTCACTTTCTTATAAAGACTTGGATGAAAAAATTCTTACTTATGCTACATTAAGCTACATTAAAAAAAAGACACGGGGGTGTGGATGGGGGGTTAGATTGGCTCTTCCCAGACCCCAGATGTCAGTCTATCCTTTAAATGAGATGTTTTGCCTGAAAACAGTGAGCGTAATGAATATTTGCCCTCGGGCCTTTGGTTATAGACTTTAAAGGAGTACATTGCAGTGCCTCATAATCCAAAACCAAGGACAATGATCTTACCAGCCATAACATTAAACAAGTGCTGCGAGTGTCTAACATCGCCATAAAAGTAACGAGCAGCAGTTGCATTGCAAAATGAGATATTTTTTGTGGGAAATGTGAAATATTTTATGATGAGCATTTTACTGATAGATGCTTTTTCAGTATCCAGGTGGTAATTCATGCTTTCCGAAGCATATATGTTGTTGCACAGTGGTATAAATGGGCTGACAAAGATGTTCCACTAAAAGAAAGAAAGACATACTTACACAGTCTCATCCTTGAGTTCAAAGCTTTCTTGGTCTATTTATGAGGAAAATAATCTTGTTAGTAACTCTTTAAGTGTCTTTAAATGAAAGTTAATCATCCCCCTTTTTTAATCTGTGTTCTCACAAAAGGAGTAAAGAAGCCTCCATGTGAGCCTCACAAAGAAGGACTTAAAGGGGAACTGATCTTCTGATGTATGCTGATGTTAGACATGGCAAAGTGTCACAGTATGTGGAAGAAATGTCCATGAGCTAAAAGCTTCAGACTGCTCTAAACAGTAGTGTCGGTTGGAGTTTTTTCTACTCTTGATTCTGTATAATGTCAGTGAGAGTGGATATCCAGCTCTGGCTGTCAGCAGAGCAGCCCCACCTGACCTGGTTTAAAAACCTTTTGTTTGTGTGGGGTAGCCAATCAGGGAGGGAGGCCTTTTTTGTCCCCCAGATAGAGGAACTGAGTCACACTAAGGTCCAATATGATGAATAAGTATTATTCTGAACTGTGACTCATGCAAAGCAACTCTAAAAGAGTTCAAGAATAAAATATGGAGCTGGGAATAAGTATAAGGTTTGTCTTTTGGGCTGTTAACGTGTTTATGTGAGTTCAACTAATCTCAACAACTCATCAGCATCCTGTTGAAACAAAGCCTACACAGCAGTGGAAGCAGGCAGAGCTGCTAGCGCTGACAGTTCTAATTGGGTTGCCTTGGCAATATCCGAACTTTCACATCCCATCAGGTGAAAGGACGGAGGAGACCGTTAACTCTGGATGACTTCTGCTTCCCTGTAATAGCAGTCGGACCGTCCTTACATCTACCATAAGAAGAAGAAGCCAGATGAAAATAACACACACTTGGTGATAAGAGTAAAGGTTCCACATTGGCTACCAGGAACATCACAGGAACACCGGAGTTTACAATATACTGGCTCACATGTTGCTTAAGAACAGAATTTTTTGAAAATGGAATCTTTATATAACTTTTTGACAATTTTTTTTTATTAATTAAATATTCATTTGCATATCTGAGTTTGTGTTCTGCTATTTATTTAGGTTTTTCAGGATTTTTCGTGTCCACAGTGAGGCCACAATCTAGGAATTTTCTCCTTTTCAGGGGTCACGAGCTAAAAACCTCAGCCGACTCTAAACGAACCATCTTCAAACCTCAGTGAGGAAACAAACTAAAAGGACAGATAGATAAAAACAGGGTCTCAACTGTCTCTCAGTCATTTTTGAGTTCATGCCCTGTAATATTGACCTAATCTGTCTGCAGTGCCACTCACATGGAGGCTGTTCCATCATTTTCACATGAGAGGATATTAGCTCTTTGCAGCCACGGCAGTAACATCTGCACAGATGCACTCCTGTCTTTTTAAACGACTCCTGGCTCACTACAAAAGTGTCTAATATACTCTGGAAAGACTGAGCTCAACAAGACTCCAAGGATGGTTTACCGTGTCCTAATTTGATTAGAGTGCTGCAAAGAATGTGAAAGCAACCTCTGGGAAAATGAAACACAAAGTAGCTTTAAGAGCCCAGATATCTCTCACAGTGGTGAACCACGTGAACCAAGCTATTTTAGCATGTTAGTTCCTCTGATAGGTTTGACAGGATGTCACATTTAAGAACAAGTTAAAAACATCAGAAAGCCGTGGTTTCAGTTTTACTGTATACTTGACATGTCAATGCAACCTGCAGTCATTTTGCATTTCAGTTGAAGTAAATGAAATGTGAAGGACATGAGGTGTAGGTATTTGTTAGAAGTCCCCCAGTATTCTTAATTTTTGTGGGTGAAGTAAAAATCTATTTATGCAACGCCTTTCTTTTTAGTGCTCAGATTGCAACCTATATATAAGACACTGATGAATATTTGCCTTGCAGCAACATCTGAGTTCTTTCACGAATAATAAACTGCACAAATAAATTAATATGTTCAAAATAGTTTGGAGTAATTGTTTGTTATGCACGGGCTTCAAGAGAAAACTGCACAATGCAGACTACTAAAATTCTAACTACTTACGCTTATCACTGCCATCAGTGAGGAACAATGTGCAGTCTTTCTGCCGATGTAAAGCTTTATCATCCCACTGGGGCTTTTAAAAACTCAATAACCATGTTCCATCGTGTTCTTAAGAGCTTCAGTGGAAACGGTTTACTGTCTGGAACACTGCAAAACTGAAAAGTGGGTTTATATGCAAAAACCAATGCAGCTTTTTGTATGATGGTCCTTTTGCCACCTGTTATTTGTTTGGAGTGCTAGTTAAATAGGAAAGTGGACAGATGGTCTAAAAAACACTGTAAACACTCGTTGTAGTTTGAGGAGGAGGGATTCTTCATTCTGTGAGAAGTTCTTCATCCAAACTTTCCTCCAGTTTGTTCACAGGGCCAAATCTTCACCTTATGACCTGTTGCTTCTGGCTGAATACAGTGCATATCTCACTTCTGCAAGCAGGAACACAGGCATGACGTTAGGGTCCCCTGAACAAATATTGCTTAAGGCGCTTTTTGTTAATTATTAATTCTGATCTACTTCCGGCTCCCTCTCTCTGGCTCCTGGAATCATCTCAGATTGTGGCTCTGTGTTTTTTCAGAGTTAATTAATGCAGGCATTTTACTTCCTGATAGTCTAAACCAGGAGAGAGCAGATTATCCAAGCAGCTTAGGTTACTATGGTGACACCTCTAATAAAGGTGAGCCCAGATGAAATGCAAAGCTACCTCATAATAACCGGTAAATCATGCATATTTCCACTAAAGAGCACAGATTTCAGCTTGTGCCTTTAAAACCGTGTGGTCAAATCAAAGTTGGAACTTCATGTTGTACTGAAAGCCACTTTAAACCAGCAATTTGACCTATAAATCCATCAGGGAACTGTTTCCCAAAAATCACAAATCAAGTAGGCAGTACATTTGTTTTCCCCTTAGACTTCCATATAGCTGGGTTTATTTTTACAGTCAGACCATAGACCATCAGTGTAAAAGATGAACATAGCATCCAGGTCTGAAAAATGAAGCCAAAAGTGCCAAAAACCTTCATCAATTTTAGTCAACAGGGATGTTTCATCTGTTTTTTTGTTTGTTTTTTTTAAAAAACTTCTGTTCCTGTAGGAAAACGTTGTGCGGCTGAGCCCTCCAGCAACTGAGTCACTCATTTTGAGACATACAAAATAGAACTTTGAGTCCATTAATGGGTTGCAAGATGTGTTTTTTACTGGCCAAAACCCAACCTGGTCACTGGTGGTGTGACAGTGATATTGGACAAAAAGGCCTGGCTTACAGTCTCTGGTCTAATTCATCCCGAAGGTGTTCTGTGGGGTTGAGGTTAGGACTCTGTGCAGGCCAGTCAAGTTCTTCCATATCAAATTCACTCATCCATGTCTTTATGGACATTGCTTTGTGCACTGGGGTACAGTTATGCTGGAACAGGAACCCCACACCAACAGGATGCCCCCTCCACCAAACTTTACACTTGGCAGAATGCCATCAGACAAATATCGTTCTCATGGCAACTGTCAAACTCAGACTCGTCCATCAGATTGCCAGGAGGAGAAGCATGATTCATCACTCCAGAGAACACGTCTCCACCGCTCTAGAGTCCAGTAGCAATGTGCTTTATACCACTGCACTGGCTTTGCGTCACGCTTTGTAACGTAAGGCTTGGATGCAGCGGCTCAGCCATGGAAACACATTGCATGAAGCTCTCTACACACTGTTGTTGAGCTAATCTGAAAGGCACATGGATTTTGGAGGCCTGTAGTAAATGATTCTGCAGAAGGTTGGTGACCTCTGCCCGCTATGCACCTCAGCATCCACTGACCCCAGTCTGTAATTTTACATTAACTACCACTTGTGGCTGAGTTGATGTCGTTTCCAATCGCTTCGCCTTTGTTGTAATACCACTTACTGTAGTAGCAAGTGTGTAGTCAAAACTGCACTTGTTGCACAGGTGGTATCCTGTTATATTTTTGTCATGCAGCACTGATAAAAATAATCAACTTCATTTTAAACATATATTTCCACTCTATGTGCTAGATCACTAGATTGATGTGGCTTTAGTTTCCTGTATTGTTTGCAGCAGTGTTGCATTCCCCTTTTTATGTGATCACAGCTTCACAGCCTGAAACCGAAAGCCTAATTTAAGAAAGTTAAGAACCACAGATTTTGTCAAACCAGCTAAGGTAAAGAAAGCCTGGCTGTGTACAACTTCCTTTATCTTATACCTCTGGTGATTCTGAGAACAAGAAGAGAGGATTAGCCAGAATATGCTTATTGGTTAATGACTTGTAATTGACAAGTGATTAACCAGTAAGTGTGCAGTTTCATACTCAGACCTGTCCCTCACTCTTAACATCAACCTTCAGAACACAAAAGGTGTTGATGACAAAACTCTTCTCCAATGCTTCACAGCAGGACCTCATTAACCAGTGAAGTCCTGCTGGGGTATGTGCATCCATGTTTGTTTTTTTAATACTGTCTATGATCCAGAGTAATCACCCCCTGCTGGCCATTTTTAAAAAACACAACTTTCAGGCACTTCTACGTGGACTTTACTTTTGTGACCCAGCATCTACATCCATCTTTTATGGACAGTCAACCAACAATTAAGAAAATGTATCATATGCAATGATGCACTGAATCCATATTGTGTTTCTCTTACTCTAATAATCAAACATAAGAGCACAGACAACAAGACTCATTTCAAAAAGAGACAACGATTCGTGGTTTACTTAAACTTCGGGTACAGATAACAAAGACAAGCTCCACAACATTTTCTTCAGATGTGCTGGAGTGAGGATTACCCTTAAGGGCAAAACGAACACTGCTTGTATTCAGCGAGCAGCTCTGACACTGCTGTCTGGGTGAAATGAGATGAAGTTGAACCACACAAGGATCGAGTAACAAGACACGCTATAAATAGAGAAAAAAAAAATCTGCTCTTCTTACAGAGTCATGACAGTTTAAGTCAGATGTGTAAAGCTTTTTATAAAACTATACATTCTGTGATTGGAGAGGCTTTTGGGAGGGGATGAAAATCAGGCTATTCAATTTATCTTAGATAGCTGAATTCATATTTGCTAAGGCCATATGGCAACAGAGGATGTTGAAGATTGTGGCGTTAAGGCAGTAGCGTCGATGTAACTAATAAAAACATGATGGACCAAAAATCCACAGCTGGACTGACAATATTCAGGTAGGAATTATGACATCTGTGCTTAACAGAAAACAAAGATATGGATGTTTGCTACAGGCTGGAGGACAGTGTAACAGATTGTGTTCGGTAAAGGCTACTCTACACTTAAGTTGCAAAGCAATTAGCCTATTTTGAAGAGCACGAAAAAGCGGGCATCATTCAGCTCCCGGCTCGCTTTTGATCTCCTCCATCCTGCTGTAATGAGCGGCCAGCTCCCGAAGCACGGCTGTCCTGCCCAGGTGATCGTTCCTCCTCTTCTCCATGATCATGTCCTCCAAACTCTGAAACTCCAGCACGTGCGGCTGTTTGCCCGTCATGAATATTTTCAACCTGTAGGGCTGCTTGCCTATGCGTATCTCCCCACCCATTTTGAACTCCCTCTTGCCGAACCTGCACCAGGCTGCAAAACACTCAGAGTTTCTCCAGCTCAGCTCCCGGTCCTTTAATCCCACCTGCTCCATCGCGTTCTGCACCACCATGTCCTGACCCAGAGCTTTGAATTTGTACAGCTCGTTAACAATCCGACACCTCCTCCCTTGACTCGCATCGGTCAGAAAGCTGTTCTTTACCTCGGCTCTGTGCAGGTGCACCACCTGGAAGTCTCCCACATACACCGCCCAGTGCGGGTACTGACCCGTAGCCACAAACTCCACCAGATCACCTGGTTTGCATTTGTTTAGCAGATTCTCTGGGGAGTAAACTTCCAGGTTCACCGACTTTGCGCTCTTCTCGTAAATGCATTCGTCTCTGTTGTAGACGGCGCATTCCACCTCGTCGCGCTGGTCGTACTGTTTCTCTTCCTGATTCGGGTCTTTATCGGAGCAGTCTACCGCGCAGCCGTCCTCCAGCTCGTCGTCGTCGTTGGAAAATATGTAAGAGACGCCGATCCGCGGACCGTCCTCGGCGTCCACGCCGTTGGGGTCCACTGTGGGAACTTCTGCGTAACTTAAATGCGACAGCCTGTCCATCTGGTTCCCCATGCCGCTGCTCACCTGGTAGCAGCTTGTGTAATGTGATCTGATGCCGAAGGCTGTTACCGGTCGCCAAACATCCCAACCATCTGCCACAAAAAGGCTAAAAAAACTTCCTTCGCCCTGCCCTCAGACAGGGTTTTGTCCAAATTACGCATAAGAGTAACTCCGTTTACCGAATGCGCCGATAACCACTCGGTGCCCCATCAACAAGTGGAGTTGGGAGGAAAAGACAAACTGCTTACAGATTCGGCAAGGACAAATATCCCTCAGGTGTAGCCTCACCTCCTGTTTCCCTGCGTAAAGTTACGTCCGCCCTCTGTCGCAAAAGAAACGATGAAAGCAAAATCCTCCACAGACACAACGACAGAGCGACGTGTTTGCCTACATACGTAGATATAAGCAGCTCAGGAACTGAGCAGCGTGCCACACCGGGTGACTCGGCATCAGCAGGGACTCTCTCCAGCTACACGCAGCGCCGCTTTTAAAGCGGAAGTGCGCGTAATTTTCACCACCGCATCTTTAATATCCGCTCCTGCTCTCTAATGAGCCGTTTCGTTCACTCGGATGCTCAGTTCATGCTCAGACTGACTCATTAAACTGTAAAACAATATACACAAACATTTTATTGTGTTAGTTGTTTGCAGTCAGATGGATCTACTTTGAGTCTGTTGGTTATTTTAATTGTAAATATAGTTTTGGAACTGAGGATATATGTATATTTGTGAGAACAAACAGACTAATTTTATGATTACTTTTTAGTGCTCTGGTAATTACTGCAGGCACACTGTCATGGTCTTAACATGTATGTAAGTGTTTGTGATGTTCTTTGATTTGTGGTGTGTATTGGAATGAAAGAAAATCAGTTAGTCAATCAAACTAGATCCTGGAATGATGAATCTATAGATAAGTGACTGATGCCTTGGTACAAATTACCACTGTCCTATAAGGGGACAGTGGAGTGGGGTGTGGGGGCGGGGTTCTAACATCTGGAGATATTTTTACAGTTTTGACCACATCTCTGTCCTTGAATGAGCTGAAGCTGCCAAGTACTTTGCCTGCTATCTCCTGGAGGGACCATAATATTTCCATTATGTTTGTACTGGCTCGTAGAATGCCTGGAGGTGCTCGGTTATGGACTATTTTCTCACCACTGTATCCCCTCCGTCGAAGGGAATATGCTCCCCGAAATGGCACACACTGCTACTGCTGCTGCAGCAACCTCTGTGTGACAACACCTGTATGTGAAACGGCTTGAGGAACAGGACAGGTGCTGAGGGCTGCGAGCAAACTTGCAGTTTAAAGGAAACAAATGTTACATTATGAAGACGAGCGAGAGAGAGACAAACTTTGCAGGGTGAATGACCCTAAGTGTGACCTCAGTATAGTTTCAGTGTCATTCTGTCCTTGGTGAAATGCAGAGTCACCTATTACAGATTTCTGCAGTTTAAGCAGGTAGAAAGGTCTCATTTAAGGACTCAACAGATTAGGAAGGAGACCTTTCGGCAGCACTCCTCCAGACTATCAGGTTAATTAAGAGACTGACCTGTCGTAGAGCTGCAGAGGATCACATTAAGTTATTTCCCCATAACCCCCGAGTAGTCCAGGATGAATTTTTTTCCAGGTTAGTAAGACTGTGGCAGGGTCACAAAGTGCATCTGTAATGCAGATTTCCAGGTCACAACAGTGCCACTGAGCGTTAGCACTCCAGATATGGATACAGCACTGTATGTAACTGTAATTCCACTTTTAGAGTTACATCAGCACATTTTTTCCGAGTTGAACGAATGTAATTAATCTAATCAGGCACAAGAGTTTGTAGACTTGTGACATTTGTGGCCCCCAGATGCTCCAGATGCTCTACTGGAGTATGAGGGTGTGCATGTGTGTCATTGTTTGACCCGATACTGATGCAGCTTGATTCAACGATCATCTACTTCTGATGACATAAAATGACATAAAAATGACAAAGCAGCAGACTGCTGTGTGTAAGAGGCTGGTGTAATTTCACCATTCACAAGCGTTTCATCCACTTCGGCTCAAGTTTGTGCTCATTGTGTGAATAAGCACAATTTTTTTTCTGGGCTTTTGTGTGCAGCTGTGTGCGCACGTGTTTTACTTTCCTCTTATTTCACTCTGATGCCCTGCAGCAGCCTCAGTCTGACACTGCATAAGATAGGAGTCAAAAATAACATGCAGAATGAATTCAGCAGATGTATTACACCTTTAGAGGATGAGGTTTTATATCAACGCAGGCTGAAGGTGTTGGGAAAGAAATAGACTGTTAGAGTGGTGACATGCAGCCTATTTGACCGCTTCTTGGTGCTTCTTATCCTCCGGTGGCATGACCCAGTTTACGCCCCCGGTGCCCCCTGGTAACACTCTGTAATTTGTGGTGCTGGGAAATTACTGGAGCAGGGAGGCCTGGGAGACACACTCAATTAGACAGGGCTCCACCTGTCCGATGGGGACACAGCCAGCCTCAGACTGACACCTTAATCTCCCCCCACCCCAAAATTGCGGGCTTTTCATAGCTTTTTCAAAGGCTGCACAAGCAGGTATTCAACAATGCGTTTTTCAGCTCAGTGTCCGTTAAAATCTATGAGGATAGTTGAATATGTGTATACTTGAGGCAGATGGACAGAGCATCCGGACCGCTGCGTCTTGCACACCATCTGTTCCACCTGGCTTGGAAAACATCTAATGGCCTACTATGGTGTAATGTGATTGGCCACAAGTCAGAGGCTGTGGGCGGTGGAATCAGTGATTCAAAACCTTCAAAAGTGTACGAGAAATAAAATACACCACTGCAGGATATTTTAATGGAGAGGGGGGAGGACAGAGTTTGATCTTATTACATATTTATTTATATTTTCATATACTTTTTACATATTTATCTGTAATAGTATGTAACCGGAGACGAGGCAAGATGGAGAAAAGGATAAAGGAAGGGCATGGTGAAGGAATGTCACTTTCTTCTTCTTTTTTTGTAACCAATGTAATTACAAGATCATGTTTAAATCTGTCAAATATCCACAGTCCCATTAAACAAGCTACAACAAAGAGTTCCTAAAATACCTGCTGACATATAAAACTAGCATTTTAAACACTGCGGTGGATGTATATCTAGGGGAGGAAGGGGGTAGGGGGGTGTATCTGGGACGACTGAGTAACTGCAAGTAGATAACAAACAGGCAGGACTGGGAGGAGACTCTTACAGTGAAAGGTAGGCGTGTATTAAAACACACCCGTGACGTGTACAATACTCACGCAACATACTCACAATGGTTTCTACAGTCATCATGCTTCAAAAAGGTCCTTGTGACAGTCGTTTTTTCCCCTATTTTAGCGTCACGTATCAGAAACTACCACAAGTGGGTCAAAAACAGAATGTAGATTCCTTAAAAAAAAAAAATGGAGAGAGAGCTCAACAAACTGGGTTTCCATTTTAAACGCAATAAAAAAAAAAGTACTCTATATTCTCAGAGCAACACTGAAAAAATTCACGATAGGCTTCAGACACTTTTTGGGCCATCACATCTCTGAGATGCTGGGCAAAGCATTAGCATTTCCATCCCCTGGGTCTGCAACAGCCTTCACAACAAAGTTGCCTTCTCTCTAGACTACAAACCCCCTTATTTTTTTTCAAAACATGGTGTAAACAGAATCCCCTGGAGAGTGAGCAAGGCTGGCCAAGAGTGCACTGCACAAAAGCTGATCCACAGAGAGGCAGAGAGAGATAGCTGGCAAGCGACAGTGGCAACAGCCCTGGGTCAAACACGCAGAGCTAACTGTTCCCATTCTTTTCAGTTTGGTTCAGTTTGATTCATTTTGTCAAATTCTTGATAATGGCTGGCAGGTTTTTTGATCCGACGTTGGTAATTTTTATTAGTTAGACACACTACATCAAATGCATATTAACAATTTAAAAAAAGAAAAAGAAACTTGTGAGATTTAAAAAAAAAAAAACAACCCCCCAAAAAAGGAAATAAAAAAAATCAGGAGATATGATCCCAGACCTGGTAGTTTTTGATTGGCTGAAAATAATAAGGCAACACCAAAATAAAAGAACAGAGAAAGGAGTAAAAAGAAAATAAATCATTATAAAGAAATAAGGTCTTTGGTGTTCTCTAATGGATTAAAAAAAAAAAAAAAAAAAAAAAAAAAAAAAACGCAGTTTCTCAGATGCCTCGTATGACACTTTCCTTTTGGTGAGCTCTAAAATCACGTGCACACTACAAATGAGCCAACATTAAAAAAAAAAAAAAAAAATTACATGATGTTACTTCATCCACAGGTTTGAAGAAATCCTGCACAGTGCAAATAATAAATGCCCCAAATATTGATTACAAGTAAAGAGGAAAGATTTTTTTGTGCAATAGTATCATGCATTAGATCACTTAACATGAGACAATACAGGGAGGCAGCGGGGTCTTATCAACCTGGTTAAAGTCCAAAGAATTGGTCCTAGAATATGCATATTGTCAAATGATTCCTGAAGAAGTCTGTTCAACACTTTAATGTTTATTTTATAGGTCTTTTTTTCTTTTTTTTTTTAGAACATCTATGCAATATTAACCATTTTACACTCTGCTCTCAAGGGTCACAAAACATCCATCGACTGAAGGGGTGGGGGTGGGGTGGAGTCAGTGGGAAAACAGCGCATTTGTTTCCAGTTAGATGGTCTTCCAGGTTAAATGATGTTTACCTGCATCGCTGTGATATAGTGTGATAATAGCACCACTCCAACAGATAACACTGCCTTGCTACGAATACGAGGAATCACAGAGGGGAGGGAAGGAGGACAGCAAAGAGGGTTGGTACTAGCGTCGATGATTCCTCATACAGTAGGTGAATGACAAAGTGCTGACGGGGCCAATTACCTTTGACTGGATACTGATGGACAAGAAGGTGGGGCTTACGAATAAGGGAGTTTCCTTGTGACTGGATTTAAAGATGCAGGGCTGGAACCACGAACAGGAATTTCCACAGTGAGACGTGACGCTGCGAAAAGACATTAGCCCCCTTTGTTGGGACGCTGTTTCCTCGTTCCTAAATCTGGAAGTTTTGCTGATGCTTTATGTCAGTTGGTCTTTCTGCAGGGCTGAGATGTCTAGAGGAGGAGGGGCGCGCCCGCTCCATTCCTTCAGCTGCCCGTCCTTGAAGAGGAGGTTGAGGGCGGGCAGGGGGACACCGGACTCTGGCGGGGGCTGGCTGAGAGGGTTGGACACGCCACTGTCCAGGTCAGAGGGCTGGCTGCCATCCTGCCAACACGGGGTCAAAGGTGACAGATCAGAACACCAGGCAGCGATATGAAGGGCAGGGATATATTTTTATAGGAGGAAAAGCCAGCAGAAGGGTTCCTGTGTGATTCATGAAACAGCCCACCATTTCAACCAGTAAATACTGCTGCCACGTCCTTTCGCTTAATCATGTTACCTTCGTGCTGCAACACCCTGATTCAGCTCTGATTACTTCACTTATTTTTTCCTTTGTCTCCAATTTCTGTCTTTTCTTTCTTTCTTGCACTAAATGTTCACCCAGCTCCACTTCCTGTTTTGCATTGTAATGTTCATGTCTTTAATTGATCACTAAAATTAAATAAACACCAACTTAAAGTGGACCCATTATGCAGTTCCTTATTTTCTGTCACATATGTACTATTACGATGTTGGATGCTCCTATTACACTTGGCAAAAGCTTCAACTAATGAGGTCGGCGCATGTGTAAGTAATCGCAGAAGGCTGAAAGCCGAGCTTACAGACTGCTTAAAACACTCTGATTGAGACCATTTTTTTCTACTTTTGTCTCTTTATGATTACAAAGAGAACAGATACCATTAATATAGTCATCCAAAGGCAACCAATCAGAAGAAAGATGCCTTAATGAGACTAAGGGGCCATATCAAGGCCAAATAGAAATAAATAGAGATTGTTATTAAAATGTGAATGAAAATCAGCACAACAGGTCTGTTTGAAGGTTTTTCCTTAAACTAGCTGTGGGTCACAACAGTGTTCATGAAGAGTGTGAACGTGTGTTTAAAGTGGTGAATAAGAATCACTTTAAAGCACTGAGGTTAAAAGTAATAACAGTTGTTAATTATGCATAAAACTGAACCCTTCCTTAGTTGCACTGCAATCAGTCTGCATTCAGTTTCTTCTTCACTCCCTGTGCATTTGGATGCCATTTTTATATGTCATTAACTTTTATCTCATCTTTTATCGTGTTTGTTTTGTCCTCCTCTCTAAGCTCTGTTCTTTCTCTTTTCTTTCCCCTCTGACCCTCCAACCAATCACAGAAGATGATTGCCACTCCCGGAGCTTGGTTATGCTGGAGGTCTCTTCCTGTTAAAGAGAGTTCTTCCTTTCTACTGCTGCCAAGTGCTGCCCATCACCTGATTGTTTGGGGTTTAATGTTGTAGGGTCTTACCACACAATTTAAAGCAACTTGAGGAGGCTGTTCTGAATTGACGATATATAAATAAATTGAAAATGAACAATGCTTAAATGTTAACATTAATTATGCTAAAACAACATATTTATATTTTTACCACATTGTACTTTCCTGTTATTATCCTCTTTCTGTCTCATAAGGCCCACGTGGCTCGTGTCTTGACTGGACATTTGGATGGATTATCAGTCTGGGACGCTTTTTAGATACAAACTGTGGCGATCTGAATCGATTTAAACAGTTTATGAAAATAAATGGATAAATTATTGTCAACCTGACATTTGCTCTTTTCACTGGCCAAGACTTTTACTTTTGAGCAGGATTTCTTAAGCGGACACCTGAAGAAACTGCAAAGTGATTTTACCTGGAATGACTGAACGAAGCTCAACACCTTGAGTGACAGTTTTCGGCTCGAGTGGAGTAGCTCTTGAAGGCTGAAACAACAACAAATCTTTAGTCAAGCATCAACACACGTCAAAGCTCCTGTCACAGTTTTTATGTAAAAGTTAAGCTTTAGAGGATGCTGCCTGATTTTGGTTTTTACCTCTCGTTGCTGCAGAGCTTGTGCGAAGCAATCTTTCGACACACTTTGCGGTTGAGCTCAGAGCTGAAGAGGGGCATGCCAAAGCACAGTTCAAGAGGGACCCACTCGTCTTCAGATGAAAGGGCTGAGGGGGGAAAAAGAGATTGGCAAGGGAAAGATGGACACAAATTACAACATAAGACACTGACAAGAGCATTTTGGTGTTGAATTTAGCATGGAGCCTCTGTCACACTTTAGCTTTAGCTCTTAGATTCTTCCCAAACACTTTCAACTAACAAACATCTGATTAAATACTACTGGAGATATCCTAATTAAAAATAACACACACTTACTGTCTGTCTTTCCTTTGCCTTCACCGTTGTTCTCCTCTGTCACAAGCTCAAAGGACTCAGTGCTGCCATTAGTGTCCAAGCCTCCACCTAGATGGGTGTCTCCTGGAAGAGAAGTGACAAAATCTAAGTCACAGTTAAGGCTTTTGAGTGTTGTTTGTGGGTAAATGGTAAGAGCTAGAATAAAGCCTATAAGACCTTCAACTGAGAAGCTTTTTTAAAATCATTTCTTGCCATTTGCTGGATTTACATTGGAAATTCATCTGTTAAAAAGCAGACCTGCAGTGTTGTATCTTTAACTTGGCGCGTTAAATGAGATTTGTGATCATTTACATCAAGATTCAATCAGCTGATCTGAAGGTAAAGGCTAAAAGTGTTCGATCCATATGCATTAGCAAAGGCAATCACAATAAAAGAAACTATTCTGCAGACAAACGGCATAATTAAACTGGACTGTGAGCGATATTTATCCAATCTGCACCATTAGTGCTATTATGGCCATCGCAGGTAAGGGCACCACTGCTAGTTCAACCCGGCATGCTTTCCATCCAGCACCCTCACATGCACAGCCGTAAAAAAGAAGTGCACGTGCGAGCTCTTGTTACCTCTGCACTCAGTGCTGTCGCTGGGCCTGCGGCGGTGCCTGTTGTTGGAGTTGAGCATGGTGATGTAGCCACACTGGTGCTCCAGATCCACATGCTCCTTCAGTTTCTGCAGTGCCTTGTGCACGCACATGTTGGAGTAGGAGAACTCTGCACAGGAGGCACACAACACACACAGTGGGATCATGTTAAACACCAAACGGGGCAAAGCTAACACTCAAAATGACACGATGCAAAGATACGACCACAATTTATCTGCTGCATGAGGCTGTTATGGACTGTGTTTATTCATTTGGCCGGTTACATTTGTTCAGTAAGCACATTAGGAGGATGAGACTTAAATGGTACTTTTAAGCAAATGCACAAAGAGAGGGATTTTACAGGATTCAAAATCTAACAGTGTTTGATGAGTTAAAACCCTCAAAGCTGAAAACAGTGAATGTTTGAGTCAGCAGAGAAAATATCACAGTTTGAAGGTATGCTTGTAATTTATGCACACCCTGCCAGTGAAAGTATACCAATGCTGATATATCATTAGCGTATAATACAGTATAACAGTATTATCAGTTAGCAATTTAAGGCTGTAAACCAAGGACACATTGCTACACTTTACCTAATCTCTCTGTAATGTTAGGAAGTACGAACATGCAAATAGAAAGACGTGAATACGTTTTATTTTTATATAATAATTTAATGTTCATTGACAGCCCTTTTAAGCTACATTCAGAGTCACCTTTAAAGAGGACATCAGTAGTAGAGAGACCATCCTTTACATTTAAGAGTAGCCTTTCAGGGTTGTTCTGATATCTGATTCAGATTCCCTCTATGCATCTTACACCACAGGTTTTCTGGCTATGAGTCACCGAGTCCACCAAAAGCAAACTGAAGACTTTGTACATTTCCTCTTCCTTTGGAACACATGAACCCAAGGTCAGATTAGGAGCACGAAAAATGAGCAGATGGAAAAAGCCATATTTCACAACATCAATAAAAACTTCAAATGGCCTGATATCTGAGGTTTTTATTGTGTTAAAATCTATTTTTGAAATGTTTATATCTTATTGAAATATGCTGAATTGTAGGACGGGGTTCTATTCTGCACCATGAATAGCCATAGGAAATCAAATAAAGAGTCTGCGAGGCCTCCTAATCTCCAATCTGTGGGTTTGAGTTTTCCGTTTCTGGGGAGAACAGTAGCGTGTCAAGAATACTATTGTGAAGCAAAAAAATCATGGTTTCATATTTTCTTATGAGAAAAACCCCTTTCTCCTGTTATTTCACTATCACCTCTCATTCTTTGACAGCCACAGCTTTCTCTGCATAGGTACACTTATGGTTCGCCGATGTTTAGCAGTGTTTTTAAAACAGTTTGATTTATTCAAAAACTTTAAATCTTTAAATCAAAAATAGAAAAGAAAATGCTTTGATTTCTGTAAAATAAGACAACACAGATTCAGCATGTGAGACAGTCGCGCCTCTGTGCAAAGTCAGTCTCCAAAGGTCCATTTTGAGCCAAGAAAATGTCCCTTTTTTAACATTTTGTCTGATTCAGTAAAACAGGACTCTTCATTATGGTTAAATGCAGGTTGGCTATTTGAAAGCTGCTATATCAAAACAATAGTTTATGCACAGACAGGTTCTTACCTCCCTTCAGATCCTCCTCATCAAAAGGGAATGGGATGTGCACCATTTCTCCATGCCCATGCATACCATGACCCTGTGGATTACATGCACATGTAGTTTAAATTACAATCAGTGCACATTTATACACAAACACAGCAAGAGTTGGTACAAAACGTACAAAAATGTCATCAGACAGCATTAAATGAATATTAAGTTAAATAATCTGGTATTAAAGGCAATATTTTATCCTCTCAACTTAAATGAGGTTTAAGACAACAACATAGAAAAATCAGCCTCATCTGTGTGAGTTTACCTGGATGAGAACAGCAGAGTGTGTAAGGGCATCGTTAAGCATTGTCAGCACGTTGGACGTAGGGACCACTCCAGGGTCGTGACCCCAGGAAGTTATCAATAACCTGTCATAGACCTGAAGAGAGAGAAATGGTTCAAGGGATTCAGCAATGAATAACTTCACTCATCATCAGATCTTTCCAAAGCAGCTTTCAACAAACTGGACAAAAAATAATAATATGAAGAAAAACACATTTTATTTAACATAAAGCTTTATAAATCATAATAAATTCTAATAAATGATAGTAGATGTGTAAAAGTGGAGATAGGTTTGCAATTTTACACTTCTTTTTGCCCCCAAATAGCTTTATTGTTTATGTAAATGTAAATACAGGTTTCTACATGTAGGACAGCATCTCAGTTGAACCATCTACCAGTTTTTGTTTAATTTAGAAGATCGAAAAACAAAAAAGAATAAGAGGAAACACGATTTTCTTCTAGTTCAACTGTCATGCCATCTTGTCAACCTCCCACTAGGTCAATATTAGCCGGTTAAATTAATCAAGGTTCCACCCTGCTGCTGATTTTACATGCCAAGGATTTTGTTTGGCTCTCTCAAACTGAGAGAGAGCTTTTAGATGAAATTAAGGTGTTATCCTCATGTCTCTGGTTAATTATTTTCACTCCATAAGTGACTTATGGACTGAAATTGTTTAAATGTGTAACTTCCTGCACTGCCATGAGAAGGCAGAGCAAACAAACAACCAACTCCACAGTAAGAGCACAGTTCCTCCACCCTTCGCTCTTCAGTGACAATCTCAAGCTGGCCCAGTCTCTCCTTTAATCAACAGACTCACACACAGGGCTCAACACCAAACAGCACTTCAGACTTTACAGTCTGTGTCACTTTATCAGCTTCTCTTTTCATTACGGAGGAATTCTGCCCGACTCTTCTTTACAACGTTGTTTCAGTTCATTGAGATTTATGGATATTTATTTATACACAGCTCTTTTAAGGTCCTAAATTTCAATCAGCTTGAGGTCTGGACTTTGACTGGGTCATTGCAGCACATTGGTTATTTTCTTTTTCAGTCATTTTGTTGTAGATTTCCTGCTGCGCTTTGGAACATTGTCCTGTTACATGACCCAATTTCAGCCAAGCTTTAGCTGTCAGACAGATAGTCTCGCATCTGACTCTGGAATAGTTTGCTACAGAGGAATTTAAATACTGTACTCTCCCCGAAGGGCTGTGGCACTGGAGGATTCAGGTTAACACACTCCAGAATGCTTCAGACCAGCAAGCTGCCAAAACTTCAGCTTTTATGAATACACTCACACTTGCTGATGATCAGTTAATCAAGTGCATTTGATTAGAAGCACCTGGCTACAACTTACACTCTTATCACCTGTGAAAGCAGTAAGAGTGTACTCAGTTTTTCACAGGACTGTGAGATCGTTTTAAGGCAAAACATTTTCTTATTTACCCCCGCAAGCCTCTACTCCATATGTTATCCCAGCGTGAGATAACCTGGTTCTCCTATGGAAACTCTCTGTCCTTCCACAGTCAATTTGAAATTCCCAAAAAATCAAAAATTGCTTTCACATGATTCTTATTACATGTTAAGTGTTAGCCCTGCAACAGACTGTCAACCTGCTGGCTGGCTGGCTGGCTGGATTGGCAGTTGGATTGCTCCTAGTTAGCTTTTGCCTTAAAACTAGGTCATTAGTGTTACAATGACCCATTAAAAATATTTTGCATGTTTTCTGAACCTATTGAAACACCAACAAATTAAGAGACATGTAGATAAAAGGTGCAAAAATACATGCATGCAAGCTATGGTCTAATAGGTCCATTTGCATGACATTACACATCTTCCCCTGAGAATCTACTATATCAAGTCATCATTAGGTCCTTGTCTCACAATCCCAGAGCTATTAAAACAAATCCCACAACCAGTAGGAAGCCTTTGAAGAGAAAAATGCAGGTTAACAGTGAGATATGACCAAGGTCCACGAGAGCCTTTGTTTAGAAAAGAGCTAGCCAGCGCTCTGATTACCCGTCCTTCCGACTCACTGAAGGTCAAAGATTTGAGAGGGTAGGTTTTAAAAGATGAGTGAAAATGTGACTCAGCCAACTGCTGGTCCAACACAGTACTGCTGTTTTTTAATCTGACTAGACCATGTCTCTACGCCTCTGACTTACACAGCTGATTAATCATTAGTTTGGACAAACCTGGAAAATGTCCGGCAGCTTGCGGAGCCTGGAGCCTTTGGAGAGCAGCAAAGACGGCGGGCCTTGGCCAGTCACATGATACAGGTACAGCTTGAACCAGATGGAGCTCACCTCAGGGATGGCTGGGCCAATGTGCTACAAGGAGAAACAAAAACACACACGCACTCATACATAAGTTTACAGAAGCAGAACTAACGCATGCACACTGGGCAGTTTTCCCATCTCATTCCTCGCATAAACTCACACTTCACATCAACCTAAAAAAATAACACAGGCGCATGACAATAATTGCGTCCGTGTTGTTCTTCTGTCTGAGGGGAAACTGAAGCTGCTATTAGAGACGTGAGAAGAAAACAAAGACGAGAATTTGGTAAATTCCACTTCACTGAGTCGCAGCAGTGTTAGAATAAGCAGCAGCGTGAATGGCACAACAAGAGTTTAACTTCTTTCCCTCTGTCTCTCTGAGCTCAGCTAGAAAGCTGGAGTGTGGCCAGGCAGAGGAATTACTGGTGAGCCTCGCCTCCTTTCCTTCCCTTTTCTCTATGTGTAGCCTTGTTGTTGGGGCAACTGCAGGCTGAGCACTCGGAGCACACACACAATCACAAATCAATCCCGAGCGCATGAGTGTGTACACTACAAGAGAAGGCAAACACAACCAAACGGACAAACTCATTAACTGTCAGCTAGAACACAAACACACACACATAAACGCACTCGACATGTACCCAAACATCCCAGCATGCCAAATAGCAGCCCTTCTGCTCTCCTTCCTTCCAGGCATCATACCTGAGGGGTGCAGCTGCTGATGGGTCTGATCTCGTTGCTGAGCGGTGCCATCGAGACCAGCAGCTTGTAGTTCTTGTTGAGGACGCGGCTGCAGGTGGCCTGGTCTAGACCCAGCAGGCTCTCACAGCGCAACATGTCCAAGGGGAAACCTAGTGAGAGGAAAAACATGAGAAAATCCTGACTTACCTCCTAAACAGGCTAATGCAAATGTTTATGCGCATTAAATTTGTAGTGTTGTCTCAGGATAGAGAGACTTAACGCCACAGCAAAAAATTTGCACTCCACCGGACTGTTATGATGAACTGGGAGCTTTGTTCCAACCATGCCCTGTCATCATGCACTGTGGGTAGTGACTAAAATAATGGGATTACAGATACAGGGAGTGCAGAATTATTAGGCAAGTTGTATTTTTGAGGAATAATTTTATTATTGAACAACAACCATGTTCTCAATGAACCCAAAAAACTCATTAATATCAAAGCTGAATGTTTTTGGAAGTAGTTTTTAGTTTGTTTTTAGTTTTAGCTATTTTAGGGGGATATCTGTGTGTGCAGGTGACTATTACTGTGCATAATTATTAGGCAACTTAACAAAAAACAAATATATACCCATTTCAATTATTTATTTTTACCAGTGAAACCAATATAACATCTCCACATTCACAAATATACAATATCTGACATTCAAAAACAAAACAAAAACAAATCAGCGACCAATATAGCCACCTTTCTTTGCAAGGACACTCAAAAGCCTGCCATCCATGGATTCTGTCAGTGTTTTGATCTGTTCACCATCAACATTGCGTGCAGCAGCAACCACAGCCTCCCAGACACTGTTCAGAGAGGTGTACTGTTTTCCCTCCTTGTAAATCTCACATTTGATGATGGACCACAGGTTCTCAATGGGGTTCAGATCAGGTGAACAAGGAGGCCATGTCATTAGTTTTTCTTCTTTTATACCCTTTCTTGCCAGCCACGCTGTGGAGTACTTGGACGCGTGTGATGGAGCATTGTCCCGCATGAAAATCATGTTTTTCTTGAAGGATGCAGACTTCTTCCTGTACCACTGCTTGAAGGTGTCTTCCAGAAACTGGCAGTAGGACTGGGAGTTGAGCTTGACTCCATCCTCAACCCGAAAAGGCCCCACAAGCTCATCTTTGATGATACCAGCCCAAACCAGTACTCCACCTCCACCTTGCTGGCATCTGAGTCGGACTGGAGCTCTCTGCCCTTTACCAATCCAGCCACGGGCCCATCCATCTGGCCCATCAAGACTCACTCTCATTTCATCAGTCCATAAAACCTTAGAAAAACCAGTCTTGAGATATTTCTTGGCCCAGTCTTGACGTTTCAGCTTGTGTGTGTTGTTCAGTGGTGGTCGTCTTTCAGCCTTTCTTACCTTGGCCATGTCTCTGAGTATTGCACACCTTGTGCTTTTGGGCACTCCAGTGATGTTGCAGCTCTGAAATATGGCCAAACTGGTGGCAAGTGGCATCTTGGCAGCTGCACGCTTGACTTTTCTCACTTCATGGGCAGTTATTTTGCGCCTTGGTTTTTCCACACGCTTCTTGCGACCCTGTTGACTATTTTGAATGAAACGCTTGATTGTTCGATGATCACGCTTCAGAAGCTTTGCAATTTTGAGACTGCTGCATCCCTCTGCAAGATATCTCACTATTTTTGACTTTTCTGAGCCTGTCAAGTCCTTCTTTTGACCCATTTTGCCAAAGGAAAGGACGTTGCCTAATAATTATGCACACCTGATATAGGGTGTTGATGTCATTAGACCACACCCCTTCTCATTACAGAGTTGCACATCACCTAATATGCTTAATTGGTAGTAGGCTTTCGAGCCTATACAGCTTGGATTAAGACAACATGCATGAAGAGGATGATGTGGACAAAATACTCATTTGCCTAATAATTCTGCACTCCCTGTATAAATGAGCAAAATAAGAGTTGGCCTTGTAGGGTAGCTGGGCTCAGCTGTATAGATAGGGTGATGAGCTTGGAAAGCATGGAGCAGAGGCCATCTGATTAGGATGCCTCCTGACTGTTCTTCTTTGGAGATTTTCCAGGTGCATCCAGCTGGGCTGAGATCTGGAGTTTTTCAGAACTTGCTCGAGGGATTATATCTCTCATCTGGCCGAGGAATACCTTAGAAACCATAGGCTGAAGGATCTTTTTAGCTAATCTTCAGTGAAAAAACTGGTAATCATGTGTCCTAAAATGTTAACTATTCCTTTGAAAAAAAAAAAAGGGCTTGAATAGTTATTTCTAAGTGTGGATGCTTTAGACAATAATGTGGTTGATGATTGAACAGAGCAAAGATTTTTTTTCTTGCTTAAGTTTTCAAAGGATATTTTTGGCATCCTTGGATTTAAAATCCTTGTATCTTGCAGTGGAACCTATTGAATCTAAGAGATGTCTATGATATTAAAGGGTGAAAGACAGGAGGGCTGGTTTAGCTGACTAGGTGAGTAGACGATCCCATGTGCCATAAGACCAATGCACAGGCCCAGGTTTGCATCCTTCCAAACACCATTTACTGCCGTGCCTTCCCCCTGGTCTTTATCCAAGCTTTACTGCATTCTCTCTACTGTCTGATCAAAAAATCCCCCAAAATAGATTTTAAAAGGGGGTGAAAGATAAATAATTTCAAAGATGCATAAAGTGACTTATATTTAATTAACAAAACGGGGATTAATAATCTACAAGATTTGCAAATGTTCATTCTGACAGTATCAATTGTTTCTGAGTGTTTTGTTGTAAAAAGTGATTTACCGCCATAATAACTCATCATTAACTACACCTGCAACATGGAAAATGGCACGCACACTTCAACTTTCTATTCTCTTTATTCTAATACAGTTATGAATGGCTGGTCCAATAATTAAAAAAAAAAAAAAAAAGTCTCCTCTGACTTTACCAAACGTTTTTTTTTTTTTCTTTGCTTGACAAATTTCCTTCACTTCCCAAATTAACAATGATCATTAGACTCTTTGGGGGATTAGTTTAGCTTCAGCCAGCAGGCTCTTACTGCTCTCACTCCTCAGCTGAGCAGCAGCAGCATGAGGAGCACACAAAGATAAGACAATCAGAAAGGAGGCACACGGCCAAACCAAACAAACAGCATCTGGTGGCGCAATGGAAGCTACACAGAAACTCAGAGGCTTGCTTTGTCGATGCTGGAGGACATACTCTCTTCTGCTCCCTCTAGAGACACAAGCTGAACAATACAGGTTTACTCTGTGTACATAGTATGCCGTTGTCTTCAGTATTTTCTGTGAGCATATTTAAGAGACAGCAGTGAAGGCCAAAAGAGACAATAGTGAGAGATGCCAGCCAAAAGCAGCACAACCAGCACAACCAGCAAAAAAGTAATGATGTATTGATTTTCTGAGATCACAGAACAAGTTGCTGAATGGAAGACATTTACAATTTTCTATAACTGCAGTCACAGCAGCTCAGAGTACTTTCTTAGGTAACAGAGTCAGGATAAAAACATGAACTCCTGATCAGCTGAAAACAGACCACCAGAACCACTGATGCACTTCAAAGTTACACTGTGTCACATTAAAAGAGAGCTTATTATAATTATTTCAAGCTCAGTGCTTTTGTTTTTAGACCCTATTATGACAGCGTAACTTTAATATTTGACATTAAAAATAATCATTGTTTATTTTATAACCTACTTCGGTGCTGCTCAGCTCATTTTATCTGAAAAAAGCTGCTTAGCTCTTCTTCCTGTAAACCATCTTTGTGGCTGACACTTGTAAACAGAAGGTTTGAGAGGATTAGCTAATTACAGCCAGAGCTGTGTGCCTGAGACCTGATCCCTGAGATGACCACATTAGGGTCATCTCGCCCTTCTATCCCATTATTATGATTTAAGAGTAAAGAAAAAAACAAAAACAAAAGCTGTGTGAAACCAAATATTTAAAGCAGGCTGAATCCTGAGATTCTGGCTCACAATGATAATGAGCATCCACCACTATAATTATAACAGTAATTATATGGATGTAACTGTAGCTGTAGATAAGGTCATCTAATAATCAGAGTTTTGGTGTTTCAGTTCATGCATGCCAAAAGCAAAGATACTGAACAGGTTTCCCTCCATGATACTGAAACAACAAAATCAATATATTATAGTAGGGCTGGGCCATATTTTATTAATCCTTTATTTATCCAGGTAAAAATCTCATTGAGATTAAAAATCTCATTTCCAAGAGAGACCTGCCATATCATACCGTTCACGGTAATACCGGTGTAATGTTGGGCAATGAGGAGAGTGAAAGTGGTTCGTTGAATGAAACGGATGGACCAGAACTGGTTTGTAAAAATGCTGCAACTTCAGTGGTGTGGAACTGGTTTGGCTTTCGTCCGTCAGATACACAACAAAGCGCTATTTTTGGTAGAGCATGCTAGCGGGCCGTCGTTATTACTGTGTTTTTTGGAAAATACGGCACACTTAAAATCAATCCTTTGATTTTTCTGAAAATCGGCAGTGCCCCTTATAATCCCGTGTGCCTTACGTATGAATTCTGGTTGTGTTTACTGACCTCGAAACGATTTTATGTGGTACACGGCGCTCGAAAATCTGTCAAATGTTTCAGTACGACTTTGCTAAGCTACGAAGCCGCACCGCTTGATGGATTGTCGGAGCTTTACAGCTATCGTAGGCAGGAGCCTCGCGGAGTGATACGTACTGTGCTTCAACATAATATTACTGTATTGTGTGTGTATAACCTCTTTTTAAGTTTTGTGGATATTATACATGGTTATGCTGAGGATATGTCGGCCAATTTCCACTGGAAATGCCTTTTGGTTAAATTGTCAGCAAGAATTTCCATTTGCACGGTAAAATTTTTATATAGCTTTAATGCACTTAAAAAACAGCTGCTTGTTTAAGTGAAAATACATTGATGGGGTTTTTTGCACTAACAAAGTTGAGGAGTTGTAAAGTATTTTGTGTAGCGTCAATTATATCGTCAGTTATATCGTTATCGCAAATTTTCAAATGTATATAGTTATAAATATTTTTGGTCATATCACCCTGCTCTATATTATAGATAGTAACTCATTTAGCTCACAATCGACCACAGTTCATAGGTAATTGTCCTTAAAATAACAAAAGTGACCTTGCCTTTGAGCACACTTCTGGATGAAGACCCATTGGATGATCACTGTATACAATTTTTACTAAAATCTGACCAACACTGTAAGACGGGTAGCCAGTCTTGTAAACTGGGGATGGACGGGTGACTGGTAACAGACCCCGTGTCCTCGTCAAAGTGCTCATTTGAAAATAAAGGCGGTGTAACTGCATAATTACCTATGTTTGGAATATCAGGTCCCTGGTCCTGAGTGAGTTCTTTGTTGTAGCGCAAGAAGAGAATGGTGTTTTTCAGGGTCAGAGCGTGGTCAAAGTAACGCTGAGCCTCGCCCTCTGCTGTGCTCTCCACCTGAGAGAAACAGAAACGAGTGGAGAAGTTCCAACTCAGAGTTTGTGTGACTGTATTCAGATGTCTGCATGTAGTGTTTGATGTCTGTACATACATGTGTATTTGTTGCACCTAGTTAGCATCCTCTCAATTTAAGCTAAGCTTTTGATGAGAGATTTTCTGAAAACAAGAAAGAAATTCTGATTTCTGGTCTCACCTTCTCCAGCTCAGCCAGGAAGCTGTCGAGAGTCTCATCCGACAGCTTGCCCACTTCAAACATGGTCACAGCATGACTCTTCAGGTTCTGATAGCATGACAACAGAAAACGATTAGATCAACAGTAAACATCCAATTTTTTACAAGATAAGTTTTGTTTTTTGTGTTTTTATATGATTAACAGCAGTGATAATGATACAAACATAGTTTGAGGTACTTAATTGCTCCAGATTTTGCTACTCAGCAATTTAGACACAGAGATTTTATTTTTCCAAAATAAAAATAAAAAGTACACTCATATTATAGTTCAGACTGAGGCAAACATCCCTCTGCACCATTCAGCGAGCAGCAGAACTCACATGCATGAGCAACACTGCATTAATGAATATTTTCCCTCTGAGAGATCACAGCACAACCACTATCTTTATCTTATGCTTGTTACCCCACCCTACCCCACTTCCACTGATGCGAAGCCTTCACGTCCACACTCTTTCACTTACCGGCGATAAGTTGCCCATCATCAGGAAGGCTGTAAGGGTCGAGTCAAAAAGGAAGGCGATCCTCTTGGTGGGTGCAGCTGGGATGCTCAGGCTGCTAACGCTACCTGTGTCTGCTACAGAGACATAAAAATATGCTGTACCACTCATGCATACTGCAGCAAGTCTAACAGCACAGCTACATGCGAGTTATTCTTTTAAAACTAGTGTTTTTATGATTAACTGCATTTAGAAGACGAAAACTAAAGCCTCTCTCTATCAAACAGGCCTGATTTACATGGAGATGTGACTGATCAACAGTCACTTATATGACAATATCCACTAAAGCAAATTTAACAGTGCCACCTTAACATGTAAAACAAAGTTAAAATCAGCTTAAATATGAGAATGTTTTAGAGAAACACCTATTAATGTGAGAATGAGTTTCAGAAACATGACTGAGCTTTCTTAGGGATTCATTAACACTGCTGCTTCAAACTCAAATCATAAAGTGCTCCGTGTGCGCACATCAGCATTTGCATACATTGCAGAATATGCCTGTGTGTGTGTGCATGTGTGTGTGTATACAGACCTTGGTCTTCCAGGCTAGTGGTGTCTGTATCTGTGGCTGAGGAGCCTCCCTCCATTACAGGACTGCCCTGCTCCCAGGACAGCAGCATCTTCTGGGGGTCCATAGTGCTCCTACAACAGTACATAACAGTACACAGTACATAAAGGACACTGTCACCACACCACACACTGTCACCACATCACACACTGTCACCACACCCTAGTAGTTCATCATGTCCTAAAGCTGGAGAAATTAAAACTCATTAAACATTGATGGCATTGAATTTTTATAAGAATAACGTTGGTGTGTGGCGGTTTCTGGAGTCTCAAACGCTCGAAGCTTCCATTAAAATGTTGGTTTTTCGTGTGCTCAACTGTGTAAATGTAAAAATGTATTTCAACAAATTGCACTACACTGAGGTTTCAGATGGTGTTTCGCTGACTGACCGATGACAACACATACTTGAGCCTGTTAACAGATGGGGCGTTCTTCCAGGTGGGGTGGAGCTGGTCTGAGCTGAACACCTGACCTTTCTTCACGGCGAAGCCGAGGCGACAGTACATGGACACTGCGTTCTGATAAAACACAGGAGAAGCACACGCAAATGATGCTTGATCCCACAAATAACATATCTGAAACCATATGTACACTTATCAGCCACTTTATTAGGTACACCTGTTTAACTGCTCCCAGTCACATGGCAGACATGTAACGCATGTATGGAAAAACGTTTCCTGGTTTAATGAGCCTCGATTTCTGCTGTGACATTCAGATGGTAGGGTGAGAATTTGGTGGAAACAACATGAAAGCATGGATCCATCCTGCTTTGTAAGGGTTCAGGCTGGTGGCGATGATGTAATTGTGTAGGGGAGACTTTGTGGCTCACTTTGGATGCTTTAGACCCACTAAGCATTATTTAAACACCACACATCTGATTATTGCTGCTAACCATGCAAAACCCTTTACTGCCATTAAGGCTGTTCTGAAAGCAAAAGAAGTCCAACCAAGTGCTGGGAAAGTGTATCTAAAGAAGTGGTTGTTGAGTGTGATAGTGATACAACAGAGAGAGATGCAATAATAAGGTAAGGAAAGAAGAAAAGTGGGTTACAGATTTTGCTCTAAAATGTCTTGAGACCGTCACCAGAAAATTTGGTATTTTTATCTCTCTCTTCTGGGAAACATTTCTTCCCGCATTGTGCGATGGTGCAATCTCTGATGACAACATCGCCCTTAGCTTTACCGCTGACATTTTTCTGACTAAATTTTCTTTTCTAGTACAGAAATCCACCCTGCAGTAGTAAGAGTAACTCAAAACTACGCTGTCTAGGTTCAGGCAGTTATATCCATACAAATTACAAACTTTTAAAGAGTTTATTAGCAAGATATTTTAATTCAGACCTCATTTAACATTTTAATCTAAATATCAACAGTAAATTAAAAATCCTGAAAAAAACAACTGTATTGTCAAAAAAAGTCAACCGTTTCAGTGCAAAGATGGACAAATGTCATAAAAACGTGTAGCCCAAGAAAACCAACCCCCTCAGTTTGAATGGCTTTAAGAGGATTTGAAATTACATTGTCAAATTATACTGTAAGCAGAGATGCCTTGTGAGAGTCTCAAAGTGACTAAAAGCAATCTGAATAGTCTTTTGCTTTCTTTTCTCCCTAAGAGCATCATCCAATTACTGGCTGCTGACTCAACTGGTCTCAAAAACTGAAGAAAAAAGAAAGGTAGTACAGCTGTACTGTACAGCTGTCTGGCCTTTTCATTATTTCCTCCACTTCTACAGTCATCAACTCGCCATGCTGTTAAGTCTTTTACTCAGACATGAGCATAGTGAGCTTGATTGCTTTTCACACCTTTACACCCGAGAGGTGCAGGCTGAGGTCAACTAGTCATCCTCTTATCATATCAAAAGAGGCCCTGGGAGGAAGTTTCTTTCAAATGACTTAGGCCATGAAGTGGTTATTGCACAGGAGGAAAGTTCAAACTCAAGTCAGGATGGGAAAAGTTTCTGCACAATGGAGACCGCTCAGACATCTCAATCATCTCAGAAGCTACAGGCCTTCTGCTGGAGACTCGCTTTAAATCGCTGCCTTCAACCACTTCTCCTAAGTGCTGCTTTTCAGTTGCACCAATGAGATGGGACCAAGTGATGATGGAGTGCAGCTGGAGCAGCAATTCAACAGGAATGATGCCGCTCAGCCCCTCTGGTAGAGTCATGGGTCATGATGGATCTAATCGTGGCACTCAGATACACGTCTGCGTGGGTGTATATCCCAACCAAAACGGCCAAATTGTGCTGAAATGTCTCCTCACTTGGCTACATATTATCAAAAGCTTTTTCCCCACCTCAGAGTTAGTCTCTGAAATTCCAAGACAACAAAAGTCCGATGTGATAGCTGCTTATCAGATAAAATGCCACAACGTCACATCCTTGAAAAGCAAATTCCTATTCCTATGCGGCAAAACATATTTTTCAAAACAAGCTGCTCCCTTTCTTTCATTTAATCTAAACGCTGCTCTGCCATGTGTCTTTGCAGACAAAGAGAAGCAAGAAGTACGTTTAACAAATCTCTTCTAAAGCAACAGTGGACGCGCAGAAAATCACTTCTGCATTTTTCTGTGAAAATTTTAAAAGACATATTTCTCAGATCTACCGTTTCCCCATTTCTCTTCTGAAAAACTGCACTTCAGTTACAGTAGGATGTGCAGATGCCTACCTTCACTAAGTCCAAGTCGATCTCCAACACATTTGCCAGCTGGGAAGCGCAGAGGGAGGCAGGATCAGGAGACACAAAAAAAGTGTTTGGTTGAAATGTTGATCGATAAACAAACACACACACACTCTCTTACTATGATCGCAGCAGCCAGAGGATAATGAAACACATTTCTAAAGCCTACCTCTGCTACGTTTGTTTGCTCATCAATGGACACAAAGATTTTGTACAGAAGCGTTTCAAAGTAATCGCCCTGGACCCGGTTCATGACAAACCCTTCCAGTGGGGGCACTGAAAGACACAAACAGTAACCAACAACTGTTCAGCAACTCTTTAAACACAGAACTGTTTCCGTTCCCTTCTTTTTAAATACACTACAGTACTGTGCAAACGTGTGGACTGACCTCCTCATCTCCCACATTGATCCCACACTGCTTCAACAATGTTGAGATCCGAGCTCTGGGGAGGCCAATCCATGCCTGATTGTGTTTCCCAATGTGTGTTTTTCTATGCAGCTATGAATTTACTTGACTGACAGTGTGTTTGGGGTCACTGTCATACTGAAAAATGAAGCTTTTGTCAATCAGATGTTTTCTAGATGGAATTGCGTGGTGGATCAAAATCTGATTTATAATTCCATCAATTTACCACGACAGAGCCTCCACCGTGTTTTAAGCCCTCGCTGATTTGAGCATCACAGACCTGTTGCCACTGATTTTCAGTCCAGTTCTTGTGTAATTTGGCAAACCTCAGCCTTTCCTCCTATTTGACAGCTATCCTTCCACTGAGACCATTTCTGATGAGGCTTCAGTGAGCAGTAGATTTATCAACTGAAATGCCATCTATCAGGTCCTGTGTCAGGTCTTTGCTGGATTTTTGCTATTTCTTAAAGGCATGGCTTGAAGATATTGTTCGTCTCATGCTGGGATATGCCAGGTTTTCAGCTAATAGTTGTTTGGGAATCATCTTGTTGGTGCAAAAACACACAAACTGTGTCATGTTTGACATTTTTCATTTTTCGACTATAGAAATGGGAACAAAAGAAGTGTTTTTGAGACAGGCTGACAGTAGCAAAATAACAAAAGATACAATTTAAAATTAGCTCTTCGCTCAGCAGCCTGGTACGTATAGACACATATTTCAGTTAGATGCTTTTTTTGTGCTTGAATGATTCACAGATCAGGTGTTAAGTGGCTTAACAAACAAATGCATTCTGCTGAAAATGGTCAGTTACAAGGACTGGAATAAAAATAAGTGAAAAAGGTGCCAATGTCCAAAAGAAAAACTTTTGCCAGAGAGCCTCGAGAATTGTTTCTTAAAAATCACTTGAAAAATTATAAGAAAATCTGGTTTCTTTAAGAAAAACATAAAGAAACTCAGGTTAGCTTGAAACTTTTGCACAGTACTGTGTCTGTAATACTCTTATAACACGTGATTTCAGATCAGTGCAAATTCATTCCCATAATACTTTTTTAGCTTTTAGCATTTCATTTATGTTCAATATTTAGACAGCAAACTTTCTTAGCCAAAAAAAATAGAATAGGGATGTTTAAACACACACACACACACACACACACACGTACCTGAGATGCAGCTGTCATCAGATATGGGAACATCTAAGTAGATGAATCCCCGGTTGTACAAGCCTACAGCAGAGAAAAAAACAGTATAAAATACTCTCTTTGTATATTTGCTGTTGCTATTTCCATGTGGAAACTAATATTATGACAGAACCTGTGCAGTTACTGCTTCATCAGAGTAGAATAATAGTATGCTGGAAAAACCTCAACCCAATAAAAATCTCATCAGAATATCTACACATATTCAGATTGCAAAGCGTCTCAGTGCATTTTATTCTATTTGTTGCCACTCAGTTACCAGCACTCCTGTGTAGAGGTTCATCACACTCAAACTGATCTCTAATTAACATCTAAGTTGCAAGAACACAACCTTCATCCCTGTGTTTCACCTCCGAAAATCAGTCCAACACACTGAGGTAAGACTGAATCTGCTCTTACTATAAACAACTAACAAGATTTAAACATTTGCCACCTAATTTATGGTTGAGCACGAGCAAATAGAACTGAGTATTTTGCTCACTTAAGACCACGTTGTACTCCATGGATCCTGCCAGCTGAGGACCAGAATCTATCATCTTATCAATGGCTTTCTTCTCAGCGGGAGAACAGATCTGCAAGTTGATCCAGTAAACAGATGACATTAGCACACACCTGTACCACAGAAATATGCTTCAAAAAAGGGTTTTAAAAAAAAAGCACCCATGGTAATCCAACTTTATATTATGTGTTGATTTCTGTTTCTTTATTTTTCTTGTGGAAAAAAAGAATTGTTAGAAAAATTCGCTCATTTATGTTTTAGGTTGAAAACAAAAACATTACACCAGTAATTCTTCACCGTCTTCACTACACTCATTTCATGTTGTTCCTTCTTCTCTTCATGTGTATGTTATCCTTCCTATGGCACATAAACATCTAAACAGACAGAATTACGCTAAACTTCCAACATGAGGATCCAAGCTTTCTCATCCTCCCTACCTATGTTCACCCAGGTTTCTTTGGCCTGTCTGTAGCTTAAACCACATCGCTGTATGTATTCTGTACGGCTGTAAAGAGCTTGAGGCAAATATGTGATTTTTGACACTGAGCTTTCTATAAAAAAACTGACAGGGTCTTATTGTACATTATTTAACTGAAACAAATCAAGAAGAAAAGAGTCAAATTTCTGTCGCACCCTTATGTCGTCCTCGGTGATGTAGCCTGTCTGTGCCACCCACCACGGCTCCACGGAGATCTCGACTGGTTTGGCCGGCAGTAGGTCCCGTGCTGTTTTCCTGCGGAAAAATTTCTAAAGGTGGAGACAAAGATTATTAAAGAGGGCTCAGCAATTAGCAGGTGAAGTGAGAAAAGTTAAAGATATTAATATTCTAACTACAAAGATGGACAAACTAATGGACAAGCAATCAAAGTAAATAAAGCAAAAAGGAGAATTTACTTTAATTCAAGTTGCTAGTCCGTACTGACTTTACTAACCATCTATGGTACACTGTCGGGCCCCAGATTGCAAAGTATACCTGGCTTCGTTCAGCTTAAACAGACTAAAAAGAGCACAGGTGTAATAAAACACATTAAAATACATATTAATGACATCTTACTTTGGAGGACCTGCACTGGTTCATCAGGTCGATGTACTGGTTTCTCCCAATGCCAAGTAGCCTTAGACCTGTGGGATGGTTGGAAACATGAGCCAGTCAACTTATCACAGGTGTATAAAATCAAGTCTGCCTTTACCAAAAATTGTGAAGGAATGAGTTTCCCAAAAGAGTTCACTAAATTTAAATGTGGTACTTTTATTATTGGATTTGCAACAAGTCACTTTCTGAAATTTATTCCCCCCTAAATGTTCAACAGTCAGTTATAAGTGGTATTATTGCAACGTGGACGTTTTTAGGAACAAGAGTGCAGAGGCACATGGTGCATAAAAGTCACCAACGCTCTCCTGAATCAGTAACTGCAGTTTTAAACCTCCTCTGACATTAAAATCAGCACAATAACCGTGCACCAGGAACTTCCTGGCATGGATCTCCATGGCTGAGCAGCTCCTGTCGGTGTAATGTGTAGGAGGCTCAGTACTTTTGTCCAGTCTAACCTGGCTGCAATGATCCTGCAATATTCAGTCTGGCTTCTTGTAATTACAGACGTAAGACCTAAGACGTTCGTCAAGAAGGAAAGTTTGAGAATCAGTTCCTTTTTAGTGTTTTTCCAACTTCTTTCAATAAAAGTTATTTCAGTAAAAAACCCTCATGAGGTTTGTTCAAAGTTTGTGCAAGTCCAAACAAATCCCAAACAAGTCCCACACAGATTCTCCAATACAATTGCCTGACACACACACACACACACACACACACACACACAAACACAAACACACACAGAGGCACACACACACAAACACACACACACAATCCATCCCCCAACCGGCAGATAGAGATAACAAGAGTAAGCGTGTGCATGCATATTTATTTCTAATCAAACGAACACATTTTTTCTGAATCTGAGGAAATTCTGGGCCATGTAGCAAAAAGTTTCATGTTACACTAAAATATTCAAATTTGTCTAAAACTCCCACCTCGTCCCCTCCCCTGTGCTGCGCTGGGTTGCAGGGGGGCAGAGTAAAACGTGCTGGGACAGGTGCCAACGCAAACAGGAACGAGTAAGATCGCAGAATCCTACACTTGCACCCTGCTGCTACACTGAGACACAGACACAACACACAAACATCCACCCACGTAAAACTCTCTCTCACACACTCTCACTGCCTCTCCATCCTCCCACTTCT